>NW_028245809.1:10000-603422 GCF_964263255.1 Lissotriton vulgaris | reverse complement strand
GCATCGAGACCGGTGTCTTCACTTTCGGTTTCGATTTCGCAGGGTGCGGCTCAATTGCAATGTCCGTAGCCGAGCCCGAAGGCGGGGCCGTAGAACCCACTGGAAGATCCTGGGTAAGGCCTAGTGGCGATCCCTCGACCTCAGCCTTTTGAAGCGTTTCGGCCCCAATGTCAGTTTGAGTTAGCTCATCGCTCGAGCTGTCTTCCATGGCCCCAAAGGCCCCATCGTCGTCTCCTACCTCGTCGACGACGTTTTCCGCTTCGAGCATTCAACGTCTGCGTCGTAGTTGTAGCCGACCTCCGACGCAGGATTCGACAGGTTCTCACTAACTTCCCGGTCAGCTCCCTCATCATTCCCGGCATCGAATATGTTCACAGGCGCCGGTGCAGTCAGCTGGGCCTCCTGGCGAGCAGCGCGACGATGCATAAGAGTCTTCTTGGATCGAAATCGTGAACAAGCCATGCAGCTGGCTTCATCATGATCCGGCGACAGACACTTGTTGCACACCGGGTGGACATCGATGTGGGGATACTTGGAGTTGCACACGGGACATCTTTTGAATGGACTCTGGTCCATGACGGTCCGTCGATAAGGTCTGTGGCGTTGACTGGGCCTTCAGCGTCGAAAGCACGCGGCTCTCTGGAAACCGGCTCAGAACCGAGCTGGAAAAATCGGGCACCGAACGCAAGACTATACCGACGAAAAAACTAAAGGCCTTTTGGCCTTAAGAAAGCTTTATATCGATTCCGACTATAGTGAACCAATATACATCCGAACCGAATGGCGGGGAAAAAACAATCTGAGGATGGAGTCGATGCCCATGCGCACTGTAGTCCAGGGGAGGAGCCACCTATCTCGTGACACTTCAAAGACTCTTCCAGGACAACAATGTGCGATCATCCGGACCCAACACTAGGCGGCGATCTATGCACAGATATGAATTCAGCAGCCCACATGCCTCGAACACTAAATTTAGGTGCGTTACAGGTAGGGCAAGGGCAGGGACCAATGGGTCCCTGCCCTGGGGTGAATACACCCTTTAGCCTGCTCTCTCTTGGGGGAGGGGGGTAGGAGCCTATCTCTGATCGGAAGGGCTCCCCATCGTCAAGATGGCCAGAGCCCGGAGTTGTGCTTCACCTCGCCTCTCCCACCTGAGGGGTGAAGTTGGCACAGACTGGCACACCCCCTTTCCTCACGTAGGGTTTCCCGCCAGTCTTCCCACCAGAGTGGGGGTCAGAACCGGTGGGGGCCAGTTGCTGGGTACAGCAAGAGGTCTGGAGAAGTCACAAAGGCATGCCTTTGAAGCTTACCCTGCCCATCCTGGGGGAGGAGACCTAGCACCTTGCCCAGGATGTGCATTGTTGCAGGCCCAGGAGAGATGATGGCTCTCTACCCAGGGGTCCAGCAACATGTCTGCTGTGTGAGCCTCTCAGACCAGACGTGGATTGTAGGTTAGGTTCAGGGGGCAACTAAGTTGCCCGCTGTCCTGCATTTAGCATTAAATCCGACACTGGCATCCTTGTGGGTTTAATGTGCTGTGAAGTTTGATACCAAACTTCTCAGACTTCAGTGTAGCCATCATGGTGCTGTGGAGTTCGTAATGACAACCTCCCAGCACCATATACTCTTAATGGCATCACTGCACTTACAGTGCCCAGGAATGGCCCTGGGTACTGTAGGGGCACAGAGATCATGCACCTGTGTCCACACCACTGGCACAGTGCACCCAGCTAGAGGGGTGACTGATGTATGCCAGGGCAGTGTGTTTGTGGGCATGGCACACAGGGATGTGTGGCATGTCGACTCTTTGTTTAATTCTGTACTAGGACACTCAGCCAGCTCAGGCAGTGTGTGTGTATGTGTGTCAGGGTACAGGGCCCCTAATTGTGGCACAATAAGTGCTGAAGCCCTAAGAGGTCTTCCCTGGTCACAATGCCCTGGGTACCCAAGGTACCATTTACCAGGGACTGACATGTGGACAGAGATGCCAATTGGGTTGGGTTTCTGGTGCAGGGGTGTCCTTTGATGCCGGATTCTTCTTACCGGAGCCGGCCGCGTTTGGGGGAGCCTCTGGATTCAGTCTGCAGGCGTCACAATGAAGTCCAAGAGGAGTCACCCAACGCTGGATTTGAGGTCAGGGTTGCTGGAGAGCCTGTTCTTGATCTGTACACCACCTGGACACTGGCTGGAGGCGTTGGGTGCAGAGTGGACAGGACTTGTGGTTTCTGAGAGCACCATAGTCCTTTAAGTAGATTTCTTGGGAACAGATCCACTGTCAACAAGACTTCTGGTCTTTATCAAAGAGCAGGCAGTCTTCCTCGAGAGAAGGCAGTCTTGCTAGAGTTCTGGAAGTTGCTGGCTGCAGGACAAGCATCGACTTCTTTTCCAGTGTCTTTGAAGCAGCGACAGGCCGGTAGAGCTGGGGCCAAGTCAGTAGGCGTCTTCAAGCTTCACTACACAGCGTTGTCTTCATCGGTAGGAACTAGTTTTCAGGTCTGGGGAGCCACCTAAATACTAAATTTAGGGGCGTTTTAAGGAAGTAGCAGGTAGGGCAAATGGGCACCTTACCTTGGGGGACAACACCTTCAAATATCTGTCATTTCACTAACACCCCACACTGCACTCTCAGAAAAATACCAGCTCCGCTGTAATCAGGCGTCGAAGCACATCCGGGACACATTAGGTGTCACTGGGTGGGTCCCATGATGAAGCATGCCACCAACTAGGTTGGTGGGTGAGGGCTTCATGAACACACCAACCAGGTGCCCCCTGACAAAACTAGTCCGAGTCCATATTTAATAGTCATATAAAGCTAGTTTTCTTTGATGATACATATAAACCGGGGACACGGACTAGCTATCTAGTCCTGTCTCTCTCTCTTGATACGTGCATACATTTGAGATAGTAGACATGTCCAATGATGGAGCCTAAGATTTAGCATAGCCAGCCCACCCCTCTCCCGGGATAGTGACATCAGTTTTATGGAGCGTCTGACCCTGCCAAACTGCCATATGAACCTTAGAAAAATGGATTCAAGATTTTTGATCACTCTTTCTTCTAAGAGAAGAGGTATAGCCCGGAACAAGTACAACACTTTGGGGAACATGGTCATTTTTACCACGTTAACCCTCCCAATCAGGGGGCTGAATGATATTCAATGCAGAATTAAATACTGTAAGATGAACACATTTCACAAAATGCAAGCATAGACCAAATTCACTTGAAATATTGTACCAAAATCATTATTACAAATGTACAAAGCACAGTCTGAAAAAAAGGAAAGAGAAAAATATATTGCATAAACCTTACGTACATTATGATCAGACGTTCTCAAACAAACGAAACTATCAGTACTGAACTGTGGAGAGCTCCCCCAAAGACACAAGGGATTCTCATCACAATCCAAGTCAGCTGGAACAGAAATTCAGCTGTCAGAGACTAGAAAGATCCAGCCGTCCTTACCTTAAGCAGGTGAGACCCTTTGCGGGGCCCCAAGCCACACACATACTGGATAAGTGTCTGGGTGTAAGGGTGAGCAATGGCACGGTTGACATCCACTCCCACCTCACTGACACGGTTTATGAATTCACAGTAGAGAGCATCCAGGAGTTCCTCCTTTGTGACATGTTCCTAGGACAGGGGAAAAGGGGTAGCAGGTTTAGAAGTGAAACTAGTCCAGCCGGACAACTATCTATAAAGAAGAGTAAACTGGAGGCATCAAAGACAATTAATATTTTTATCACTTCTGGAATAAATTCCTTTGAAAGTGGATTGGCAGAATAGTATTGAAAAAGATTGTAATGACGCAAGTTTAGATGAATGCAAAAACAACAATTGATGGACGGAATGTTGCACAAAGGCAAAACATTCACCCCCAGTCACCGATCTGGCTGTAATCCATCGTAATTTTGCTCACCACACCATCCCAGTTCAGACATCTTTTTTTTGCTGTTCATCCTATGTGGGAAGGGTATGCCCAGACGTGGGTCCCGTGCTCACTACGCCACTGGAGTCAAGCTTTCCTGGCTGAAGACGGCTGATAGCCAGAAACTGGTCCTGGGATGCTTGATTCCGGTCCAGGGAAGACATGACTTGGCAGTTCAGGCATGACTGTTCCCATGATGCACAGGGTCAAGACTGATTTGCATATGGCCATGTTTGAACTGGGGTGGCTTGGTGAGCAAAATAACAATGGATTAAACCCAGATCTGTTACTGGAGGTGAATGTTTTGCCATTGTGCAACATTCCGTCCATCATCTTGTGTGTTTTGCAAGTTTAGATGAAAGTACTACATCCAACTGAAGCAGATGAGCCTGAAACGAAAATTACTCATGTAGAATGATTACATTTTTGTTAATTTTTTTATAGCAGTATTTTTACTTCAGACTACTAAAAATGCACTGGCAAAATACAGTTTTTAACTGGTACCAACGGAGAGAAGTGAGCAGGTCTACATAAGTAATTAATGCCAACACATTCAAGAAGCCTAATCATTTATTTCACAAAACGTAGGAAAGTAGTTTTCCGTTCTAGAGATTCTACTTGAAACTCTACTCTCTCACACTTTGCTTCGACCCAAAACTGCTTTCCTCATCTTTCTAGTTATTTGATGCCAACCTCAGTGTGCAAATTCTCCAGTGCTTTAACAGATGCAATAGAAGTTCTAAAAAACGCTAAAAATGTTAGAATTGTTTCAAGATTTTAGGGTGCTGTCTGCCACTTACGTTTTAACACCTAGTGTTCCAGTTATGTAGTAGTTTCAAGGAAACCCATATGCTGCACTGTAGCAGATACATAGTTTTAAGTTACAGACTAAAAGGTCCTGTCTTTACTACTATGATAAAAAACAGGGTTTTTCAATGTGATACGACCCCTGGCACTCTACGTTACCTGTAAAAGCGATAACATAGTGGGCCACTCCTATTTCATCACATCCCACATATTTAAAAATCTATCAGTGGTTGTCTTATTTGGACAAAGCAGAGTGTGCAGACATGCTCGTCTTTCTAAATATACCAGCTGATGTGTACAGCGCCTTTGCTATTAACCGAAAAACATCCAAGAAACTAAAAGGCATGCGTTCTCAGCAATGTGTGAAACCAGGTCTGCATCCTTGTTTTCTTCTGAGCTCACTATGGGCTGCTACTGAATGGTGTTGGTGCTAATTTATGATGTTTTTAAAACAAAGTATAGAGCGACTGTCTGAAAGGAGTGCAGTTAGTATGTAATCAGTGCTTGGGGTTACCTGCAGAGGATGAAGTTTCAAACACATGATATCTTCATCAGCACCGCAAACTGCAGAAAATTCAAGCAAAGGGTCCTGAATACGCCGAGCGATGGAAATTGCCTGGCGTAATATTGGTGGGTAATCACGGAACTCCGTCTGTAATTGGGGATGGAAGTACAACACAAAGTCAGATATCATACAAGAACATACAAAATATCAGAACTTAAAAAAGAAATAGCGGGCTAAACAATTTGTCACACATGATATTCACTAAATATAGTTTAAAAGGCTGCTATCCGTTTTGCAATGGAACTAGCCAACCACGTTCATTTCTCCTAATATTTTATGTCAGCTACAAATTCTAGACCAATTAAAATACACTATGACTGTCCATCACTTCTTGAGGGTGCTCAACGAAGAGCAAAAGATGCAAAATAGTATTTGGATTGCTACCACATTTTATACAGAGTATTTTATAAATAATACTTTTGAACCTATAACATTGAAAAGCACTGGATGACTTTTCCTAACAAGAAATTGATAAAGGATTGTACGACACTGCATAAATCCCTGCAGGCTGGTCAGAAATAGCTTCAGATAAAAGTGCTATTCTAAATGCAGAAAATGAACATACCTCCGATTTCTTACTGTTCATGTAGAGGTGAGCCAACTCATTGTCGACCAACTCCACCCCGATTGAAGAAATCTGCTGACCCTGATCCAGCTCCTGCACGATTCGTTTTACATCCTCTATCATCATTAGGGCATCGCTGCAGGCAATAAGTTGCAGAAAAAGAGAGAAATGATCAGCTGACACACTTACTTAGCTGATGACGGGTAGAGAGCCTGCTCCCATCAAACCTATGGTAGCTTTACATCTTGGGAAGCTTATTGGGACAGAATACAAAATTCCAATGACAATAAAAAGTAAAAGTAAATAGAACACTGGAAGTGACCACTAAGGTCAGAGCACAACATTATAACAAAGGATTAATGAAAGTAAAAGAATGCACAATAAGAGGCCACTGCAGAACGTATTGTATTTGCATTTATATAGCGCTTACTACCCCTGACAAGGCGTCAAATTGCTTTTTCGGTGAGTAGCAGGCTACTCCAGAACCCATAAAGAATTAGTGGTGAATTAGTATAGTGAAAATATGAAAGTAATTTGAGTGGTGGATAGGTTAGTCAGTTATTTAGATTGAGTAGGATGGCAAAAGGGTAGAAGAGTTCAAAAGGTTAGCATTTGTATAGGGCTTGCTACCCCTGATGAGGTGTTGGAAGTGCTTTTTAGGCGAGTAGCACGCTGCTCCGGTACCCATAAGGATTAGTGGTGAATTAGTATAGTGAAATATGAAATTAATTTGAGTGGTGGACATGTTAGTCTGTTATATGGATTGAAAAGGATAGTGGAGGGATAGAAGGGAAGGTTTTTGTGTGTTTTCTTTGGAGCTCATAGCAGTAGGAGGAGGTTTGGGATGAGTAAAAAGGAGGTGGAAGCGGATGAGTAGGAGGGGAAAGAATCAGAGTGTGTTTAGAAAGGCTTGTTTTGGGGGATCGGAATAGTAAAAAGAGGTATGAGATGATACAAGGAGGGGTGGATTAGGGAAGAGTCTCGAAAGGGTTATTTGGGGGATCATAGTAGTGGTATGTGGTTTGGGATGAATGGGAGCATGGAGGAAATGGATACATTGATAGAGGTATAGGGTTGGTGAGTGGAGGACACTTATGCCAGTGAGAAAGGATTTATAAGGACCTGGGAGAAAAGCCAGTCAGTTTCTGTCAAAGCAAAACATTTCGTAAAAATGAAGGGCATAGGATACATCTTTGATAGCCAGAAAGTGTGTTAAAGCAGATGCTGCAGACAGGAAAAGTCAACTACTGTGGCATTCCTGAGTTGATTAGGGCTGAAGCATCCAGAACATATAGGCCTTGAGCACACAAGCAATTAAAAATAATAATGTTTTTCTGATGGCAGAGCAACAGAGCTAGAGTTACACAAATATCTATGTGACTACTCCAATAGTAACATAGGAAAGGCACAACTCAGTGGAGTGTACACCAAGACCCTTGACAAAATTCAACCACATCTGTGCAGGATTCCATTTATCTCAAAAGGGGATTGCCTGAATCATGTCGAAAGAACTTAGGCATACAACGGAAATAACGTTTCGTCAAGTATATATTATATCTTTATTACACCCAATAAAGCTTCTCATTATTAGTGTCAAACATTTTCTAAAGAACTTACAAATTAAAATAATTAAGAACTCTAATATCTTCTCTACCAAGTTAAAAAAAAAACAATAAAGAAATCAAAAAGGCATCTTATTCAAAATTCAAAGTTAAATCATCAAGAACATCTTTCTCTCATTTATCCTTAAGATCGTTTTTAAAATTTGCAGTCCTTTAAATATACACCATAGCTTTATTGGGTGTTGTCAAGATTTAATAATCTAACCATAAAAGAACAGGTATTACAGTCATGCAGGATCAATGCCTCCAGTGTTCTGAAGAAACTGAAAACTAAGCATTCACACAGAGGCATTTGGTATAGAGTGGATGTAAACAATAAAAACAAAGAGGACAACTAAGATGCTTGTGTCTGGAAGTCAGTCTAACACAATACTTTAACAGCAGCTTTTGAGGCCACCTGCCTTTCTTATCAGTCGGTGAACCCATTAAGAATACTAGATCCTAAATACCCCTTTTCTGGTTCCCCCATCATATTTTAAAGCAGTAGAAGCGGAAGTGAACCCCCTCCTATGGAACGGAAATCCGGCCCGTATACCCATGACTAAATTGATCAAAGGATGATGAGACGGAGGCATTGCCCTTCCGAACACACAAACATTACTGCGCCTCACAGCTTATCAGGTTCCCCCATCTTGACTAAGATGGAGAGCATCAAAACCTCTGGGTTTTCTGATGAAGATTTCGCTAAAATGATTGGCCTTGCAGGAGGCAGTGATAAACAGTTTACCCTCTCCAAGGGATCAGAAGGTGAATGGACCAAACTTCTTAGCCTAAAGAAAAAGTCCAAGCGCACTAAACTCCATGCGCACTTTATGTTAGATTACTTGAAGGCAGGAACCATCCCAATAGGATTGAGTGTTCGTAAAATCCCTGGGCTGTTTGTTGAGATCTGCCAATTCCTGGAGAAGTGGGCGTTAATATCAAACAGATGCTCCAGGGATTGGATGATGCTCCTCATTGAGACAGCTGGGGAAGTGTTAGCCATCCTGAATAAAGTAATCGAGGCCCTTGAGGAAAAACACAAACAGTCGAAATAGGCAAAAAGAAACTGGAAGAAATATCGGCAGAACTGGATTCATTTTCGGATTACCTTCTAAAAATATAGACTGAAAAATTCAGAAAGGATATTCGTATGTTTACCCAGGAGCTGGCATATCCCTATTTGGCCGCTACTTTCTATACGAGTGCGGGCGATTCCAACCCCCGGAGTGGTGCCCCTAAATGGGGCAACCAGCGAGTTACTACTTTCTTTTGACACCACAGACTCGGGCGGTGAGGGATCGACAGACATCCTTTGAAAGAACTGCAGTGCCGAATCTTTTTTTAGGCAACCGCAGACGAATTTTCGCCCAAGGACCCGGACCCCCCAACAGAGGAATTACCATGAGGGCCTCAGATTTTCGTAGCCGTTGTGTACTGGGACACCATCTGTGCTGTAGGCTGAGCTTTCCCCGGGGAGGTGGGTGGGCGCATGGAAATCTATGAAAGTTACCAATACTGGGGAACTAAAGTTACAGGTAAGTAACTTGTTTTCTTACCCCAGTATTGGAACTTTCATAGATTCCCATGCTTTGTATCAGAGTAGCAATATAATCACATTTGCATTGCGAATAAAGCAATAAAGAATATGACAGTAGATACAAAATGTGAAAAATGGAAGGTGGGAAGAAAGGAAAGCTCACCATTAGTGGAAGAGGTTCCTCAGGACAGCCTGTCCTACTGCTGCATCCTCCTGTTGCAGAGATTCCAAGCAGTAGTGCTTGGTAAAGGTGTGGACGCTGCTCCAGGTTGCAGCTCTGCAGATATCCTTAATTTGCACCCCTGCGAAGAGTGCTGTGGAGGAAGCCACAGATCTTGTGGAATGCGCTCGTATCTTATCTTTCCAGTCAGAGGTTTACCAGCAGTCCTGTGACAATGTAATATAGCGCTTGTGATCCACCTTGAAACACCCTGTTTGGATAGTGGAAGGCCTTTACTCGGTCCTCCGAAGGCCACAAACAGTTGAGTAGATTTTCGAAAATCCTTAGTACGTTGCAAGTAAAACTTCAAGCATCGTTGCACATCCAAAGAATGCAATGCTTTTTCCGCTGGTGTGGAAGGCTGAGGAATTTTTTTTTCAGAATGACCGGTTCATTCAAATGGAAATCCGAGGGAACCTTTGGCATGAACCTAGGGTTAGTCCTCATGATGACAGTGTTCCTCTTGAATTGAAGGAAAGGTTCTTGAATGGTCAAGGCCTGTAACTCCCCTACACGCCGAGCCGACGTGAGAGAAGAGCCAATTTCCACGAAAGGTATTTGATGTCAGAACGATGGACTGGTTCAAAAGGGTCCTTCATGAGCTGAGAAAGGACCAGATTTAAATGCCATGTTGGAGGAGGCGGTCTCACCGGTGGATAGACCCTGAACAGGCCCTTAAGAAATTGTTTGATTATTCTCGAAGACCATAATGAAGGCCCAGATTCTGTCCTTCTGAATCGTGACAAAGCAGCCAAATGGACCTTAATTGATGAATGGGCTAGACCAGACTTGGCCAAGGACAGTAGGTAAGGGAGGACCTGATGAGGTTTGGAATTGAATGGATCAATGTGTTGCTGTCGACACCAACAACAGAACCTTTTCCACTTAAGGCGGTAAGTTTTGTTAGTTGAAGGGGCCCTTGCTTGGGACAAAACTTCTCTAACCTCGTTTGATAATGGCAGGTTCATAAATTCTCGCTGCTCAGGAGCCATGCAGTCAGGTGTAACGACTGAGGGTCTGGATGCAAAATCTGTCCCTCGGACATCGTGAGAAGATCCGGCAGAATTCGTAGAGGGAAGGGAGGAGCAATCGACATCAGATGGAGCTCGGTGAACCAGAACTGTCTCGGCCAAGCCGGGGCTATCAGGATCATCCTGCACGGTTCCACCTTGAGTTTCCTGATTAGCCGTGGTATCAGAGGAATGGGAGGAAAAGCGTAGACAAATGTCTTCGAACAGGCTATCGAAAGGGCATTTCCCAGAGAATTTGGATGGGGAAGCCTGCTTGCGTAAGACCGGCATTTCTTGTTGGTCGGGGTGGCAAACAGGTCGATGTCCGGTCTTCCCCACCGGCTGAAGACTTGTTCCAAGACTTCCTGATTCAACTCCCATTCGTGGCTGACCGAGGATGACCTGCTCAGTCTGTCGGCGTTTTCGTTGAGGACGCCAGGCAAGTGTTCTGCCATCAGAGACATTTTGTGTTGGATCGCCCATTCCCAAACCTGCTGGGCCTCTTGTGACAATGGGCGCGATCTGGTCCCTCCTTCCTTGTTCACATAGTGCATGGCTGTGGTGTTGTCCGTCCTGATCAGCACTTGTGAACCTTCCAGGCGAGGAAGAAACGCTTGCAGAGCCAGACGTATCGCCCTGAGTTCTAATAGGTTGATGTGGAGGCGTTTTTCCTGGGGTGACCAATGACCACTGACATGTAGGTCCTGCAGCACTGCTCCCCAACCCTCCAACGACGCGTCCGTCGTTATCACTTGTGGAGACGGGTCGCTTGCGAAGGATAGGCCTTGGGACAAGTTGTCTTGGTCTGTCCACCACAGGGCCGCATTCTTCATCTCCGGAGTGATAGTCACTCTGTCGTCGAATGAACCGTGGACTTGCCGCCATTGATTGTCCAGTTGTTCCTGCAAGGGACGCATTCTCTGTCAGCAATGAGGGATCAGTGGAATACACGATGATATTACTCCCAGCAGAGACTTGTAGCGGCGAACTGAAAGAGACTTTTTTGTTTGTAAGTCTTGGGCCATCGTCTGTAACTTTTGCCTCCTTTCCAGAGTAGGAAAAGCTCGTGAAAGCCTTGAGTCCAAGATGGCTCCCAGAAACCGGGCTCTTCTGGACGGGATCTGGCAAGATTTCTCGTCGTTTAGAGTGAGACCCAGGTTTTGGAATAAATTGGTACATGCCTGAACCGCTTGTATTGCTGCCTCTCTGGACGGAGCTTTCAGTAACCAGTCATCCAGATAGGGGAAGACTTGAAATTTGTGCCTCCGCAGGAAAGCTGCTACTGGAGCCAGCACTTTCGTGAATATTCTTGGGGCTGAGCGGAGTCCAAAGGGTAAAACCCTGTATTGGTAATGGCTCTTGGCTACTGTGAATCGCAGAAACCTTCTGTGCGCTGGGTGAATCGGAACGTGAAAATAGGCATCTTGGAGATCGAGTGTGGCCATGTAATCCCCTAGGGTTGATCAGCTTCAAGATGTCCAGGAGGGACACCATCCTGAAGGACAGAGAAATGAGATAGGTGTTTAGCCCCCTGAGGTCTAAAATGGGGCGCCACTTGTCGAGCGTTTTCTTCACCAGGAAGAACCTGGAATAAAATCCCTGGCCTCTTTGGTTCGATGGAACTGGCTCTATCGCCCCTTGTCGGAGCATTTGTTGAACTTCGAGCCGAAGGAGACGCTGGTGTTTTGAAGGAGTGGCTGCCGGGGGCTTGGGTGGCGGAACTTGAGTGAACTCTAAGGTATGCCCTTTCCGAATGATGTTGAGCACCCAACGGTCCGATGTTATTAGGGACCAGTTGTGAAGGTATTTGTTGACCCTGCCTCCAACTGATGACTTCCTGGAGGAGGGTCCAGTAGGAAGAGCCAGGAGGCCGCTATTGGCGCTTGGACGAATCTCGTCCTCGCGCCCCCTGCTTTCCTTTACCGTAAGGCCTGGAGTAGCTGGAAGACTGGCCCTGCCGCTGCTGGTAAGATTGGCGGTGTTGCTGGGAACTGGATCCTGTGTTGGAATAACGTTGTTGTTGGAAGGATCCTCTATAAGTACCACCCCTGCCTCTAGAGCCCTTGAAGGGAGACTTCCTGTACTGAAGTGTTCCTAAAGACTTAGCGGTCTCTGTGTCTTTCTTAATATCTTGCAGGGTGTCGTCAATGAGTTTGCCGAATAGAGCTTCTCCATCAAAGGGGAGATCCAATACTTTATTCTGGACCTCAGGTCGGAACCAAGTAGCTTTAAGCCACCCTTGGCGACGGAGCACTGCTGCTCCAGCCAGCGAACAAAATGCAGTAGTCGCAATATCCATTGCACAATCGATGATTTCCATCGACGTCGCTTCTCCCTCCTGCAAAACCTTCTTTGCCTCCGACAGATTCAGGAGGCAACTGGTCAAGGTACGGGGCGACATCGCACCAGAGTTGACGGTCGTACCTACCCAGGATCGCTAAGGCATTAGCTGCTCGCACCAGCAAACTTGCCATCGCTGAGAATCTTTTTCCCACGTTATCTAACCTCCGTCCTTCCTTGTCCGGAGTTGTCAGCGGTGCTGAAGGGTTGCGCGATTTTCTCTGCGCTGCCTGCGAGATCACAGAGTCCGGTCTCGGATGACCTGTCAAGGCCGCTGGGGCATCATCGGTCGCTTTGTACTTTTTCTCGAGACGCGGTAGCACCGGCACCACCGTCGCCGGGTGTGTCATGGTCTTTATGCCCTCTTTCCATAGGTGATCCACGATTGGAATAGACCTGGCAGTTTTTCGAAAGGGTTCCTTAAAGTCATATAAGAAACAATCTGTGGTGACTTTAGGCATTGCTAACTTAAATCTTGCCGCCGCTCTCTCCATTAGCTGATGGAAACCTCCAATATCCGCTGGCAGGGAGTCCGCCGGGTCTGGATTTGGTGATGCGGGATTGTCAATAACGTACTCATCATATTCCGTGTCGGGATTAGAGACGTGATCCGACTGCTGATCCTCATCCGAGGATTCATCAACATCATGTGATCCTGGTAATCCAGAGGAATCCTGAGGAACAGCTGCTTGAGGCTGTGGAGAGGTTGGAGCCGAGAAAGTAGGTGGCACCAATGACGCCTGAACCCATGAAGGTGTAGCAGGCGTTGATGTATTTGGCAAAGGTCTACTGGCCTTAGCTTTATAGTCCTGTAGCATCCTATGTAGATCCTGCAGGAAAGATGTTGGCACTGCAACCATTTCCTGGTCAGTTTGCTGCTGTTGCTGTTGACTATGACCATGTTCCTCGTGGGTGTATTCGCCCTCTGAGTCATTGTCCTGGCATTTGACAAACAGTTGTGAAGGACTATTGGCATAGCTATATGCATCTTGGTCATCTTCCTCTGATTGTCCCTCTTGAAGGAGCATTGTTGGCAACAGAGGGGACACTGTCCTTGGAGAGGTCATCTCCGGCGTGATCCGCGTCACAGAAATGGTGATTCGCTTTTCTGTGGACAAGATCGTGGGATCAGTCGTCGACGGTTGTATATACGCCGTGGAGATAGGGGTCGTGGACGTCGTCGACGACGAAACTGTCGACACACCAGCCGTCGTCATAGTCACTGTAGTAGTCGTCGACGCCCTCGTCGACGAGACCGCAGTCGTCGACACCGTCGTCATCACCGTCGACGGGACTCTCGTCGTCGACGGAGCTTTCGACGTCGACGGGGCCTTCGTCGTCGACTGAGTCTTCGACGTCGACGGGGCCTTCGTCGTCGACTGGACCTTGGGCGTCGACGGGGCTTTCGTCGTCGACGGCTCCTTCGTCGACACCTGTGAAGCTGGTACCTTCGTCGTCGGCGTCTTTAGCCTCTCCGTCGACGGTGAGGCCTCCGCCGTCGACGGTCTCGACGTCGACGAACCTCCAGTCAACGGAGCCTTCATGTTCTAGTCGACGGGCCTCCCGCTGTCGACGTCTTCGTCGTCGAGGGCTTAGAAGTCCTCTCAGAAGACTGGCCTGAAGGTGTTTTGAAGGCTGTGGAAGTCTTCGCACCTGTAGACAGCGTAGAAGGTCCATCCCTCTCCTTTACACTTCCGTGAGGAGATTTGCTGGGACCTGGGCTCTCAGACTCACTGGGGGTCTTTTTTGAGGCCTTAGAAGATCTTCCCACAGAAGTAGAAGGGGAACCCCTACCCCTTTTCACTGACCTTCTAGTAGAAGCCATCGATCCCGCATCCTCACTGTCACTGGAGACAGTATCCTTCCTTGATTTAAGCTTCTGCAGCCATGTCAGGAGCCTACCCTCTCGGTCCCGGAGGGTCTTAGCAGAAAAAGAGCGACAGATGGAACAGGCAGCCGCCTGGTGGTCAAGATAGAGGCAATAAATGCAGTCCTTATGCTTATCCTCCACAAAAAGCCTTTTCTTGCCACAGGAGGAACAAGGCTTGCAAAGCGCCTTTTTCTTCTCAATTTCCGACATCCTGGAATCCTGAAGAGAATATGAAAGATTCTGAAGAAAATCCTGTAGAAAAAACCTGAAGAAATCCTTTAAAAGAGTAGAAGTTGAGCAGAGCTCAAAGGAGACTCCCTAGCACAACGTGCGGTAGAACATCTGAGGCTCTGAGGTTCCTTCAGGAAGGTTCTAAGTGGTGAGGCACTTCTGATTGGCCGAGGCCAAAGTTTGGTCTCTTTTACACAAAGAGGGTGATATGCTACAAAAGGGAATGAGGCCTAGGCCTTTTTCCATTGTCTTTTGTACCTACAGCTATGGTATTTTTGTTACCGAGACTCCCATTCCGACGACGGGGAATGATACAAAGCATGGGAATCTATGAAAGTTCCAATACTGGGGTAACACACCGAGCGTGGATCGAGGATAGAACACCCCCGCAGGCGCCTGGGCGCAGAGGTGAGCCAGGAACCGGGAGACGACGGGGCGGGCGGCACTCATCAGCCGCCTCTGCCTGCCCGGGTCCTGGAATATTGTTTATTTATTTTATTTATTTTTAAAGTTTTATATAGCGCAAACAAGATCTTCGCAGATATCAGAGCGCTTTACATAGAAGGGTACATGAGGGAACATAGTCAAACAAGTAAATCAATAGATCACACAGTACAAATAGTACAATTAAGTGACTGCAAAGCCAATCATGTGAGTAATAAGACAACTCAAACAAATAAGTAGAGGGGTCAAACATGTAGTACAGATCGGTGCAGGGTGTTAATAGGGTTCAAGATAGTAGTTCAAGTATATTTAGCCATGAGGATAGCTTTTACTTCTTTTTTAAAGAGTGTAGTGGAGGAGATAAGCCTGGTTTCGGGAGGGAGTGAGTTCCAAATCCTAGGCGCCATTCCTGAGAAGGAGCGCTTGTATGTTTTTTCCTTCTGGAATCTTCGTGGTTTCAGCAGAAGATTGTTTGTGCCTCTCGTGTTTCTAATTCCCCCAGAGATTGTCAATTTCTGAGCGAGGTAGCCGGGTGAGTTTAGGTGTACCGCCTTGTGTGTCATGCAGGCGATTTTCAGATGTATTCTGGCTTCAAAAGGCAGCCAATTCAGGGATTTCAAGTCAGGGGTAATGTGGGAGTGCTTTTTTGACCCAGGGATGAGTCTTGCTGCAGCATTTAGAGAAGCTTTTAGTGGTGCAGTTGTAGTTAGGGGGAGTCCGCAGAGGGCGGTGCTGCCGTATTCAATTCGTGGGATGACTAGTGCTTGTACTGCAGTTTGGAAGTCTTTGGCTGGGAGGTAGGGTTTAAGTTTCCTCAGAGTATTGATCTGGAAGTTCGCTCCCTTTGTTGCCTTGCTGATATGTTGCTGCATGTTGAGATTGGTGTCGAGTGTTATGCCTAAAGATTTTGCTGAGTCCACGATGGTGGGTTGGACATTGAGTGCGGTTAGGAGTTTAAGCCAATGTTGAATGGTGGATATCTTCGCTGGAGGTGAGATCAGAAGGAACTCTGTTTTCAGGGCATTGAGTTTGAGGTGATTACTGGCAAGCCAGGATTGGGTGCATCTGATCGTTGAGTTCAGGAGCAGGATGTCATTGGGTGATTGTAATTTGAGGTAAAGTTGGGTGTCATCAGCGCACATGTGAAAGTGTACATTGGATGCTTGTAGCAAGGTGGTGAGAGGTTCCATGACTAGGTTGAACAAAGTTGGGGATAGAGAGGATCCTTGGGGGACGCCTAGCGTTACAGGTATTGGCGAGGACATCAGGTTGTTGCTCTTGAATTTCTGCGACCTGTTGTGAAGAAAGGAAGTGAACCACTTGAGGACAGTTCCAGATAAGCCCATTCTTGTGTTTAGTAGTTCTAGTAGATTCTCATGTTTAACGGTGTCGAATGCTGAGGAGAGATCAAGAAGGATGAGGAGGCAGGTGTCGTTTTGGTCTAGCATTTGAAGTGCGTCGTCAATTATGTGAGTCATAGCAGTTTCTGTGCTGTGTCCTGCTCGGAAGCCTGACTGGTGACGGTTGAGGAGATCGAATTGCTCAATGTGTTTAGTTAATTGTAGTTGTGCGCATTTTTCCAGCAGTTTGGCGACAGTGGGGATATTGGTGATGGGACAGTAATTGTTGAGATCAGAGGGGTCGGCTGTACGTTTCTTTAGTAGAGGTGTGACCTGACCAACTTTGAGGGAGTCAGGTATGCTTCCTTCGGCTGGGAAGCGGAGGGCGGCGCGGAGACATTCAGCGCTCGAGCCGGGAGGACGATACACTCTAGCGAGAGGCCTCCACAGAGGTACTGGCACCGGAGAGGCATTGGTGGGACTGAATTAGGAGCATTACGCCTCCAACTCAGAGTGAGCAGCACGCGCAAGAGTGGCAGGGAGCGCTGCGGAGCATAAGTGAGTTCGTCGTGCAGGGGATAGGAGCACACTGAGACACCTGGAGAAGCCTGCAGGCATAGAGGAAAGCCAACTGCAGGTCTGATCACAGAAGGCCTGAAAAGCGCTGACACCCAGATGAGATAAGACCCTGGCCACGAGACACGGCTGGAAGTGGGGCACTGGTGATGCGAGGGCTCGGTGTTGGATACTCCTGCAGATCTGATATACCGCTGCCCTATTGTGGAGCCTGCATTCCAGTCATTCTCTCTCTCTCTCTCTCACCCCTACCCCCCCCAAAGGAGGTGAGCACTGCACTGCAAGCAGCTTTGGTCCATAGGCAGAGTACTACTTGGAGAGCGGGGGCTGCGGTGAGCCCAACGGAGGACAGCTCGGTTGAGCAGCAACGCTGTGAGCCCGGAGGCGTGGTGGGAACTGCGCCGGCATTGTACCGCCAAGTGTGAACCCAGAGACGGGTGACTGATGACAGACTGTAGGGCGGAGAGGTGCGGCACCCGAAGCACATAAAATTGTGACTCTGTGGAGCGAGAAATGTCTAGTTGAGACAGTACAGGGACGTGATCGCCACATGGCATGAGGAGGAAGGGACACAGACGTCAGAGTGAACAAGAGCGCTGGGCCTCGAAGCTTCTGAGCTCAACACCAGGAATAGATCTAGTCGGAGGACGACTGACTCACACTGTGGTGACAGAGTGACTGGGAGGGGTGAGCTTGCGGCTGGGGTGGCTGTGATGTTGCCCCCCACCGGACTCGGTGAACAGTTACTCGCTGGGCACAGCAGCAGCCAGGGAACTGCGCCTGGGTGGCACACAGGCCCGGACTGGCCGTTGCGGGCACCGGGCAATACCCCGGTAGGCCGCATGGTTGGGGGCTGATTTTGGGCCCCTGGGGGCCGTTTTTGTTACAGGGCCGTTATGCTGCAAAAACGGCCCCGTAACAAAAACGGCTGAAAACCGGCCCTGACACAGAGCGCGGTCGTGCCCCCCCGCCCCCTCGGGAGGGGGAGAGGGGGGCGGCCGAGCACTTTGCCAGGGCCGGTTCTGGTTCCCAGTCCGGCCCTGGTGGCACAGACCCATTGCCAAGATGGGAAGAGGAGACATGAGCCAATCTAAATTGACATTCGAACAGAAGCGCTCTAAATTCTCACAACGCCGCCGATACCGAAAACGTGAGAATGCAAGCTGCGGAGAGCGATGACACTGGTAAGGACATATGTAGTATGTAGTCTTTTACTCTCTATGGAAAAGAGTTTGCAAAGCGGTATCGCAACGCTGGGCACAAAAATGGACCGGATGGCGGAGCGTATGGATAAACATGCTGAGAGACTGGTAATGTTGAAGAGGAGACTCACGGAAGTGGAGGAGGCGCATACCACACTAGATACAGACCATAAGAAAATGGAGATGGTCATGCAAGTCCTACAGGACAAGACTGAGGATCTAGAGGCCCGCTCGCGACGCTGCAACCTGAGAATTACAGGCCTGCCGGAGACTACTCCCACTGGAAATAGGGAACTGTTTGTTGAGAGACTGTTGGTTACTGTCCTGGGAGAAGGTGTCTTTTTACAGATGTTTGTAGAGGAACCAGCGCACAGATCTCTGGGCCCCAGACCGCCTCCAGGTGCCACACCGCATCCTAGAATTGCTAATCTTCTCAACTACAGAGACAGGGATGCGGCACTTCGCGTTGCCCGGGTGAAGAAGACTCTGTAGTTTAAAGGTTCGGAAATTACTTTATACCCCGACTTCACGATGCGAGTGCAGGAAGCCCGCAGGCTCTTTATCCCACTGAAGAAGCAACTGCGTGATTTGAGCATAAACTACGCCATGCTGTACCCTGCTAAACTCCACGTTAATCGGCAAGGCAGATCTCACATATTCACCGACCCAAAGGCCTTGCAACAGGCGCTAAAAGGGTGGTTGAAAGAACAACGCAAGAGTCCGGACAGACGACCATCAGAGGCCATGGAAGGGAGTATGTTGGAAGAACAAGACTGAAACGGTAGGACAATGGAGACGTGAAGAAGCAGTGTGGCTGGGAGGCATTGATGCATAGGGTGCAGGTTTAAGGTTAATTGGTCGCACGTAATCACATGCATTAGGATGTGGGATACGTCACGAAGGGGGTTCCAAGTTCCTTCCAGTGGATTCAGCGGTATAGCAACAGGCACAAGAGACATTAACTGGTGAGAGTTCAGAGTTACACAGGACGGACGGCGCGGAGCGGCTACAATGTTGATGTGACAGTGTACTGTACCCATTGTGGGGCGAGAGGGCATATATGATGCAGATGTGAGGACGAAAGTGCAGAACAAGAATGCAGCTCAGAGTAGACTGCTCTAAATGGTTTTGTACGGCGGGTTGGGACTGGGCACTAGGCAATGTGATGTAATGCATAGATTACTGCAAATTGAGCGACCTCTGCCCACGAGTGCTAATCACATCAGAAGTTGACAGTTGGGGAATGTTGTGGGGCACGGAGAGGGCTTGGGTGGGAAGGTGCAGGGGTACTTCACGACCGTGTTGGGGGTGGTCGGTTGGGGGGTGGAGGGGGAACGGGCGAAGGGGAGTGAACTGACAATGGTTTCTTTGGGGAGGTTCCTGACTCTGGGAGGTGGGGGGTATGTTTTGGAAAGGAATGGTTATTTTATGGTTTACAGCACGCTATGTACATGCACACCGTACGCAAGTGATTACAAAAAAGTTACAGAAGATTGCAGGCTTCTGAGCGAGGGGTGCAACACTTCACCCAAGGCTACTGATGGTGACATATCGCACAGGCACAGCCAGGACTAATGGCGGGAGCTAACGAGGGAGAAGAACAGAAACCAGTAGACAGCTTGAGTGCCGGGACCTGGAATGTTAGGGGACTTAATGACTTCAGCAAGGTTCAGAAAGTACTGAGTTATCTGCACAGGCACAATGTCAATGTGGCACTTTTCCAAGAGACACATCTTCCACAAACGAGTGTGATACTGAGAAGTAAAGGACTTAAAGGGAACATTAATACCGCAGGGTACACAATGCACACTAGGGGGGTGATGACCTGGGTTAATCCCAAATCAGACTTCACACTAGAATCGCTGGTGTCGGACCCTAATGGACGGTATGTTATTTCGAGATGTAGGGGCAGAGGACTGGACCTGCTGTTGGTCAATAAATATGGCCCTAATTATGATTGTCCCGATTTTTTCTCGCGGTTAGCTTCCACGGTACAGACACTACAGGGTGCATCGCTACTGTGGGAAGGAGATTTTAACATGGTTAGGGACCCAGAATTAGATTGGTCCGCAGGTCCATACAGGAAACCAACAGCTGCTGAGATGGAGCTGGAAAAGGTTATGACATGCTTCGACCTAGCAGACGTATGGAGGGCACGTAACCTGCTCCCAGGGTGCTTCACACGCTACTCTGCATACCACAATATACATATCTGTATAGATTACTGGTTGGCCTCAACTGCAGGGTTAGGAAATATCCGACCCTGTAAGGTGCTGCCACGTACACTCTTGGATCACTCGCCAGTCCTACTAACACTGGTTACCCCGATGAAAAATATACCTCCATTTAACTGCCACTTCCCGCCGTATTCGTTGCTGGACCCTGTTTTTAAGGGGGATCTAGCAGAAACTATAGAAACCTTTTTCGAGGTCAATATAGAATCGGTAGCCAGTTTCCAAACAGTTTGGAAGGCCTTCAAAGTCTATTTAAGCGGTATTGCAATGACCAAACATTCTGGGGTATTGAAGTTGATAAGGCAGAGGCTGACGGACATAGAATGGGAGCTAAAACACTTGGAGGAACAGCAAAGGACGGAAGGGAATGGGGGACGGGAGGATGAAATAAAGGTACTATTAGAAGAATAGCATGAGGCAGCGGATAGTGAAATTAAACACCTAGGTAAATACGCTACAGCTCGCACATACGGTGAGGGGGAGCGGCCGGGCTCCGTATTGGCTCGGACCTTGTAAGCAAGACAAGGGAAGGCACTGATAACACAGGTGAGATCTGAGGAGGGAGACTTGCTTACAGAAGAGGGGAACATTGCAGAGAGATTCCGACAATATTATGCAGATCTTTACACATCAAGGTCAGAGGAAATACAGGACTACCTAGAACATAAAGCACTACCCTCCCTATCGGATGTGCATAGAGAGTTCCTAATGCTTCCAATAGAAAAAGACAAAATATTAGAAGCACTAGCGGGCATGAAGTCCAACAGTGCACCGGGGACGGATGGCCTCAGAGCCAACTTTTATAAAGCCTTCATAGATATCTTACTGCCACACTTAGCCACGCTTTTTGATGATCTGTGCTTTGAGGGTACCATGCCAAGATCCATGTGTGAGGCGACCCTAGTGGTGATCCCTAAACCAGGGAAATCACCGGAGGAGTGTAGCTCATATTGCCCATTGTCACTCTTAAACGTGGACACGAAAATATTTGCAAAGATTCTGGCCAACCGCCTGGCTCTCCTGTCTCCGGTATTAGTGGCACCAGAAAAGGCAGGATTTATACCGAACAGAAACCTCACATACAATATCCGTACAGTCTTCGGCACTATGCAACATGTGAGACAGGATGTTAAAGCGTTGGCGGTCTTCCTAGATATGGAAAAGGCCTTTGACTTGGTGGAATGGCCGTTTATGCGTAGAGTATTGACAAGGATGGGACTGGGGCCGGTGTTTTTACAACTTATTGGTACATTGTACCACAGGCCCACAGCTAGGGTACGTTTAAGTAATCTGGTCACAGACCGTTTCAGCATCACTAGAGGCTCCAGACAGGGCTGCCCCTTATCACTACTGCTGTATGCCCTTGTCGCGGAGCCATTGGGGTGCGCCCTTAGGGAATATCACAGTCATGAGGGCATTGGCTTTCCGACATATAACATAGTTATATCCACATATGCAGATGATATGCTGCTGTATGTGCGACAACCCGAACAAAATCTGACTGTGGTGCTTCGGGAGGTGGTACATTTTGGGGCTTTGTCAGGCCTGAAAGTTAACTGGGCCAAGTCCATAGTTTTTCCGCTCACTCCTGTCACAGAAGAATTTGAGATGGAATATCCACTGCAATGGACCACAGACTCAGGCCGATACTTCGGGATTAACTTGCATACAGACTCTGAGACGGTACTACGTGATAAATACGGCAAGGCCATAGATAAAATGGAAGACGATGTAGAGGCATGGTGCAAGCTTCCCCTGTTCTTGATGGGAAGGATATCAATAATGAAGATGGTGGTTCTGCCTAGGATGCTGTTCCTCTTCACTAATATACCAATAGTATTATCACAAGCCTTTTTTCAAAGACTCACACAGTTGATGCTAAAGCTGGCGTGGGCGGGCAAACAGGCGAGAGTTAAATGGCGGGTTCTTATACTACCTTACAGTATGGGATTTTGAGCTTTACTATAGGGTAGCACAGTGCTCGCATCTACATGCCTGGATTCACAGCAAGGCAGGTACATCATTCCTGCGTATGGAAAAGCGGTTTGCCGCCCCACACTCGCCACCGGCAACAATATTCGAAGGCCCTGACCGTAGAACCGGCTTACTTGACTCGATGAACGCTACCAGACATGCATGGCACTGCCTGTTACAACAACAGGCGGGAGCTTTACTGTACACACCGTCCATGCCTATAGAGTGGGCTCGCTGGCCGACTCCGTGCAGGGACAGAGGAGTCATTAGAGCACTGCATGAGTTGAATATAAGGGTTGTGGGCGATCTTTTTCAAGAAGGGACAGCAAAAACCTGGGAACAGGTAGTGGAGGGGGTTGAGGTGGTCACACAATTACAGAGCTTTCAGTTTTATAGGGTGCGACGAGCTATGCTAGGGCAGTTCGGAGAGGACATGCAGGAAACCCCGGCATCCCTGAACTAACGTATGTCATCAAATCCAGCTCCTCTCGCAAGATAGTAACCAATATCTACAGAATAGCGATGACACAGAGTACACGAATACACAACAGCTAGGTTGGCCTGGCAGAGGGGCTTGCAAACAGCAATAGATGACAAGATGTGGCAATATTGCTGCTCGAACACACAGCGGGTTTCACTTCATGGAAAGCACAGGCTTATTCACTTTACTTTTCTTAACAGAGTACATTACACGCCAGAACGACTATGTAGATATGGACTAAGAGAAGAGGCGAACTGTGAGGGGTGCCGAGCACAGACAGCGGATTTCCTGCACCTAGCTTGGAGCTGCCCTGGTATACATGCATACTGGGAAGAGGTTTTCCGGGAACTGGGGGAAATAGTGGAGATGGAGCTGGCTCCGGATCCGGCCCTGGCCTTATTAGGATAATCCAAAACACTGCCCAAGGCGGTACGTAGACTTGTAGATATGGGACTTTTAATAGCGAAAAGAGTATTGGCTCTACGTTGGATGAGGGGCCCGGTACCAACATTGAAAAGGTGGTCGCATGATATGCTTTACTGCTGCACACAAACAGAGAATTATAGTGAACTGCTCCCACTAGGCAGCAGACCTAAGAATTTTTGGGGACTGTATAGGACATATAAACAGGGGGAGACTGGGGAAGCGGGAGAAGTCACGGACGCACACACAGGGGAGGCCGAGCTAAGGAATGAGGAGATGGCCCTGGGGTAAGAAGATAGACGTTGTGTTACGACATCACACATTAGGAAACGGGGGCTCCAGCCCAGGGAACCGTGTGTGATAGTACTGTGAAATAAAGGTCAACTAGATCAGATTGCATTTTGATTGGTGGATGTCGCTGCCTGTCCACGCTGGTTTGTTGGCTCAAAAGTTGTGTAACCTAGAGACTCACGGGAAGTTTTGCTTAACTAATAGAACTATGGGAATGTATGCATTGATGGAACGCAAAAGTGTGCTACATGGCGAATAAATGCTGAAATGTAGTTATGTCTTGAAACTTTATAAAGAAATAATTTTAAAAAAATGTATATCCAGACAAGACACCACCAGTACTGGAAAACATAAAAAGTATTCCTGTCTTTAATCTTTCCAAAATATATGTGGACCCAAGAATGGTTGGTTTGTTATCTAGAGGTCTATCTTTTGTTCCCTCCACAAATTTGAGTTCTTGAAAGATCTGCATCTATTTTTCCGCAAAATCAGACTAAAAAAGTTTTTCTGTACTAGGCCCCCTCTTGAAACATTGCATAACATCTCAGGCCTGAAACCTCCGTCTGATTTTACTCCCACCCTGGATACTATTGGACCAGAGGTGGGCATCTTTGAAAAACTGTCCCTTCGAAAATTGAAAAGATTATCAAATATGTGCCCAAAGCCCTGGGTAACCTGCTGAGAGATGAAGAAAACACCCTGGCATCCCTGAAAGAGGATAAACATCTTACTATCAAGCCCTGTGACAAAGATGGGGGCATCATTATTTTTGATACCTCCACCTGATAAAATGAATCTCCTTTCTTCCACCGAACACTACAAGAGAATTGTGAGGAATCCTGAACCTGCCTTGAAATGCTGTATCCTCACTATGGTTGAACGAGCAGTGGATTTGAGGTACATATGCCCTAAGGAAGCCGAATTTCTGACCCCTATCTTCACCCGGATGCCCGTCATTTATGGGGTCCCGAAGACCCATAAGAATCCCTTGATCCTCCCGTAAGAACCATAGTGTCCACCATCGGTTCTGCGACGGAGCCCCTATCAAATACATTTACCATTTCTTGAAACCTTTGATCAGTAACTTGGAATCTTTTGTAAAACACACTGGCCATTTTATCGCTAAAGTTGAGGGAACCCCGTATCAGGAAGATAGAGAGCTCCTGGTCACTTTGGACCTCGAGTCTCTATATACGAACATACCGCAAAGAGGGTCTTTGAGGGTCATGGAGGAAATTCTGTCATCTGAATCCGAGATCAGTAATGCTCCCTTTATCATTCAGTGCCTCGAAGTGGCCCTCAGCGAGAACTACTTTGAGTTTAACAACTGCTATTTTCAGCAAATACAGGGAGTAAGCATGGGGGCGTTGTGTGCCCAGAGTATAGCCTGACAATACATGCAACATTTTGAACACATTAACATCTACAATGAGATGGCCCCCTTCCATGAAAATGTTCGGGCTTGAATCGATTCATCGACGACATCTTTTTCATATAGAAGGGGGACCAGGATTCGCTAAATGAGTTCATCCTTTGGATCAACGCGGCAGATCACAATTTGAAGTTTACTACCCACTCTAGTAATCGCAGAGTGGAGTTCCTTGATATCTGGATTGAACACCGACAAAATGAGATCTATGTGTCCCTTTACACTAAGCAGACTGCAAGGAATACCTTGTTGCAGTACGACAGCTTCCATCCTCGCTGCCAGAGGAACAGTATTCCATTTAGTCAGTTCCTTCGGAATCGAAAGAACTGTTCTGACTTGAAAGACTTCCTTACTCAAGCGGATACCCTAAAAGAGAAACTTGCGCACCGCGGTTACCCCTACAAATTGATAAAGGAGTTCTTTAACCCTTTCGATGCTGATGCTGGGCTCGTCATGGTGCACAGTGGTCGTGTGCTGATGACGAGCCCAGCTCGTCATAAAACAATGAAAATAGCAATTTCCAGCACAGGAGGGGAATTGCCTTAGCAGCGAAGGTGTTAAACGGGCAAGATACTTCAACCGTGAGACCATGTTCTTACCCAGGGAGAAGGAATCCCTGGAAAAACTGGTCTGTGTAACCAGGTACTCCAACATCAACCACAAACTTAGACAGGCCATAAACTCCTGTTGGCACCTTTTGAACCTGAGAAGTGGGGAAGAACATCTCCCTAAACCAATTTTTGCCTTCAAGAGAAATAAAAATCTAAAGAACCGTCTTATCAGAGGTAAGTTGCAGGAATCTTCTGCCGTGCGACAGACAGCTATACGTGGTCCTGGCCCCATCAAAGGCAATTATCGATGTAGCAATTGCCAGGCCTGCCCTAATGCGTTAGTTGGAGATACGATTAAAACCTCTGAATAGATTGTTTCCTTGGCCAAAATGACTAACTGTCTCACGTCCAATGTTGTTTACATAATTTTCTGCCCATGCAACCTTTTGTATGTTGGAGAAACGGGACGCGAGTGCTGTATGAGGATAGGGGAACACAAATCCAATATACGGATTAGGAAAACTTCAGCTCCCCTTGTCACTCACTGGCATGAGAAGAATCACTCAGAAAGTGATCTGAAGTAGTCTATCCTGGAAAAGATCCAGGTACACCCAGGACAAGACCCTTCGGTCATACGTAAAGAGAGAGGTCTTCTGGAAATACCTCTTGAATGCTGTGAAGAAGGGCTTGAATGATAACTGCCCATGGGAGAATGCCATTACCTGATGGACATATCCAGCAGATTCCATGAATATATGGTACTTTTTGACTTGCTCTGACTCTCTTCGGAGAGCGGATTGGCCATTCACCTTCAGATATAGTTAAGTGATGAATAATGCTGGGACTTACCCCCGGGCCCTGGCCTTTCTCTTCCTGATTCTGGGAATCTCCTCTGAAATTGGCAATATCATGGTGTATATTGTTGTGGACCTGTAATATTCATTTTGTTTGTCTTTTGTTTTTCTCTTTTTCTTGTATCCTGTTCTCTGGACGGAGAACCCCCCTATTCTTATTCTTTTCGTTTGAGGCAGTCTTGGGCTCATTTGCGGTGTTCCAAGAGGGCCGCTTCATTCATTGTGTTTTCTGCTTTCTTTGAGGCTGGTGATAGTCCCTTTCGTTGTTTTTCTTTTTGACGCTACCGCACGTAATGAGGAGGAGTCCATACCGGGTTAAATGGGCTGTAAACACCCATGGAATCACACGCTCCCAGGAACGCCTGGTGAGCAAGGAGGCGTGCTGTTGAGTCTCTGCATTTTTGGGAAATAACGAATCCCTACCGGTGAGTGGCTTGTCTATACGGGTTAGCAGGTGACTTAAGACGCTGGTTAGAGGAACGCTGCATTTGGTTGTGGTTTGCTGACCGATTATATACTTATGGGCAGCCACTAGATCTTCACGGAGGCATGTGTGCATTCGGGAAAGCATATTGTCCATAGCGGGAAATTTGAGCTGCCACGTATCCTCATGGTTTTTGCTCGCTCTTTCGGGCAGCGATATCAGTCCGTTTTCCCGCTAGGCACCTCTTAGAGAGCTAAATAGTTCTTGCCCATTTGCTAACCGTTCACTTGATATCGCCAAATAGGGGCCCCCGTGATGGACTTGCTTAAGGGGGGAAACGGGGCCTGACTGATATCTAGCAATGAGCACACTTTGCGCTATCACTTTATCTTCGAGTTTTAGATTGAACCTCGTGGGTGTGCGAGCATGTTAAAGTCCCTGTAACTATGCATCCAGAAGGATTTTTGTCTTGATTAACATGCTAGGTTGCTCTAGTTTGATATGCCTTTGTTTTTTAACCTTTTTCCCTTTTTAGATCTTCTTCCTATGATTCAGCTGATTAATCTTCCGAGTATTTGCTAGAGCCGATAATTCTGTGTGTTGCCCATCCCCGAAAGGAAAAGAATCCCTATGAACGTTTTGGTAGAAAATCCATCGTGATTTTATTTGGTAGGTTGTCAGCCCCCCTGTCCCCCACATAGTAGTTCAACCATTGAGGGCGGGAGGTGTTAATATCTGTGGCATTCCCCAGAGAGAACTCTAAATTAGTGTTTTTGTGTATATTCTTTCCTCTAGAACTGTGTGGAGAAGTCTTATTTGTTGGGGCTCCCCGTTTATTGCCTTTGCTGCTGTAAATAGCTGTGGCGTTTTACGCTCTTACCTTTATGGGTATGCGATTCAAGATAATTCTCTAACCTCCTTGATCACCTAGTGGATTGGTGTTGGTTCTTGATCTATCGCATGTCACTGTTTTTTTATCTTTCATGCTCTGTTCTCTGACACTGGCACATACACAGTACTCCTAAAAAAAAAAACTCATTTTCTTCTTCCTTCTCTCTTTCAAAGCTGTTAGTGGATTTGTCTGAAATGACTTACCTTACGAGTAACCTGGATAAATGTGGATTGTGGTACACTCTGTTATCTCTGGGGCCAGTTATAGCTCGCTATTCCAGTTGGATAATATATGCATTGATGAATTATTGTGTCCCTGGAGCCTATCAAGCAGTATTTTGTCATTGGATGTTAAATTAATAGTTTGATAAACTCGAGCCGCTATCCTGAAATGTGTATTCCCTCTCTTCTTATACCTGCAGGTGTCTTGTCCCACTTCCTATTGTCCACTTCCGCCCCGATGAAGGCGCTGGGGGGCCACACCGAAACGCGCGTTGGAGTTGTTTGCGAGGGGGCAGTTGGATTTTATCTACCCCAACCCCACCACCATGATAATTTGTTCTGTTCTGTCATGTGACCATCCTGTGGCTGTTTTGTACAGTTTTTAATATTGTGCTGCGAATTGTGTAATTGAGGTATGGGTTTGTTTGATGAATCCTGGGAATGTATGAAGGCATGAATGTAGTGTATGAATCAGGAGTGTGGGACTTGATTTATTGGATTTTATGCTATTGAATTCTGATATGTTTTTGAATACCATTTTAAATATTTATTAATTGCTGAGATGTTTGTTAAAACATTTATAACATTATTATATATTTTGTAAAACCCTATGTGATTTATTATCTTCGCACTTGATCTGCTCCGGTGATAGTGTATCTACTTAAGGACCCTGCTCTAGGGCCTAGTTTGAAGATTTGGAGCAGGTAGTTTTTTGCCTTTGGTGTCTTATTTCCCCTGTTTCCTGCCCCTATTGTGTAAGGGGTCCCCTTCTTAGTAGTCCTCACAGCTAATCGTGCTCAATAAATGGCTCTATACCCCTCAAACGGAATCAGCGTTTAGAATGGATAGGCATGTCCTGGGAGAGGGAGGAATTATGAGAGCACTGTACAACAAAACCCAGAGGACAGACCTAACGGGACTTACCGCACACACAGTCCAACTATGGTACATAAGGCTTAAAAAATTGGGATGGGATAACACTATAACACAATTAACCCCGCTATGGGAGACCCAGAGACTGCATAGATTAATCTTCAGCAGCAAAATTTTAATCAATGGGACTTAATAGGGATTTCAAGGGTGGGAGATCTTTGGATTAACCGCATCGCTGCGGCGGTTATTTTTCCGCTACGCGGCTTTTTTCAGCTCGTCATCCGCACACAACCACCGTGGCTGATGACGAGCTGAGCTCGTCATCAGCATCGAAGGGGTTAAGGGAGAGGTCACTACATTCGCTCAACTCTAGGACCAATACGAGATGGCGCCCACAGAAATATTCCGCTATTCCCAGATCAGGCACGCAGTCATGACTATCATCCTACATCCCACTGGGCACTGTCCTCCCAGAGGCATCTCCACTGGAGGATAGGCTACATACAGACTACATGGATAAAAAAGCTATGTCCCTCACTTACCGTAAAATCATCAACAATCAACCGGATCCCACCACGAATCTCCACGCCAAATGGCAGACCGATGTGGGAGACCTAGATGAGACGGGCTGGCATCCCCACGAGAAGTGGTGATATCATCTAAGCTGCGCTTGGTACAACTTAAAGTGTTACATAGAATCTACTTACGAGGGTAACCCTGCATAAGATGGGGCGGATTGACAATCAACTCTGCTTCAAAAACTGTGGGGCAGTAGATACATTTGATCATACGATATGGGAATGCCCAGAGAAAACGGTGTACTGGGAAGCAATTATGCGCACAATAGAACTAGTCAGCTGGGCTCCCTTACCACCGGAGCCCAAGCAATGTCTTTTGTACATTTGGGAAGCAACAGATGTCAATCATACGGCCCAAGACTAGGCGACATTTGGTATGATGATAGCCAAGCGCAACATTGCCAAAACTGGGGGACGCACAATGCTCCTCCATATCGGGAGTGGTATAATGATATGGATGGGGTTATAGTGGCAGAGAAGGCAGCATATGAACATAGAAGATGCCCCAAGAAGTGGGAGCGGGTATGGGGTAAATGGAATACTTTCCAGGAAGATATCTGTTCGTTAACACTTGGCGAACCTGCACTAGACAGTAGTTGAAAATAGGCTGTACCAATCTTAAATATTGAACCAAAGTACTGTGCACCAATCGTATGAACATCTGAGGAGGCAACTGTGTGAAGAAACGTAAACTGTACAAGTACTGATTTATATATGTGATACGGATATATGTTATGTACCCAATAAAAAGAACATAAAAAAAAAGAATACTAGATCCAGAGTAGAAGCATCTAAGGCTGGTTGTAGTTCAGGAAGGCCTCACAACCACTAACATTTATATCACCTGCATTTTCCAAATGTTGATGTCTAGAGTCAGTACACTGTTAACGGTCCCTTCAACACTGGATAAAGATAAAATTCATTACAGTGAACTATCTTTTGTCAGCTTCATAACCCTGTGGTGAATGGAAAAACAGTGCCACTACAGCATCACTTCATCTACAATTTTGGTTGGGCTTTCCCTGTTTGGGGTACCAATACCAGTTTCCCCAGCCATCTTTATTTTAATTCTAAAAAGTCTGCAGTGTGTTGGAAAAAAATAGGTGGTAGCTCCTGGATTTATGAATGTTTTTTCTAAGATGTTTCGACAAACAAATCTCTACAATACCAATTAAAAAATGTTGCAAGAAAAATAAAGTATGAATAAAAAATGAATAATTTACTCATCAAATAAATATTCTGTAAGGTAATCCACTGCCATCAGTTATGGCAAAGAAGTGACTCCTCAATACAAGAAAAGGATGTATAATGAAGCAGTGAAATTAGTAACCAACTGGTGCCATTTTTGACTGGTTTCATGTAATGACATAAGAGCATTAACCACTCAGATTCATTTTTGGTTAATTAAACTGTGTGATAATTGTTGGAGCGCTATGTTTGCAATTACTTTTTTCATATATGTGAAAGTAATTCAGAATTTGAATTAACAATTCTTAATATCTGGTAATGGCAGTGTTGCATCATCTCTAAAGTCGTAATCCTCAATGTGTAAAAAATATAACGATTTGTTTAGGTAGTATTTATTTCACCACCTCCCTTTTGTTTACCTTATGCCTTTACTTATTTTTCTTTAATTCTTTTTCCATAGTTTTTTCCTTTCTTTTTCTAAACAGTTTATAAAAATTCATTTGGCATTTTTTAAAAACTAACATGTCAATCTATAGAGCTACAACCCACAAAAATATGGTTACAGGAAGAGTAACCTTTTCTGATCGTGGCAGGTATGGCTGTAGATACGCATGATTTGCATAAACTCTAAAGCAGTTCCTCTTGTAAGCAGTGGCTAAACAGAAGAGGATGCAGACGTTTAGAACCAAGTCTTCAACACTATTTTGCCCTGCTGATGGGCCTGAATGTTCACAAAGCAGTAGTAATTAGCGAACATATGTAGTGTTGACAAGTGGCCGCTGTACAAATGTTTGCTAAAGTAATGTTGCCCAAAAAGGACATCCTAACTGCCTTTTGATGAGTGGAATGTGCTATAGGCAGCATGTGTAGCATACGCTGAGCATTAACATAACAAGTCTATATATGCTGAATTATCCATCTATCAATACCGGTCTTGGAAATCAGATTTCCTAAGTGAGGTTTATCAAAATTGACTTTTTTTTTATAATGCACTTAGTATGTCAAACTACATACAACATTAGTGCCCTCTTGACATCTAGTGCATCTTGTGTCCATTCTACCAAACAGTCTGGAAGACAGGCAACTCATTAGTCTGGTTTATGCGAAAAGGGAAAACCATCTTGGGTAGGTACTTTGGGTTTGTTCTCAAAACCGACCTATCTCCATGAACTTGAATGAATGGTTCCTCAACATGTTAAGACTTGCAACAGACTAATTCTGCTAAGAGATGTGATAGCAAAGCACAAGGCTGCCTTCAAAGACAAGAATAGCATGTAACAAGAGAGCAGCAGTTCGAAAGGAGATCCCATTAGTCTTGTGAGAACTACACTGAATTTCCAAGATGGTTCTGGAGGCCTCCTTGGAGAAATCCCCCTTTTAACCCCTTCCATGCTGATGACAGAACGGTTCCGTCATCAGCATCGGCTGAGCTGTGCTGATGACGGAACCGTTCCGTCATGACTCCGCCCGCGCAAGGCGGAGTCAGCACAGGCGGAAAATACGCCCCGCACGGAAGGGGTTAAGGCTCTTCATGAAGGCCTGAATGACAGGTGTCTTAGAAATAACAAATGTTGCCTAATCTATATGAAGGCTGCCACTGCGATCAAGTTTAGTTTGATGGAATTGTCAAACCTGCTTTCAGTTAGAAATTTTGACAGGATCCATCTATTTAGGAATGTAACTGTAGGAGAATGAGGTCTGCAATCCTATGGTCACCCCCGATTTCTGCTTTATGTTTCACTGGTTTACGACTTTCCCTGGCTGTGGGCCTGCTAATCAGACCCTCAGCCTAGCTGTTCTCTCTCTAAATTGACACACATGTACCTTAGGTGCATCTACCAATTGGTACTGGGCCACCTTATCAGTATCTGTACAGCATACCTTAGGTATCCAGGGCATAGGTGTACCCAGGGCCTACCAGGGGCTGCAGCATGTATTATGCCACCCCTGGCTGGCCATCCAAATCTGACACAACTGGCTGCACGACAGCTGGGGCAAGGTGGTGTAAACACCCTTTGCTTTAGATATAGTATCCCTATATCTAACCCTAAAATGGACACATGTATTCCTATCAGTCACTCCTATGGCAGGCCTTATCAATCCTGAAGGCAGAGTGCTTGGAATTATGTGAGATGGTGCTCTGGCATGAGCTGAGCCCGTTTGCAGCTTGCGGAACCAAGTCCTAATAGCTGTTCCATGATAACGCATACCATATACTCTTAAGTGCATTATAATCCTTGCGGTTATTTGCCAACTTTGGTATCGCTTTATCAAAACATGTCGAGTAAGGTGTCATACGAATTGGAATACTAACCCCTCGCCAATTCTGGCGACGGGGTTAGCATTCCTCCCTTCTAGAGGGACACGACATGTATGTAACTGTGAACCCCGGTTAAAGTTAACTGAAGCCTCAGCTCCACAAAATGGATGCTGCCACCACAGACACGAGTCTGACACCCTGCAGCTGGGAGTCCTTCCAGCGAGGAGAGCTCGGACAAAGGGTTTCCTGTCAGGGGCGGTGCTAGCACCATCCCAGACAGGGTTTTGTGTATCCCAGGTAGGCAGGGCTGAGAGGAAGGTGACTGCAAGTGGCACCCCGGTGCTCACTGTGCATATGCCGGCTCAAACCAGTTCCAGGGGCAACCCAGCCCCTGAGCTGGGGAGAGACCGGTCAAAGGAGAGGGGTGTAACCACCCCCCTCCTGGTCCCAACCATGGGCAGGACCTAGTCGCGTGCCAGCCCTTTTTCTTAGGATAAAGGTAGGAGCGGGCCCCCTTCCCAAATTAGATAATCTTGAATCTTGAACTACTTTCCATAAAAGGAACTCTTAACTTTCTCTGAAGACTCTCCCTTGTGGCTAAGGAGTAGCCACCCTGCACCCGCAGGCTCCACCTAAGCATCGCGGTTTTCTGCACGTCCATCCTCCGGATCAAGACTGACCAGCTCGACGAGACCCGGATTCCTTGGCATCTCGGACCTCTACCTGCATCATCAGCCCAGCTGAGATTCGTGGGTGTGACGAGACCTGAGGGACCGGCCATCTTCAAAACCTGCACAACGCTTAACCAGTACGACCTCAGAGGGACCCTCGAGTGAGTGCACGTGGGTTTGAGAAGCCCCGACCCAGAGCAGCTCCAGCACTGAAGTCCAGCCCCCCAGCATCCACGAGATCTGCTTGGGGCCCTTCTGCTCTTCTGCTGCTTGCCACGTTGTCCGGTCACTTGCCCGTTGGCCAGTGACCCTCCTGACGACGTACCACGACGTTTTCACCGCTGGTCTGGTTGCTCCAGACTGGCCCTTGCTCCCTTCCAAAAGAGGAGCACCCCGGACCCTCCTGGTCCACTCCAGACGCCATCTTGACTCCACCGTGTGGGCTTGCCTTTGCCAAGGTTTGTTGCCCCCATCTTGGGTCCAGCATCGCCGACAGCAGACACCCTCGTGGGACAGCTCGCACCTCCAGCCTGGTCGCCGACAACGCCTCCTGGCCCGTGTGACTGCAGAGTCCAGCGTCGCCCACTCACCCGATCGCGGTGACCTCATCCGGTGCCATCCTGGTGCCCACACAATCACTGGCTAGTGATTAAGAACTGAGTCCCCTCTGCTTTCAGGTCGTCTCCATCATCGATCCAGGCTTGGATCACACCGAACATCTTCACTGGTCGCCTGCCAGCAACTTCTTCTTTCAGGCTCCATAGACTACAACGAGGATTCCCGACGTCTTTTGAACCCTATGCAGCCGCAGCCCCTGGGCTAGGTAACCTGAGCATTTCGGTGCTCCAGCGCAGGTTCACTATCCAAGTGTCCAGATCCTTTTTCGTTTTAAGTCTACCTAGTCGGATTAGTCCGAAAACAGTAACTTTAGAAATACTAGCCTCCATAGACTTTGTCCCGCATCCCGCGTGAGAGTGCACACTCTGCACCTGATCTCCCTAGGCCTCCTGCTCCTAACCTTAGAGTTCAGTAGTGTAGTCCTAGCGAACCTGAAGCCTTTGGATCGAGTTACTCACCTGCTAGTATTTCGCATTCCACTTTTAGTGTATATGGTTTTTCGTGCCCCTCAGGCATTTGTGTAAATTGTTCAACTTGTAGTATTTTCGTAAGCGTTTTGTATTGTGCTTAGCTCCCTGACTCATAAAGAGTTCAGGGTAGACTTGTTATAAATAAATATACTTTATTTTCATAACAACTTGTGTGGTGTCCTTTCACTTAGTGTTCAAGGGGTATATGTGATGGTAAAACAGCTGGCTTAACATGCCCTCTAGAGTTTAGCCTAAAGACTGCTTTTGTCCACGCTACTAGGATAGCTGGTCTATAAGGTTGACTTACAACCAATCATTAATAAGGGTCGTTTGGTATGATACACAGTGATCACTAGAATAGTGAGCACTATATATCAGGCAAACTTCTCACAGTAACAAATAAGAAATGTTTTCCACACAGTAGGGCCGCATGATAGGTTTACATACCTTACACAGCATTTGCATACAGTCCTCCAGGAGTTTCAGGTAACCAGCTTCTAAGATCTTGGGGTCCAGTCTGCTAGATTCATGTGCCTGAAGTCTGGATGTCTAAAGAGACCCTGATGCTTAGTCGGGAGACATGGGATCAAGCAGATGCATGTACATCTTCAGAAGCATGGAGTACTAAGGTTGCATCACCCATTTTTTTTCTAGCAGAATGCAGGTCACTGACACTTACCTGATATTCTTCACAATGTATGGTATGAGAAAAAGTGGAGGAAAAGCATAAGCAAATATACCGGACCAGTTTATCCATAGTGTACTGCCCACGAACAGCGGGTGGGGGCATCGAAAGTCAGATCTATTTTGGGAGTTCTTGTTGATGGTTCCTGCTAGCAGGTATGCAAAGTCGCTGTCTACCCCTGGCAGATGCACTGCCAGGAGTTGAATATGATCCCAAGTGAACCAATGTCAGATTTTCTGGGCTAGTGCTGACAGCTGAGTGAGTGACAACCTACCTGCTTTTGGATGGACTATTACTGTCATCATGTATATGTGATCAGAATTGTTTCGCCTGATGAGTCTGTAAAAGACTTAGAGTGCCAGTCTAATTGTCATGAGATCCATATAGATTGTGTTATCCAGTGTGGTGACGCTTAGGTACCCTAAAGTCATGAGTTAAGATGTGCTCTCATACCCATGAGTGAGGCACACACACATTGTTGTTGTTCCACTATAAGAGGGTGTGCAGAGTCCTCTCCTGTACTGTACTAGATCTTTCCAGTCATCCTGTGACCACTGCTTCTCAAGACACTCTTGAAAAATCTCCACATGGAGGCTTGCATGTGCTATCACATTAATTCTTGTAGTCCTCATCGCCAACAGTTGCATTATGGTCCTTAACGTGAGAGGACAGACTCTCTGTAAAAGAGGCACCAGCTTCAGTTATGCCATCACCCTCTCTTGGTTGGCATAGACTTTCCCCGTGACAGTATTTCAAATAGACCCTAGATATGTGTGTGCAAAGCACTGTCCTTTTAGTCCCCCATACAGAGTGGTGGGACATCTTGTAGGGGGGTGGGAGAGATGGTCAGCTAAAAGTGTGCCAATAGGATGCACTGGCTCAGCAGCTGAGATCTTGTATAGGCTGTAGAGTTCCTGCCTTATTCGGGTTCCGGTTGTACAGGGAATAGCCTTTCTGACAAAGTTGAACAGTAGGCACACCAGCTCAGAGGCTTCTTTGATAAGGAGAGCCTGCTGTTCTTCCTGTAGCAGTCGCAGATGTTGATGACTGAGTATGGCCAGGTGGTATGTTTGGTGGCAATTTGTGGAACTGTAAGAAATACTCCTACTGAAACACTGAGAGCACCCATTTGTTGAAGGTTATTTCCTCCTATTCTAGAACGAAGAACATCACCCTTCAATCAGCAACAGTTGTGTGACTGGAGTGTCAGAGGATTTCAAACAACAGCCAAGTCAGACTTTCTGATGACAGGGTCCAGCTCTACCCTTATCCCGTCTGCTATCATGTTATCCTCCCCTGCCAAAGCACTTGGGTCCCTGTGTGTCCTGAAAAGAATGTTGCTGGTGATACCCTTGCTTCCGAGTAGAAGTAGATGACTTGGAGACACCTTTTGCCTTCCGTTTTCTGAAGGCAGAGTTAGGTGTTGAAGTCTGCACTTGTGTCTATGGCAGTCTTGCTGTCCTTTTTAATCATTTGCGGGATTATGTTGACGTGAGGACCAAACAAATGCCCCATTATCACATGGGGTATTTTTCAGATCTGGATGCATTTCTGGTCAAAATCACAAGACTGAGACAGGCCTTAACAGGATGTTGGTATTAATTTAGCTCCAGGGATATCAGCAAAGCTCAAACCAAGCCTGATTTTGCATTTAATATTACCTTTCCTTTCGCAAACAGCTTTGCCTACAAATACAGTAGGCTTCAGGGGGACATTTAATTAGCGCCTCTATCTGCTCTCAGTGACGGTGATCATTCCCTGAGAGCAGTCCAATCAAATTGTCAATCCTCCACTCTGTGGCTGCCCCGATCACCACCTACTTTCCACTCCATAAATCTTGCTCTTGTCTGGAGGAGGAGCATTCCCTGTGTACTGACTTGAGGTCCTCTTTCTTGCAGTGTGCACAACTGGTGAATAAGGCAATACCTGGCCTCTAACCAAGTTATCTAGAACCTCATACTTTTCCCAACCTGGGGAGTAACAACCCTAATCTCCACATGCCATTAAAGTTGTCTTTATTAATCTTAAGCATGCTTCGGAGTATGGGGAGATACTGTACAGATCTTTCGATACTAGAGTGTGTCTCAAATAAATAAACTGTCCTCCTCTACCACCTGAAGTTTCACTTGTGATGCTGTGCTGCTCTCTTTATGACTGCAGGGTAGGCTGTGATATCTAGTGAAGAGGCTTCAATAGGGAGAGGGTGTAAGTCGGAAGATACTGGGGGCAAACCCAATAATCTTCCTAGTAGACAACCCCCTACCTGGGCGTGACATGTTCGTAATAGTGTTCTTGGGAATCATATGGACGACCTTGGTGAAAGTCAGTGTGGTCTGAGTGAGGGGATGGCTGTAGTGACTGAAGAGGTGGTGTGCAAGGCTTAGAGGTATAGGTAGGAGGCTGTTGTGGTGGTAAGCAGTTGAACTTAACCCTCTTGGGAATTAGGAAAAGTTTGAAGCGCCTCTGGCATGTGATCCTCTAATTTATTTATTTATTTTTATTTTGAAAGTTTTATATAGCGCAAACAAGATCTTTGCAGATATCAAAGCGCTTTACAAAGAAGGGGTACGAACAGGAGAGTGAATAACAAGCAATTGGGCATAGCGTAGTTGTAGGTAATAAGTGGGGTGGGGGAGCTTACTTTTCTCTGAGATTTGAGGGGCATGAGGTTGGTTCTGAGAAGCGAGGTCTGGCCAAGATTTTCCCTAGAAGGAAGGATGAATATTTTCCTTTGCCTTACATTATACACCTGAGGAATTCTAGTGTGTCCAAATCTTCGCTCTGTGATTGGGAGCAGATCTCTGGGTGGATTTCAGCATTGGCTTTGAAATGGATTTCAGCTATAAGAATGGTTTCTCAGGCCCTCGGGGGTTGAAGAGGTGTGGATAGATGGCACTGCTTGGCAGCCCTTTCTAGAGGTTTGCAGTAGGTCATAGTGGTCTCTCAGGGTAGAGTAGTGTCAAAGCCTGAATCTGTACCCAAGTGTTGATGTTTCCTTGGTTTGATTTCATGGCTGGATGCCAGACTCCCTCAGATGCAGTGCTCGGCCCACAGCTGAGCGACTCAGAGGTCAAACCCAGAGGGGTTGATCTTTGACCCTATGAAACGGAATGGCGGCCCGGGGGTGCTCTTTGTCTTTGTCTTGTGTTTTTGTGTAGTGAGGAGCTGCTCTACTTCAGAGGCATCAGAGGACAGCATCTCAGGGTCTCTGCTCAACCTGTACTGGTTGTAGACTGGACGGCCGTAGCTATTCTCAGCTGATACCCAAGATGTCATTGGGTCAACAGAGATCTGTTATTTCATGCAACACCCTGTACCTGCATTTTGTGGTATGCCCAATGACCTTCATTTCGGTGCTGGATGGTATTCTTTCACCTGAACATTTTAAGAACAAGGTTGCCTTGTTGTGGTCAGGAGACACACAAAGGCTGCACACTTGATTTGATCCGTACAAGAGAAATGTTATGTTATATTTAGGGAACAATTGGAAAAGTGACCTCTCCTTATCACCCCATCAAACAAAATAATGGCCTGTGTCCTTTATAGCTCCCAGTCAATGCTGCTCAATGTTCATTTCTCACTGTTCGGTGAAGTTTTTGGTCTTAACAATTGAAGACTTAACAGTAGGCAGCAAAGGTAGTCCGTGTCAAGTAAAATTCTCCTGTCACTGTGGTTGAAGTCTAGGCGTACAAAAGCAAGTCAGTCGAGCTGGCACTAGAATGCCTAATCAAAAGGTGAAGAAGGCAATCAAAGATGGAGCCTTTTTCCAAGTGCATTGTGGGCTGAGTGTGGAGTCATAAGGAATCTTGCGAGTTGAAACTTCTTAAAGAAAAAAACACACAAAAAACCAACAACAACTTGCAAACACCTGCCCATGACACTAGATGGCAGAGGTATACCAAGCATGTTTATCTACAGCCACACATGCTACCAGTCTGCTATTTCAGCTAACGAATAGTTTCTTACCTGTCGGTGTAGTTTTGCAGCTTGAAGATCTTTCTGGATTCACTATGCTGTGCATATTCCGCGGTCTTGTGGTTGGGTCCGGATTCGTAGTCTTTTCTTTTTTTTTTTTTTTTGTAGCCCTTGTGGGCGTCGGCGTCACACCTCCTCGGGTGCATTTCCGGTGACGTCGGCATGCTTCCTGCGGAAGCTCCCACTCTTGGGCGCCATCTTCGGATTCTTTTTTCCGTGTTTCTTTCTTTTCCGAAGCAATGGCAATGTTCTATTCAGGTGATAATTTCTTTACCACTTTGTCCTTATATTCTGTTACTTCTTCTCCTCTCTTTTTTTTTTTTTTCTTTTGACCACCTCTTCTCTCTCCAGCCTCATCTTTCTGGCGGAGGTGGGTGGGTTCGCTAGTGAATCCAGAAAGATCTTCAAGCTGCAAAACTACACCGACAGGTAAGAAACTATTCGTTTTGCAGCGTGAATCTTTCTGGATTCACTATGCTGTGCATAGATTTCGTAGCGGTTCTCATTTCCGTGGTGGCTGGGTGGAAGATGAGCTCTGGTTTCTGAATATATGCTGGAGCACCCTTTGTCCGACTTGTGCTTCCTTGTTCATCTGAACATCCACGCAATAGTGCTTCGTGAATGTGTGCACCGAAGCCCATGTTGCCGCCAGGCATATGTCTTGTATGGGTGTATTGGCCAGGAAGGCTATTGTAGCCCCCTTTTTTCTAGTGGAGTGGGCGCGTGCCCCCCCTGCCAGTTCTTCTCCTGCCCTTTTGTGGCAGAGTTGGATTGTTTGCGCGATCCATCGTGCAATAGTGGTCTTCGTGACTGCCTTGCCCATGTAACTGTTGGCGAACGACACAAAGAACTGTTTCGTTTTCCTGTGTCCTTTCAATGTAATGCATGACCGCCCTTCTGGCGTCCAGGGTGTGCAGAGCTCGCTCTGCGCTAGTTGTTGGTTTTTGGAAAAAACTCGGTATCTGTATGGACTGGTTCATGTGGAACCTGGACACCACCTTCGGCATGAAGTGTGGGTCGGTCCTCATCACCACCCTGTCATTGTGTATTTGTAAGTAGGGCTCCTGTAGCGTTAGCGCTTGCAGCTCGCTCACTCTGCGTAAGGACGTAATTGCAACCAGGAAAGCAGTTTTCATAGTTAGCATCTTCAAGGAGGCCTTGTGAAGCGGCTCGAAGGGCTCCTTCATGAGTTCCGTCAGGACCACGTTTAAGTTCCATGCCGGTGGTGGCACCCGCTTGGGTGGTGCAATCCTTTTTGCTCCTTCCAGGAACCTCTTTACAACTGTGATGTGAAGAAGCTTCTGCCCATCTCACCCCTTGTGTATGCCACTATAGCCGCCAGGTGAACTCTCAAGGAGGACGAGCTGAGCTTTTTGTCCAGTAAGTGTGTCAGGTACTTCAGTACCGTGGAGTCCTTCTTCATTTTATTGTGAAGTCTCTCCCTCCTGCACCACATCGTGAACCTTTTCCACTTTGCGACATAGCACTTCCTTGTGCTGGGCCTTCGTGCCTCCCGAAGGACCCTGAGGGTGCTCTCTGGCAGTTTCAAATGTGCAAATTCGATGTCCTAAGGAGACATGCTACTAGGCTCATGCTCTCTGGTTCTGGGTGCAGCACCTCTCCGTACTGCATGGAGAGCAGGTCCTTTCTTCTGCTGAATCTGTGGGGTGCACACTGCGCCATCTCCATGATCTGCGAGTACCATGTCTGCCTCGCCCACTGCGGCGCGACCAGTATCAGGGTCATGGTGCTCGCTCTGCACTTGCTCAGTACTCTGTGTATCAGTGGTATCGGGGGAAATGCGTATGCAAATTTCCCGGACCAATCTATCCATAGGGCATTCCCAAGGGACCATTCTTTGTGTTGTCTGGATGCGAAGTATCGGCATTTCGCATTCTGGCTTGTTGCAAACAGGTCCACTGATGGTGTTCCCCACCTGTTGAACAGCCTCCTTGTCTCCTGAGCATTGAGCTCCCACTCGTGGGATGCCGAGGTCTGTCTGCTCAGCCAGTCTGCCTGAATGTTCTCCTTCCCTGGTAGGTGTATGGCTAGCAGGTCTATCTGGAGAGGGATGGCCCACCTCCATATCTCCTGCGCCAGCGTCGAAAGCGTTGTTGACTGTGTTCCACCTTGTTTGTTGATGTAGAACATCGCCGTGGTGTTGTCTGTCTGCAGCAACACCCTCTGCCTGTACAGTCTTGTCTGGAAGGCTTTCAGTGCAAGGAAGATTGTCTTCAGTTCTAGGTAATTGATGTGCTTTGTCGCATCTGCTGGCGTCCAAAGACCCCTCACCTTGAGTTCCTCCATGTGAGCGCCCCATCCCTTCAGGGATGCGTCCGTGGTGATGGTCACTGTCGGAGTTGGGAGTGTAAGAGGCTGTCCCCTTGTTAAGTTCTCCAGGGTCCACCATGCCATCTCCTTCTGCACTGCGTGCGTCACCACCACAAGATCCTCCCAACTGGCCGAAGCCTGTGACCATTGTTCCTGGAGCCATTCTTGCATGGGTCTCATGTGGAGCCGCACATTCGGCACTAGGTGGATGCACGATGCCATCATCCCCATGATCTTGCTCGCAGTCCTCACTGTCCGAGCTTGCCCCTTCCGGTATAGGCGAGTTTCCTTGACCAGTGCCCTTGCTCTCTTCTCGCTGGGGAACACTTTGCCCTGTAAGGTGTTGATCTCTGCCCCCAGGAAGATCTTCACTTGCTCCGGCTCCATTAATGATTTCTTCCAATGGACGGAGAACCCCAGGTTTATGAGTGTGCTCGTCACTGTATGTGCATGCTGCTTGCACTTCTGGTACGAGTTTGCTTTCACCAGCCAGTCGTCGAGGTAAGGGTATACGTGTATCCCCTGTCTTCGTAAGTGCGCTGCGACTGCCGCGAGGCACTTCGTGAATACCCTCGGTGCTGATTTCAGTCCGAAGGCCAGCGTTGTGAACTGGTAGTGGCCTCCTCCGATTGCGAACCTGAGCATGTGCTTGTCGTTCATCGGTATGTGTAAGTAGGCGTCCTTGAGGTCTATAGTGACCATGAAGTCTCCGACCTGCAACTGCGGCAGCACCTCCTGCAAGGAGGTCATTTTGAACTTTTGTGTTCTTATGAATTTGTTGAGGAACCTCAGGTCTAGGATGGGTCTCATTTTGTCGTCGACCTTTGGTACTAGGAAGTACGTTGAGTATATTCCCTTGTTCCTTTCCCTGAAGGGAACTCTTTCTATGGCCTGTTTTTGTAGAAGTTCTTGCACTTCTTCCTGAAGCCTCGCCAGCTGTTCTTTTGCTGGTGGCCTCCCCCTTGGTTTTCTGTTTGTTGGTTTTCTCTCCAACTCCAAGCAGTATCCGAATTGAATGATGTTTAGGATCCATTTGTCTGATGTTATTTCTCTCCATTCTTGGAGATAGAACTTTAATCTTCCTCCCACTGGTGTCATGTGGTCGTAGGTCATTAGATTGTCCTGACCCCTTCGTACGTGGTGCCCCCTGGGATCTTTTCTGTGGTCGGGCACCCGGAGGTGTGTGAAGTCACTTCGAGGTGGGCTGCTGCCCCCCTCTTCTATTCTGGCCACGGCCATTTCTCCCTCGAAAGGACTGACCTCTTGGTTGGTATTGCCAGGACTGCTTCTGGTGACCTTGCTGAGCCTGCGAGTCTGCCTGGTGCGTCTGCTGGAAGGTCTGGTGCGATGTATCTGGCTGGTTTCCACCTCTCCCTCCGGGCCTCCGTGCCGGGGTGCCTCTTCTGTTGCCTCTGAACTGCAATGCCCCCATGGACCTTGCCGTCTCGTTATCTTTTTTGAGTTGGCATAGTTTATCGTCAACTGTTGCCCTGAAAAGCGTTTCGCCGTTGAACGGTGTGTTCAGGATACTGTGTTGTACCTCGGGTTTGAACCCTGAGATCCTGAGCCATGCGTGTCTCCTTTCCGTGACACCCACAATCATAAGCCTGCTGGCGGTGTCTGCTCCGTCCAGGGCCGTCTTAAGGCAAGAATTTGCGGCGTTTTTCCCTTCGTCGATCAACTTTTCGGCCTTCTGCCTGGCATCCTGGGGTAGGTCCTTCACCAACTGTCCCAGCCCTTCCATGATCTGGTACATGTGCCTGTTCAACAGGGCGTTGGAATTAGCCATGCGCCAGTGGGTCGCGGCATTTTGCTCGATCCTTCTCCCCACCAGATCCATCCTCTTGCTCTCCTTATCCGGTGGTGGGCCCGAGGTAGTGGATACGCTCGCCCTCTTCCTAGCTGTGGCCGTGATAATGGAGTCAGCGGAGACCTCGCCTCGAATGTAGGCCGGGTCCTTCGAGGAGTGTTTGTATTTTTTCTCTGTTCTGGGAGATACCGCCTTGCATGTTGCGGGCTCTTTGAACGCTTCCTTTCCCTGAGCCAAGACGCTCTCGAGCATTGGCAGGAACTGGCTTCTTGTTTGTGTTGGGAGCAATGTCTCTAGCAGGAAGTCTGTTTTCTGCTTTTCCTCGCCGAGCTTTAGCTTGAACGCCGTTGCGGCCTATTGTATCGCCGAGTTGTATGCCCCGATGTCGTCCGGCGGCGAGGGTCTCGAGGGGTATGAGTCGACCGCCTCTTCCGGGCTTTCGGTGTTGACGTCCAAGTAATCCTCCTCGCGTGGGTCAGAGGTGGCCGACTCGGCGTCCACCCTACTGCCCTCTTCGTCCTCATAGCTGTAATCCTCGTAGGGATTCTCTTCACCTTCCTGGTCGTCGGCCATCTCGTCGCTAGGCACATGGTCGTCGACATGTTCTTCCTCTTCGACCCGATCTAGCACGGCGTGCTTCGTCTTGTGTGGGATCGTGAAGGTACTCATCTCGGCGGCGAAATCTTTCCTCCGCTGCAAGAGGCTTGCCATCTCCTCTTCTAGCCGACGTCTTTTCCTTTCCATCTCAGCCGCGTTTTCGGCTTCGGAACGTTCGGCCCCTCTCTTCGTCGCCTGGTTCGGCGGTGAGACCTTCGACGTCGACGGCTTGGACGTCGAACTGGCTTTCGGGTCCTTGGACGGTGCCGAGGCCTTAGGGTCTTTCTCCCTCGACGTCGATCGTTCCCTTTCGGCGACGATCTTCGACGTTTTCTGCTGTTCAACAGCTTTCAGCGCCAGGGACTCCTTCTCCGAGGATCCGCTGGGCCTGCTTGTGGTCGCGGACGGCAGATGTCGCTGCGTCGGCGCCTTCTGGCTCTTGGCCTCGTACTTTCGAGACTCAGAGTCTCTCGTGTTCTTATGGGACGTCGAGTCTCCTACCTTATCAGGTGTCTTCTTGTAATCGGTCTCTACGACCGTGTAGCTGTCGTCTTCGGCGGCAGCGTTGTCCTCCTCCTCTGAGGACATCCCCAGCTCGTACAGCGATGGCGTCGGGGATTTTCCTTTGAGGTTGGCGTGCGCTATCCTCTGTCTCTTCCTCACACGAAGGGTCTTCTGGGCGAAGAAGGCGCAGGCGTTGCAGTCCTCGCTTCTGTGTTCTACCGGTAGGCAAAGGTTGCAAACCGGGTGCTGGTCCTTCTGCGCGTACTTGTGTCTGCAGTTCGGGCAGAACTTGAACGGCGTGTTGTCCATCCTCGTGCGTTCAGGCCTCCCTGACCGCGTGGTCGTCGACGCTCGTCGAAGTTCTCGAGGTTTTCACCTTCCTTCCTCCTCGTCTTCTTTAGTGTTCTTCTTCCAATATCTCCTCCAACTTCTACTTTTTCAGTACTTTCTCCAAAAATGTCTGGAGCCCAACGGGAACGATCCAGACCCGACCGCGGAAAAAAGAATCTGAAGATGGTGCCCAAGAGTGGGAGCTTCCACAGGAAGCATGCCGACGTCACCGGAAATGCACCCGAGGAGGTGTGACGCCGACGCCCACAAGGGCTACAAAAAAAAAAAAAGAAAAGACTACGAATCAGGACCCAACCACAAGACCGCGGAATATGCACAGCATAGTGAATCCAGAAAGATTCACGCTGCAAAACCAACTTTTTCCAGGACTGGTTCTTTCATAAATGTATATGCTTATAAAAGGATCCATTTACTCTCAACCTTATTGAAAAGGACTGTGATGTAGCATACATTCAGTTTCCATTTAAGCATTCAATTTTAACTTTGCATCATTTTCTAATGGTGGTTTGCACATTTTCCCAATTGCGAGAATGTGCAATGCAGACAATTATTGCTGATAAGACAGTCGCTTTGTAGTCTGTATATTTGGTTCCAGGGTCACACAACTCTGAACACAATGCATCATTTTATTTTCTGTGCTCCCAGGAGACAAATCTTCTGATTTAGTCAAATTAAAATGTTTCTCATAAGAACCATTTAAGGTTTTGCTACCTATTTAAAAGGGTCTCCTGAGGAGGTTACTTGTGCCTGCCCAAAGCTCCTTTATTACCACATCCATGGTGATGATGGTGTTATTCTCTTTCAGCTTAATAGGAAACACCCTTTTATGACTGTAGAATAATCAAGCTTGATTGTTTCAAAGGATTTTCCCCTATAGTGTTTTCCTTTCTTTAAATTCCATTCTATAAATATGGAGCTACCAGTAATTATTCCTCTCAATTGCAGACAAGCAGTGACTGCACTTTGTAGGAAGCTGGCTTTTTATATACTATACAGAAAAGAGGTTAACTGTCCAAGAGTCCAAGTATCCCTTATAGGTGGACAGGGGCTTACTCTAGAAATCCCAAGGTGCTCTCTAAGGGTGTAGTGCAATCAAGCAGCCTTAGGCACATCAGAGGAGAGTGTTTAGACATCTGCTGAAGACAGTCAATGAATGATGCACACGTCTCAATAAGAAGATCCACACAATTTTATAAAAATAACAAGTATCTTTATATAAATGTAGGCACCAAGATCATCAAAGTCAGGTAAGTAGGTTTCGAGTTATAAATATTTACAGTATTTAAAAGTCGACACAATAACATTTGTGAAGGGGTAATGTAATCCTGGGGGAAAGAATAATAGTTACTTACCTGTAATCTGTGGTTCTCCAGTATTGGTGTCTTTCATAGATTCACATGCCGGAATCATTCCCCGTCGTCGGAGTTGGAGTCCCACGACACATAAAAAAGCAATAATTTGTATATAAGAAACCAACACCCTTGGTGGTAACCAACCAGGAAGTAAAGTAGCCCTAAGCTACAGTGGAAAAACGTCCACACTCATGACTATCCTAGTCATTTTGTACAGACCAAACTACAGGCAATCAGGCACCAGCACCCACCAGAATGTTCTCCCCAGAGACTCAGGCTCTCAGATTTTCTCGCACAGGAGTGAAACCCATAATATCATCATCATCAAAGCTTTATTTCGATATGCAAGATATCATAAAAGCACATACAAAATATAAAAACCACAATTCATAAACATTACATTTTTAAAAAAGTAGGTTACAATAAAAACATTCACATTACAATAAATAGTTTAAAAGGATTATTAAACATTAGCAGCTTTGTGAATATTAATTTTTTTTAAACTAAAACTAAGGTCATCTCGTAGCCTTTGATCTAATCTGCCAAACCCAACTCAGAAATTTGGCAACCTCACACACTAAGCTTGTACTAGTGTCAGCCTTGAGTATTCTAAGTGCTGAGGAATGATCCCATATTCCGAGCAATAAACACACGGGTTTGAGCCATTTCTGTCTGGGCATACAAAGAAGACGTGGGCGATACTTTCAGTGACACCCTCACAAATTGGGCAGTCAGGTGAGGTTTGGTGCGGGTGCTTCCACTTACAGGTATAATCATGGAGGGGGAGGTTTCCCAACCTGAACTGAATGAATAGGGATCTGTCTCTTGGTTTCCTAATAAAATCCAAGTAAGGCTCCAAGCGAGGCTTAGGTTTATGCTGTTTAAACGCTTCAGTCAGCCTTCCTTGGTTTTGGTCCCTTAGGTCTTGGTCGTCAACCCAATTCCAGTAAACTCGCTTAGTTTCGGCCTTGGATAAAGGAACTCCGAGCTCCCAATCAATTGGCAAGCCAGATTCGTGCAGAAGCTTCTTTATATTGCGAATCCAGTTAATTTTATGGGCGCCATTAAGATTCATGACCTCTTTCAAACCATCTAAGTACTTTGAGAGCTCTGGGGTCCGCCATAACCTAGCCCAGTATAAGAGAGGCCGTAACCTGGCTATGTCCTGAATGGAGCGGCGACCCAGATCACTCAACAATGGTTTAATGGGAGTGCCCCTAGGAAGTGATACCAACTCCCTAAGGAACTTATTCTCAGAGGTAATCAGGCCGTTAATGCAATCAAAACCCCACAACTCTGCGCCATAGAGGGCGCTGCCTATAGCTTTTGCAGCGTAGATATCCAAGGCAGGAGCAATGGGTTTGGAGATGGACATACGATGTTCTCGCCCTAATGCACCAACCACCCTTTTAGGATTTAAGACCATTTTATCAATGTGAGGCTGCCACTTTAAGTTTTGTGAAATTCGGATTCCCAAGTAGTCAAATTCTTTTACACGCTCCAATGGTTCTCCATCAAGGGAGAGGGTGAACCTGGAAGACTTACTTGGGTTAAAATAAAGGAGCTTAGTTTGAGGTATTTATGACAAGGCCCCTAAGCTTACAAAACAAACAGAAGCGGTTCAACAACGTTTGCAGACCCACGGGGTTTTTGAGATCAACAACGTGTCGTCTGCAAAAAGCAGGGTGGGCACTTCATCACCCGCCAGAACCGGAGCGTCTGCGTTTATTTCAAGCAAAAAAGAAACCACACCATTCACAAACAACGAAAAAAGTGTTGGGGCTAACACGCAACCCTGGCGTACCCCTCGATTCACAGGTATTCTATCCGTTTTTTGCCCTAGGGATCCCCATCTAATACGGGCGTAAGTGCCATCATGCATGCGGGCCAAAAGATTTAGGATTGGTAGGGGGATCCCCATCTCCTCCAAGATTAACAACAGGCGGTCTCGGGGGAACAGGTCAAAGGCGGTCTTTAAGTCAATAAATGCCAAATAAAGACCGCCCTTGCTAATGGTAACCACTTTCCAGTGAAGGAGTAACAGCCTAAATGCTTGGTCAACCGTACCAGTGCATGCCCTGAAGCCTGCCTGAAAAGGAGAGATGATTTTATTCTCCTCTACCCACGAGAGGATCCTCTCCAGGAGAACCGCGCCAACCAATTTCTGCCCAGCGTCTATAAGACTAATTGGGCGATAGTTGGCAGGATCCTCCCTAGGGCCCCTCTTGCAGATAGGAATTACCTCGGCCGCCTTCCATGAATTAGGAACAGGTGAACCTGCTAGCAGTGCATTTATCAGAATAGTAAAATAAATGGCCCAACTGTCAGGATTGGCTTTAAAAAGGTCACCTGGCACACCGTCCTGTCCTGGGGCTTTAGCAGATACAATTTTAGCTATTGCCCTAAGGACCTCTTTTTTTTATCAACTCTAGTGTTTACGAACTGCCGGGAACCAACATCCAGAGCACCGCTCAAATGCCCTGGGACTCCGGGCGGTTCATTCCCACCATAGAGTTTAGCAAAATGATCAAACCATTCACTGTCTGTAATATGATTTGGGATTTGGTTTGAGTCGCAGCCAGTCGATTTTCTCACTAATGCCCAGAATAAGTTACCATTCTTAGTCTGGCTTGCATCTCTGAGGTTTTCCCAATGGGATTCTTCCCAAGCCCTTTTGGCGGCTATTATAGCCTGTCTATAGTTCAGTCTGGCTAGCCGGACAGATACTGGATTAGAAGATTTAATGGCAATAATTAGATTGTTTTTCATCCTTCTACAGTTACAATCAAAACAATTCTGGGCTGGTTTGGTAGTTGTCAGGCCCTTTTTAGCTGGGACCATAAACAACTTGCCAATCTGATCCATAGTGGCGGTATAGATGGCTTCTACCTCTGCTGGCCCAGCCATCTCATTGCATACTACAGATAGCCTTAATGACTGCTCATCAAGGATTCCATCCAGAGCGCTCAGTCTAGGTTCATCCAGACAGAACTTAGGCCATTTAAGAAATCTATTACAGTTGGATGGTATAATTTGCTTGGTTATTAGCCGCCCTCTATTTGATGATATACGCTCCCTTCTATGCCATGGATCTAGCAATGTAAGGGACAGGGGTTATGGTCACTCTCCACCGATGGTATAATGACCATATCCACCACTGCCTTCCAAGCCCTCCTGTCTACCATTATATAGTCAATCCTACTCTTACACAATACTCTGTTGTAGGTGTTTGCTCCCTGGGCATCGGAGGTAGTACGGCCGTTGGCAGCTCATAAACCTGTTTCGATCATTAAAGCATTCAATTGAATGACTACGGGAGAACATCTCCTCACGGGCTTGAGGGTAAGAGACGGGACGCCCCATTGGGCATCATCCTCATGCACTCCAGGAATATCATCTACTGCCAAAGGTTCAAACGAGCAGTTAAGGTCCCCAGCGACCAGAACTAAGGAGTCAGGGGCACACAGCCTCAGCAAGTCGGTTAAAATATCAATGGTAGGCGACTTGGCCCCCCCCCCCCCCCTTGGGTACCTCTTGCATATACATTAAAGAATTCCCAAGTGGGGGCACCATTCATACCCTCAATAGAGAGTCTCATAATGTCCAGACAGGAGGAGGTGTAGTGAGTAATCTTGAGGTTAAGGTCAATCCTTACCCATACCATAAGCCCTCCAGAGGGACTGCCACGTTCCACCGAGGTAGCAGGTACATAAAAACAAGAAAATCCCTGCTTATACAGCAGTTCCAAACTCCATGTCTCCTGAAACATGCAAATGTCATACCCATCAATAAAACTATTCCAATCTAATAACGAAAGCTTGTTTCGCAGACCTGCCACATTCCACGAAACAATCTTAAGGTTGCCAATGTAAACCCTACTGAGGACTGGGACACTTGTAGTTTCACCTAAGGCCTGGTTTGCGTCAATGTTGATAATACTCCCAGTGTCCAAAACTATATCAGTGGTCTTTAAACCCACTGACTGTTGCGATACAGGTGAATCTAAAGAGCAACTACCCGGGGGGGAGGGGAAACACTTATTTCTCCTACTACATCATTGGGTCAATCAACTGCCTCCAGACAGTCATAACGGTTATGATGAAAAAAACTGTCAATGGTAAAGGGGGCCATAGACCACTCTAGCTGAGCTGGGCCCCTCCCGCCCCGGTGAACCATTGTCCATCCATCGAGCTGAGGAGCAAAATGACCAGGGGGATAGAAGTAAGTCAGTGGGAGGGAATGGACAGTTGTGCCTGTGCTAGAATATCTCCCGTTGCAGATATAATCAACAATTCTAGGGTTGTTAAAGTTAATCAAAATACAATCACCCCTTATATTTTTAGCTAAATGTCCCACCCATGGTGTCCTTCGGATCATAAGTATTTTACCAACTAAGTGCAGGGGCAAGGGTCTGTTCGTGTTTAGACAGTGTACGACCCTGTTCCATAATTTTGTGGGGCTTTCCTTCTCGTTTTTGCCCAGTTCTGGAACCCCTGCCAGGACCACCACAAAAGGACAAACCTCCGGGGGTAGATTTAAGATTTTTCCCCGTGTTAAGAAGCATAGTAGGGGCCCCCCCTCCAGACATGTCTTGTTCTGAAATCTTCTTGCGTTTACATGAACTATTTACATTGGGACATACTATTTCTTTATCAATAGGGATAGCTACAGAAACAGGTAAAACCGGCTGGGCTGTATTTGAGGCTGCCGTTTCTTTATTGGTGGCTGGAACGGCAACCTTTTCCTTGCGGGTTTTAGTCAATTTAGTAACCGAGGGTGGAATAACTTTTAAAGTGGGTTGAACAAGGCCCTTTAAAGTCTTTCAATGGACCTCAATCTTGCTCAACCTTTCATTTAATGGGCCAAAGAGGAGCATAATAGTGTTGTAGATAACAGACTCAACCTCCAGCACCCCCTGCCGTACTTCTTGGCTTGGGAACCCGTCTAGAACCTGGGTCACCCTGCTAGGTAGGGAAGAGTCTGTCAGTCCATGGGGACAATTTACAACTGGTTGATCCACAATAGGTGGGTTTGCTTTCCTGGCTTTCCGACCTTTATTTTTTCTCCCGCCAATGTTATTTACTGATTGTTGTGTATTTTTTGGGATTGCCCCCGGGTCTTTCCCACACCGTTGCCTAGTATTATGCACCTTTACTACACTGGGCGCAGTAGGAAACATTTGGGGGGATAACAACAATGATTCTGAGGCTGTGGACTGACTACTAAGGGAAGTCTGTGACAAATTACAAATGGGAAGCTGTAGAATCGGAAGTTCTAAAATGGGGGAAGCACTAAAGCCACTATTGGCATTCAAGTTATCAGGAGTCCGAGCATTGGCAATTAGTCCCATAGAAGGCCTTCTTGCGATGGCCAATTTATGTGAGACACGTCGCTCCATTATGGTGATCCCCTCATCAACAACACTGTTCATCTTTGTTATAAATTGGTCCATAGCTCCCGTAAAAACTGCAGCACCTGATCTCCCGTTTGCCTCTTTAGGCGGCATAGCAAATCTTCCAGTTAGATGCAGAAATATATCTAGGCAATGAACTCACGGGGATATGCCGAGTAGTAGATGGAAGGGGGGTGGCCCGACCCGGCCTCACATGTCTTGAATGGGCTTAAAAGGGCCCGGGCTTTGCCCGGGCGCTCCCGCGCGCGACTCGCGGGGCGAGAGGCGTTCCTATCTTTTAACGCGCCTCCGGGCGCTCTGCAAGCGCCACACGCGCCACTACCGCCGGGGCACCTGGGAAATGGAGTCCCGGCGGCGTCGATGACACTTGTGCAGCGCGAGTGGTAGCAGACCCAAGGTAGCCTGTTGAGCCGTTCCCCTCACAGCAGCGGGTAGGTTCTCAGTGTCCTTACAATCCTCGAAAAATGCTCCCTCATAATATCGCCTGAGGAGTCTCTGAGGGGAGGTGGGCGGGTGCATGTGAATCTATGAAAGACACCAATACTGGAGAACCACAGATTACAGGTAAGTAACTATTGTTCTTCTCCAGTATTGGGGTGTCTTTCATAGATTCACATGCCTGAATCAGAATAAATAGCAGTACACACCATCCTGCTCATAGATGCTTTTTTGCATTCCTATGCATATGTACACTTCGCAAACAATATTACATGAAACGTAAGCGTCCAGAAGAGCATAGAAGAGGAGGGAGAACAGAGGCTCACCTTACTTAAAAAGATTGCGAAGCACTGCTTGTCCCACTGCAGTATCTGCATCGCTGGCAGCATCCAAGCAATATTGCTTGGTGAAGGTATGCGTGCTGGTCCAGGTTGCCGCTCTGCAGATATGATGGAGGCACTCCAGCAAAGAGGGCTGTTGAGGAGGAGACCGCTCTCGTAGAATGAGCTCTTGGCAATGATTGCAATGGCCTTCCTGCTTGCTGGTGACAGACTAATTGCTGAGGACACCAAGCGGGCGATAGTCTGTTTGGATACAGCGTATCCTTGACGTATCCTACAATTTGCTACAAAGAGCTGATCTGTTTTACGCAATGTAGCAGTTAGTTGAAGGTAAAATTTAAGACATCTTCTGATGTCCGGGAATGCTAGGCCTTCTCCGCTCTCGTTTGTGGATTAGGAAAGAATGTCTTTAAAAGCACTGGCTCATTAAGATGAAAATCGGATGGAACTTTAGGCATGTAGCTTGGATTGGTACGTAATACCACCGAATTTGAAGTGAACTGTAAAAACGGAGATTTGATGGTGAATGCTTGAATGTCACTGACTCTATGTGCCGATGTTAGAGCTAGAAGGAGAGAAACCTTCCAGGAAAGGAATTTGAGATCCACTTTATGAATAGGCTCAAAGGGGTGAAGCATGAGTTGAGAGAGTACCACATTCAAGTACCAGGAAGGAGGTGGACGCCGAACAGGCGGGAACATTCGAAAAAGGCCTTTGAAGAATTGCTGAATTATTCTAGTGGAATACATAGAATTAGAGCCATCTTGACAGAATCTGGAGATGGCCGCTAAAAACACTTTGTGTGGAATGAGACAAGCCAGACTTAGCCAATTGAAGAAAGAACGGTAAGATCTGTTCTGGTTTCAAATGGAGTGGATGTAAATTGGCAGTGAGACACCAGGCACAAAACCTCTTTCATTTAAGTTTGTCAGTCTTAATAGTAGCAGGCGCTCGAGCATTGGCTAAAACCTCTTTACAATCCTCTGGGATATCTACATGGGTGAATTCAACGTGTTGAGGAGCCAAGCTGCTAATTTCAAGGAAGCTGGGTCCGGGTGACAAATTTGACTCTCTTGCATTGTTAGAAGATTTGGTAGTGCATTGAAGTTGTATGGGATTGCTCTCCGAGAGAAGTAGGAGCTCGGTGAACCAATATTGGCGAGGCCACCTGGGCGCGATGAGGATGAGGCGGCATGGTTGGGGTTTCATTTTCCGGATGACCCTGGGAACCAAAGGAATCGGTGGAAAAGCGTATGCTAATATCAGAGACCAGTTCATCTTAAGTGCTTCCCCGCATGAATCCTTGTGGGGAATCCAACTTGCACAGTATGGGCATTTGTGGTTCTGCTTCGTTGCAAATAAGTCCAGGTCGGGATGACCCCACTTTTGAAAAACTCTTTCCAGAGTCGGCTGATGAAGTTCCCGTTCGTGATTTGTCGCTGCCGCTCTGCTGAGAGAATCAGCGAGCACATTGGACATTCCTGGAACGTGCGTTGCTGACAGATTGATCCTGTGACGCAGAGCCCAACTCCAAATCTCCTGGGCCTCCTGAGAAAGAAGGGCCGATCTTGTGCCCCCTTCTTTGTTCAAGTAATGCATACATGTTGTATTGTCTGTCCGGATTAGAACTGTGGATCTGTGTATCACCGTCCGAAAAGATTTCAGGGACAGAAAAATTGCTCTCAACTCTAGGAGGTTGATGTGCCACTTCTTTTGATGTGTATTCCATTTCCCATTGACGGTCATTCCCTGTAGGTGTGCCCCCCACCCTTCTAGGGAAGCATCCGTGGTGATGGTGTAACTTGGTAGCTCCGTTAGGAATGAACGCCCTATTTGCAGATTCTCTTTTTGGGTCCACCATAGAAAAGCTTCTCTCATACAGTAGATTATGGCAATCCTGTTGTCGAACGACCCTGGCACTTGAACCCATTGGAGATTGAGTTCTTCTTGGAAAGGTCTCATCCGGAGACAGCAGTTTGGTATAAGAGGGATGCAGGATGATAGCATCCCTAGGAATGACTTGTACATTCGTACTGAAACGTACTCTTTTTGCCGCAAGTTGAGGGCCATCTTGCAAATCTTGAGTTGCCTTTCTCTTGAGAAAAAAGGCTTGGGTGAGGAGAGTGTCTAATGCTGCTCCCAAAAACGATATCTTTTGTGACGGAACAAGATGGGATTTCTTGAAGTTGCCTCGCTGTCCGTATGTTTGTTGTTTATACGGCTGATATCGCTGGTTACCCTGTGATGATTGGTACGAGCATTGCTGAGAATATCCTCCTCTATTTGAATCGGACCCGCGTCCTTTGGCGCCACGAAAGCATGAATTACGAAATTGTAGGTTTCCCAGCGACCTTGCAGTGTCTGTATCTTTCTTTATGGCCTGCAAAGCCTCATCAATGTGCTGGCCAAATAGATATTCTCTGTCATAAGGCATATCGAATAGTTTCTTACGTGTCGGTGTAGTTTTGCAGCTTGAAGATCTTTCTGGATTCACTATGCTGTGCATATTCCGTAATCTGGTGGTTGGGTCCGGAATCGTAGTTTTTTTTTTGTAGCCCAGGTGGGCCCGGCGGAAGCTACCACCCTTGGGCGCCATCTTCGGATTCTTTTTTCTGTCTTTGTAGTGAATTCATGGCTTTGTTTGTTAATCCTTTTTTCTTTTTTTTTTTTTCCTTAAACGTAATTCTTTTCACGTATCTTGTAAGCTTCAACTATCTTTCCTTTTCTATGCGTTTCCACCTTCTTTTCCAGCCTCATCTTTCTGGCGGAGGCGGGTGGGTTCGCTAGTGAATCCAGAAAGATCTTCAAGCTGCAAAACTACACCGACAGGTAAGAAACTATTTGTTTTGCAGCGTGAATCTTTCTGGATTCACTATGCTGTGCATAGATTTTGTAGCGGTTTTTGTTACTTTTGTGGCGGCTGGGTGGAAGATGAGCGTTGGTTGTTGAATATATGTTGAAGCACCTTCTGTCCTACTTGTGCTTCCTTGTTCATTTGTACATCCACGCAATAGTGCTTAGTGAATGTTTGCACTGAAGCCCATGTTGCCGCCAGGCATATGTCCTGAATTGGTGTGTTGGCCAGAAAGGCAATTGTTGCTCCTTTCTTCCTTGTCGAGTGGGCCTGTGCCCCTCCTGTTAGCTCCTGGCCCGCTTGCTTGTGGCAGAATTGTATTGTCTGCGCGATCCATCGAGCTATGGTGGTTTTTGTCACTGGTTTACCCATGTAACTGTTTGCGAAGGATACGAATAACTGTTTTGTCTTCCTGTGTCCTTTCGTCCTTTCAATGTAGTGCATCACTGCCCTTCTTGCGTCTAGAGTGTGGAGTGCTCTCTCAGCGCTTGTAGTGGGGTTTTGGAAGAAACTAGGGATCTGAATACTCTGATTCATGTGGAACCTTGACACCACCTTCGGCATGAAGTGCGGGTCCTGCGCCATCTCCATTATCTGAGAGTACCAGGTCTGCTGGCCCATTGTGGTGCCACCAGGATCAGCGTCATGTTGCTAGTCATGCATTTGTTGAGAACCCTGGGGATCAGTGGTATCGGGGGAAAAGCGTAGGGAAATGTTTTTGACCAGCTTATCCATAGGGCATTCCCCTGTGATGGTGCCTCTGGTTGCCTGGATGCAAAGTATTGGCATTTTGCATTCCGGCGAGTTGCAAATAGGTCTATTGTTGGAGTGCCCAACCTCCTGAATAGTCTCTCTGTTTCCTGTATATTGAGTTCCCACTCGTGGGATGCTGAAGTCTGCCTGCTGAGCCAATCCGCTTCTACGTTGTCCTTCCCTGGCAGGTGTATGGCTAGCAGGTCTATTTGAGTGGTATTGCCCATCTCCAGATTTCCTGTGCCAAGCTTGACAGAGGGAATGATTGAGTTCCCCCCTGTTTGTTTATGTAAAACATTGTTGTGGTGTTGTCTGTTTGTATCAGCACCTTCTGGCTGTACAGGTGTTTCTGGAAGGCCTTGAGGGCTAGCAACACTGTTTTCAGCTCCAGGTAATTGATGTGTCTGACCGCATCTGTAGGGCTCCACAGGCCCCTCACTCTGAGCTTGTTCATGTGTGCGCCCCATCTGGATCAACTAATGCAATGTCATGGTTGCGATCTTAAATTTTGTGTCCCATCGACTATGCAAAAATGGGGGAGAAAACATTATCCACTTAGTCTGTATATGCCCAGCATTGATGGAAGAAAGAAGGAGATATTTAAAGAAACACTTCTATACTCAAAGAGTTTGAACCTGCAGACAAGCTCTGGTAGTGTGTTTTAAGGCAATGGATACAAACATGAACTAAAATTTTCAAAATGTTTAGATCTAGCAAAGAGGAAACTAGACTCTTGTGATTTGAACATAGCCAATTTGGAGGTCTAAATTTAAAGATCTACTTTTTAAAGGCTTTTAAATTAACTATAAATAAAATGTACTTAGTACAGCATGAGTACCACTTAAAAAAAGATAAACATTTATGACCCTTGGTATTGGTGAGTAGGATATCAGGTTTTGTAATACGATTTTAAAATAAAAGGATTTTTAAGGAGGATCTTTAGATTTGTAAGAACTAAAAACTATATGTGCCTAAAATCACTGATTTTATTACGTATAATGCGAATTTGCCTAGCCTTGGTGCTGGTAAGTTCCAATTCTATTAAGGACTCGGAGGCGAGGATTATGCCATTCTTTCATCGCTTTATTCTCTACAGCAGCAAGAAAAAATATAACACAACTACTTTTCCCATGAACATTTGGGGGAAAGAATAAAGTCAAACATGAGTCCTATTACAGCATCCATGTACAGGTGTCTCCCATCATGCTCCACTATACTTGTCTCCTCCTCTTTCTTCGCGCGAAGCCAGAACATCCGTCCACTCACGCATCTTGTTTAGAATTATCTGCTCCTGCAAAAGAACACACCATCAGATCCATCCTATATCAATAGAACGTCAGCTGTAAAACAGGAAGAGCAGTACACCGCAGAGCCATAAGCGCACATTCGAAAAATAACAAACGCTTTACTTACATTGCATACGGGGAGGGTACACTTCCATGAAGTCACTGGGGGGGATAATCCTCGCCTCCGAGTCCTTAATAGAATTGGAACTTACCAGCACCAAGGCTAGGCAAATTCGCATTCTATGTCAGGACCGGAGGCTTCGGATTATGCCAGTTCAAAGCTTATCGACCACCAATCTGGCCACATCAATAACTGGCTTGAAATAGAACCTCTTAAACGTGGAGTCCGAGGACCAATCGGCCGCTCTCATCAGATCCTTCAACCGAGCCCCAAGGGCAAAAGCCTTAGACGCCATGGCACCTCGCGTAGAGTGCGCCCCTAACTGTTTAGTATCAATCCCCGCCTCCTGCATCATCCAACGCACCCAACGGGCGATCGTCGGTGAAGTCACTACCTTATACGGTTTACGCAGGGCAATAAGCAACTGTCGCTCACCCGGAGGGCGAGTATCCTCTGTCATATCCTCATAAGCACGGAGGCACTGCACTACGCAGAGCTTAGGGGAGTCCTGAAAAGCCGGGTACGAAATGACCCTGGTATGTGTTTTGGTCCGTCTGCTGACAGTAAAGGAAACTCCTTCAGGAGAAAAAACCCTGGCCGTTATATCCAACGCTCGCACATCCGAGACACGCCTGCAGGACACCAGGCACAACAACATGGCCAACTTAGCCGTCAACTCCTTACGAGTTAAAAACCTGTTCGGTTGCCAGGAAAGGAACAAATTCAGCACTCTGTTCTCATCCCACAGGACGGAATACCGAGGCTCCGGCGGGAAGGCAAGCTGTATACCCCGCAAGAGCCTACAGACTAAGGGGTGTTCGCTGACCGGGGACCCTTGAACCAGGTCGTGCCCCGCAGACACCGCCGACCAGAACGTATTGATTGATCGATAGGCCAGGCCCTGATAAGACAGTTCCGCCAGGAAATTCAAGACACTCACTATAGGTGCCCCCACGGGATCCAAACCCCGTCGCACACACCAACGGCTCCACCGGAGCCAAGCCGATCTGTAGCGTTTGGTCGTGCTGTCGGCCCAAGCCTTGGAGAGCAAGTCCTCTGCCGTTCTCGAAAGGCCAGGCAACGTCCAGCGTCGCCGGAGAGCCTCCACGCCATCAGGCGCAACGAGCCCTCCAGGACTAACCTGTGGGGCGCGCCCTCCGGATTCAGTAGAATGTGGGGAGACTGGGGGAGTAGGATCGGAAAATCCCAAGAAAGTTCCAGAAGAAACGGAAACCAAACTTGCGACCTCCACCATGGAGTGATCAGCACTACCTGTGCCGACTGGCGGCGTAACAACGCTGACACCCGCGTTATCATTGAGAACGGTGGAAACGCATAGCCCTGTATCCCCGACCAGTCTTGGAGGAACGCATCCGTCGCCTCCGCCAGAGGGTCGGGGCGCCAGCTGAAATAACGCGGGAGCTGGTGGTCCAGGCGGGACGCGAACAGGTCCACCGAAATAGGTCCCCAAAGGTCCGAGAGCTCCGCAAACAGGGTAGGGTCCAGCTTCCAAACGCTGGCGTCCAGAATATTCCTCGAGTACCAATCGGCCACCTCGTTCTGACGACCCGGCAAATATTCTGCCGTAACTGACACCTGGTGGTCTAGACAAAAGTGCCAGAAATACCTGGCCAGGTCCGCTAACATCTTGGACCTGGTACCGCCCAGGTGGTTGATATAACGGACTGCCGACACGTTGTCCATCCTCAGAAGGACGCAGGATTGCACTCTGTCCTTGGTCCAACATTGCACTGCGAAGGAGCCCGCTAGCAACTCCAAGCAGTTGATATGCAAGGACTGTTCGAGAGCAGACCAGGCGCCGCCTGTGGAGAAGTCTCCGCACCGCGCCCCCCAGCCGGAACGGCTGGCGTCCGACTATCACGATATCTGGGGCGGAACCGAAAATCGCACGGCCATTCCAGGCTTCCATGTGCGTAAGCCACCCGCGTTTCGTGCCTCACGTCCTCCGCAGGTGGTACGCCTTCAAACGCTGCATGGCGCGATAATGAAGGGGCCCCGGGAAGATAGCCTGGATCGAAGAGGACAACAGGCCCACTAGCCTCGCCAGGTGGCGCAAGGAAACCACCCGCTTCGCTAGGGTTTGTCGCAACTCGTGTCTGATCCGCGCCATCTTCCTGGCCGGCAGGCTCAAGGTGGCCGCCACCGAGTCTATGGTGAAACCGAGGAATGTAGCGCATTGCATGGGAACCAAGAGAGACTTCTTTTCGTTGATCACGAACCCCAGGCCTTGCAAAAGGTTGACCGCAGACTGCAACTGTGACCGCAGTCTCTCGGGGCACTGATCCATGAGCAGCATGTCGTCTAGGTAGACTATCATCCTGACCCCCTGAGCCCGCAAGGCCTCCACCACCGGCCGCAACACCTTTGTGAAGCACCACGGTGCTGAGGAGAGCCCGAAAGGAAGAGTAGTAAACTCGTAAACCTGGCCGTCCCACCTGAACTGGAGGAAACGCCGAAGAGGCGGAAAAATGGGAATCGTTAGATAAGCGTCTTTCAAGTCCAGCCTGACCATCCAGTCGGACCGTCGCAAGACGTCGCGCAGCAGATGTATCCCTTCCATTTTGAAGTGCCGATACACCAACCACTCGTTGAACTCCTTCAGATTGATCACGGGGCGACTGCCCCCATCTACCTTGTCTACTAAGAAAAGATTGCTATAAAACCTGAGGGGTGCTCGCAAGCGCAACAAATCGCCCCTTTTTGGAGGAGGGCAGCGACCTCTTCGCTCACCAAAGCCGCATCGCGCTGAGAAAAGGTAATGGGGCGAGGACGCTGTAGCTGACACGGACGGCCATGGAACTCCATTTGGAAGCCCTGAACCGTCTGCAGCACCCAAGCATCGCTGGTAAGGGAGGCCCATGCAGGAATAAACTGCGCCAAGCGCCCCCCCACTTTCAAACTCGCAGAAGGCAGAACACTCACCTCGGCCACCGCCTTGCTGTTGGCCACGCTGACCACCACGACCTCCGAACTTCTGCCCTCTCGTGGGGTAGAAATTATTGAACTTGGCCCTGTCCTGGTACTGGCCACGTCCGGAGCCTTGACCTCGATCCGAGCTGGCGCCCCGGCCGAACGAGCAGCCCCTGCCTCGTCCGGCCTTGTCGAAAACCTGGGGCGCGAAAACCTTTTTGATATTGGACTGGGCACGATCCAGGGACGTGAAGGTCGCCACAAACTTCCCCAGTTCTTTGATGAACGGGTCACCAAACAAGCCCCCCTGGGCTACAGCACCCGCCTCCGACGAGGCGAGGTCGCCCAGCTTGGGATCCACCTTGATAAGCAGGAGCGCCTCCGCTCCGTAGAGAGGGCGCAGTTGGCGTTGCCAAGGAAAATAATGGCCCAGTTGGAAAGGACCTCCGGGGAAATCGCGTCGCCCGACACCTTGGCCTCCTCCGCCATATCCAGGATCTTGGTAAGGGGCCCGACAGCATCCAGAAGCTTGTCCTGGCAAGTGCGCCAGGACCTGTCGATACCCTTCCGCGGGTCCTTTACAAATTTCTGTAGGAAGGTCGATATCTTCGGATCGATGTCCGGGGTCATGGCCACCTTGCCATCCAACGACGGCCGGGGACACTCCGCGCGCAGGCAGCTCCTAGCATCCTTGTCCACCGGCTTCCGTAGCCTATTAGCGACGTACTGGGCCACCTTGTCGCACGGGACCCACTCTGAGGAACGGGGATGGACGATATCGTCCGGGTCCAGCATGTCCGACGGACCCGCGGAGGATGAGGGCTGAGAAGGGAGCCACGACCTGGAAGAACAGGCCTCCTCCTCCGAGGAGTCGTCGTCGTCGCTCTGCGGGTCCGGAGACATCGCAGGTGAAGAAAGTGGCGGAGCCTCCGAAGGAAGAGGAGCAGGAGCTTGGGCGTCCTCCAGGGCCTTGTAGGCACTCTTAACCTTGGCGAAAGCCGCCGAATCAACCCCCTCAGTGCAAGGCTTCTTGGGAGGAGGCGGGGTAGGGGACGAATCAGGCCCGGAGGCCGGGACCGGCGCCGGAAGCAAGGCGGCAAACTTGGCATAGGCCTCGTCCAGGCGCGCCGAAAGACGTTGTTCCAGGGGGACCATAGCCTGGTCGACCGCGCGGTAGATGGGATCGTCGACCGCCTGGTAAAAGTCATCGTCCAACGGGACATAGTTCAGGGGGTGGTCCTCCGGAAAATTGTCCGCGTTCCCCTGCATAGCGAGTTAAATTAGGCTCTAGCAACGGGAACGGCAGGCAAGATCAATGACCCTCCTCAGGGCGCTCTATAGTCTGGGGAGTCCCAGCGATATGGGTGGCCAGAGGCACACAATGAACGGGCAAAGCCCTGGGAACGCTGCAGCCCACAGAGTCTCGGGGCGCCTCCCGGCAAAGCGGTCCCACAGCACACTTACGACCCCGTAGGGTGTTCGCCAAAAGTACAACCCAAAGGGCGTTCAGAAGCAAGGGAAAACCTAATTGCGACCCCGCAGGGTGTCAGAGCCGGGAGGCTAGGCACGGGTCCGCTGGTGACAGGAGCGCGCCAGAACACTCTAGAAGCTTCTGGGAGCGCCCCTTCAGCAAACGAGACACCGGCCCCTGGTGGCCGCGCCACCACACCGCACACTACTGGGCAAAGATCGCGTAAGGAGCGCACTAGGCGTCCCGCGAACAATCAAGGGAATCTGTGGAGAAAAAACAGAAACCCAACACCGGCCCAAAGGCCAAAGGCACCACACAGAAACCCAAAACCCAGGAGAGAAGGAAAAAAACAACTTAACTTGCTGCGAGCAGCGAAGAAAGAGGAGGAGACAAGTACAGTGGAGCATGATGGGAGACACTTGTACATGGACACTGTAATAGGACTCATGTTTGACTTTATTCTTTCCCCCAAATGTTCATGGGAAAAGTAGTTGTGTTATATTTTTTCTTGCTGCTGTAGAGAATAAAGCGATGAAAGAATGGCATAATCCGAAGCCTCCGGTTCTGACATAGAATTCTCTCCGTATATATAACGGAATGATTTTTAGATTTAAAATAAAGGCAAATCAAATGTGTGCAATATACTGTTTTTATTATATATGAACTTTACTGCCTAAATTACTTTTAGGTCCTTGTGCTGAATGTATTGTTTTTATAATGAGAGCATGTTTTAAGATCCTAAAATGTAGGATTTTAATTAAGCAAAGAAAAAATAAACTTGATTGTTCTCTCTTCCCATCGTCATCTACAACTGTCAAGGCCATGTATTTAAAATACCGTTCTGAAACCTATTCTGAACAATGGAATATCTTCACCCTCCATCCATCCATCAAGTAGAAAAGACTTCAAGGAGGTGGACCTGAGGAGTTATAAGTGTAGTCTGGCATATCAACTTGCAAACATCAAACTTCCCAAAGGAAGGATTAACACAAATAAGGCTACCAGTTTGTGCAGCTATACCCCACTTTGTGGAGGCTGTAGCTCACAGTTGCCTAGAAATCCAGCTGTACCTCTTTTATGAGGCCCAAAGAGAATGAAAACAGTCTAGGTAAGCTTGTTCTCCCATTTACAAAGGGATATGAAATGGCAGTTTGGGCTTAATTATTCCTATGGAGCAGGAGCATGGCTGATTTGTATCACTGGGTGGAGTGGCAGAATAAGCACACAAAAGAAACAGTGGACTGGAATGCTGCACAGTAAACTGACCAATCACTGAAATTTGCATATCATTTTGTTTCTTTAAAATGTGCAGAATGTGCATGGGTCCAAATAGAACGATTCATTAGGTTGCATAAGTAAACCCAACATATGTAAATTGATACTTGTATAGCGCACTACTCACCCGCAAGGGTCTCAAGGCGCTTGTACGAATACCGCTGTGGAACCCATCCTGGCTTTCCCTGTGAGGTGTCCACTCCTGGGCACCCCCAAGGTGGAGGCCAGGCATCCTTAGCGTTGTGGGGGCCGTTGTGGAGATTAAGCAAGCTATTGCCCAGAGTTGCAGAGTGGGACTCCATGATTGAAATAGGCACCGAGGGGAGAATTATCAGGTCCGATGAATTTTGAGCCCAAGACCCGCCGAGGCGGAGAATTGAACCCTGGTCCCGGGCCAGACCTCTGCATCAGGGTCTGCCGCTCTAACCATTGAGCCACACTTCTCCACCGTATCACACACACAAACATACATTCATAAAATAACAACCACATACAGACACTCCCAATACACGTCAAACAAATTTGGAGGGTCAGGAGCCTCAGTTAGCATGGTGGGGCCCGCAAGTACTTTAACAGTAGAGCTAGTCGGCAGTGTCCTCAAACAGGAGGTAAAATACCTATGCAACTCTATTACAAATCTGCTGCTACAACTAAGAATAGCGCACTAAGAATATCGCACTCTTTGGGTGTCCTGCCTCCTCACCTGTCCCCCCAGCCTAGCTTTGATGGTAAACTGAAAATTAAAAATAAGTAACAGCTATAACGGTCTTCCATGATAGTCATCATCAATGGGGGAAGAACAGGGCTATCTATTTAGGAGGAGGCACAACTTTTCGCAACTTTCCCAAAGACTTCTATCCCAAGAGCAGCCCACAGGGAATGATAATCGGAATGTCCAAACTGTATTCGCTACAAACACTTGACTTTATAGGTCACACACCAGACTTTCGTGCTCTGTGGCTCAGAATTCAATTTTTCAAGGAAAGAGCTTTATTTTTTCCATACAACCTGAATCGGTTTAAATTCTCACAATATGGTCCCTTCCTTGAAAATTACAAATCGTTCACTACATTACACCCAAGGAGCAGTAGTAAAACTATAATCTGTTATGAACACGGTGAAAGAACAAGCTTTCGAATAAAATACACAGTGGTTTTAGAACACTCTTGTACGTCAGTTCAGAATGCATGCAAGTATTTCATTTACCGGTTCTCTCCAGCAATTGCCACCACGTGAGGTTTCTTGTTGAGCAGGAACTTCTTCATGGTTTCAATATCAGTGGCCTAGTACAAAAGGTATTATTAGGAAATTACATTTGTGTATTTGTAAATAACAGCCAATCTAAATGTTTATAGCTATTGCTTCGACTAGAAATACATATTTTATTCATGTAGGTAAAATAGAATACCATCAAAGATAAAAGAGTTGCACAAACACGATAATTCTGGTCAGTGATTCACAAACTGATTTTGTAGCAGGTATTTGAGAGGACAGAATAATCTCTGCCACTTTTGACGGTAAAAAGATCTCTAGTGGACACTGTTCAATCGACAAAAAATAGGTGGCCATCAAAGAGGATTTGGGTGGAGCCCCGATAATTCTGCTACAAAATAAGTTCAAACTTACCTGGGGTGATCAGATCAGTTGTCCTCGGTCCTACCACACCTACTCTAGGACCTTTAAAATAAGTGGATTTAGCAGGCATGTGTAGAGAAGACTCTGTGTTCGGATGAACAAGAAGTCGTTCCGATGGAACCACGCAAGGTAAATGTATGGATAAAAATTGATCTACAACTCTTATTCAGAGCAGTGACAAAGAGAAACATGCATGGACATCCAGATATGGAGAAGGTCATGCCTCTCACTTCAGTTTCTCACTGCCCTCACATTGATAGTAGCTTAAAGTGTGCCACTACTGGGAATATACCCTGCTGCAGCACCCAAAGGAACTGGGGCAAATCCTCCCAATAGAGGGTCCAAGATCCAACACCAACATGTCTTCTAATAGAATGGATGGTTGAGAGTTACCTGAAAGGATGGAAATGGTGCTCACAGAAATGGTAGGGAGAAAGGTCTTCAGTGAAAGACAAACTACACAGAACTTGAACAAAAAAGTCTTGTGCTGTCATTTCGCCCAATCGCCTTAGCCCTATAAGAAGGCATCTGCAAAACTGTGGCCTGCGACTATATAAGGATGCAGGCATGACCTACCATGAGGGGTGATGGGTTCTCATCCAATAATGGAGATAGAGGACAACAAAGTCAAAAATCTGCACTCAAAGCTTGATGCTCTCCCAATGATGGACTCACTGCAGACACCACTTATGGGCCCCTATACACCATTCAGCGTGCCGCACTAACAGAAGCCAGAATCAGATTAACACCAAGAAACATCGGAATCATAATATGAATGTCTATAATCCTGAGAAGAGGGGAAACCCCTTTACGAAGTTCCTACCTAATACTGCACATATGAAGGTCAGCCTCTTCATGTTTACGAAGTGGGGCATCCGGGCACTGACCAAAATCACAAGTAGTGTTGGAGGGTTATGGTGTTCTGAAGATGTTCCGAATTGGGGTCCCTGCCTTCCATAGCTAGTTATGCAAGTCAAGGAACACCTGGTCACCTGACCTTCAAAGTATATCTGCCACCTCAACCAAGACTTAGTTGAACACTTGCGTGGCAGCCATTAGAGAGCAAACCGTAGTACGTCAAACAGGTTACATTTAGACGCCAATGTGAAGTGATGATAAAACCTGTGAGCAGGGCATTTCCACAGATGGAAATAGGCATGTGAGGACCAGGCACAACAACCAAGCTGTCATAAGGAGGTCCCGCAAAACCTGGTTTAGGAACACTATTGTGAACTTTATCCTGTCAAACAAACTGATAAGATCTGTGTGAGAAAAAATGGGTCTATTACAGTACCCCCCCTCTTTTTGCCTGCCATTTGATGCAATGTTGACTGCTGTCCAGGTTTCGAGTACCTGTGTACATTCCCTAAAACTGATCCACAATAGGCCCTTCAAGCCCACTGTAAGAACCTAGTAAAAGGTTCATGGGTACTTAGGGCACTGGGACTGAAAAGCATCCCCTAGGGATGCCTCACCTAGGCCACACAGAATGCCACTGCAGCATGCACGGATTGGTGCAGACAAAACAAAGTCAAAATGGCACACTGCCTGTGTGCTATGCTAACTAGTACTGCCCAAGATATAGATAACTCATCCCTCTAGACGGTCTTACCAGCCTTAAGGCAGGGTGCAATGTATCAAGGGTGTGGGCATATCTACATGAGCAGATAGGCCCCTACAGTATTAGGGTATATTTTAAGTGCCAGGGAAGCCATAGGGATTACATGGGCTGGAAACCTGGCAACTCTAGTTCCACAGCACCATGATGGCTTCAACAAACCCAGGAGTGTTTGGTACCGGACAACTCCTTGTAATAAATCCCCACTGATGTAATTGTGAGATTTACTGAACCATGTACTCTGAGGGCACCTCATAGGTGTCCCCTAAAAGAAAAATGCTACTTACCAGTATGCATCTGTTCTTGGCATGTAGAGCTGCAGATCTGTACACTATGCATTAGATCGCCACCTGGTGTTGGGCTCTGATGATTGCAGGATGTTGTCTTCTTGGAAGAAGTCTTTGTAGTCACGAGATAGGTGACTCCTCCCTTGGACAATACTGCGCATGGGCATCAACTCCATCCTTAGATTGTTTTTCGCCATGATGGGAAAAGAAGGAGTTAGTAGAAATAAAGAAAAAAAGGATGTCCATGCGTATGCATCTAAGTAAGATGAAAAACTGGAATGGATACAAGTCCCGGGGAGGGGGGAGGGCGTGTACAGATCTGCAGCTCTACATGCCAAGAACAGAGGCATACTGGTAAGTAGCATTTTCCGTTCGAGGCATATGAGCTGGAGATTGTACACTATGCATTGATTGTGCAGCAGTGTCTCCCCTAGCGGTGGTCACCTGTATCCGTTGCATTAGTTTGAAAGAGAGTTCTAAGGACAGCTTGGCCTACTGCAGCTTGCCGCTTGGCTTGCACATCAACACAATAGTGTTTTGTGAAGGTGTGAGGTGTAGACCATGTTGCTGCCTTGCATATGTCCTCTAGGGGTATGTTTCCTAAGAAAGCCAAAGAGGCTCCTAGTTTGCGAGTGGAGTGCGCTCTAGGAGGAACTGTTAATGTATGTTTAGCTTTAATATAGCATATTTGTGTATACTTCACAATCCACCTCGCAATCCCACCTTTGGAGATGGGGTTGCCTTTGTGTGGAGGAGAGAAAGATACAAACAATTGTTTTGTTTTTCAAAAGGATTTAGTTCTATCAATATAGTATAAAAGAGCCCTCTTAACATCCAATGTGTGTAAAGCTCTTTCCGCTACAGAGTCTGGGTTTTGGAAAAACAAAGGTAACTTTACGAATTGATTTAGGTGAAAAGGAGTGATGACCTTTGGAAGAAATTTTGGATTAGATTGAAGAACCACTTTGTTTGGATGTATCTGAAAAAATGGTTCTTGTATAGTGAAAGCTTGTATCTCGTTTACTCTTCTGAGAGAAGTAATGGCAACAAGGAAAGCTGTTTTCCATGTTAGGAATTGCGGTTCACATTTATGTAGAGGCTCGAAAGGGGGACCCATGAGTCTTGTAAGGACAAGATTCAGGTTCCACACAGGAGAAGGTGGTAATCTAGGTGGGATTATTCTTTTTAATCCTTCCATGAATGCTTTAATTGCAGGTACTCTGAAGAGAGACAGATGTTGCCTGTTTTGTAAATAGGCTACAATTGCTGCCAGGTGCAGGCGTATAGAGGAATATGCCAAGTTAGACCTTTGTAAATGTAAAAGGTAGCAAATGATATTCTGGATGGAAGCATCCAGGGGATCAATTTGGTTATTATTGCAATAAATGGCAAATCTTTTCCATTTAGCGGCATAACACGCTCTGGTAGTAGGTCTCCTAGCCTCTTTAATGATGTTCATACAGTCTGGTGGTAGGTTCAGATAACCAAACTCTAAGACTTCAGGAGCCAGATCGCCAAATTCAGTTGGTTTGGGTCTGCGTGTCTGATTTCTCCTTTCTCCATGGTTCTGTGTTAACAGGGAGGGTGTGAGCCGCAGCTATTGACGTGGAACCAGAGAGAGATCTAGTAGTGTGGTGAACCACGGTTGACGTGCCCATGTGGGAGCTACTAGGATCAATGTGAGAGACTGTTGTCTGAGCTTGCACACTACTAATGGAATTAGTGGGAGAGGCTGAAAAGCGTACGCAAATCTGCCTGACCAGTTCATCCATATTGCATTGCCTTCGGACAGTGGGTGTGGAAACCTGGCGGCGAAGGCTGGGCATTTTGAATTTTTGTGGGTGGCAAACAGATCTATGTGTGGGTGCCCCCACCTTTGGAAGAATGGTTGAAGAACTTGCGTATTTAGTTCCCATTCGTGAATCTGTTGTGGCTGCCGACTTAACAGATCTGCTATCTGATTGTGAACTCCTGGAAGGTGTTCCGCTAACAGATGTATGTTTTGAGGAATGGTCCATCTCCAAATGTTCTGTACAAGCTGGGATCGTTGCAGAGAGTGTGTCCCTCCGTGTTTTTGTATAAAGTACATAGCTGTCATATTGTCCATCCGGATTAGGACAGCTTTGTTTTGTACTTGAAGTTGAAAAGTCTTGAGTGCTAAGAATATTGCTAGCAGCTCTAGATGGTTGATATGGAACTGTTTCTGTTGACTGGTCCATTGACCTTGAGTTGTGTGATGCAAGAGATGGGCTCCCCACCCAGTGAGGGATGCTTCTGTTGTGAGCACTACTTGTGGAACAGGCTCGAGGAACGGCCGCACCTTTGTCAAGTTTTTGGTGTTCCACCACTGCAGAGAGCGATGCGTGTGGCTGTCGACCAACACCAGGTCTTTGAGCTGACCTTGAGCTTGGTTCCACTGTTGTGCTAGGCACTCTTGTATTGGACGCATTTGCAATCTTGTGTGAAGTACTATGAAGAGGCAAGATGCCATCATGCCTATTAGTCTCATGAACATCCTGGCTTGCAGAGATTGTTGATGTTGAAAAGTGTTGACTAAGGCTTGAATGCTTTGTATCCTGGCTGGACTGGGATACACAAGGGCTGTAGACGTGTTTAGTATAGCCCCTAGATACTGGTGTATATGCAAAGGCTGCAGGTGCGACTTGGTGTAGTTTATTGTAAACCCTAAGTCGTGCAACGTTTGAACTGTTGATGTGTGTGCTGAACACACTGATTGAATGACTTGGCTTTTATGAGCCAGTCGTCAAGATAAGGGAAAACATTTATTTGTCGTCGTCGGAGATGTGCTGCTACCATTGCCAGGCACTTTGTGAATACACGTGGTGCCGTTGTCACTCCGAATGGAAGGACTTTGAACTGATAATGTTGTCCTTCCAGTAAAAACCTGAGATACTTTCTGTGAGCAGGATGTATGGGGATATGGAAGTAGGCGTCCTTTAAATCTAGTGTTGTCCTGGGTGGAGAGCCTCTGCTCTCTGGGACCAGAAACAATGCACATATTGGGCAGAGGTGTCAAACCTCCTCCCCCAGCATGGGCACAGTGCTCAAAGGCAAATCTTCAAAGGCCTGCCGTCATTGCAATGCACACCTAGCCTCTGCTACTAGCAGCAGACGACAGCCCCTGGTATACGCCCCCATTTTGGGCAGGAAATCCAGCAGGAAACCTTAAAAGGCTAGGAGGAGGGCCCACTTTTCTAAACTCCACCCCGCAGGTGGAGGTGGCAAAGTTATGCACACTTTTTAGTCCCCTTCATCTTGAAAATTAGAGGATTCCTCCAATCAGGGCAAAGACTATTCCCCCACCCACAGGAGGGTGGAATAATAGAGGGTGTTAGTCTGAAGCAAGTTCTGCATTTAAAAGCATTGGGCGCCTGACAATTTGCACCTTGCACCCGGCCATCCTTGTACCACTGGTGCTGTATTTTTGGTGCAGCTTTGTGTGCACCCCCCCTCCCACCCCCCCTGTGCATGATCTAACCCCCAAACTTTGGCCCCTTTAACCGATTTACCTACCTGTAAGCAGTGTGGCTTCGATCACCCCCAGTCTCCATTGAAACACATTGGGCCGAACTCCGATTTTGACCACTGCACCTGGCCGCTCCTGTGCTGCTGCTGGTGCACATTTGGCATTTAACTGACCCTTGCTGACCTCTGGTCTCCAAGAACGGAACTGTAAGTTGGATACTTACCTGTACAACCGCATTATTGTTTTCATTGAACTCTAAAAAATGTAACGACGTGGCCAAGACTCCGATGGACTGTGGCCAATACTCCTATGGAGTACGACACACCTTGCTGTGTCTCCACTCTCCTGCGGCCGACGCTAGTAACGTACCCCCAACGAAGCCCTGAAAGCAGATGTGGACCCTCAGCTAATGTCCACTGAGTCACTCGCCCCAACACCAAGCCACGAGAAAACCACCCAGGCTCAAATTGGGGACTAAAGAGTAGCGGTAAGCCAAGGGGAGCGGCTGGATCCACCATCTTGGGTTCGCGTCTGGAGGGAGCGATCCGTGTATCGAGGGCCTGGGCCTTCCCTGCAGGGGCCTGATCTGGTGACTTTGGGTGCTGGCCCTCAGACAACCCTGCACCGACAACCACGAACGCCGTACATGGCTGGAGCCGGGGGAATTATCCTGCGGGCGCCGAGACTGGTCCAGGCCTCACCTACTGATTAACCGAGCGGACCCAGTGCCTTGCGGGGGCTCTGCGCTGTGGGGCATGCCGGACCACGTGTCTTGCGGGGGCTCAGCGCTGTGGGGCTGGTCCGACCCCCACAGGGGCCCCTGCTGGCTGCCGCTCTTTAGCGACCACTACCCGGATCAATAGTAGAGGACATATGGTGACTGAGGTCTGATTGGAATCTGCAGCCTCGCTCCACACTGACCCCAGGGGGCCTGGGTGCCATTCTAGCTGAGGCCCAAAGGGCCGCCCCACACCTCGGTGCGCAATCGCCAAAGAACAGCGGGTCCCCGTGCCTGAGGGGGCCTGCCATCAGATAAACGGAGGGAGAAGCTGCCTTGACTCGCAGGCGGACCCACGTGCTGTTGCATTCACCCTGGGGCCCTGCGAAGCACAAAGGAGGTGAGAGCTGGTGCAGCCATTCCGCACATGTGGTGCGAATGATTGTGTTGGTGGGGGAGAGAGAGAGCGATCGGCTGTGCGGTCGGACAGCGGGCTAGCCCTGCTCCCTCTCCCCTATCTCTCCATCCATTGGCAAAAGGACACTGCAGTGACCTTATGTGGGGGATGCTTGATTGCATGCCTCATTGAGTGAACTCCCCAGCACACCAGAAGTGGAGTGGATCTCCACATAGCCCCCGGGGGAGTCAACAGCTCAGACTTCGGCTCGCTGACGGTGGCGACTCTGGGCAGCGCCTACAATGCTACCCCTACTAGAACAGTCCTGGATATATGGGATAGATTAACGATTAGGCAGGGCCTTACTTCCTTCTCCTCCCCCAACACGCCTCTTGTCTGCAATCCTGGTTTTCCAACAGCCCTACAGTTCAGTTCTTCCTGGCCTGGTCCGATGGAGACTGCCGCACGATTCTTGATCTTTTTGAGGGAGAAACCTTTAAACCCTTTGACCACTGCAAAGAAGAATTTCGCCTACCAAAAACAGCACGCTTGCAAATTCGACACGGATTACATACCCCCCTAAATACTTAAGGAGCCACACGCCTGCTCATCTCATTCAAGACGCTTGTACGCTCCTTTGATGGCTCGCAAGCCTGAGTTTGGGTACCTACCAGGTCCTGAAGAACTCCAACACTCTACCCCTCGACACATATCAGCAGAAATGGCATACAGACATAGCAGTTGTTGCCCCTCCAGAGCATTGGGAGCAGCTGTGGAGAGATATCCTCAGAACATATAAAAGCACTGCTCAACAAAGCGTAAAGAACGGGTGCGAATTGCGCGAATACAACACAGCGCTCAATGTTGCACGTTAAGCGAAAAGCGTGCCACTGATCTGCAGCTCTTCTGAGTCAATGCATCCTGATTAACTTGGAGCAGATCATCACCTCGCAACAACGTAAGGCGCACTCAGCTTATATACTGCTTCAACACACAGTGCTCACTTCAGGACCAACCAGTAGGGTGATCCAAGGCAGAATACCATCAGAGGGACTTGACAGGACTGCACAAAGTGGGCACTCAAAACTTATCATCTACTGCAACTATGACAGGCGCGGAGCGTCTTTAACACACGGCCGATAGCTTTGAGGCAATTAGCCGACATAATACCACTGTATAGACAGCGACAAGCACACACAAGACCAAGGTCACGACCACAATCACCGGTCCGGCGTCAGCACTCTTAGCAGAAATGGTACGTCCAGAGAGGCAACAACCAAAGATAAATTTAGAAAACAAAAAGGCGCCAAAAAGCACTGAAGAAATGGCGAGCACCGCCACAGGGGCAGAACAAACACCAACCAACAATATGGAAAAGATACTACTAGCTATTTAATCGAACTTACAGGACATCAATGGCAAGCTAGACAACTTAACATGCTGCGTGGATAACATGGCGGCCAAGATGGAGAAACATGGCGAACAGTTGGAAACAGCCGAGACGCGCATATCTGCAGTTGAGGACGAATCCCTTACTACCACGAACAGATGTGCTGGCATGGAGCGCGTATTGGATGTCATCAAAGCGAAAGCAGAGGAGTTGGAAGCGCGCTCAAGGCGCAATAACGTACGCATCGCAGGTTTGCCAGAAACGACGAACACTGGTCGTATGGAATTGTACGTGGAACAATTATGTAAAGAAATATTCGGAGCAGAAGCGCTATAGCCTATATTCGTTGTGGAAAGAGCCCATCGATCACTTGCGCCCCGACCACCAACAGGAGCCCCGCCGCGACCCATAGTCAAAGATAAACAAAAGCAAGTGCCAATACTGAACATATCTTTTGAGAGGGTATTCAAACACCAGAACAAAGACAATTCGTCAGAGCTGGGATATACTACTTAATAGTTTTTTATTTTGAACTGTATTTTCAGAAAGTATATTTGTTTAAGTCATATACTGTTTATACATTTTTTTGAAACCACAATAACATTATTTAGAAAAAAAAACAGTGAAGCATTAAAATCAAGACACACGTTGCATACTCAAACATATCTCATTCATACCTTCCATTCAAACACAAAATACATACAAGTGCATAGAATTACTGTACCCCTTTGAATACGAATAGCCAAGGGGGTAGAGTAATAGGTCTGCTACAAATATATACAATTATATACATATAATTTAGACAATAGATTCCTGTATTTCAGTCTGAATCAATACACTTTATCAAAGTCAAATGACACAATCAGAGAAAAAATATATCATATAATCATAAACCAATAGTGTGACCATGTCGTAACACTAAAGGGAAAACAAGGAGCAGACACAAGACATGAAGGGGCCTACGCGTTTCGAATCCCTACAGGTTGAAGGGGATTCTCATCAGGGCCAGGTAGCTCACAATGGAGAATATCCAGGAACAGATCACCTTCCAGGAGAAAGAGTGTGCCCGTGATTGTCCCTTCAACCTGTAGGGATTCGAAACGCGTAGGCCCCTTCATGTCTTGTGTCTGTTCCTTGTTTTCCCTTTAGTGTTACGACATGGTCACACTATTGGTTTATGATTATATGATATATTTTTTCTCTGATTGTGTCATTTGACTTTGATTAAGTGTATTGATTCAGACTGAAATACAGGAATCTATTGTCTAAATTATATGTATATAATTGTATATATTTGTAGCAGACCTATTACTCTACCTCCTTGGCTATTCGTATTCAAAGGGGTACAGTAATTCTATGCACTTGTATGTATTTTGTGTTTGAATGGAAGGTATGAATGAGATATGTTTGAGTATGCAACGTGTGTCTTGATTTTAATGCTTCACTGTTTTTTTGTCTAAATAATGTTATTGTGGTTTCAAAAAAATGTAGAAACAGTATATGACTTAAACAAATATACTTTCTGAAAATACAGTTCAAAATAAAAAACTATTAAGTAGTATATCCCAGCTCTGACGAATTGTCTTTGTTCTGGTGTTTGAATACCCTCTCAAAAGATATGTTCAGTATTGGCACTTGCTTTTGTTTATCTTTGATCTTGGCTCAGCCATACTGACTACGAGCCAACCCCAATTGTTCTCAGGCGACCCATAGTCGCCAGAATATTGAATTATCGGAATTGTGACAGTCTTCTGCTACTAGCGCGTGAAAAAGGCAATCACTCACCAAGGGAACCACCTTGAGTTCTACCCGGACCACACCGTAGCCGTCCAACAAGCGCGGAAGGAATTCTCGGCTGTGAAGGCGAAGCTTCGTGATCTGCACATAACTTATTCCATGTTGTACCTGGCCAGACTGTGGGTGATGTGGGATGGAAAGGCGGTCATACTGTCTAATCTGAAAGCTGCGCAAGAGTTCGTTAAAAAAGTGGCAAAGCAGAGCAAAGAAACGGCGCGCAGAGAACAACAACAAGACTCTGAATGAACACGAGCTACTGAGCTGGCAAGGTTGAGATGCCCACACGGCGGTAAGGTCTTCTTATCTTTATTGCTTGAACAAGGTGCTGAGGCATAGTAACCTCCTACTTCGGCGCCATTCTGATTATCTGCGCCCTGTGTTACTGGCAAAGGAACGTTCTTATCTAAATACAACGTCCCTAACTTTTTTTTCTGTTGACGTATTCGCATGCCAGTGGTTGACTTGAACTACATAAGTACGACTGATACTATATCTGTTGGGCGGGCACATGTTCCCCATGTTCCAAGGACATAGCATGTCAGAGCGCCCTTAGTTGCGATGAATAAGCTTTTACCTTGCAGTTTATGGTTGCTTCCATAGCTCTGTCATTTCTGTTTGACTGTATGGCTTCTATTCTCTTCGGCGACTGTTAATGCCAATTAGTTTTTGGGGTACATGATTCAAAGGTGGTTAACTGTGAATGTTATGAGAATATATGATATTATGGTTATCCCTGCAATGTACGATCAATGATGCTGATCTTTAGAGCTGTCCACATCCATTAAGTTGGATGGCGAGATGTGCCCCAAGCGGACCTCCACAAGGGTGATCCCCAACCTAGTTATGTTATTGGGAGTTGTTCTGATGGGTATCAGGCTTCAGCAAGATTGGGTTGCTGAAGTGGGTGGGAACGGGTGGGGGCATTGGGATGTTAGAGTTCATAGACCATGTCGACTGAAATATATGATTCATCCTCTAATTTCGACAAAGATTGTACTGATATCACATGTAACACCGTACTATCACAGGTCCTGTAGTTCTGTGCTTGGAATGCAACGCGCTAGTAGTTATGGACACTCTCCTTCTCCATGACGCAAATGACACACAATACCGGTAGACTTCATGTAAACATCCTCACGTGGAATGTTAGAGGCTTCACACAACCGAATAAAATCAGACAGGTGATTGCCTATCTGAACAGATGGGCCATAGACATTGCATTCCTACAAGAAACACATATTGCTCCTGGCACGCATCAGTCTATAGGCAAATGCTGGGCGGAATCAACATACGCAGCCACTTACTCTTCTTACTCGAGAGGAGTGATGACGCTAATTCGTAAGGGCACAAATTTTGCAGCCCAACAAGTGATAACAGATCCCAATGGAAGATACGTTATAGTAACAGGCATACTGCGTGGCCAAAGAGTGACACTGGCTAACACTTACGGTCCAAATGTGAATCCCCCTGAATTTTTTCAAGGGATGTGGGAACACATGCACACATTACTAGACACACAGATCATATGGGGTGGTGACTGGAACGTAACGCTGGTGGATGGAACAGACCGATCCACTAATTCCACTGAACCACACAAGCGTGCTAGGTCAAAACATATACATATATTAAATGATCTATCACTTACAGATCTTTGGAGACACAAACACCCAAATGTACCAGGTGCAACACATGCTAACGTCCTACATAATAGAAGGTCACGTATTGATTACTGGTTAGGAACAAATAACATTGCACTATGGCTAGCTGATATAACTGTTCTTCCCAGGACACTATCAGACCATAACCCGGTTCTATTGAAGCTCACAATTCCGAACTACACACCATCCCCTTTTTATTGGCGATTCAATTCGAGGGCACTGGCAAAGTTTATGCTGATACTATTCTTAAAGCGATCAAGGAATATTTTCAGATCAATGAACCGGTAACGGATGACCCGTGCACTTTGTGGGAGGCGTTCAAGGCCACGATACGGGGGTGTGCATGAGCCTCACAGTAGGCGTCTTGAGGGACATAAGGCATCAAATACAAAAACGAGAAGAGCGCATGAAAGATCTGGAGTCAACCTTTGTAAGCACTCACGACCTCTCATTACTGGGTGAATTACGACAAATACACACAGAACATCAAACCTTCGTCGAAGATGAGATAAAATACCTTAACAAGACCACGTGGCCAGGGCTTTCGGGGAGGGTGGCAGACCTGGCAGAGTACTCGCAGCTAAAATATGTGAGGGTAAGAGTCACACAGCAATCCTGCGCGTCAAATCCGCAGATGGCACATTGCACACACAAGCGACAGGCATTCTAAACTGCTTCACCGACACATGCAGCGCCTTATATAGATCACAGAAAACGGCATCTGCGAAAGAAACTTTTGCCTATCTAGAGGACGTGGCGATTGCATGGTTGTCGGACGGGCAGAGGGAATACCTAGCATCCCCTATAACAGTAGAGGAAGTCACCAATGTGATAAAGACCTTGCCAAACGGTAAAGCACCTGGCCCAGACGGGTTTACCAACACATTTTATAAACAATACGTGGACGTTCTAGTCCCCTATTTAGTTGCAATGTATGGTGCGGCTTTTGAGCAGGCAGAACTACCCCCAACGCTAAGGGAAGCAGTAATTATAACCCTCTTAAAACCCTCCAAGGACCCGGAGGCATGCGACTCATACAGGCCGCTGTCGTTTATCAATGCAGATTCCAAAATATTAGCAAAAATACTAGCAATCAGGTTGAACCCATTGATGACGCACCTGGTACTCCCTGATCAAGCAGGCTTTATCCCAACACGATCCACATCGCACAACACTAGGACACTATTTGCCCTCTCCCAGTCTCTCACACCTACCACAAAGGCCGTAGTGGTGATGCTGGACGCCGCCAAAGCGTTCGATTCTATAGAATGGCGCTACCTAATCACTATACTACATAGAATGGGCTTTCCTAAACGCTTCGTGCAATGGGTATCAATGATATATACAAAACCACGAGCCAGTGTTAGAGTCAATGGGTACGTTTCGGATGCTTTCGACATTGAGCGTGGCACCAGGCAGGGTTGCCCACTATCGCCCCTGCTATTCGCCCTTGCCTTGGAACCGCTAGCCTGCCGGATCCGACAGAAGCACAAATCATCCGCTTTGCAGTTCCCATCTAGACCTCTCCATATCTCCTCCTATGCAGATGATATGTTATTGTATGTTAGGGACCCTGCGGTGCATCTAAACCCATTGCTGAGAGAATATATTAAATTTGGGGGACACTCCGGCCTAACCATTAACTGGTCCAAATCATCAATCATCCCTCTTACCGACACGACTGCCCCGTTTGACTCTGACTTCCCCTTGGCGTGGCAAACGGACCCCATACGCTAGCTAGGAATCAGGTACCACAGGGATCCAGAGTTAGTAATCCGCTCAAATTATGGGTGCACAATCTCCAAATTAGAGGACAAAGTGAAGCGATGGACACAACTACCATTATTACTGGCGGATCGCATCGCAATAGTAAAAATGAACATCTTACCCAATTTCCTCTATCTCTTTAATAGCATACCTATTCCTCCTCCCGGAGAAGTGTTCCGGCGCATAAAATCACTGGTGTTGCAGCTCATATGGGCGAGTAAACAGGCTCGCTTAGACCTCAGAACACTAACTCTCCCATATGACAGAGGTGGGTACGCAGAGCCAGACTTCCTATTGTATTATCTGTGTGCTCAGGCGCACTATACAGCCTACTGGTACCATGAGATACCGTATCTTACCCACGCTGCTGTAGAAGAAGGGGACGCCAAACCTATCCCATTATCAGCCATTTTAACACATGTGCGACAGCCCCTACATGCGCGCGACATAAATTCGATCGACACCACAGTGAAAGCATGGCGTAAATTAGGACAATTAGCGAATAAAATCCCGCTATACGCTCCAGAAATGCCACTACACCATCACCAGGCGCTATCGGTCACAAGCGAAAGTGTAGGAATGTCTCTACTGCGCAGCGTAGGCATAGAAAAGATGGGGGACCTGTTCACCGAAGGGAAATTTAGGGACATTAAGGATCTTGAATACGTACAAAACAAAACACAATTATTTTGCTTTACTCATTACAGCCTGAAGAGAGCCCTGAAATAACTTTTTCCTACATTCCCCAATGAACCAGACTGCCTAAATACGCTGCAACTCGTACTCCAAACCCAAGATTTATCACATTTAGCATCAAGGCTGTATGCTACGGCATAGGCGGAGATACCATACACCACAGACAAGGCTAAGACACGATGGGACGCGTCACTAACAGACCCATTGACAGAGCGCGAATGGCAACAAACCGGCGCCTTAGTACAGATACTTGCACCCAACGAAAATCTGCGTATCATTCACTATAAGTTCCTCCATCAGGCATATTTTACACCTGCCAAAATGTTCAAATATGGGTTGCAAGATGAAGACAGATGCAAAAGATGTGGTAGTGAGGGAACAGATTTTGCACATCTAGCTTGCTACTGCCCGAAAATTCACGATTTTTGGAGGGAGGTTACGGCTAAACTATCTGTCATGATTGGCGTCGAGCTGGAATGCGAGGTACGGGCCTGTGTACTAGTTATCACACCACACGTAAAAGCTACTAAACGCACATTTTGTGCTGTATCATTACTACTTGCAAAAAGACAAATTGCGCAATGCTGGAACAGCAGAAAGGCGCCCACAATCCTCCAATGGTTGAGAGATAGAGCAAGCTGCAGAGATAAACTTCTAACGTACGAGGAAGAACTACCAATGGGGTCCAGCTCAAAAGACTACTGGTCTTATTTTACAGAATATATGAACTCACTGGAAGACATGGCGGGAACATGAGCTACGGGAAGAATTTGTACTATATCAACCTACTGCATTGTATATGTTAACATTACAGCGCTGTCAGCGCAGAAATTCTGGAGGTCATGCATGTATCATTGATATCAGTTTCAGATTGTACTGGTCGTAATGTATGTTTCTATTGTACCTTCTTTTACTTTTGTACTGTCAGCAGAAAACTAATCAACAGATTTTAAAAAAGATGCAGCGGGGTTCCCAATCCCAAGCACAAAGCAGAGAACGAACCTCGGACTCCAACCCCAATCTTAAAACCATGACCAACTCTGATTGGCGCCTGATCCTCCATATGCTAGGGGCAGCCAAGCATGTTATTGCCCTGCATTGGAAGAAAGCCCTGATCCCGCCAATTTCGGTGTGGCTCACATGCCTCTGGCCCACCATGGCCATGGAGCTCCTGACCAGCTGCATTGCACACTCTGACATTAAATTTACACAAATACGGCAACCCCTAGTACAGCACCTGTCTAAACTGGAGCACTGCCGCTTTCTCCCTCCTCGCCTGAGGGCCATTGAACTATTTGAAGACGCTTTACTACTGCGGCAGGTAGAGGTCCCAGACTGAAGCAGACCATACTAACGGAGGTGATACGCCACAACTTTGACATACCATCCTGGCATTATCATACTCCGGCCAGTACCATTGAAAGCACCCAAGACAACCCAGGGCTAAAATGTAGCCTCAAGCGGAAGCCCCCATGGGATCCGTCCATCCCACCCCCGCTTTACCCTCGTTCTTCCCAACTTCTTTTTATGTTTGTACTCTGGTGAAAATGGACCTTGACATTGAAACCATTCTACTTATCTAAGCCAGTTAATCAGGTCAAGTATGCTCGTCCATGAATAAATTTAACACTACTCAGCTGTCGTGCCTGGTTTGGGCCCTGTGGACTCTTGCGTGAAGACAAATCATCATAATTGATCTGCCAAGATGTTATATGTTTGTAAGATTGTTATTAATAGTTTGTGTCAAACTTACGTACACAGTCATGTGGAAAATAATAAAATAGATTTCAAACAAAACAAGCATTGGCATAGCCGATAGGTATTGCCTTTGGGATCTTATCGGTGTTTAGCAAGAGCTATTGGCTTTGTCAAGCTAGGCTGTAGAGCATTAAGGCTGCTGTGCAGCATGTTGAAAAGTCATAATAAAAAAGTGTTACAAGCATTTTTGTTACATTATATATAAGCAAGACAACATTATGTACAACAGACTAACCCTATTAAAAAAAAGAATATAAAACATTTCTTCGTTTTTTTCGTGCAATGCTGGCAATTTCTTCCTGCCTGTTCTAATACTTGTAAACACCAATCATTATTTTAAAAATTAGCAATTTATCAGGAGACATAGCATGACATTTAACCTGTTTTCAAGCGCAGCAAATGTGACAAGATAAATACTAAATGTAATGGATTTTTATATACTGCTTGTAGTTTTGGGACCCACCAAAAACGAGTTGCAACTCACAGCTTGGTAAACACTTGTAAAGATCATCTGCATGTCTTCTGCTATCATCCACCAATCATGTATAGGAAATAGGTTGCTGGAAATAATGTAATCTTTGTGCAACAGCATACATTTGATACATTGCTAGTGACCTGAAGTGAAAAAACATTTGTACTTCTGCCACGTCGTGTGCAATCGTCAATTAGCAAAAATAGAGAAATTGGTATAGTGTGGTTGGGGTGGGGGCCACAGATAGGCAAAGGAAAGAGGGGCTATAGAAAAATGAGAACAGGAAGTTTATGGGCATGTGAGAAAGTTTCCTCTTTCTTGGGTATACCCCCACTTTTTGCTGAATTGCTAATGTTCTTGGACTGTCTGCCCGGGGCCCCTGCTAATCAGGTGCCCAGGGCCTATGTTCCTTCCCTAAAATTTTATTGAAGCCTAAACCCAATTGGCATCGCTGTCCACATGCCAGTCCCTGGTTAATGGTACCACAGGTACCCAGGGCACTGACCAGAGAAGGCCTCTAAGGGATGCAGCACTTATTGTGCCATCCTTAGAGGCGCTGTACCTTGACACTCACACACTGCCTTTGCAGGCTGCGTGTCTTGATGCAGAACAAAGGGAAGAGTCGACATTGCACACATCCTTGTGTGCCATGCCCACAACCCACTGCCCTGGCATATATCAGTCACCCCTCTAGCTGGGTACCCTATGCCAGTGGTGAGGGTACAGGTGCATCCACCCTGTACCCCTAAAGTGTCACTGTCAAAAGAAACAAAGAACTGCTTTGCCTTTTTGCACTCCTTTGTCCTTTCTATATAGTGCATTACAGTCCTCCTGGCGTCCAGTGTGTGTAGCATCTTTTCTGTGCTTGTGGCTGGTTTTGGGAAAAACTCGGTTTTGAATTGTTTGATTGATGTGGAACCGTAACACCACCTTTGCCATGAAGTGTGGGCCTATTCTCATTACAAACCTATCACTGTGTATTTGCAGGTAGGGCTTTTGAAGTGTTAGCTCCTGCAATTCACTTACTCTTCGTAGTGATGTGATAGCTCCTAAGAAGGCTGTCTTTAGCGTGAGCATGTGCAGTGTAGCCTTGTGAATAGGCTAAAATGGTGCCTTCATCAATTGAGTTACCACCACGTTGAGGTTCCAAGCTGGTGCTGGCATTCTGTTTGGCGGTGCAATTCTCTTTGCTCCTTCTAGAATTCTTTTTACTACTTGGGAGGTGAAGAAGCTTTTCCCTTTTTCTCCTCTTGTGTAATCACTATTGCCGCTAAGGGATGTGTAGCTTAGGTTATTCTGTAGTAGATGCGTTAAGTATTTTAGTACTGTTGATTCCTTTGTGGTCTTCCTTGTAGTTTCTCCCTAATGCACCATTGGGAGAATCTTTCCCACTTTGCTAGGTAGCACTTTCTTGTGGTAGGTCTTCTTGCCTCCCTGAGCACTGCCATTGTGCTTGCCGGTAGTTTGAGGTGTGCAAACTCTAGGTCACCCTTCTATTCTGCATTAATAACAGGTCCCTTCTTCTTGGGAATCTGTATGCTGGTGCTTGCGCCATCTCCACTATTTGTGAGTACCAGGACTGTCTGGCCCACTGAGGTGCTATTAGTATTAGCGACAGGTTGCTGATCCTGTATTTGTTGAGTACCCTGTGTATCAGTGGTATCAGGGGAAAAGCGTATGCAAGTCTCTTTAACCAACTTATCCATAGCGCATTCCCTTGTGACCAATGGTCTGGTTGTCGGGATGCGAAGTGGTGGCATTTTGCATGTTGGTGTGTTGCAAATAGGTCTATTTGCGTTGTGTACCCCACTGTCGAAATACTTTTTCTATTTCCTGTTGGTTGATCTCCCATTTGTAGGATGGACGTCTGCCTGCTGAGTCGGTCTGTTTCCACAATGTCCTTCCCTGGAAGATGTATTGCTAGTAGGTCTAGTGGAATGGCCCATGCCCATATTTCTTGTTCTAGCCCTGATAGTGCTACTGATTGTGTTCCTCCTTGTTTGTTGATGTAGGACATGGTGGATGTGTTGTCCGTTTGGATCAACACCCTGTTTCCATACAGCTTCTTCTAAAAGGAATTTAAGGCTGGGAACACAGTTTTTAGTTCCAGGTAGTTGATAAGTTTGACCACATCCTGCTTCAACCATAACCCCCTCACCTTGAGTTTGTTCATGTGCGCGCCCCACCCTAGCTGGGAGGAGTCTGTTGTTATGGTCACTGTTGGAGTTGGCTGTGTGATTGGTTTCCCCTGTGATAGGTTTTCCTTGTTCCACCACGCTATTTCCTGATGCACTGCGCGTGTGACAACCACTAGATCTTCCCAACTCCCTGTTGCCTGTGACCATTGCTGCTGTATACATTCCTGGAATGGTCTCATGTGGAGTTAAATATTTGGGACCGGGTGTATGCATGACCCAATCATTCCCATTAGTTTGCTCACCATCCTCACTGTCAGAACTTGCCCCTTGCGGTAAAGACGTGTTTCTTTCAGTATTGCCAAAGTTCTCTTTGTGCTGGGGAACACCTTGCCTTGTATGGTGTTGATCTCTGCCCCTAAGAATATCTTCACCTGTTCCGGCTCTATTGATACTTTCCCCAATGAATTGAAAACCCCAGTTGGATTAGTGTTAGTATCACCTGCTGGATGTGTTGTTTGCACTGGCTGTAGGAGCTTGCTTTGACGAGCAAGTCGTCAAGGTAGGGGTATACATGTATTCCCTGCCTCCTTAGTGCACATCAACTGGTGCAAGGCATTTTGTAATCACCCTTGGAGCAGATTTGAGCCCGAATGAGAGCACTGTGAACTGGTAGGGAGTCTAGCTGATCACAAATCTTAGTATGCGTTTGTGTCCTTTGTTGATGGGGATGTGTAAGTACACGTCCTTTAAGTCTATAGTTGCCATGTAATTCCCTTCCTGTACCTGGGTTATTACTTCTTGCAGCTATGTCATTTTGAATCTTTGTGTCCTTATGAACTTGTTTAAGAACCTTGGGTGCAGGATAGGTCTTCGCGTCTGGTCCACTTTTGGTACCAATCAATCAATCATTTGGACCGCGCACTACATACCCGCGAGGGTCTCAATGCGATGGGGTAGGGAGGGGCCGCTACTGGTCAAACAGCCAGGTCTGAAGTAGCCTCCTGAAGGTCAGCAGGTCTTGGGTCGGTCGTAGGCTCAGTGGGAGGATGTTCCAGGTCTTGGCGGCGAGGTGGGAGAAGGATCTCCCGCCGGTGGTTGTTCTTCGGATGCGAGGGACGGTGGGGAGCGAGAGGTCGGCGGAGCAGAGCTGGCGGTTGGGAATGTAGAAGGAAAGTCGTCTGTTGAGGCAGGCTGGCCCAGTCTTGTGGAGTGCCTTATGTGTGTGGATGAGGAGCTTGAAGGATATCCTCTGGTTGAGGGGAGCCAGTGCAGGTTTCTCAGGTGGGGAGTGCTATGGATGTGGCGTGGTACGTTGAGGATCAGTCGTGCACATGCGATTTGGATGAGTTGCAGTCGTTTGATGAGCTTGGTCAGGGCTCCCGCATAGAGGGTGTTTCCGTAGTCTAGGCTGCTGCTGATGAGGGCCTTGGTGACTATTTTCCTTGTATCTGTCGAGATTCACCTGTAGATCTTGCGGAGCATGAGGAGGGTGTTGAAGCAAGAGGAGGAGACGGCGTTGACTTGCTTGGTCATGGGGAGCGTTGAGTCGAGGATGATTCCCAGGTTGCATGCGTGGTCGGTGGGTGTCGGGGCTGCCCCCAGTGCCGTCGGCCACCAGGAGTCGTCCCAGGCTGAAGGGTTAGAGCAGAGGATGAGGACCTCAGTCTTGTCCGTGTTCAAGGGGAGAGGAGTTGGCCTAACGGCTAAGGCGCTCGACCTCGGACCTGGGGAACTGGGTTCGAGTCTCGGTAATGACGGATTCTGGGCAAATAACTTAATCTCCGGGTTCTGCCGGAGAGGGAGGAGGTGGTCCATTCCAGAGCTTTGTCTCAAATCCCTACGGTCTGGAGGCGTGCGCGTAGTGTGCGGTGGCAGACGGTGTCGAAGGCGGCGGAGAGGTCCAGGAGGATGAGGGCCGTAGTCTCGCCGTTGTCCAGCAGGGTCCTGATGTCGTCAGTGGCGGCGATGAGGGCAGTCTCGGTGCTATGGTTGCTGCGGTACTCTGACTGGGAAGGGTCCAGGATTCGGTTTTCTTCGAGGTATCGGGTTAGCTGTCTGTTGATGATCTTCTCGATGACTTTGGCCGGGAACGGAAGCAGAGAGATGTTCCGGAAGTTCTTGAGCTCTCTTCGGTCCGTCATGGGTTAATTGAGTAGGGCATTAATCTCGGCGTGTTTCCAGCTTTCTGGGAAGGTCGCGGTTTTCAGGGAAAGATTGATGACGTTGCGCTGATGAGGTGCGATGGAGCTACTGACTTTGATGTGGTGCGGGAATGGGTCTGAAGGGGAGCCGGAGTGGATTGTGCTCATAGTCTTGATGGTGTCATCGATGCTCACAATGGCCCAGGCTAGCAGGGGGTCGTGGTCGATGGTGTGCAGAGAGTCAGTTGTGTTGATGTCCGTTTGGTCTGTCTAGGTGTTGAAGCTGTTGTGGATGTCTGCTATCTTGCGGTGGAAAAACATGGTGAGGGAGCCACACAGGGCTTGCGAAGGGCGGGATGTCGTTGGTGTTGGAGCTGGGGTTGGAAAGTTCCTTACAATGTTGAAGAGCTCCTTGTATTTTGTGTGCGTTGTTATCGAGGCGGTCTTTGAAGGAAGTCGTCTTTGCAGTCCTGATGAGGTGATGGTGGTTGCGGATGGCGTCCTTGTGGGCTGCGTGGCTGTCTGGAGTCTGCTCCCTGTGCCATTTCTTCTCTAGTTTCCTGCAGGCTCGCTTGGAGTCTAGGAGTTCTGGGGTGAACCAGCTGGCACTCTTGCTGGTGTCTCTATGGGAGGGTGTAGTGAGGGCTGGGCCTTGTTTGCGCACATTGCTATGTTAGCATAGGCTTATTAGAAGTTTAAACGCCATTTTACCTTTTGCTGCTTTTTGCATACAACACTGAATATAGAAGTTGTTAGAAGTTAGGAATCCCTAGACTTACATTGCGACCCTAGTCTGCACAGTGAGGGCTAAAGCCTCTAAGGTTAGCATAACAAGGTAGTTGTTGTTCGGGTTGATCGGCTCACGTTTTAGACATAACATACATGCAGCTGCAGTCTACTGTGATTCTGGCGCCTTTAATATTGCACTGTTGGCATGATTTCAGGCACTTGGAAGAATTCAGTTTCCATAGAGACAGAGAGATTTTGCAGATTCGGATGTGATACACTCCTGCTGATCTTAGAGGTATGGGGTCCCCCACACAAGCCTAAGAGACCTTCGATATTTTATAAAATATAGTTCGTAGCTAGGGAGGGTGATATACTAGGCGCTATAAGACCTGTTTTCACCATCATTGTAATAAGATTTCTCGTTTTATGTTTTATGGAATTGTAACAATGCTGATCATATTATTTCTAATCATATGTCTGCTTGTGTAAGCAAAGACACTGCCACTTAGAGCAAGTCGTTAAAATAACATTTTTACCCTTTCACGTGTCTCTTTTACTCCTGTTGTGGACTGGTATGAGAGTAACGAACAAAAGGGGGTTCTTGATTCCCGCCATTCCCGAGTATAACCTAAGTAGCATGTTCTGGGTTCTCTAATCATTGGTTCCTTTGCTATAGGACAAAGAGCTAATGGGACACGGATGCTAATCGGTTAGGATTTCTAGGTACTGAGATGAGTTTTTTGGTCCACCATAATTCACTGAGGTCCTGGGTCTCTGTGCACAGTTTTGTGTCTGAGCAGAATTCCGTATATAGCCAAGGATCATCAGATCACAAGGACTCTAGTGCGCATCAACTGAAGTACAAGTATTTCAAATTTTTCATATGCCTTGTATTTTAATTCAACCATATATTTTGACTTGTTTCATTTTAAATTCAAATGAACATAGTGCAATTCATTACAATATATACATATAAACAACATACAGTTAATGCCATTGACAATAAATTTTTTTGTTCAAAATTTTAAACACAACACAGTTTTAGTCCACAACCCAATGCATTTCGGGGTTTTGAACCCCTTCGTCAGGGGCCTATAAAAGAAAAGAAGAAAAGGGAAAAGAAGCCTAATTAGTTTCGATGCTAAAGTAAGTGTTACTAGTTGTTCAACTGTTAGGGATTTTATTCTTACCGAACTGACTGGTTGGTCTATGGGTCATTGGTGGTTAAAAATTTCCTTTGTCGGTTCTGAAAAACATTTTTAATTCTACCATGAAATTTCTAAGCTTAACAGCTTATAGGAGACAATGTGTGATAATATAGGTCACTGTGTTACCTTTATGTCTGGATAACAAGGACTACCGCCTGCGAAAAATTATATAAGAAATTAGGACTCTGTCCATTTATTACTGTCAACAACAAACCAACAATGCTTGGCATGAGTTGAAATAATGCTCACCTGTTGGCCATGAGCGTTAAAGTTGTGACGCTGAAAAAATCTAGCAAGAGAAAATAATACCAAGTTGAATATCGAGGCCATATGAGCCCTCTATCTCTTAACGTGTGTTTAAGTAATTGCAGTATGCGGGTTAACCCAAGAATCAAAAATTACCTGCGAGCCTTGTGTTGTTTTCAACAGGATCTCGCTAAAAGTCCGCGTTTTTTCAATTCTACATAAGACAAGTAAAGAAAATCAATATCCGTTTTAGTACTTGATGATAGTAACGCAACTATCTTCGTAAAACAATCTCCTTCGAAAATGAGCTTACCGAGAACCTGGAACGAGGTCGCATTGTATCGGCGTCAGCCTCCGCGTTGCTTGTAAACAAGCTTTAGTGCGTTATTTATGTCGGTGTACCAAACCCGATGCCACCACAAAGGACGGACTGTAGAAACCAAAATAGAAGTCGGACTATATCTCCTAATTGCGAGACACCCTATTGCGAGACCTAAAGGACGGACTTAGATTTGCATATGTGAACCTATTACGGGAAAGCAAATATCGGCTGAATTGGGATTTATGCGCATTGTCGCCATGTTGAAAAACGGCGTATTATACGATATTAAACTATTATATTAATGTGACTGCAAGCCATCCTATGATCTCAAATTGCGATAGAGTCAATGTTTTATATTTTCCACATAACTAAATAATAGGAAAAGGAAACGAAGTAAATAGGTGCATGAAAGATATCGAAAGTGAATAGTGTACATTGCCTAATTTCTTGGCAAAATATAAAGAGTGTAAACTGAATACAATGAATACAATACTGTACATGAATTCACAACAACAGAAATTTTGCAATCAGTTCATTCTGCGGAAACATGAATATTTATGATTGGTTATACTATGTGTATGTGAATGTGCGAATGTGTAACATAAAACTCTCCAGTGCCTGATATCGCTATGCGAATAAAAAACCATGGGTGATCAAATACTGACTATACCTTATGTTCAGAGGAAGCATACCATATCAAGTTTGTCATTGAGCCCATCTGGGACTATTGTCTGTAATCTACGAATCCAGTATATTTCTCGTCTAAGTAGGATTTTGGCATTGTCCAACCCTAGGCGCTGTGGGATTTGTTCTATAATTTGAAAGCGGACTTGTGCTATGGTGTGGTTTTTCTCAATCCAATGCCTGGCTAGTGGTGAAGTTATGTTTTTGTTGCGAATTCTACTTTTATGTTCGGCCAAGAGTGTTTTCATTTTCCTGTCAGTTTTGCCGACGTATAACAGTCCACAAGGACATTTTATGGAGTACACTATATGTTCTGCATTGCAGTTTGCTGAATGCCTAAGCCCTATTTGTTCACCTGTTTTCGGGTGCGATATTTTATTGCCAGTAATTACATTATTGCAGTTCTTGCAGTTATAGCATTTAGTTGTTCCTTTTGGACTGGATGTTTCTAGAATCATGTCATCTGGCCTATTCAATAGTTCTTTGATATTTCTTGATCTTGAATATGCGAAAAGTGGTTTTTGCTCATAAAGATGGTTAAAATCGCTCTCCATTTGTAGGATATCCCATCTTTTAAGGATCGTCTTTTTGATTTCTCTTGTTGATGTTGAGTATTTAGATACAAATACCATTCTCTGCTTTGAAGCTTTTGTCTTCTTTTGCAGTAATTCCGACCTTGGAATTAATTTTACTTTGTCCATTTGCATGTCAATTAGTTTTTCTGGATACCCTCTTTTCAGGTAACATTGTTTCTGTCTTTCTAGACTTATGGCACATTGCGTCTCATCCGATGATATTCGTTTTATTCTCATGAACTGAGATACTGGAAGATTATTCTTCAAAGAGATTGGATGAAAACTTCCATATTGGAGTGCAGTATTTTTGTCGGTAGGTTTTTTATAGAGTTCTGTTTATTTCATTCTCTTCAATTCTTACTTGTACATCCAGGAAAGGAAGCGAAGTGGTACTGATCTGGCTCGTGAATTTGATTCTTGGGTTAATGAGATTTAGACTACGTATGTTGCGTTCAAGGTCTCTCATGGGTTTCTTCCAAATGAGAAAGATATCATCAATATATCTTTTGTAATACAGAATGCCAGTTTGCCATGTGGTGTCTTCAAGAATATATTCAAGTTCGAACTTAGCCATAAAGATGTTTGCGTAGACACACGCCCCAGGAAAACCCATGGCGGTTCCGCTTAACTGTGTGTAGAAGTCAGTTTGCCAAACGAAGTAACTGTGGTGTAAGCAGAATTCCAGTAGTTGCATGATTAGATATTTTGTTTCTGGAGGTTTATCCATTCGCAATAGTGCCCATTCCATGGCTTCGAGGCCCATTTGGTGCGGTATAGATGTGTACAAAGACACAACGTCTATTGTGCATAGAATCAGATGCTCCTCAGTCTGTATGTCCATTGAAGTGACACTCCTTAGAAAGTGTGAGGTGTCCTCTAGATATGTTGGCCATTCCTGCATGAAAACTTGCATGTGTGCATCAATGTATATACCCAGGTTTTCGAAGATTGAAGAACAACCTGAAACAATTGGTCTTATTGGAATTCCTGCCAAAAGGGTTTCTTCAGCGGAGCGAGGGTGTTGGCGCAGTCGATCCAGCGTCTGAGGTTGTAGGCAGCGTCGGTGTTGGAGGGCTCGGTGGGCGGGCTGAGAGCAAGGTTTGCGTGTAGTTGGTCTTTTTGTGATTTTGCTCCAGCAGCGGCGAGGGATCTGTTGGGTGCGGTGGTGGGTTTCTGGTAGGAGTTTGGTGGTGTGGCTGAAGGAGACATGGGAGCTTGAGGAGAAGACGGGGTCGAGCGTGTGGTCAGCGGAGTGGGTAGGTGTTGTGACGAGTTGCTTCAGTCCGAGGTTAGTGATGTTATCGATCAGGGTGGTGGAGTTGCTGTCATTGTGGTTATCAAGGTGAAAGTTCAGGTCTCCGACGAGGATGTAGTCTGTGGAGGTCAGGGCGTGCATGCTGATGAAGTTGGCGATGGAGTTCCTGAACTGGGGTCGGGGTCCGGGGGGTCTGTAGACGAGGGCGCCTCTGAGGGTGGAGTTGGGGTCTGTGTGGATCTGGAAATGCATGTGCTCGCCGATGCTGAGTGTGTCATTGGTGCTGGTTGAGACCCTGATGCGGTTCTTGTGGACGATGGAGATTCCTCCTCCGACTCCGTTGGTGCGGTCTCTGCGGATGATCTTGTAGCCTTCTGGGATGGCAATGGAGATGTCGGGTCGGAGGAGTTGTTCTTCCAGGTCTCTGTCAGGAAGGAGACGTCCGCGGATGAAGTGTCGAGCAGGTCCCAGAGCTCGACGGCATGTTTGCGTGCGGAGCGGGTGTTCAGTAGGATGTATCGGAGGCGATTGTAGCCTTTCTTGGCGGGTGGTTCGGCGGCTCTGAGGCTGGTGTAGCTGCAGTTCCGGCAGGTGAAGAGACCCTATGTGTGTTTCGGGGCAGCTTTGAAGCAGGTGTGGGCCCGTCTGGAGTTGAGTGCGTGGAGTGTGCTGGCATCGTAGCGGCGGCGGTCGTAGTGGCAGGTGCGGGGCCAGGGGTTCTGGCACTGGGCGCGGTCAGGGCACAGACGGGCAGCCTTAGGCACGCCAGCGGCGCCCATATATGTGGAGGTGGGAGGGAGGAGCAGGTGGAGGTGGGAGGCATGAGGCAGGGGCAGCGAATGGGCAGTGAGGGGGCGGGGTCGCAGTGGACGCAGCGACTGGAATGGGAGCGGCGAGGGCACGGAAGGCAACCATGTCACAAATCAGGGGGCAACGAGGGGAACAGAAGGCAAGAAAAACGGGCACAGAAAAGAGTGCGGACACAGGGGGGGGGGGTTGGGGGTGGAATGGGGGGGGGGGGGGGGGGAGAGACAATCAACAGTGGTCACAGACTCCAGAAGACAGTAAGGGCAGTAAAGGGGAAGACAGCGACAATGATACAAACCAAAGGCCTACCACTGGCCACCAGGGATGAGGCGCAGGTGGTAGCCTGTGGGTGGAGGAGGGTGTCAACTTCTCAGCAGCGCCAGGAGACACAGGCGGAGCTGTGTGGTGGGGGAGCGACCTACCCAACAAGGTCAAGGGTCGCTTCCAGGAAGTAGTTTGAATAAACCCCCTTGTTTCTTTCCTTGTACTGTACTCTCTCTATTGTCTCCTTGTTGAGCAGTTCCTGTGCCTCTAGTAGCAAGAGTGAAAGTTCTTTTGCCGAGTGCGCTTTGTTTGGAGGTTGTTTTAGTAGCTCAATACAGTAGCCGTATTGAATGAGGTCTAGTATCCATTTGTCCGTTGTGACTTTCCATTTCTACAGGAAGTTCCTTATTCTGCCTCCTACTGGTGTTATATGTTCGGGGAACTGTTTGTTTTGAGAAATTTGTTCTTGGACTTTTCTTCTCTTTTGATGCTCCCCTAGAGGTGTTATCGTTATCTACGTGGGTGTTTGCCTTTCGTCGAAGTCACTTGGACGTGGGTAGTTGCCCTCCTCTCCATGCCTATCCTCGTCCGTTTAAGCGACCTTGAAAGGACTGGCCTTGTGGCTGGTACTGCCAGTTCTGCTGCTGCTGTCCCTGCTGCGGCTGGCTCTGGCCGTGTCCCTGATAACCTTGTTGGAAGGTTTGGTGCGAGGTACTTTCTTGGTTACCTCCACTACCATTTGGCCTTCTTGTGGGTGTACCTCTTCTCATCCCTCTGAACTGCAGTGCTCCCATGGACCTTGCAGTTTCGTTGTCTTTTTGGAGTCGAGTTAACTTTTCGTCAACTGGTGTCCCAAAAAGTTGTTCAGTGGAAGGGAGTATTCAGAATGTTGTTCTGTACCTCAGGCTTGAAGCCTGAAATCCTAAACCATGTGTGCCTTCTCTCTGTCACCCCAATCATCATCTGCCTGCCGGACGTCTCCACTGCATCCAAGGCCGACTTTAAACATGTGTTCGCCATGTTTTTCCCTTCCCATACCAGGTGGGTTGCCCTTTGCAGGTGCTGATCCGGTAGGTGCTTCAGGAGTTGTCCCACTTCCTCCCAGTGCTGGTATGCATGTCTGTTGATTAGGGCATTTGAGTTGGCGATCCGCCATTGAATTGCTGCACTCAGTTCTACTTTCCTCCCGATGAGGTGCTTTCTACTACTCTCCTTGTCAGAAGGTGGTCCGTCATTCGTGGGCACATTGGCCCTTTTTCTAGCTGTTGCGGTAATTATTGAATCAGCTGGCACTGATCCCTGAATGTATGCCGGGTCCTTAAAGGAGGGCTTGTACTTTTTTTATGTTCTCGGGGTCACTGATTTACATACATTTCGCTCCCTGAAAGCCTCTCTGCCCTGGTCCAGCACACTAGGGAACATGGGCAGGAATTGCCTCTTGTTTGAGTAGGTAAAAGGGTCTCCAGCAAAAAACCAGCCTTGGGCTTCTTCTCCAATTTTACTTCATACGTCTGTGCAGCATTCTTGACCACCATAACATAGATCCTTAAATATATCGTCTGGTGGTGAAGGCCTCGAAGTGTATGTATCTACTCCTTCTTCCAGTATTTCGGCGTCAACATCATGCCACTAAGTCTTGTGCCTCCGAGGACGAAGAGTCCTGGTAGGTTTGCTGTTCCTCCTCACCTTTTCCCTTGAAGTAATACAGTTCCTGTTCTTCGACCGGTTCAGGCGTTTTCTGAGGTTCAGGGTCTTCGTAGTCCCTTTCAACCTCGGGCTTCGGTGGGATGGTATACTGGCTCATCTTGTCGTAGAATTAATTTTTTCGCTGAAGGATGCTCGTCATTTCGGCCTCCTCTTCTTTCTCTACATTTCGGCAGCTTGTTCAGTGTCAAGAGTTTGGGCGCTTCACTTTGAGGTCGTCGACGACGAAGCAGTTGTTAAACTTTCTTTTCTCTGCGTCGAAGAGTCCTTTTTGGGGGTTTTCTTCGACAACCTTGATTTTTCATGGGTCTTTGCTGTCTGGGAGTCCTTTTTGAAGGATTTGTTGGGCTGTTTGTACCTAGGTATGGTTGCTTTCGTCGAGTGCTTCGATGGTAATACTCCCTTTCAAGGACTTTGTTTCACTCTTTCAAGTGTTGGTTGGGTGTTTGGGCGTTCGTCAACGTTTTCTTTAGGACTTCTACGACAGTGCAGTCCTCCGGTCCTTCGACGAGGTTGTCCTCCTCCCCACTGGAGAGGCCCAAGTCTTCAAGCGATGGAGGAGGCCCCTGCCCCTGCATGGTGTAGTTTGCCCTCTCTGCCTCTCTCTTACTCTGAGGGTCTTGGGTGTGAACGCCAAACACGCGTGGCAGTACTCGCTGTTGTGGTCGACCGGCAGGCAGAGGTTGTAGACTGGATGCTGGTCCTTCTGGGTGTATTTGTGGTGGCAATTGGTGCAAAACTTGAAGGGAGTTTTGTCCATTCCTGCGCTCAAGGAGCCCCTAAGTGCGCATTCTCGGGTGTACATCGAAATCTCTTGAGAAATTCTTCTCCTTCGTAGTCCTGGTAACCTGACTCGTAGTCTGGTATGATAGCAAACCTGTGATTACGTCTGTTTTCCTAATTTGTCAATTCCTTTTCCAAAAAACGCTCAAACTCTTCGGTAATGATCAAGACCCAGCGGCGGAAAAAAGAATCTGAAGTTGGCGACCAAAGGTGGGAACTCCCGGCGGAAGCGCATCAACGTCACGAAGGACACCAAATGGTGGTATGTCGACGCCCACCTGAGCCACAAAAAACAAAAAAGAAAAAAAAAAAGACTACAATTCCAGGCCCAACCACTAGATGGAGGAATAATGCACAGCATAGTGAATTCATAAAGATTCACTCTGCAAAACTGAACATAGTCAGTTTGAAGAGTTAAGCTACCAAATGCAAAGACTTTTTTCTCCTCAAGAAACTGAACATTGGATCCGAATTGGGCCGGGGGCAAGATGGCGGTCGCTTGAGACCGCAGTGCGGGTCGCTCAGTGCTCTCAGTCAAGAAAAACAAACAAACTGACCCTTATTGAGGAAGTGCCACACGGACTACAATGGAGAGGCTATCTTTTATGAAAATATCGTTACCAAGGAAATGAGGTGTAATGAGGTGTAATCTGTACCGGCTCACATCAAGTTGAAGCTCGGTCTTGAGCTGCTTCACACATCATGGTTTCAGATACCCCTCTTAAAGAACAGACATCGCGAGTAAAGAATGAAATTCCCGCATCGGCTACGGCAATAGGGCTCGCCCTTATACAATACTATTGTCAGCTCACTAAAAAACATCGAGGCTGCTGCTTGTCTTACCTGCCTTGCTCTGTGGAATCGGAGCTGAAACTAGAGCCAAGCGACCGCAACCGCTACGAAGGTATGGCACCGAAGAACGCTGCCTCGGCAGCGGCTGCAGCGAAGACGAGAGCGGCGAGACTCGCTATGCGTGAGAATATGGAGGCTTCGGTAAGAGGTGGAGTAGCGAAGAGTCCGGCTGCCGTGGGGACCCCTGAGAAGATGCCCGTCAAGTCGAGTGTAGCAGCTGGTGCCGTCCGGAAAGGCGGACAGAATGCTCCCTCTAAATGCCATAACAGTTATATCAACTGCACAACCAAAATTGCGATAAGTGTTGGAGGAAGTGGATATAGCGTTGGAACAGCTCAATATATCTTCCACGACTAATATAGACACAGATACTCCACATATTATAATAAATGCAACCCCTATAATTCCTGCCGAGCCTGAAACTCATAGTCTGGAGCATGTACATTCAGATCTAGTAACATCTAAGTCTATGGAGACCCAGATCAATCTTCAGTCAGAAACTCAAGGTACTCCACAGTTGGAACAAGGAGCAGCTTTCCTTGAAGATTTGTGCAATCAGAGCGACGATGATACAGACAAGGACAAAGACCAGGATAAGGAAAGGGATAAGGACCCAAGTGATTTTTATTCCTTTTCGGACGAGCTGGGATGGACATCAGGTTCAAATTTAAGTGACTCTAGTGATGATGAAACTAGTATTAAGGCTGTGAAAACTGCTCAAAAAATCCTACTAAGACACAGAAGGAGTCAACATGATACAGCTGAGTTGACATGGGATTATGCATCTACAAGTGGTTTACCACCGGCAGCAGCATCAGTAAATCTACATGGCTCGACCCAGCAGCAGCTGGAATTTGGCACCCCAGTTGATAAGTCTGCCCCTACAATCGAGACTGTGCTGCTAGCCATTGCGGCACATCGAGAAGAGACGAGAGTGGTCGGTAATGAGTCTGAGATTGCTGTAAATCGTGAGCAGATCGACACCCATGAGAAGGGGCTCTCTGAAATGATGTGGAAGCTTGAAGACATGGAGAACCGCCTATGTAGAAACAATCTGAGGGTCCTAGGTATCCCTGAAGGAGCGGAGGGGGGGATGCTCGCTCCTTTATGGTTAAACTATTTCAAGACTCCCTACCAGAACCTTCTGCTTGGAATTGGGATCTAGAGTTGCAGCGCGCACATCGAGTACCTCTCACCATGCGAAATGCCCCAAAACCCGGTGCATATCCGAGAGCTATGCTAGTATACTTCGGCAATTTTATACTGAGACAAGCAGTATGGGAGAAAGCGAGGCCAGAGGCAAAAAAATCTAGCAGTCACATAACCTATTTTGTACGCCCTGACTTCTGTCATACCACAGTTGAGCGGAGGTGGCGCTTGCGCCAGCTCATAAAACCTTTTCAAGACAAGAAGCTCCAGGCATACTTAAATAATCCTGCTAGGTTGAAAGTAATTATTGGTGACCAAACAAAGTTTTTTACCTCTGAGGTTCAGGCTAAAGAGTACTTGGATAGCCTCTCATGAGAAGAAAAAGAAGGGAAAAAAAGTGTATATAACTCTCTACTCTTTTTCTCTCTGTTTTTTTTGGGGGGGTTTTCACTTATGGGTCTGGGACTTTATTGTTAATTATTAATTGTTAGACTGAGAGCACCAGAGCGACAATGCACGCTCATCACCATAGACTAACGGAGTCTAACTGCCCCTGTTTTTGGAGGGTGGGGCGGCAAGGGTCAAAGGGTAGGAGTGGGGGGGACGTAGCTGGGGAAAATGTTTAAAAAAGGCAATCATGAATACAGAAGTAGAATCAGAAAAATAAACTGTAGTGTTATCGAAGAATATGGAGTTATGTTTGGTAATATAATAGATCAGGACTAGGGAAAAAACAAAGCACAACATGGCTAGGGTAAAACTTTGCTCCTGGAATGTGGCCGGCCTTAATGATAGGACAAAAAGAGAACAAATGTGTGGGATAATTACTCAGAATGCGTTTGATATTATATGTCTTCAAGAGACTCATATCCCTTGGGCTGAAAGGGGAGTATTAAGGGTCCCTGGATTCAACTTGTTGGGTTGTACATCTCATACTTCAAGGACTAGAGGGGTTGCTATATTTGCTAAACCATTTCTAGGTGAACCCATACGGGTAGCTGCTGACTCTATGGGTAGGTGGGTTATTGTGGAGCTTAAGCTGGGGATTACAATATGTTCTATTTATGCCCCTAATGAAGATGACCCCTCTATAATTAAGGATCTTGAGACGGAACTATCATCATGGCCTCAGGCACTTATATTTTGTGGGGATTTTAATATCTCCTTGCCAAAAATGGAACTGACACATAATCAAGCCCAAAATAAATATACTGGTCGTAAGCCTAAAGTTTATGGCGCTCTCCTTCAATTAAAGGAAAGTTTAGGCCTGTCCGATATATGGGACCTGAAGCAGCCACAAAACCCAGGGTACACATACTTCTCATATCCCCACAACAAGTACATCCGTATAGACTATATTTGGATGACTAGTAACTGGGCTAGCCAGGCAAGAATTTTCAAACTACCAAAGATTATAGCGGACCATAATCCGGTAGTGCTCTCTATTAGCATAGATATTATGGCCAGACCTCGGACAAGTTGGACTTTTGATCGAAAATTGCTTGTCAATAGGGGATATATTGAGTACATTATGGTATGGGCGCAAGGATTTTTTGATTGTAATCGATTTAGCTCATCTAGAAACATGGTGTGGGATTATTTTAAAGCGTCAATTCGGGGTGAGACAATTAGCTACGTAGCTAGGCAGAGGAAAGAGAGTGCAATCTTAAATGATCTTCAGCTACAAAAATTATCTAGAAAAGAAGAGAAGCATACTGCTATAATTGCTCAGGGTGGAGAGGATGGAGAGGGGGATTTAATTTTGAGAGAAATGACGATCCTTAAGGCAGAGATAAATAGTAAGTTTACTCAAAGGGCAGCTGAGACTTATCAATCCCACCGTAATGAGATCTACGAAACAGGAGAGAGGGTAGGGAAGCAGCTTGCACTCAGTTCTCGGCAAAAACAATCTCTCAATTCAATTGTGTGCATTGAATCAGAGGGTCAAGAATTTACAACACCTGAAACAATATTAGAAGTCTTTAAAATTTTTTATAAGAAACTGTATAATAATGAGGACGCTTTTGACTTTGATACAATTAAAAATGAAGTGGCCAGATGGGCTGCTGAATCAGAAAATACTTTAGGGGTAGATATGACTACTAGGCAAGACCTAGAAAGAGATATACTATGAGTGAAGTACGAATTGCTCTACCAGAATTGGATTCGGGCAAGGCAGCAGGCCCAGACAAAATTCCACTCGAGCTCTAGAAGATTTTGGATAATATTATAACTCCTCTACTTCTTGACTTATTTATTGGAGTTCAAGTTAGCGGTAATCCCCCTAGATCATAGATGGAAACGAATATTGTGGTCTTTCCAAAAAAAGACAAACCTCCTCAACTGCCATCATCTTATCGTCCTATCTCTCTTATCAATTCAGACTCGAAGCTATACTCCAAGATTCTGGCTAATCAGCTCTCCGTGGCAGCACGGCTTCATCCCGGGCAAGGGCACTACGGACCACACTAGACGTGTCATTGCCCTCTTTGATGCCATGGCTGTCACGGGGGCCGGATGTCGGTGGTCCTCCTAGAAGCAGAGAAGGCCTTTGATCGGGTCTCATGGGCTTTTCTGTGGGCAGTTCTAGAGCAAAATAATATGGGACCAAGCTTTATGAAGTCTCTGAAAGCAATGTACTTCTCACCTAAGGCCAGAGTTTTGGCGATGGGTAAGGAGTCATGCCTTTTTTATATATCTCGGGGGACTAGGCAGGGGTGCCCATGCTCCCCTATCCTTTTTGCACTCTATATAAATCCCCTCATTATAAAATTGCTAAATGCCGAGGTAATTAGACCAATCACTTTGGGTCCATTTGATAGCAAAATATTGGCCTACGCCGATGACGTGGCGGTAGTAACATCACACCCCAAGGAGGCAATAACCGAAATCGAACAGATTACTCATGCATTCTGACAAATCTTGGGTTATTCTTTAAATAAGTATAAAACGATGGTTATATGTACCCAAAATACCCAATTTATAGACTCTATGAAAGTAGACGGTGCGGTATATCTGGGAGTTCGTATATCCTCTAAAACTGATGAGATTATTTTAAACTATGAGCCTCTAATACAAAGAATAACAACAGCGGATGGATGGTATACATCTCTCGATTATCGGAAGAGGTGATTTTCTCAAAATGAACATTTTACCCAGAGTTCTCTACCTGTTTCGGGCGATCCCGTTATTGGTGGACGACAAAACTATTAAGATCCTTGAACCTCATATGAGTAAGTTTATATGGGGATATGGGAAGATAAGGAGATCTATCCGCTTTCTATCTCTCCCAGTTATAAGAGGGGGCCTCGCAATACCTAATTTGGGATACTATATGCTGGCAGCTCTATTACATCAGATGAAGCCTCTATTCTATATGAAATCTTTGGGAAGTGAAGTAGGGGAAAGCCGTATTCCTTCAATATTTGAATTAATTATCGGGGATAAGGCGAGAGGTCTCCTAGTAAGACACCTCGAATTTTCATACTTCAAAAAAGTAAAATTTAAGATTATACTGAGTGTTTGGGGTATCTGGAAGAAAATTAGAAATCAGCTGAGCATTACTAAACATAATAAGTACACCTCGCTCTGGCACTCTACCCTATTACCATCATCTATATACGATACAATTGCCAGGAAATGGGAAACATGTGGAGTCTCGACTATCGGTGACTTCTTGTCGCTTCCTGCCAGCCAAAGATTTCAACAGCTACAACTTAAATTTTCTATTCCCAGCAATAGTGTATTCAAATATATTCAGATCAATACGATACTTACCTAAAAAGTGCAGATATCACACTGGAAAATATTCCTTTATCTGACTGTCTATTAAGACCTTCAACTAGGATTGGTACGATCTATGATGTCTTAATTGACAGTCAATTGGATGATGTCGCTGCTGTGGAGCAGGGCTGGTCAAGGAAATTATCTAACCCCAATGTTGATATCGATAAGGTCTTGTTATTATCAACAAAATTGTTTGTGTCTTCTAATTTAAAAGCACAATTGTATAAGACCATGTATGATTTATATTGTTTACTCCTGCTAAACTTTACTCTTGGGGAAAAAGAACTAACCCAGAATGCCCTAGATGTAGAAAAAATTCAGCTCATTTAATCCATATGCTATATGAGTGTGAAAAATTAACAGTACTGAAAAATATGATAATGGGATTTTGGCAGGAAGTGTTTGGTCATCCAGTCGCCGAATCCCCTACCTTGTACATCTTGGGGTATAATAATACACTGTCACACTCCACTGAAGAAGAAACATTGCTCTTTTTGGGGACAGCTGTGTATCCTATTATATTAACAGCCCACTGGAAAGATACAGATCCCCCTAACTTCCAGATATGGTTATCAAGACTCCTGGGTATGTATAATCAAGAGAAGGCGATTTTTGCCTGTAAAGGGTTGAAGGCTAAAGCTCGGGGCATTAACATTTGGAAACCAATTGAGAATTGGAGCAAATATTAGAATTGCTAGCTACACTGTGCCCACCAGTGTAAATAATACCGTGTCTTTTCTTTTTCCTGATATCTGCTTTCTATGTAAATTGTTTTGTTTCATTTCTCGCAAATTTGTTTTTGAGACTAAAATATTGTTTTATATGTTTATTTCTGCATTTATGAATTGCCAAATAAAAATTAAAAAAAAAAAAAAAACTGAACATTGTTTCATCAGTAGGCAAAGTTTACTCTTCTTTCAGTCCCATCGAGGTAAACAATCAGACTTGTTCTCAGGTATGATCCTACTAGTAAGGAAGTCCCTTATACGAAAGTCCCCTTTTTGCATGGTTGTCCCCACTTTTTGCTGTTGCAAAGCCCAATTGTCAACTCTCTTGCCACATCTAAGTCCCTTGTAAAAGGTACCATAGGTAACAAGGGCACTATGACCAGGGAAGGCATCTAAGGACTGCAGCACTTATTGTGCCACCCTTACAGGCCCTGTACCTTTACACCCACACACTGCCATTGCAGGCTGCATGTTTTAGTTCAGAACAAAGTGAAGAGTCGACATAGCACACGTCACTGTGTGCCATGGCTACAATCCACTGCCCTGGCATAGGTAAGCCACCTCTCTAGCTGGGTGCACAATACCAGTGGTGAGGGTACAGGTGCATGAGCCTTGTACTCCTACAGTGTCTAAGCCAATTCCTAAACATTGCAAGTGCAGTAATGCCATTAAGAATATATGGTGCTGGGAGTTTGTCATTACGAACTCCACAGCACTATAATGGCTTTAATGAAAACTGTGAAGTTTGGTACCAAACTTCTCAGCACATTAAACCCACACTGATGCCAGTGTGGGATTTAATTAAAAATGTACTCATAAGATGGCCCCTGAAAAACAATCTAACTCTAGTTTCCTGGCTGAGAAGTTGCTTGCCAGCTGCCACCACCAGACCTGTTTCTAGATCTCTAGGTCAAGAGCCTGCAGTTCTCAGGGTCCTGAAACAATGCACATCCTGGGATGAGGTGCCAAGCCCCCCCCCACCCACCCCAGGAGGGGCAGGGTTCTCCATTGAAAACAGGGGGCCCGACGTCGAAATAGCACTCTGCCCTCGACCGCCCTAGTGCTGCTGAGGGTGCACCTTTGGTGCTACTTCGTTTCTCCATTTGCCCTGAGCTAAAGTCCAGGTGCTTTGCTCCCACAGCCTGCTAGTCAGCAGCTACCAACCGGAGGCCCACTGTCCCCCATTGAATAACATTGGGCCTCAGCACTCTGCACTCGGCCACCGAAGTGCCGCTGAGGGTGTAACTAGAGTGCATCCTTGACCCTGGGTAACCCCCGAGTCAACCCCCAGAACCTCAAATCCCACTTCCAAAATACTTACCTCCAAACCGATAACACTATAAAAAAATGTGTTGAAAATTTGGAATCCACCACAATGTTGTACATCGGCAGGAGTCAAGTCAAGTCAAGTCAAAGAATTTATATAGCGCACTACATACCCAGAGGGTCTCAAGGCGCTTAGGGAGGGGAAGAGGATTACTTGTCAAATATCCACGTTTTAAGTTGCTTTCTGAATGCTGGGTGGTTCTGGGTAAGGCGAAGGTAAGTGGGGAGTGAGTTCCATGTTTTAGCAGCCAGGTATGAGAAGGATCTGCCTCCCATGGTTGTCTTGTTGATGCGAGGTACAGTGGCGAGGGCTTGGCTGGAAGAACGTAGTTGGCGGGAGGGGGTGTAGAAGGACAGTCGTGAGTTGAGGCATTCTGGTCCGATGTCGTAGAGTGATTTTTGTGCGTGGGTTAGCAGTCGGAAAGTGATCCTCTTATTGACGGGTAGCCAGTGGAGGTCTTTCAGGTGACCAGAGATGTGTTCGTTACGCGGGATGTCTAAAATGATCCTGGCTGAGGCGTTTTGGATTCGTTGGAGTTTCTTCTGGAGTTTAGCGGTAGTACCTGCGTAGAGGGTGTTTCCGTAGTCCAGTCGGCTCGTGACCAGAGCATGGGTGACTGTTTTTCTGGTTTCGGTGGGGATCCAGCGAAATGTTTTTTTGAGCATGCGAAGAATGTTGAAGCAGGATGAGGATACGGCGCTGACTTGTCTGTTCATTGAAAGTGAAGAATCCAGGATAACGCCTAGGTTCCGTGCGTGGTCAGTCGGGATGGGTGCTTTTCCAAGGGCTTCCGGCCACCAGGAGTCGTCCCATGCAGAGGGGGATGTACCTAGGATGAGGACTTCTGTTTTATCTGAGTTCAGTTTCAGACGGCTGTGTTTCATCCATTCGGCAACTTCTTTCATTCCTTCGTGTAGGTTAGTTTTGGCGGTGTTGGGGTCATTGGTGAGAGAAAGGATCAGTTGAGTGTCATCCGCGTAAGAGATGATGTTGAGGTTGTGTTGGCGTGCGATGGCCGCGAGGGGGCTCATGTATACGTTGAAGAGGGTGGGACTGAGTGAGGATCCTTGTGGTACGCCACAGATGACTTCAGAGGCCTCGGTCTTGAATGGTGGAAGGCGGACTCTCTGGGTTCTTCCGGTGAGGAACGAGGTGATCCATTCAAGTGCTTTTCCTTGTATACCGATGTTTCTGAGGCGTTGTAAAAGGGTGCTGTGGCACACTGTGTCGAAGGCTGCGGAGAGGTCGAGGAGGATGAGGGCGACTGGGTCTCCATTGTCCAGTAGAGTTCGAATGTCGTCTGTTGCTGCGATGAGGGCGGTCTCAGTGCTGTGTTTTGCTCGGAAGCCAGATTGTGAGGAGTCGAGGGATTTGTTGGCTTCGAGGAAAGCGGCGAGCTGGTTGTTGACAGCTTTCTCGATGACTTTGGCCGGGAAAGGAAGGAGTGATATGGGGCGGTAATTTTTGAGTTCGGTGGGGTCCGCTGTGGGTTTTTTCAGAAGGGCGGTGAGTTTAGCGTGTTTCCAGCTTTCCGGGAAGGTGGCGGAGTTGAAGGAGCAGTTGATGACGTCTCGGAGGTGCGGTGCTATGACGGAGTCTGCTTTGTTGAAGATGTGGTGAGGACATGGGTCTGTGGGGGATCCTGAGTGGATGGAGTTCATCAGGCGGATGGTGTCCTCAGTGGAGATTGGGTTCCAGTCGTTAAGGGTGTTCAAGGGGGGAGAATGTTCATCATATGGTTGGGTGGGTTGGTCTCCGGGTTGGTTGTCGAAGCTGTTGTGGATGTCTGCAATTTTGTTGTGGAAGAATGAGGCTAGGGAGTCGCAGAGGGCTTGAGAGGGGGTGATGTCGTTGGAGTTGGCCGAGGGATTGGTAAATTCCTTGACGATGTTGAAAAGTTCCTTGCTGTTGTGGGCGTTGTTGTCTAGTCGATCTTTGAATGCTGTTTTCTTGGCCTTTCGGATTAGTTGGTGGTGTATGCGGGTGGCGTTTTTGAAGGCGTCCTTGGTGCTGGTGGTAGGGTCTTTTTTCCAGGCCTTTTCAAGGGAGCGGCAGAGTTTCTTGGACTTCTTAAGATCATCGTTGAACCATGAGGCCTTCTTGCTGCCAGGTTTGCTTTGACGTTTTTTCAGTGGTGCTAAGGTGTCGGCGGTGTTGGATAACCATAGGGTGAAGTTGGCGGCGGCTTGGTCAGGGTTAGAAGAGTGGGCTGGGGTGTTTAGAAGGAGCGAAGAGGAGATCTGGTCGATGGTGATTTTGTTCCAGTTTCTTTGCAGAGTTGGTTGGAGGTGGTTGATGGGTTTCGGCTTGTTGTAGGTGAAGTGAACGCAGCTGTGGTCGGTCCAGAGGAGATCCGTAGTATGGCTGAAGGAGACATAATTGCTGGAGGTGAAGATGAGGTCGAGTGTGTGACCTGCGATGTGGGTGGGGGAAGTGACCAGTTGTTTGAGTCCGAGGTTGGCGAGGTTGTCCAAGAGGGTGGTGGTGTTGCGGTCGTTGTTCTTTTCAAGGTGAAAGTTGAGGTCTCCCAGAAGGATGTAATCTTTGGAGGGGAGCGCGTGTGGAGTGATGAAGTCCGTGATGTCTTCACTGAATTTTGCGCGGGGTCCTGGTGGTCTGTAGAGGAGGGTGCCTCTGAGTGTGGTCTTGGGGTCGATTTGGATCTGGAAGTGAAGGTGTTCAGAGTTGGCGAGGTTGACGTCAGAGCTGGTTGAGATGCGGATTGATTTTTTATGGACGATAGCGATTCCTCCTCCTGTGTGGCCGGTACGGTCCTTGCGTGTGATCTTATAATCTTCAGGGATGGCAATGGTGATGTCTGGGGCGGAGGAAGCGTTCATCCATGTTTCTGTTAGGAAGGCGACGTCTGGAGAGATGGTGTCTAGTAGATTCCATAGGTCAATGGCGTGTCTGTGGAGCGATCGGGTGTTGAGAAGGATGCATTGTAGGTGATTGGGGTCGGGAATCTGTGGTGTGGTCGTAGCGGGGATGTTGTCGGTGCCGATGAATTTGCAGGAGTGGCAAGAGAAAGGTCCATGAGTGTGTCCAGGAGCGGCTTGGACGCAGCTGGGGGCGCGACCGGGATTAAGGGCTAGGAGGGTGGCGGCATCGTAGGTAACGCGTGAGGGCTGGGCAGCACGAGGGGCAGGGGGTCTGGTGCTGGGCGCGGTCCAGGCGCGGACGGGCGTAGACGGGCTTACCTTTGGCGCACCTTCGGCGCGAATTGGGCGCGGTCGCTGCGCGTAAACGCTGCGCGCGGGAGCAATTGTCATATATGGATAGTGGAGGGGGAGGGGCGAGGGCGGCTCAGCTGGGAGGCGGGGCGGGCTAAAGGGAACGGAGCACAACAACAACAGAGTCAAAATGGAGGGGAGGGCAGAGCAGGACGCCGGGGGAAAACACAAAAACAATGCGCACGTCTAAAACAGAGCAAGCCAAGCAGTGTAAGCGCTATTGTAATCCTGGCGCTAAAAAAGCAAAACTTTGTCCCAGAGCACTTTCCAAATACGATACCACGTTACAGCTTTGCAGCGCTGAGGCAGGGGAGCGACCACTCAAGGCGGGAGCGAGGAGTGGATCACGGCGCTGCGAGGTCAGGGGACGCTCTATAATGGTAGTGGGAGGGCGGCTCAGCTGGGAGGCGGGGCGGGCTAAAGGGAACGGAGCACAACAACAACAGAGTCAAAATGGAGGGGAGGGCAGAGCAGGACGCCGGGGGAAAACACAAAAACAATGCGCACGTCTAAAACAGAGCAAGCCAAGCAGTGTAAGCGCTATTGTAATCCTGGCGCTAAAAAAGCAAAACTTTGTCCCAGAGCACTTTCCAAATGTATGTCGTGGTGGATGGCCATGTGCCGGATCTCCAGTTCTACTGTGGACAGTGGTGGTGAATGTTTGGCATCTTATTTCTGGAGATAATACACAGTTGTCGTAGTGTTTGTTTTGATGAGAATTACCTTGCCCCAAAGGAGCTGAAGGAATGCACTGATAGCAAAGGCATATGGCCAGCAGCTCAAGGTAGTTGGTGTGGCAGCCCTGGTACGGAGAAAGCCACACTGTCCATGAACAATCATATTGTCGAGATGAGCCACCAGCCTCCCGAAGAGGCAACCGTAGTAATGGTCACTTGTGGGACAGGGCTTGAGAAGACTGTCCTGCAACAAATTGTTTCTATTCTACCACTGCATGAGAGCGATGGGTGCCAGCCATTACCAACACTAGATCTTCCAAGTGATCCTTCGCTTGTGGCCATTTTACCTAAAGGCATTCTTGCAATGCTTGCATGGGGAGCCTGGTGTGGGGTACTAGGATGTTGGACGAGTGGATATACCACCATTCCTTGGTGGTATATCACAGTCCTGACAGTAAGCAAACTTTTGGATTGAAAAAGGGGCAGCAGCTGCAGAAATCCCAACTTCCTCCATTTGTGGGAGTAAGCTTTGCCTGTTACTGTGTTTAGGGCAGACACTAAGAAGAAGTCAACCTGTAGGGGCCAAAGGTGGGACTTGGTGGTATGTATGATTAACTCCAGGCCATGAAATAAGGAGACGACTGCAGCTAGAGTGTGTATACTAGGCATTGCTGCATGCCCGCACTCTTGATAAACAAACTGCCTAGACAGGGAAGAGGACTAAACCGCCTCCCTCCCCCCAACCCCCCCCCCCCCCCAAATAAGCCGCTACCACTGCCCATGACTGGATTTCTTCTGAATGGGAGAAGAGTTTTTATAGTGTCCATCCGTCCTTGCGCCCCCTACCACCCCCCGCCCACAGGCGATGAGTGAGGGGGGAGGGGGGGGGAGGGGAGACGGAGGGGGGAGTGCAAGTCAGTGTTTGGAGACGGAAGCTCATTTACCTGAGGCTCCTCTATCTCTACCCTTGTTACCCATGTGGGCATTTCTGGTGCAACCTCTTTTTGCCTGCTGGTAAAAGGACTACTGATGTCTCTGATAAAAGTGCAACTAATTGAAAAGGGGTGCAGGGGTGTAGTGTTTTGTCTCCTCCCCCTTGCTGTTTCTGAACAGAGCCTGTAATAGCTGGAGTTGGTCTTGCCCGCAGCATCTGTCTTCTTCCTCTCCATATCAGGCAACAGTGCATCGCCCGTAGCCTGAGCTGAGGCACTTTTACAGGTGGTATGGTCCCCCAGGGACAGAAGGAGAAAGAGGGCGGAGGGATGGGGGAAGGGTGTTGGGGAGTGGGTGGTCGACGTTGTAGTCATATCCGGGTTCATCTGGCTTAAAAGGCTTATCGCAGGGATCAGCAGGATTAAAAGGGATGCCTAGATCCAAAAAGGTGTTTATGGGGCCCTCAGGTGACACTAGTATAGGGGGTGGGATGCGCAAGTATGGCAGTGGAAGTGGTGGTGAAGGTGTAGGAGAAACATAGGTGGGACGGTGTGAGAAAGTGCCATCTTTCTAGCATGGTATGTCCCCGCTTTTTGCTGAATTGCTGATGTACTTTGACTGTGCCCTGGGTTCCTGCCAATCGGGTACCCAGGGCCTGTGTTCCTTCCCTAAAACTGTACTGAAACCTAAACCCAATTGGCATCTCTGGCCAAATGCCAGTCCCTGGTAAATGGTACCCTAGGTACCCAGGGCACTGGCAGAGAAGGCCCCTAAGGGCTGCATCACTTATTGTGCCACCCTTAGGGGTCCTGTACCCTGACACACACACACTGCCTTTGCAGGCTGAGTGTCTTGGTGCAGAACAAAACAATGAGTCGACATGGCACACATCCCTGTGTGCCATGCCCAAAACACACTGCCCTAGCATACCTCAGTCACCCCTCTAGCTGGGTGCCCTATGCCAGTGGTGAGGGTACAGGTGCATGAGTCCTGTGCCCCTACAGTACCCAGGTCCATTCCTGGGCACTGTAAGTACAGTGCTGCCATTAAGAGTGCATGGTGCTGGGAGATAGTCATCACGAACTCAACAGAACCATGATGGCTACACTGAAGAATGAGAAGTTTGGTATCAACCTTCTCAGCACATTAAACCCACACTGATGCCAGTGTGGGATTTAATGTACAATGCACGACAGAGGGCTACTTAGAGTTGCCCCCTGAAACTAGCCTACAACCCGTGTCCTGACTGAGAGGCTGCCTATGCTGCTACCCAGCAGACATGTTGCTGGAACCCTGGGTAGAGAGCCTCATGGGCCTGCAACAATGCACTTCCTGGGGCGAGGTGCTAGGCCTCCACCCCCAGGATGGGCAGGGGAAGTTTTAAAAGCATGGCGCCTTTGTGAGCTTCTCCAGGCCACTTGCTGTACTTAGCAACTGCCCCCCAACAGTTCTGACCCCCACTCTGGCGGGAAGACAGGAGGGAAAATCTAAGTGAGGAAAGGGGGAGTGTTAGCCTCTGCCAACCCCACCCCTCAGGTGGGGGAGGTGAGGTGAAGCACAACTCCGGCCTCTCGCCATCTTGATGGGGAGCCTTACCCAATCAGAGACAGGTCCCTGCCCCTCCTCCCACAGGATAGGGGGTGTACTCACCCCAGGCAAAGGGACCCATTGGTCCCTGAAATTCCCATACCAGTAACATACCAGTAACATACCAGTAACTCCCCTAAATTTAGTATTTAGGGGCACCCTGAACCTTCCTTCCTCAGATCCAGATTCAGAAACTACAAGAAGAATGAAGACCTGCCATGCAGCTGCTAACAAGAGGACAACACCAACTGACTTGGCCCCAGCCCTACAGGACTGTCGACCCTCGAACCTGCGTCTACTAAATTCCGGCATCTCTTGTGGTCAGCAACCTCATAAACCCCGGAGGACAGGACTGCCTTGCTCCTTCAAAGACTGGGACTCCTACGAGCAGTGGTTCTGCTCAAACATCAACAACCCCTTGTGCCAGCCAGGAAACGCGAATCCAGCACACTCTGCACCCACCGAGCCCGGCCCGTGCCTGTGTGAACAAAGACCATGAGGACGTCCCCCCGGCGACTGTGACCCTGAATCCAGCACCCAAGGACCCGCCTCGACGCTCTTGACGACGCCTGCAGCCTCACAACAAGGGACCCCCTCCAACCACGACCAGCTGATGTTAAGATTTCCAGACACCAAAAGACATCCCTGCGCTCCAGGCCCCCTGTGCTCAACTCCTGGGTGGCTATCTAATCTACAGCTTCCACACTTACATCTTGAAGTGGTGGTCGCACCTGAAGAATGTCTGTCCCCGAGCCTGCAGCCTTTGTTCAACTTCCAGCTTTCTCACTGAAATACATTGGGCGCCCGACAGCCCAAAAGCACCCTGCACCCAGCCGCCTGAGTGCCACTGGGAGTGCTGCATCGGTCCTATCCTACTTCCCCACATTCCCTGTGTAAGTGACCCGGAGCTCAGCTCCCACAGCAGTGTGGCCTACCTGCTAGAAGCCACCAACCAAAGGTCCCCTGCCCGCCATAGGGTAACATTGGGGCTACTCACTCTGCACTTGGCTTCCCCTGTGCCGCTGAGGGTATAACTACTGTACATACCTGACCCTGGGTCTTACCCCAGAACCTTAACTCTGCCAGTCGAGTACTTACCCAAAGACCGATAACTTGATTTTCTCCATAGGGTAACATTGGCTGGTTTACACTTAGAAATTCTTCTAAGTGATAATAATAAATCTTTATTCGGTTTTCAAGGTACATAGAAAAACCATAAAAGAATTGCAACCATAAAATACAATTGATAAAAATTATCCATGGAAGTAAAATTAATAAGAGAGCTCCCAATTACATCATCCTAGGGGACAACTTATTGTGAGAGTTATTGTCATAAGGGCAGATTTATCATTAAGAGGTATATTAAATCAGCTTTACCTTAAATAGACAAGAATACATACTTAAAAAGATTTATTCTATGATTAAAAATGCATTTGAGGAAAGTGCTCACGCTCTTGCAAATAAATTCAGAGTCCAGGAATTGCAGCCGTAGCATAGCTGGACGACACCTTCTGAAACCCAATCGTCTCAGTACGGGGATTAACCATAGTTTCCGGTGTGGGATATAATATTTGCAGAACAAAATAGTGTGCATTGTCGATTGTTCTGCAGTTTCATCACATGGACATGCCGGCAAACATTCGTCCCAAGTGTTTTTATGGGGGAAGGCTACTATTCTATGGAAAATATTTAGCCTGATCTTGGTCAATAGGAATCGCTCGAACTGTGATTGGACATACGTCAGGTATAGTTCCATCTCCAGGGTCGTCATCACTGCCATGGAATGACGAACCGAGGGTTTCCGTGACTCTGTACATATACGCAGTTCTCCCACGTGGGACAATGCCTTTGTTTTTAGTTCCTTCTTGGGCATTTCTGAAATAAGGTCTGGCGTTGAGTAATATTGGCTAAGTCCTAGATCAGATAGGAGGTGTTTTATATACATCAGCCACTCAAAAGGTGTTTTCTGCCACCTGGAGGGAGTTGGTATTTTTGTGGCCCCAAAGGCCAGCTCCGTAGAGTGCTGTCGAAAGGCATTTTGCTTTATAAATTCGAAGGAGTTCTACAGGTGGCCTCTTGCCCAGCTTCTGTGCAAATTTTATTAAGGCCGCGTTTGCCTTCAGGAGCTGATGTTTTCGGGCCTCTATCGCTGGTTTCCAGTTTAGCTTCAAGTCCATCATTACACCAAGATATGGGTACTGCTCTGTTGATTCTAGCCTTTCCTTGTCCAAATAGATGTTCTTCCCCTTTTTTTTGCCCTGCCCCACCACATTCGCAAGGACCGTACCGGCCACACAGGAGGAGGCATCGCTATCGTCCATAAGAACTCCATCCGCATCTCAACCAGCTCAGACGTCAATCTCGCCAACACTGAACACCTTCACTTACAGATCCACATCGACCCCAAGACCACACTCAGAGGCACCCTCCTTTACAGGCCACCAGGACCCCGCGCACAATTTAGTGAAGACATCACGGACTTCATCACTCCACACGCGCTCCCCTCCGAGGATTACATCCTTTTGGGAGACCTCAACTTTCACCTTGAAAAGAACAACGACCGCAACACCACCACCCTTTTGGACAACCTCACCAACCTCGGACTTAAACAACTTGTCACTACCCCCACCCACATCGCAGGTCACACATTCGACCCTATCTTCACCTCCAGCAAACATGTCTCCTTCAGCCACACCACAGCTCTCCTTTGGACTGACCACAGCTGCGTTCACTTTACCTACAACAAGCCCACATCCAACAACCACCCCCAACCCACTCTGCAAAGAAACTGGAACAAAATCACCATCGACCAGATCTCCTCATCGCTTCTTCTAAACCCCCCAGCCCACTCCTCAAACCCCGACCAAGCAGCCACCAACCTCACCCATTGGTTATCCAACAGCGCCGACATCCTAGCACCAGTGAAAAAACGACAAATCAAACTAGGCAGCAAGAAGGCCTCCTGGTTCAACGACGATCTTAAGAAATCCAAGAAACTCTGTCGCTCTCTCGAGAAGGCCTGGAAAAAAGACCCAACCACCAGCACCAAGGACGCCTTCAAAAACGCCACCCGCATACACCACCAACTGATCCGGAAGGCCAAGAAAGCCGCTTTCAAGGACCGACTAGATAACAACGCCCACAACAGCAAGGAATTATTCAACATCGTCAAGGAATTTACCAACCCCTCAGCCAACTCCAACGACATCACCCCCTCTCAAGCCCTCTGCGACTCCCTAGCCTCATTCTTCCACAACAAAATTGCAGACATCCACAACAGCTTCGACAACCGACCCGAAGACCAACCCACCCAACCCCCTGCAGGACCCACACCCCCCTTGAACATCCTCAATGACTGAAAGCCAATCTCCACTGAGGACACCATCCGTCTGATGAACTCTATCCACTCAGGATCCCCCACAGACCCATGCCCTCACCACATCTTTAACAAAGCAGACTCCATTATAGCACCGCACCTCCGAGACGTCATCAACTGCTCCCTCAACTCCGCAACCTTCCCGGAAAGTTGGAAACATGCTGAACTCAGCGCCCTCCTGAAGAAACCCACAGCTGACCCCACCGAACTCAAAAACTACCGCCCTATCTCACTTCTTCCATTCCCGACCAAAGTCATCGAGAAAGCGGTCAACAACCAGCTCGCCGCATTCCTCGAAACCAACAAATCCCTCGACTCCTCACAATCCGGCTTCCAAGCCAAGCACAGCACTGAAACCGCCCTCATCGCAGCAACAGACGACATTCGAACTCTACTGGACAATGGAGACACAGTCGCCCTCATCCTCCTCGACCTCTCCGCAGCCTTCGACACGGTTTGCCATAGCACCCTATTACAACGCCTCAGAAACGTCGGAATCCAAGGAAAAGCACTGGAATGGATCACCTCGTTCCTCACCGGAAGAACCCAGAGAGTCCGCCTTCCACCATTCAAATCAGAGGCCACTGAAGTCATCTGCGGCGTACCACAAGGATCCTCACTCAGCCCCACCCTCTTCAATGTATACATGAGCCCCCTCGCGGTCATCGCACGCCAACACAACCTCAACATCATCTCCTACGCCGATGACACTCAACTGATCCTATCTCTCACCAGAGACCCTAACACTGCCGAGACCAACCTGCATGAAGGAATGAAAGAAGTAGCCGACTGGATGAAGCACAGCCGTCTGAAACTGAACTAAGACAAAACATAAGTCCTCATCCTAGGCACCTCCCCCTCCGCCTGGGATGACTCTTGGTGGCCAGAGGCCCTTGGAAAAGCACCCATCCCGACGGACCACGCACGGAACCTGGGCGACATCCTGGATTCCTCACTCTTGATGAACAGACAAGTCAACGCCGTCTCTTCATCTTGCTTCAACATTCTTCGCATGCTCAAAAAAACATTTCGTTGGATCCCCACCGAAACTAGAAAAACGGTCACCCACGCTCTGGTCACGAGCCGACTGGACTACGGAAACACCCTCTACGCCGGTACCACCGCAAAACTCCAGAAAAAACTCCAACGCATCCAGAACGCTTCAGCCAGGCTCATATTAGACATCTCGCGTAAAGAACACATCTCTGGTCACCTGAAAAACCTCCACTGGCTCCCCGTAAATAAGAGGATTACTTTCCGGCTCCTAACCCACGCACACAAAGCACTCTACGAAATCGGACCCGAATGCCTCAACACACGACTGTCCTTCTACACCCCCTCCCGCCAACTACGATCCTCCAACCAAGCCCTTGCCACTGTACCTCGCATCAACAAAACCACCATGGGAGGTAGATCCTTCTCCTACCTGGCAGCTAAAACCTGGAACTCACTTCCCACCCACCTTCGCCTTACTCAGAACCACCTAGCATTCAGAAAGCAACTTAAAACGTGGATATTTGACAAGTAATTCCCCACCCTTCTTCAAGCGCCTTGAGACCCTCTGGGTATGTAGCGCGCTATATAAATTTTTTGACTTGACTTGACTTGACATAACAAATGGTTTTTTTTGTTGATACGAAGGTCCAGTTTACCCATGAAGCTTGCATAGCGTTCTGTGTTTTTTGTAGTTCCCGTGGTGTACGCGCAAATATCACCGCGTCATCTGCATATAAGAGTGCTGGTATCAGGCGTTCTCTAACTCGGGGAAGGTCCTGGGCCCCCTCTAACATCTCTATCTCGAGTCCGTTTGTATATAATGAAAAGAGAAAGGTGGCCAGGACACAGCCCTGCCTGACACCGCGCTCAACTCCAAATGAATTCGAAAGTTCTCCCCTGGCTCCAAAACGTACCCTTGCAGAGGCATTTGCGTATGATTCACGGAGGAAAGTTACAAGGGCCGGTTCTACACCCATTCGACCCCAGCTGAACTGCTCTCCCCTCGCAGCCCCTGATTCAGCTCCCTGTTTGGGAGCTCCGGCAATTGTAGCCAGTCGACCTCAGCAGGGTAGCCTTCTTCCTTTTCCTGTGGAGCCTGTTCTCAGTCTGGGAGCTCCGGCGAGCGAGGCCAGTCGACCCCAGCTGAGTGGCCCCTCTGTCCCCACTTTGGTCCAGGCTCTCTGCTTGGGAGCTCCGGAGTCCATAGCCAGTCGACCCCAGCAGAGAAGTCACTCTTCTCCTTCCTTGGAGCCGGCCCTCAGTCTGGGAGCTCCGGCGAGCGAGGCCAGTCGACCCCAGCTGAGTAGTTTTCCCCTTCCATCCCTGAAGGAGTTCGGCGATTTAGCTCTGACGATTTCTTCTGGCTCGCCTTTGGATCCTCTCCCTCCAAGACTATGGAGGGTGTTTCAAGAGGACCTCTTCCAGCCACTGCACGCCATCTGCTGTCAGTCATTTGAGACAGCTACTGTTCCAAGCTGCTGGAAGAAGGCAGTGGTATCCCCGCTTCTAAAAAAAACCTACGCTCGACCCTGCCTGCCTCTCTAACTACCGGCCAATTTCCCTGCTCCCTTTTCCGGTCAAAATTATGGAAAAGTTGGTTACCCGTGCTCTGTCTAGTTTCCTAGAAGGGAACAGCTGGTTGGATGAGACGCAATTCGGCTTCCGCCCAGCGCATGGGACCGAATCTGCGTTGGTGACCGTGTTAGACAATCTGCGGGCGCGAGTCGACAGTGGTCGGGCAGCATTTTTGGTGCTGCTCGACATGTCGGCCGCGTTCGACACGGTCAGCCATCCCACCCTGATTTCTAGGCTAGAGGAGTGTGGGGTCAGGGACAAGGCCAGGGATTGGTTAATCTCCTACTTGGACTGCCGTCAGCAACGGGTTTCGTTACCCCCCTTCAGTTCAGAGGAGCGAAGAGTAGGACAAGGAGTACCGCAGGGCTCGGCCATCAGCCCCATACTCTTCAATGTCTACCTCCGCCCCCTAGTCCAGCTCATCAAAACCTTTGGTATCTCTGCATTTAACTATGCAGATGATACCCAGCTGGTCTTCTCTCTGGAGGGACATGACGCAGTCTCACTGGAGACCTTTCATCGGTGCATGCAGGCGACAGCGGAATGGCTCCGGTTGAACTCGTTACAGTTCAACGGAACTAAGACGGAGGTTTTACACTGTTCCACTGATCGAGTTCCTCGTGACCTCCCTGTAGACTTTTGGCCTCCGTCCTTCTCAGAGACGGTGTCTGCGGCACAATCAGCGCGCAATTTAGGCGTCACTTTTGGGCCTAACCTGCAGTTGGATCTACATGTGAATAAGATCTCCTCAACATGTATGATGCTGATTCGCATGCTGCGCAAGGTCCTTCCTCTTCTCCCTGTGCATGCCAGACCAGAAGTAGTGCGTTGTACCATCCTAAGTCGACTTGACTATTGTAACGCACTACTTCTGGAGGCCCCGGTAACACTCCTGGGCAAGTTGCAAAGGGTGCAAAATATCGCTGCTAAACTCGCCCTTTCTCGCCCCTACCATAGTTCTTCTACGGCAGCACTGCGAGAACTTCATTGGCTGCCAGTTCATCTACGGGTGCGTTATAAAGCAGCGTGTATTGTGTTTAGGGCTATTCATGACCTGGGCCCCATTCCTTTGCGGCGAATGTTTGCCTGGTATTGTCCATCTAGAGCTTTACGCTCCTCGTCATCCAGGTTATTGGTAGTTCCACGATTTCAGAAAGTGAGGATGGGGGGCCGCTCTTTCAGAGTAGCGGCAGCCAAACTCTGGAACTCTCTGCCCATATCCTTGAGAAGCCTTGGAGATCTCCTATCTTTTAGAAAGGCTTTAAAAACTCATCTTTTCCCCAGATAGGCTGAGCTACTGTTTCCATTGAGTACGGGTCAAAGCGCCAGGATGCCCTTGGTGGTGACAGGTTGCGCTATATAAGTATGCCACAATACAATTTTGGCGAGGATTGTCCATAGTTTCGAATGAGAGACACAATCGAAGGCCGCTGAGAGGTCGACGTAGACCATATATAATCTACCCCGCTTTGCTGAGGCATATTTCCCTATAATTAAGGACAAATTTAAGGCCTGCTCGATTGTCCCAAAGCCCTCTCTGAAGCCAAACTGAATGTCCGAGAGGACCTTGCCATCGTCCGCCCATTCCTGGAGTCACTGGAGAACCACTCTGCCCAGTACCTTCCCCAGAGAATCCAAGAGGGAGATTGGGCGATAGCAAGAAGGGTCCTCCCTGTTGCCTTTTTTAAAAATGGGAACCATAATAGATTGCGTCCAGGATTTAATTAGACCGCACTTCATTACGGCGTCAAAGACCCTTTTTAGTATAGGGGCCCAGAGTTCTAACCTGAACTTAAAAAAGTCCACTGGTACACCATCCGGACCCGGGGCTTTCCCACTTTTGCTAGATTTCACTGCACTGATGACTTCAGTTAAGGCAATTTCTATTGGAATTGGGAAGGAATTGAGCTGAACATTCCCAGCATTCTCTTCTGTTGGGTCGATTTCTGGTGATTTAGCAAAGATGTTTGAAAAGTGATTGACCCATGCCGACCCGTCAATTGCCACCTCTACTGATGGCTGGTTATTATTATTTGACATGAATGGGGCTTTGACCAGTGTCCAAAAGATATCACTATTTCTGGACAGGGAACTCTCATGTAGTTGGTCCCATAGTGCTTGTTTGAACTCCTGTTTCCTTTTCCTACATGCTAAAGTGTAGGTTCTTCTTAGCCTCCTGATCTCATCCTGGTCTCTGGGGACTTTTGACAGTGCTCGCTTTAAATTTTTGTGTGCTGTGGTGCAATTGTGGTCAAACCACCCCCTTTTCACCCCGCCCCATTTCCTTTACACTTTTTTGTTAGCAGCTGTCTAGGATTTCCCCAAAGTTATCCAGAACCTCCTGCTCCCCCGTGTTAACATCTAAGCATTTTACTAGCGCCTCGTAAGTTGTACACACCACCTTTTTTGTTAGTTCTTCAGCGTCTATCTTACCCCACCCTAGGGCGTAACCATTTATTTTAGTAAGATATATGTTATGTTGTGCAAGGATGGAGTTTACGAGTGAGGGTGGAAGTAAACCTTGGTCCAAAAACAAGTCTATGGTCAGAGCAGCATGGTCGCTTAGGGTGTTTATAAGGATTCTAAAATTGCCAACCTTGCTTCTTAATGTGGCTGTGGCCAATAAGTAGTCAATCGTTGACTCACATCCCCTGCCCAGGTAATTAGGGTCCAGCTGCCCATTAGGGGGTTTTGACATATTTAGTATTAGGAGACCCAATTCAGACATTGTTTCGTTCAAATAGTTTCCCGTTTCTGAGTGATTAAAATGGGTTATTTGGCCATCTTCTTCATCTACCACCCCACAAAGGTTAATACTGTTTCTATAGCAGGGGTGTTGATTGAAATCACCCCCCCATATAATGCTTGGAGGATCGTGGGGTTTATTTTATTTTGTCCAGGTTACAAGGTTACAAGGTTCTTCCGGAGGGCCCCTAATATATGCAGTCTATTGGCTTCTGTTAGGTTGTCATAGAAATTTACCATGATAATGACCTTTTTCTTCTCAAATGTCAATTTTAATGCCTGATAGTTTGGTTCTAGTGCAAGAGGAGTGACCTCTACGCCCAATACCGTGTTAGCTAGGTAGATCATCAGTCCCCCTTTGGCTCTGCCATGCAGGACGGCTATGGCTGAGGAGAAGAATGTTTTGTACCCTGTTAAATGCAACTCCATGGTTGCCCATGGCTCCTGTAGGCAGATCACCTGATAGTCCTGTACATAGTTTAATAGGGACCCGTCTGTAATTTTTTTTGGAGCCCCGCGATTTTCCAATAGAGGAGTTTCAGTTTTGCTTTTCTCTTGGTTATATTAGCTATTTCTATCGCATCCACTTTTTCATGAGAGGGAGTCTCTAGAATCGATTGACCTTCCTCTCTTACTATACTGGATGTGCCAGTTAGTGTGATTTCCAACATGGGGGAATTACCTTCACTAGACAGTCTATGTACTGGACCATCTACGGCCTCCCGCGCAGGGGGAATTTCATCCTCATTTATAGATATTAAGTCTCCCAGAACGTCTTGCTCTTTGTATTCTATGACATTCCCAAGGACATCCTTTTTCGAAGTTATAGAGTCCTGTGCATTTATAGCCTCAGGAGGAGGGAGCCTTTGCGGGTCTCTCCACTGCTGTCTAAGTCAGTCCACTTCATTTAGCCCATAGAGCATTGAATAGTGGTTAAATGTAGGGACGTTAAACCCATAGTACGGTGGAAGAGTGTTATTGCTATGAAGCCCCCTATTTAGCTGAGGATATGGGTGGTAATTATCCAGCCTTTGGCGTGGAAAACGGGGGCCCACTTCTTTCCAGTCCAATTGAGGATTTCTTACTGGGATAGATTTTGGATAGGAGTTTGGGTCTCTTGGGTAGAAGAAACTGACATAGTGGGTGGAGATAGTATCCCCCCCCCCTCTTGTTTCATACCAGTCTCCAATACGCCTTACCGCTCTGTGATCTTGAAAATTTATGATTATCACATCCCCAGCTCTATCTTTAGGTCTTGATCCCACCCAAGACGCGCGCCTCACAGATAGAATTTCTCCACTGACATGGGCAGGAAGTGGTCTGTTCTGTTCCAGCCAGTGGATTGTTTTATTTTTTAGGCCATAGTGGTCTTCTCTGGCCCCTCTTTCAAGCTCTGGTGCGCCTGCCATAATAATTGTGTATGGGGCAGATTGTGGTGGAAGATCTACTGTTCTTTTTGTTTCTATTGGTCGGTGTTTAGGTAGTGACCCCCCTTTATCGTTGCCCCTCTCTTTAGCTACTGGTTTTGGGGTTTTGGCTAATGGGGGATTTTTCGTGGGTCCTTTCTTGTTACCTTCCCTTTTATCTCTGGCCTGAGCTGCTTCCAGTTTTCCCCCCCTGGTGTTAACTGCTGGGGACAGGTTTTCCTTACTCGTTGATGGTTTATTGGTTTTGAATAAGGCTTTTTTCCCCTGTATACTGGGTGCTGTTAAAGGGATTGTGCTAATCGAGGACTCTTTGGTTTGAAGGCTAATGGGCGTTATGTGATTGCCACTAGAGTTCTTAGCATGGCTATTTTGGAGGGCTAGCAGAGCTGTAGTGTTCCCTTCTATTTGGCTACCCAGCCTATCTAGGTGTGCACCTATCATTCGGGTTCTCTCTAACAAAGGGAGTAAGAGGGATTTCATCATAACCTCCAATTTGTTGATGAGATCGCCTTCTGAATGAGGGGGATTAGAAAGTCCAGAAAAATTGGGGGTTACAGTGGGATTGCTTATCTCCACGGAAAGGGAGGGTCCTGTCAGCTCTATAGGTCTTATGGATTGAGAAACAGAATCACAATTTTTTTGAATTTTTGTTTGGCATGTCGCAGATGGGGACCCCCTTTTCCTTTTTTTTGATTGTTTACGTTTCTGATCTATGATTGGTGGGGAAACTGAAAATAGTTTAGGGGAGTTTGTTAGACCAGATATGGTTGAAGAGGATGAGGGAGAGTTTATAAGGGACGCATGGGTAGAGGAATTAGAAATATCGTCATCCTCCAAGCTTATCACCGTTGGGGGGATAATATCCTGGGCCAGATCTAGATGTATCCTATCGGGGGAGGTAACTTGGGTTAGTGCCCCCAAAGAGGAGCGTTTCCCAGTTAATAAATCTAATGAGAGACACTTCTCTGTATCCGCTATTTCCTTTTCTAGAACGTTTGTAACCCTCTTAAAAAATTGATCGATTGTTCCAGTAGCAGTCCCATGTGTGGTATTCACTGTTATAGTTTCCTGTTGGTGTTGTCATGATTGGCCACTAAGTGGTAGCGCTTGTAATATGGAACTCCAGAAACTGGGTGGTCCGAGACCGTATTGGCTATCTTCTGCAGTGTTTGGGTTATTCTCACTATATTCACGCCAGATTCGGCGGACAGTATTGCCGTATGGGAGATATCAGGGACTGGGCCCGCCCCGTCCTTTAACGTCCTTTGACGGCCTTAGACGGCCCGCCCTTTGCCCGGGCTTCGCCCCGTGCTTCGTCCCGCGTGCGTCCCACGCCGCGGGATAACCAGGTCAATTAAGTGCTCAGAGGCGTGGGGGCGTGTCCACCGGGGGAAGAGGCACCAGCTGTGGGCTGTGTTGAATGCTGGGCCTCGCAGTCCCCCGGTAATGCGCCCTGACGTTTGGGTCTCGAGAACCACTGGGAGCGTTCAGGAATCCGCCGGCTGCGGACTAGCTCCCACCAGTGGCCAGACCACGTCGCCCAAAGCAAACAGTACTTGAAACCCTCCTGGGCTCGATAAGACCTCCGTGTCAGCAGCAAGGTGAAAATGCAAATGAGCGGCACCCACGGAGCGGGTGTCGCGAAAGGTTAATGAAGGTCAGGGGCGTGTCCGCCGGGGGAAGAGGCACCAGCTGTGAGCTGTGTTGAATGCGGGGCCTCGCAGTCCCCCGGTAATGCGCCCTGACGTTTGGGTCTCGAGAACCACTGGGAGCGTTCAGAAATCCGCCGACTGCGGACTAGCTCCCACCAGTGGCCAGACCACGTCGCCCAAAGCAAACAGTACTTGAAACCCTCCTGGGCTCAATAAGACCTCCGTGTCAGCAGCAAATTGAAAGTGCAAATGAGCGGCACCCCTTTATTAAATAGCAGTGATTAAATAACCTGTTTCTCTCCCCTTTCTTCCCTTGCTGCTCTCGCCTGAAGGGGCCCCCATGCAACAGTGCAACAGTGCAGCGGTGCGGCAGGCGCGTTGCGGCGGACCACGGCAAACCACGGCAAACCACGGCTGTAACTGGCCTCCCACTGTCCTCCAAACCTCCGCCGACTCCAGGCTCCGCGCTCCTGGCTCTGCAAAATCACTCACCTGCTATCAGGAGAGATCCCAGTGCTGTATCTTTGTGCCCAGCACTGACCCTAAAAAGTAATTACAAGGAGTAGTTTCTTACCTTTAACTCCAGTTCTGTAGGTGCGCCAAAGGTAAGCCCGTCTACGCCCGTCCGCGCCTGGACCGCGCCCAGCGCCATACCCCCTGGCCCTCGCAATGCCCAGCCCTCCCGCATTACTTACGACGCCCCCACCCTCCTAGCCCTTAACCCCGGCCGCTCGCCCAACTGCGTCCAAGCCGCTCCTGGACTCACCCATGGACCCTTCTCCTGCAACTCCTGCAAGTTAGACTGCACCAAAACCAGCTCCTCTTCCACCAACACCTATCGGAGACCTGACACCAACCACCTAAAATGCATCCTGCTCAACACCCGCTCGGTCCACAGACACGCCATCGACCTCTGGAATCTACTCGACACCATCTCTCCGGACGTCGCCTTCCTAACAGAAACATGGATGAATGCCTCATCAGCCCCAGACATCACCATTGCCATCCCGGAAGGCTATAAGATCACTCGCAAGGACCGTACCGGCCACACAGGAGGAGGCATCGCTATCGTCCATAGGAAATCCATCCGCATCTCAACCAGCTCTGACGTCAATCTTGCTAACTCTGAACACCTTCACTTCCAGATCCACATCGACCCCAAGACCACACTCAGAGGCACCCTCCTTTACAGGCCACCAGGACCCCGCGCACAATTTAGTGAAGACATCACGGACTTCATCACTCCACACGCACTCCCCTCCGAGGACTACATCCTTCTGGGAGACCTCAACTTTCACCTTGAAAAGAACAACGACCGCAACACCACCACCCTTTTGGACAACCTCGCAAACCTCGGACTTAAACAACTTGTCACGACCCCCACCCACATCGCAGGTCACACACTCGACCCTATCTTCACCTCCAGCAAACATGTCTCCTTCAGCCACACCACAGCTCTCCTTTGGACTGACCACAGCTGTGTTCACTTCACCTACAACAAGCCCACATCCAACAACCACCACCATCCCACTCTGCAAAGAAACTGGAACAAAATCACCATCGACCAGATCTCCTCATCGCTTCTTCAAAACCCCCCCGCCCACTCCTCAAACCCAGACCAAGCAGCCACTAACCTCACCCAATGGTTATCCAACAGCGCCGACACCCTAGCACCACTGAAAAAACGACAAATAAAATCAGGCAGCAAGAAGGCCTCCTGGTTCAACGATGACCTTAAGAAATCCAAGAAACTCTGTCGCTCCCTCGAGAAGGCCTGGAAAAAAGACCCAACCACCAGCACCAAAGACGCCTTCAAAAACGCCACCCGCATACACCACCAACTAATCCGAAACGCCAAGAAAACAGCCTTCAAGGACCGTCTAGATAACAACGCTCACAACAGCAAGGAATTATTCAACATCGTAAAGGAATTTACCAACCCCTCAGCCAACTCCAACGACATCACCCCCTCTCAAGCCCTCTGCGACTCCCTAGCCTCATTCTTCCACAACAAAATTGCAGACATCCACAACAGCTTTGACAATCAACCCGGAGACCAACCCACCCAATCCACCGCAGGACCCCCACCCCCCCTGAACATCCTCAATGACTGGAAGCCAATCTCCACTGATGACACCATCCGTCTGATGAACTCTATCCATTCAGGATCCCCCACAGACCCTTGCCCTCACCACATCTTTAACAAAGCAGACTCCATTATTGCACCACACCTCCGAGATGTCATCAACTGCTCCTTCAACTCCGCAACCTTCCCGGAAAGTTGGAAGCATGCCGAACTCAGCGCCCTCCTGAAGAAACCCACAGCTGACCCCACCGAACTCAAAAACTACCGCCCTATCTCGCTCCTACCATTCCCAGCCAAAGTCATCGAGAAAGCTATCAACAACCAGCTCGCCGCATTCCTCGAAGCCAACAAATCCCTCGACTCTTCACAATCCGGCTTCCGAGCCAAGCACAGCACCGAAACCGCCCTCATCGCAGCAACAGACGACATTCGAACTTTACTGGACAATGGAGACACAGTCGCCCTCATCCTCCTCGACCTCTCCGCAGCCTTCGACACGGTCTGCCATAGCACCCTTCTACAGCGCCTCAAAAACATCGGAATCCAAGGAAATGCACTGGAATGGATCACCTCGTTCCTCTCCGGAAGAACGCAGAGAGTCCGCCTTCCACTATTCAAATCTGAGGCCACTGAAGTCATCTGCGGCGTACCCCAAGGATCCTCACTCAGTCCCACCCTCTTCAGCGTTTACATGAGCCCCCTCACGGCCATCGCACACCAACATAACCTCAACATCATCTCCTACGCCGACGACACTCAACTGATCCTATCACTCACCAGAGACCCTAACACGGCCAAAACCAACCTACACGAAGGAATGAAAGAAGTAGCCGAATGGATGAAGCTCAGCCGTCTGAAACTGAACTCAGACAAAACAGAAGTCCTCATCTTAGGTACCTCCCCCTCCGCCTGGGACGACTCTTGGTGGCCAGAGGCCCTCGGAAAAGCACCCATCCCGACGGACCACGCACGGAACCTGGGCGTCATCCTAGATGCCTCACTCGCGATGAACAGACAAGTCAACGCCGTTTCTTCATCTTGCTTCAACATTCTTCGCATGCTCAAAAAAACATTTCGCTGGATTCCTACCGAAACTAGAAAAACAGTCACCCACGCTCTGGTCACAAGCCGACTGGACTACGGAAACACCCTCTACGCCGGCATCACCGCAAAACTCCAGAAAAAACTACAACGCATCCAGAACGCCTCAGCCAGGCTCATATTAGACATCCCGCGTAAAGAACACATCTCTGATCACCTGAAAAACCTCCACTGGCTCCCCGTCAATAAGAGGATTACTTTCCAGCTCCTAACCCACGCACACAAAGCACTCTACGAAATAGGACCCGAATGCCTCAACACACGACTATCCTTCTACACCCCCTCCCGCCAGCTACGATCCTCCAACCAAGCCCTTGCCACTGTACCTCGCATCAACAAAACCACCATGGGAGGTAGATCCTTCTCCTACCTAACAGCTAAAACTTGGAACTCACTTCCCACTCACCTTCGCCTTACTCAGAACCACCTAGCATTCAGAAAGCAACTCAAAACATGGATATTTGACAAGTAACTCCCCACCCTTCTTCAAGTGCCTTGAGACCCTTTGGGTATGTAGCGCGCTATATAAATCTATTGACTTGACTTGACTTGACTAGTAGGGGTATCTCTGTTATCGTCATAATCTTGTGAATAGTCCCGCCCATGTGCGGGGACCACGGAACAATCGAAATAGTCTCTTAAGTTGTCTTCTTCTGCAGTCCTGCAAAGACACTTAAGAGAAAATCAAAGACAAATAATGCAGCCTAAAACTACAAGGCTACATTGGCCAGCACTTCATTTCGAAGTTAAAAAGATAGCCAAATAATATTACATTTGACACCTTTTGTAAAGTTTCACACCTAGAGAAACTCCCCTTCACAAAAATCCTTTATCATGATAGAGAGGAAGGGTTGGACAGACAAGCCCCATAGGCTGCCATTATGTGTCTGGAAAAGGGATACCGTGCCTTTAAGGAACTCTCCAGAGACCCTCGGTATCCCAGTATGCACAGCCAAAGGCCTTTTACTTTCAGTTCTTTTTGAAGGTGTATACAGCCAGGCCTCTAGCAATCTGTACATTATCGTTTCATCCACCGGGGAGGAGGGCAGGCGCTTATGACTATAACAGAGATACCCATACTACAGAACTAGAGTTACAGGTAAGAAACTACTCCTTCTGTAGTAGGGGATCTCTGTGTATAGTCATAATCTTGTGAATAGAATGGCAAGCCCAACCCAACAAACGAAACCAGTGGTGGAGAAATGCAAATGCTACTTACCAGTATGCATCTGTTCTTGGCATGTAGGGCTGCTGACATTCATATCTGTGCATAGATCGCCACCTAGTGTTGGGTCCGGATGATTGCACATTGTTGTCCTGGAAGAGTCTTCGAAGTATCACGAGATAGGTGGCTCCTCCCCTGGACTACAGTGCGCATGGGCATCGCCTCCATCCCCAGATTGTTTTTAGCCATTGGCAGAGATGAAGTGAAGAATGTGAGTGATGACCATGCTATGAGCATATGTGTATATATGAATGAATACTGCAGCTGCTACAGGCGCCGGGGAGGAGGGTGGGCGATATGAATGTCAGCAGCCCTACATGCCAAGAACAGATGCATACTGGTAAGTAGCATTTGCAGTTCGAGGCATGTGGGCTGCTGAATTCATATCTGTGCATAGAATACATAGCAGTCCCATTATCGGCGGCCGCCCGTGCCAGCCGCAGCAGTCTGAAAAAGCGTTTTTAGAACAGCCTGACCAACAGCTGCCTGCTGTTTGGAATGCACGTCTACACAGTAGTGCTTAGTGAAAGTATGTGTGGTAGACCATGTGGCTGCTCTACAGATATCTTCTAAGGGAATGTTACCTAGGAAAGCCATAGAGGCCCCCAACTTCCTGGTGGAGTGGGCCCTCGGTGGGATAGTGAGAGTGCGCTTAGCTTTAGCGTAACAGATCTGAATGCACTTTACTATCCATCTAGCAATCCCCGCTTTGGAGATAGCGTTTCCCTTGTGGTGTGTGGCAAAAGCAACAAAAAGTTGTTTGGTTTTGCGGAAATCTTTCGTCCTGTCTACATAGTACATCAAGGCCCTCTTAACATCAAGGGTGTGGAGCATGCGCTCCGCCAGCGTCTCTGGGTTTTGGAAAAACACCGGCAATTCAATCGTCTGGTTTATGTGGAATTGTGATACCACTTTGGGTAGGAATTTAGGGTTAGTGCGGAGCACCACCCTGTTAGCATGTACTTGGAAGAAAGGTTCTTGGATGGTGAGCGCCTGCAGCTCGCCAACCCTCCGTAGCGATGTAATTGCTACTAAGAACGCAACCTTCCAAGTTAGAAACTGGAGCTCACAAGAGTGCAGTGGCTCAAAGGGAGGACCCATCAGCCTCGTAAGAACCACATTGAGGTTCCATTCTGGAGCTGGTGGGGTCCTTGGCGGAATGACACTTTTGAGTCCTTCCAGAAAGGCCTTGATAGCAGGGACCTTAAAGAGTGACAGGTGCCGCCTATTCTGGAGGTATGCTGCCATAGCAGACAGGTGAATGCGGATGGAAGAGTACGCTAGGTTGCATCGATACAGGTGAAAAAGGTAACAGATGATGTTTTGAATGGAAGCATCTAGCGGGTCAATATCGTGGTTAGCACAGTAGATGACAAACCTCTTCCATTTAGCCGCATAACAAGCTCTAGTAGTGGGCTTCCTTGCCTCCCGAATGATGTCCATGCAATCGGGAGGAAGATTGAGGTAGCCAAACTCTAGGACTTCAGGAGCCAGATCGCCAGGTTGAGCTGTTGCGGATCTGGGTGCTGAATGTCGCCATGGCTCTGCGTCAGAAGGCTGGGAGTGAGATGAAGCCTTTGATGCGGTACCACGGAGAGTTCCAGAAACGTGGTGTACCATGGTTGGCGAGCCCACGTTGGAGCAACCAGGATGAGCGTCATCGAGTGCTGCCTGAGCTTGCGTGCCACCAGCGGTATCAGAGGTGCTGGTGGAAAAGCGTACGCAAATCTGCCTGACCAGTTCATCCACATCGCATTGCCCTGTGATTGCGGGTGTGGGAACCTGGCGGCGAAGCTTTGGCATTTTGCGTTCTCCTTTGTGGCGAATAGGTCTATCTCTGGATGACCCCACCTTTGGAAGTACGGTTGGAGTACTGATGGATGTATCTCCCACTCGTGCATCTGATGGCTGTGCCTGCTGAGCAGATCCGCCATCTGATTGTCCTTGCCCGGGAGATGCTCTGCAAGGAGGAAGATGTTCCTCTGAATGGCCCACTTCCACATGCTCTGAGCCAGATGAGACAGCTGTGGAGAGTGTGTGCCTCCCTGCTTCAGAATGTAGTACATGGCCGTCATGTTGTCCGTCCGGATCAACACGACTTTGTTGCACAGATGTACTTTGAACGCCTTCAAGGCCATGAAGATTGCCATCAGTTCCAACACATTGATGTGCATCTTCCGTTGCTGTAGTGTCCATAGTCCTTGCACAGTGTAATGGAGTACATGCGCTCCCCATCCCTGGAGAGAGGCGTCCGTCGTCAGGATAATCTGTGGGACAGGCTCTTGGAATGGTCGGCCTTTGCAAAAGTTTTGTGGATTCCACCAATGCAGAGAGTTGTATGCCCGACCGCTCACCAACACTAGGTCTGTCAGTTGCCCATGAGCCTGAGTCCACTGACGTGCTAGGCACTCCTGAAGCGGACGCATATGTAGTCTCGCGTGCGGGACAATGGAGATGCAGGAGGCCATCATGCCTATCAACTGCATGAACACCCTCGCTGGAAGCGAGTGTTGGGGTCTGAATCGTTGGATTAGCACCTGGATGCTGGCGATTCTCACTGAATTCGGCTGCGCAGTGGCTGCCAGAGTGTCGATTGTCGCGCCCAGATACTGTCGCACGTGGGCGGGCTGGAGATGGGACTTTGGGTAGTTCAGAGAGAATCCCAGATCGTGCAGGAGATGAATGGTGCGTGACACGTGGTCGACGCACTGCTGTTCTGTCCTTGCTTGAATGAGCCAGTCGTCCAGATAGGGAAAGACGTGGACGTGCTGGCGACGGAGATGCGCCGCCACAGTCGCTAGGCATTTTGTAAATACCCTTGGTGCCGTGGTGACCCCGAACGGCAGAACTCTGAACTGGTAATGCTGGTCTAAGATCGTGAATCTGAGATACTTCCTGTGGGAAGGATGCAGGGGAATATGAAAATAGGCATCCTTCAGATCCAGCGTAGCCAGGAAGTCCCCCTGTTGAAGCAGGGGAAGCACCTGCTGCAACGTGAGCATATGGAAGTGCTCCGAGAGGATGTACCAGTTCAGGGGCCTGAGGTCCAGGATCGGTCTGAGGGATCCGTCCTTTTTGGGGATCAAAAAATACAGGGAGTAGACCCCTGTTCCCCGCTCTTGCAATGGAACGAGCTCTATCGCCCCTTTTTGCAGCATGACTAGAACTTCTTGCTGCAACAAGGTCAAGTGCTCGCCGGACATAGGACGGCTTCTTGGCGGTATGTCCGGTGGAATGGACGTAAGCTCTAGACAGTACCCGTACTGGATAAGAGACCTCACCCACCTGTCCGTGGTGATGGACTTCCACGCTGGCAGGAACTGCTGGAGTCTCCCCCCGACCGGTGTTGTGTGGTCGGGGGGCAGTGACAAGACGTCACTGCTTGTTGGTGGTGGTGGACCTGGAGCCATTGTTGTAGCCGCTTTACCACCTGAGGTCTTGTTAGCCTTTTGGTAACATAGCTGGATACAAGACACAATCCACCTAGAGATGGACTGTTTTGAGGTGGCAAGACCAGTCCTGAATGAACTGTAATTGACAAATAATTGGTCTGACCTACGAATGTCCATGGTCTTATCCAAGTAGAACTTCAACACCCTTCTTACATCCAGGGAATGAAGAGACCTCTCCGCCGTAGAAGAAGGATGCTGGAAAAAAGTAGGTAAAGTTATCATCGGAAAGGAGATTCCCCAAGTAGTAAGTGGCAGGCCCTGGTTCCGCGGATAAATCTTGCTGTGTCGGGGGTTCTGCAAGAGATTTATCCGCGGAACCAGGGCCTGCCACTTACTACTTGGGGAATCTCCAACGCCTGATTCCAGAGCGTTTTAACCCTGCAACAACCTGCAGTTTCTAGCAGCCACAGGCAGCGAAGCAGCTGCTCTCAAACTAGCCTGCAAATAGTGTGGAGCAGCTCTCTCTTCTGTGAACCTGGAGAGAACTCTTATGTTGTATTCGGAGCGGTTAAATCGCCAACTCAGACAGGATCTATCAACTTAATGTGAACAGTACCATTGTTTAATTGAGCCAATTGAACACACAGACACCACGAAGTATCTTTGGTCCATACATACGACTACCAAAATTTCCCCTGGAAAGTAAGAAGCAAGAGTTTCATCAGGCTCCCAGCTGGGAACTTGGAGAGGGTAATCTCTCAGACCCAGTAACCAGACAGACAACAAATTTTAGTCTTGACAAAGGTGGAACATATCAGTGTCCAGTACCACCGAAACGCGTCGACGCACAATTCTTTGTACAATTCAAGTCTCTTCCTCCCTTGTTTATATGAAATTTAAGGTTATAAAACAGGGATGTGAACAAATTGCTAATTTGAATGTACCAGTGTAATTTACAATTTCTTATGTTTGACAACAATTTTGTCTGTCTTTTGTTATTGTGCAGGTCACAATAGTCAATATTAATTGTTAGAATTTTTTTTTTTTATAGATGGTATATGAATGTTTATTGTTTTTACTTTTGCTCTTTTAATAATAAAATTTGTTGTACCGTATGCTTTGGATTGTATTTAGCTCATGATTCTGATCATATGATCTAGATTGTATTATTGTATGATTATTAATTCCATTCTCTTAAAGCTAAGTTTTAGCATCTCCGTATAGTCAACAAGGGAATCAATCTTTTTCATGCTTTTCATGGACCAACTTGACACTAATGTAATTCTCAATCCCTCGAATCCATTCTTCACAGGGATAGGTTTTTGGCGGAGGTATATCGACAATATTTTCATTATTTGGAAACAGGACGTCGATTGCCTGCGCCAATTCCTTCATTGGATGAGTAACAACTACCTAGGGCTAACATTCACCATCACCACCAACAATGAGTCAGTGTCTTTTCTGGACCTCACAATTTTCCATAATGATGGCTTTCTACTCACGCAGCTTTACCGTAAGCCTACTGAGAAGAATACCTTCTTGGCTTACAATAGCAATCACCCTAGAGCCTTACGAGACTCACTCCCCTATTCCCAATTTTGCGGATTAGGCGCAACTGTTCATGCAAGAATGACTATTTTCAAGAAGCTGCGATTCTAGCATCTAAACTGAAAGAACGTGGTTATCCAAAGAAAATAGTAAAAAATGCCTCTAAACGCGCCTGGTACTGTCCCAGGGAGGTCTTACTCACCCCCAAACCTAAAACCGATTTGAAACGCATTGCATGTGTGACTACTTTCTCACCTGTTTCACATAAGCGGAGGAAAACTATACTCAAACAGTGGCCTATCATTAACTCTGGCATTCTTGCTATTGATAAACCCTTATTCGCTTTCAAAAAGAGCAAGAATCTTAAAGACCACCTTGTCAGGGCAGCTCTCCCTTGCGCACCATCTGCTTCCACTCTTGACACTGTATGGGGTCTGTCCCCCATTGTTGGCCATTCGAAATGTGGGGGTTGCAACAATTGTAACTTGACAATTGAAGGAAAAAGTTTCACAATTAACAACGTTACTGTACAAAATTGCAATACACAAATGTTATATATGTGATCCAATGCCCTTGCCTGAAGGTATACATAGGGCAAACTACTCAAAAAGTCAAGATCCGAATTGGACAACACAGAAGCCGCATTCGATGCGGGACCCTGAATGCCCCACTGGTTGACCACTACACAGTGTTCAAACACACTGAAGACGACCTAAAATGGACTGTACTTAAAGTTTTGAAACTACCTCCCAGAGGTGGCAATATGGGACAATTGCTGAACAAGGAAGAGCTCAAATCATTCATCCAATTCAACTCCATACAGGATGGGCTTAACACATCAGAAGACTGGACTAGTCTGGTATAAATCCACCTCAGTGAATCAAAGAACTTTACAAATCTGCTATGAACTCATCTGCCTTGCTGTCTCGTTGAACCTCTTAAAGACATGTACGGAAACATAATTTATCAACTTTTATGGACTGCTCTTGAGCTGATGCTCAGTGAGAAACTTTGTTTAATTTAAATGGATTTGTTTCATATATTGCTAAATTCTGGTGTTTTAATGTGTTTTGATACATACGGTGAGCTTAAATCTGTCATGTCACTGGGTGATCCCTTTCACAACCCCACCCTTGCCGTCTCAATCCCCCACCGATTCACCACTTCAAAATGGCGCCCATGATTCAGCCGGTTTTGAGACTCAAGAGATGCATGCTTAATATGCTCGTCTCTGTAGCCTGTATGCACCAGCCACCACGCTGACCGGACGGGACCCACACGCCCGCTTGCCGTGATCACATCGAGGTAAGAGCAATTCCATCCACGCGCTCACCCCTCACCCCTGTTATGCCGTCCCACTGACCCCCCTTTTAATCCCCACAAGATCACAATGAACTGGACCGCACCGTTGCGCAGCGGCCGTTCTTAAGCCTTCCACGATTGCAGTAATCGAACAATCATAAAGGTAACTCCTCACTTAGGATCGGCAAACACGACCTTCACTGGCCTTAGGCACGGTTCATTAAATCACTACTCTTCTCCTGCAGGCTGCATATTCCGTGACTGGGAAGGAACGCTACCTTCCGCATTCGCCGCTATTTCGTGAAAGAAGCCGCCCCAAGTTATTAGCTTGGTGGTCAAGGTAATTTAATCACACAGCTTTTTCTAACACTTGCGCAATCAATGCTTAGCAGCTAACTATAAAAGTTTTTTGTGTCTACCCTTTGCAGATCACTCCTCCTGCTCGACTCTTCTTACTCACGTCGTGATTGCACTACATCTTAGTGCTTAGGTTAGTACTCTTGTCACTCATTCTCCCACGACTATGCGGTATACCACCGACCGGCCCCCATGTACAGCCGTACTAGTCACTGTAAATACGCCGGTTGCTGAACCCTCACAAATCCACATCCTGCATCATTTCGTACCTCAACGAGCACCATCCACGCGTTCAATGGTCGAACCTTCACTCACTTTTGCTCGCATGATGTCATGATCAAGTACAAGTTGTCGTTAACTCCGCCATCTACTCAAAAAAGGAGCACAACCCCACCCGTGCCCTTTAAAGTAGTCACCCACCACTTGTGCACACTGCACAGTTGTCTCCTTAATGTTGTTGCACCTTATGGCACAGAACGTCTGATTAACCGAAAATGTGACTGACATGCTGTATTTAAATAATAATTTCCCTTTGAGATAATTTTTCTCCCTTCCCTCCTCCTGTTTAAATCCCACAGGCTTTTATACAAACAATCAGGCAAAAGTGAATTTGATAGTCCTGAAGATGATCCCAATTTAATTTTGGAGATAGGGATCGAAACGTCACGTCGACTGTTTTAACAGTACTGCTTCTTTTTATTTTGTAATATGTGTTGCAGTCACTGTTGGTTTGAGATTACACAAGATTACATTGTATTGTAAGCCACCTCTGGCTCCAATCTGTTTGCCTGTTAAACTTTTCCCTATGTATTGTTTTTTCCTTTCTGACTTGGTACAGGCTTGTGCCCAGTTATCAATTTGTGGTTTGTTTCACTTAAAACTCTGAATTCTTTTACTTAACCTTTTGAAATAAACATCCCCTTTTCCGGCTGGACATTGGAGGAAAAAGATACACAGTTCTTATTTTAAGTCTGTGCTCATTATTTTGCCTTGCATCAAAAAGTTTAGGACCTTTGTCTTCTTAAAAATCATGCATTTTGAAAAAGTCCTGGGTGCAGACTTCAGACCAAACGGTAGTACAGTGTATTGATAGTGATTGGTGCCGACCAGGAAGCGCAGGAACTTCCGGTGTTTCCGTGCAATGGGCACATGGGCACGTGGAAGTACGCATCCTGCAGATCTATTGCGCAAAGCCAGTCGCCTCGGTGCAGCTGAGGATAAATCTGGTGCAAGTACAGCATGGGAAATTTCTCTCTGCGAATCCATTTGTTTGCTTGTCGCAAATCCAGAATAGGCCTGAACTTGTTTTTGTCCTTTTTGCGTACCACATGAACTTTGACTATAGACCCTTTCCCCTTTTAGACAGAGGGACGTCTTCTATCGCTCTTTTTCTTAACAGGGTATCGGCCTCCGCTTGAAGATCGAACAGCTGGTATTGCCATCGAACCGATGGAATAGCTGGAGGAGGGCTGACAAAGCGAAGACGGTATCCATTGCAAACAAGATTCAGCACCCACTAGTCCTGAGTAATTTTTCTCCACTCTGCCAAGTAATTCTGTATGCTTCCCCCCCCCCACCGGAGTGGGTAACGGACGAGGGCGAAGTAACTCCTCAGGGCTTAGACCCAGTCGGGCCCTTATTCACAGAGGAAGTCTGCTGGCCGCCTCTGCCCCTTTATCGTTTCTGGAACGGCTGGCGCTGGTATTGCTGTTGCTGCTGCTGTTGCCAGCCGATTCAGAAAAGGGGGTGGTGATGGACAGAGTTTCTGAATAAAGCAGAATACTCCTACCCAGTCAACAGATCAGGGCTTGATCCATCACCGTTTTTAGGTCTCGTGACCTATCGAAGTGGCGAAAACATTGTGAAACCAAAGGGCTTTCAGCCCCGCGGTTTTCATGCAGTTCCCGTGTACATGCACGCGCATCGCATGCAAGCCCAGCCTCTCGCATTCCCAGGCCCTCCTGCCCCCATCCGGCATCAGGCTTCTCCTCCCCTAGCAGCACTCCTCCCACACCAGCAACTCCCCCCTCCCACACCAGCACCTCCCCTCTCTCGCATTCACGCCCCCCCACTAGGCTCTCCCGCCCCCATCAGGCTTCCCTCCCAATCCGCCTGCCTCCTCTCGCGCATTCACGCCCCCCCACCAGGCTCTCCCACACCCTACCGGCTTCCCTCGTAATCTGCCTGTCTCCCCTCGCTCGCATTCCCGCCCCAGGCTCTCCCGCCATGGAAAATAAAACCTGTAAACTTTACTTTTTTCTTCGGTGAACGGCACCGATTACCACTCATTTTCACTACTCCACCGCCTAGCCGCATGCGACTCTCGCTGTAAACAGGGTAGTAATTTACATGTCTAACAAATGATCGACAACGCCGCCATTCATTTCAAGGTCCACAGGCACAGACAGCAGCTGATGCTGAAGGGACCGTCACCGAATTTCTATTTGTTTCTAAAAAAATAAAGTTTTACTCTTCGCTTTTTTCCCGACACCCGATACATTATTCTATTGTGTTTTCTTGTAAGTACGTGCGCAGAACATCGGTGCTAGTCCCGCCCCCCCCCCTCCCCCCCCCCCCCCCACCAGGCTCTCCCGCCCCCATCCGGCTTTCCTCCGGCCATTTGGCAGCATTGCGAGGCCAGATGACATCTCCCTAATCCGCCTGCCGCTTGCCACACTTCTCCTCCCCTTGCTTGCATTCCCGCCCCCCCACCCCCCCACCAGGCTCTGGACTTTCGCATCTTGCCGCGTCATCTTCGGTCATAGGGTTGCATCGGTAAATGGTTGGAGGTAGATGTATCTGTTGTATATGGGTCACAGTTTTCTATTTTATGTAAGGTAGCTGGTTATTAATGCTTTTGGTACAGCGAGCCATATTTTAGCTGTAGGCCACTAGTTACACGTAGGTGAGTGAGGTATGTACCCATTGTTACATATACATGTAAACTACAAAAGATATTGTTATTCATGAGTTGCAATTGTAAATAAATGTTTGGGCCGGTACTGAATAATTCTCATGGCTCACTCTACCCTTCGTGACTCCGCACCTTTCTACCACCTTCCACTAACCCCATTTGTGGCTTCCACATAAACATGGTTTAGTCAGCAGTGCGTATTCCTATTCCTCCAAACTATGTACACAAAACTTTTTAAAAAAACATCGCCACTGAAGCTTTAGAAGCGGCTGTTGAGTGTTTTGTCAAATGCATCACAATTGAGTCGGTCAGAAACGGTATTCCGTGAACATCGTATAACCAGAAAAGGGAAGGCGAGGATGTATACAAAAATATCGATTAAGTGAAAAGTTAGAACTCACAAAGCCCCTATCGACTCTCGCTGTAAACACGGTAGTAACTTACATGTCTAACAAATGATCGACAACGCCGCCATTCATTTCAAGGTCCACAGGCACAGGCAGCAGCTGATGCTGAAAGGACCGTCACCGAATTTCTATTTGTTTCTAAAAAAATTAAGTTTTACTCTTCGCTTTTTCCCCACACCCAATATATTATTCTATTGTGTTTTCTTGTAAGTACGTGCGCAGAACATCGGTGATAGTGCAGTTTGATTTGACAATTAACTCCTCCAACAAGTAGGAGCTCTAACATCTACACACAGAGGGTGTGCCTGAGAGGCGAGTTGTACTTTTTATCTCACAGAATAAGATCATCTCCGGGAAGTGAGACACTTGCATTGACTCGTGACGCAGATAAGTATAATGGTCAAAACAAAACAGCAGTGCGTTTGAAAGAAAAAGTGGGCTAGAGTAACCGAACCATTTCTTGTCTGTAAGAGCCATATCGGTATTTTACAGCGTGGCGGACAAAATATTCAGAGATTCGTGAACCGCAAATCTAACAGCATACAGGCCTTCCTGGCTTCCATGAACTGACAAACTTCCAGCCCCAAAGCAAGCCTCCCGCCACTGGCAGTATCCTCCTCGTGCAGCCCTGGGCAGTGAAGGGTTAATGCTTATCTCCGGGACGCTGGCACAGCTCATCCACAGCAGTGACTCATCTGCCCATCACCGGCAAACCCCTCCAGGCCCACACTCCCCCACCCTCGGGCCATTCCGATTTCTAGAGTAGGTAGGCAGGGACACGGCCACATACGATTTCAGGACACCTGCACCTGCCCGCACACCTACCAACCAGATAGAGGCCGGTATCTATGCATCAACCACACCAACCACCACCTCACGCAGGCTGCACCCACACCCAGAACTCCACATGAAAGCCACACACACTTCAAAGGCTCCACACCCCGCCCCCCGTCTGCACATCGCACTTTCCGACTTCCCCTCCCACCTCCCACGGCTCTTCCCATTCACGCGCTCGTTACCATTTGCTCCCGAGCCGCATTTCTCCTCCCCCCCCTAATCTTAGCAATGCCAAGAGCTTGTTTTCCCCAAGGCCTCTGACTCCATTTCAGCTTGTTCTCGTGCTCGCCAAGGATGTTTCACCGTGATCAGTTTGTGCCTTTGATTTCTCCAAAGAGAGATCCGAGTCCAAGGGCTCCCTGGTAGTATTCTGAAGCAGGCAGTGAGGTCTTTCGTATAATCCTGCAGCAGCAGCTGAATGACCCCTTAGTCGGCGGTGCCTGAAGATCTGCCAGTGTGGGGAAGTCAACTGTCCTTTGCTGTGCTGAAGAAGCTGACTCAGGGCCGCCTCTCTTTTCAGGGTCTTTCGAGAGCTTTATTCTTCGCAGACGTGTATTTGTTGTTGTCTCATCATCTGTGCAGCACCCACCACAAGTGAATTAAATTATTAGCATCTTACACAGTTGTTTTTGACACCAAGACTCAATCAGCCAGTGTTTTCGAAACACCAGCAGACCTGGCGCTCATTCATCGTAGCACTGCATTTCAAATAAAACCTATGCTGGGAATATATGTTTATATGCCAGAATTAGGATGGAACTTCACTCTGCCTTATGTAAATATAATACCACCGAACTTCCAACTTGCCACTCACACACGCAACGCCACTCACACACGCAACGCCACTCACACACGCAACGCCACTCACACACGCAACGCCACTCACCCACGCAACGCCACTCACCCACGCAACGCCACTCACACACGCAACGCCACTCACACACGCAACGCCACTCACACACGCAACGCCACTCACTCAAAGCAACGCAAATCACTCAAAGCAACGCAAATCACTCAAAGCAACGCAACTCACTCACACAACACAACTCACACATGCAACGCCACTCACACATGCAACGCCACTCACACATGCAACGCCACTCACACATGCAACGCCACTCACACACGCAACACAAATCACACACGGAACAACACTCACACAGGCAACGCCACTCACACACGCAACGCCAATCACACACGCAACGCCAATCACACACGCAACGCCAATCACACACGCAACTCCAATCACACACGCAACACCAATCACACACGCAACACCAATCACACACGCAACGCCACTCACACACGCTACACCACTCACGTTGCCAGTAATCAGGCGTATAGAATTTAAGACGATGTGTTTCGCATTTAAAATTCTTAAAACCAACACCCCTTCCATCCTTCAGCATCTTTTGACCCTGTATACGCCATGTCGTAGTCTTCGCTCTGCTAGTCAAAACCTAGCACTTGTTCCGCGCTTTAAAAAAAGTAGACTAGGTGGTCGTTCTTTCACTGTATTGGCTGCCAAGCTTTGGAACGCGCTCCCTGTGCACATTCGAGCCTTGGAAGATCTTCTGGTTTTTAGGAAGGCTGTTAAAACGCATCTCTTTCCCCTGCCTTATTAATATTTTCTGATCTTTTCTGTTCTGCTTGTTGTGTTGCTTTTCCAGTCATAGCGCCGGGACGCCCCTTTGCTGGGGCAGCTGTGCGCTCAAAAAACTTAGTAACATAACATAACAATAGGTCTCGCAGTAGGAAAGTTGGAGCCATTACCATTGCAAATAACAATGCCTTTTATTTTTTATTCATTTTAAAAACATAAAGGGCTTTGTCATTTACAAAACCAATAGCTCCAACTTTCCTACTGCGAGACCTATTGGCAACGCCAGTGCTTGTTTAGCTCACTGCACCATCCCAGCTCAGAACCTGGCTACATGCAAATTAGTCTGTCCCTGTTCCAGTGCATCATGGTAACAGGGCAAACCAAACTACCAAGCCAATTCTTTTGCTGGGAAGGAAACAAGCTTCCGGGGACCGGTTTCTGGTATTACAGCCGTCATCGGCCCGGCTTGCTTGAATCCTGATGGTGCAATGAGCAAGGGACTCACATCTGAGTATACCCTTCCCCCTTTTCTGAATCGCTGTTGCCAGCCTGGCGGCCTTGCCCTCGCTGATTTCTCTGGGAAGAGTAACGCCTCTGGAGGGGGCGGAAGGACTTTTGTTGTTCCTTCAGTTTCTCCAAACTGACAGCTTTTAGTATTTCCACTTCTGCCTTCAAGCGGGACATCTCCTCGCCCGCATGAGTCCCCAAGAGGGTAGATCCAGAAAAGGGCAAGTTAGCAATCCACTGTTGCGCTTCTGTTTTAAGAGATGTCAGGCGCAACCAGGAGTGGAGTCTCAAGTTTATGCCATGGCAGTACCCATGAGCAGCCAGGAGACAGGCGTCTGCCGCCGAACTGATGACCTGATTTGAGACCATCATTCAATATATCCTGAAAGTCTTCTCTCGTGTCCCTCAGAAGGAGCTCAATGAACTGCTGCAGGGACTCCCACAAGGAACAGTCATACCGACACAAGAGCGCAGATGAACTCGCCGCTTTCATCGAGGTTGCAGCTGTACTGCAGACTTTCCTTCCTGCCGAATCCATTTGCGGCTCTCCTTGTCGAGAGGGACCGTTGACGAAGGGGCAGTAGAGTGCTGCTTCTTGGCCGCAGTCACAATGACAGAATCCGGGACAGGATCTGTTCTTAAGAATGCTGGATCAGAGTCCGGGGGTCTATACTACTTCTCAATTTGCGACAGCGCCAACTTCACCGACGCCGGCGTCAGAAATAGCTCCATGGCCGGTTCCTCTAGTCCTGGCACCAAAGGCAGTAAAGGGCGATAGAGGTGCCTGCGCTGCAATGTTTCAAAAAATCACAGAAATGGAAGGGGTGGGCACAATGTAATCTCCAACTTTGCTGCTCCTCGCAGCAGCACATCCTAGAAAGTCACAATGTCATCCACTGGCGACACTCTCGTAGGAGGAGAGTCCAACAAAGTGGGAGAGTATCTCCTGTCACTGGACGAGTCCGTGTACCTGGACCGTGACCTTTCCCTCACTGCGAGAGCAATGCCTCCCTCTGGATCTTGACCTTGGCTTTCTGGGCCTTGAAGGAACCACCGGCCTAGGAGGCTGCAGAAACGGAAGAGGTTGAACCGGAACCAAAGGTTTCGGTTGAGGAGGCCGAGGCGGTGGTGGAGGATGGGGAGGTGGTGGAGGGGGGGGAGGTGGTGGAGGTGGAGGCGGAGGTGGTGGAGAAGGAAGTCACAGGAGAGGAGGCGGTGCAGGCGTCCTGGGCCTTGAGGGCGAGTAGGTCCTGGAATAATCAGAGTCCGGTGTCCTAAGAACGCTCCTCTTCTTACGCGAAGATCTCGGGGAGGACGCTCCGGAGGCAGACCTCTCTGAGCGCGAGCGCCGGTGCCGCCGCTACCGGGGACTCGCGGATGATGATGATGACGATGAGACGCTGACCACAGAGGCACTAGATACCGTTCTGGGCCTCAACTTTCTCTTCGATGTCGACTTTTCCCTCCTTGACGTCGACCTCCATGACGTCTCTCTTCTCTATGTTGTTCTTCCTGATGTCAACCAACTCCCCGACGTTGAGCGTCTTCGCCTCGACATCGTTCTTTCTCTCCTCGACGTCGATCTTCGTGTCGACGTTGAAGGCGAATGGCGGCCTCGCCTCGACGGCAAGCACCTGCCTCTTCGGAACTCATCACGACGTCAATGGTGGGTCGACACCGGTGGAGTCCTCGACGTCTACCTCGTCCAAGGTCTCGACGTCCTACCCCTCGACGCTGAACGTAGACATCGCTTCAACACAGAGCCTTCGACGGGGAGCAGATGGTAGCCCTACCTCTCGACGCAGACGTCAAAGCCATCGACGTCGACCGGGACTGGTGCCTTTTCTGGGCCTTTTCTTGACTAGGGAGGCCGATATACGGGCAGAGGACGATGACAGAGTCCCTCCATGCCCAAAACTTCCACCTGGTTCTTGATGTCTCCTCAGCTTCTGGCCTTGGAGACGAATCTTCTCCCTGTCACGCAGGGTCCTCCTAGAGAAAGAGTGACAGATATCACAGGAGTCAGCGACATGGGTAGAAGGGAGACAGATTAGCATATTCTGTGGGGGTCAGATTTTGCCTTCTTCCTACCACACTCAGGTCACTGGTCGAATAAAGCTTGCATTTCGACAGAATAGAGGTGGCAAAACTGGTCAAAAAAGACAGCAACTGGAAGAGTAAGACCCCCAGACGTCGAGTGAAACACTCAAAACAGTGGAAAAGCTTCAAAAATTGATGATATACCGAAAAAGGTAGAGCTCAACGCTCCAGAGTCCTGCTAGCAGGAGCCAGAAAAAAGAATTGAAAGTAAAAGGCCTTTGGCTGTGCATCCTGGGATACCGAGGGTCTCTGGAGAGTTCCTTAAAGGCACAGTATCCCTTTTCTAGACACATAATGGCAGCCTATAGGGCTTCTCTGTCCAACCCTTCCTCTCTATCATGATAAAGGATTTTTGTGAAGGGGAGTTTCTCTAGGTGTGAAACTTTACAAAAGGTGTTTCATTTAATATTATTTGGCTATCTTTTTCACTTCGAGATGAAGTGCTGGCCAATGTAGCCTTGTAGTTTTAGGCTGCATTATTGGTCTTTGATTTTCTCTTAAGTGTCTATGCAGAACTGCAGAAGAAGACGGCGGGACTAGTCACAAGATTATGACTATAACAGAGATCCACTACTACAGAACTGTGATTTTCCGATGACCCGATTTCCTCCCATAGGATATCATTGCCTGGTTTTTGCCAGAAATTCTTCCAAGTGTCGATTTTCAAAACATACAAATATTCCTTAAAAATCGCCTGTGTAACAAACATTATTTCTTTCAACTGTTTACAGGAAATGCACCAGGGCTGAATCCAGGATCCAGCCCGAGTAAGAAAAACATTCGTACAGTGGTTTTATTGCATTTACTTAAAACTTCGTATATTGTGTTTAACTTGTGTTGCATATTGCAACAACTGTATCTATTGCATTTAAAAGTCAACTGCTATTTGAAAGTATTCAATTGCCACATCTCATTCTGAGAAAGTATTTTCATACCTACTTGTGGTTCTAAAATAAAACAACAATATATTTTTATATACAAAACAATTGGCCTAGAGTTCAGTTCTTGTGTGAGAGACCATTTGATGACAGTGTGTACAACAAATGCTTTACACTGTCCTCTTATACTGTCTTACTGCTCGACCAAGCTACCACTTTAGAGAGTACGGTTATATCTAACTTTAGCCTCCGTCAAACCTCTGGGGACTGTGGGCTCTGTACTCTGTGCACACTGTACCTTACTTTGGTGCAATATATACAGAGCCACTTTCTTACAGACGGGCAGAGTCCCGTCTATGTGTCTCCTGGGTAATGGTTGAGGATGGGATTTGGAATAGTGTTCATCCTCCAAGGCAAGCTACTCTGTTGTCTTCACTGGACATGATTACCACAAGGTTTTCCTGGTGATAGGATCAATGCAAAGGAGTTTCTCACCAGTGTTGAGCTCTTTCTGGAGTTTCTGCAGGATGGCCTTCTCTGATTTCTGGTGCTTTGGAAGTCATCAGCATTTTGGATGATGATGTCTGCTTAGATGGTACCTTCAACACCTGCTTTGATTGAGAATCAGACTTTTAGGCTCCCTTAAGCCAGCAGGGATTGACCGTGGGCCATGGGCGGTCTTTTCGCAATTCCGAATCCTCTCGGGGGTGAGTGGAGTCCAATGCGGAGGACGTTCAGGAGGCTTCAGTCTTTTGTGCATGGGGCTTGATGCTGGACTCCTGCTGGAGCAGTGCTCTACCTCAGCAAGAGGCCTCTTGTGAAGCTTTGAATAAGTGCCGGAGTTAACAATACTTATGACATTGGTTTTGGTCTTGGTTTTTAGGGCCACTCGGTTCTTAGGTGCCAGCACGATGTACTCTGCCTTCTGTTCGTAGGGTGCTGGAGGGAGATACTCTGAAATGGGTGTTGCTTGACCTGATAGGGATGCCGGTGTTGCCAGTGTCCTCATCTTCATTGGCATCTAAGGGGTCCTTTTTGCTAAAGATACTGGGACTCTTGGCAGACAACTGTTGGTGCATTTAGCAGTGCACCCAACACCTCTTCCTTCTTACCTTAAGGTCTTCTTGGATCGAAAGGCAAGACAAGACTTAGAGGGGGCGTTGTCATGGTCCGGAAAAAGGCACAAGTTGTAGACGGCATGACAGTCCACACACGGGTAATTGATGTGGCACTCAGGGGAGTTTTAGAAGTATGTGCATTCCTTTACACTTTACCAATGCTTGCTACCCTGCGCCAAAGAACAATTGAGATAGGGGGTTTGGTGGGGACATCCGTCCATCAAGTGATGGAAGATCTGGATCACTAGACATCGGTCTTTGGAGAGTGTCTGCTGACGAACACAACTGGATTCTTACAGATAAATCTGTTTGGAATTCTTATCATGTGTGCCCAACAAACATTTGGAACAAGTTGAAACTCTGAGCCCTTTCGGTGTATGTGCAAACATGCTGGCCAAAAATACATTTTAAAAAAATGTCAACAATGGGGGTGGGGAGTCATAGCATATCCCATGGCTCGAAAGACTTCTTCAAAGAAAAACAACCTGCAAATACGAGCCGAAACTTGCTGGCAGGAGTATGCACAACATGTGTATCTACAGTCACATGTGCTACAAACATTACTGTTATACCTGGGACATATCATCCATAAACCAGACCGCGCCACCCTCTATCCCCAAAATCATTTTTACATGACCTGGATCCAGGAAAAAATCTTCTGGTGTAGGTCAAACTCGAGCCGTTGTCTGTTTGAGGTGGTCTTCCAAAGTTGTGGGAGGAAATTCCAGGCACTGGATTTAAACAACTATTCTTTGTAGCTGGTTGGTCCGAGAGCTCCAAAAGCAAAGCCAAACCCAAAGGTAGAAAAAAGCAACCGGATGTGGATTCTACGCCCAGGTGAACTATGAGTTTCTGTAAAGGATTAAGAGTTCTCGAAACCAGCTTGGTTCAAGCTAAATCATGCTGCATCTTAAAAACATTCGAAACCGTGTTCTCCACTAATGCAAAATGTATTGGCCGTTATTGATTTTGGGTGCTCACAATTACATTTACCATGAGTGGCAAACATCTATAAGGCTTCAAACAGGCTGTAACTCTTCTTAATCAAACTCGCCCATACAACAGGATTGCTCCAAACACAGTTGTACTCACTTTGCGCTCTCGCTCCTCCTCTCGCCAGGCAGTCCTCCTCTTGGTGAAGTAGGGAAGACGCAGGAAGTCTGTAACTTCACCCTCACCATTCACTAAGGCGCAAAATACTGGGTGGTCCCTAGGTGATGAATACCAGTACGTTATAAAGTATAATGTCATAACAGACAAACTCTTTAGGCCAGTAAATTACAAAAACGTACCTTTCTGGGGAGTATGCCATTCCCAACACTCGGATACCCTTCGCTTGGCTTTCCTCCATGAAATCATCATCTTCTTCAACCTGCTGATCTGGCCGATAAGGGGCAACCTTGAGCCAATTACAGAGCTTACGACTGCAACACTACAAAAAAGAGAAAGAGGGTCACAATGACTGAATTACACTAGCTTCACTACAAGACATATGTTCATGTATGAGCATTCCAACTGAAGATGTTATCTTGAGTATAACAACTGGAAACAGTTCCCACACTTGTTTATCTCAACGATTTTTCATGCACAGGGAAAAAATCTGAAGAAGAGGAAGAAAAAACCTAAAACTCATTAAATAAAATAAACTACTCAACAACTATATACCTGCAAAAAGACACCATAGCAATTTCCTGATCAACTTGACCTCAGCAGTGTAGTAGCAAGGGTTCCTCATCTACTCAGGTTTCTTAATATCTAGGGGTATATATATATATTTTAAACATTTTATTATTTTGCTAATCAGCACTGTGCTCTTTTGACATGGTTAGCCCCCCACTTTTTGCCTGGAACATGATGTGGTTTTGATTGAAAGTGCATATGGTCCCGGACAACCAGGTCCCCTGTGCCAGAGCTCCTTCCCTAAAACTGTACCACGATTGGCAACTTCAGAGCCACCCCCTCAGTCTCTAGTAAATAATACCCCTGGTACCAAGTGCAGTGGCAGTGAAAAGGGTTCCCTAGGGACCTCTCAACAAGGCCATGCTAGCTACCACTACAGCATGCATGCTCGGGTGCAGTCTGGCAGGCCCAGCGACCTCTAAAATCCTGGGAGGACTGCCTGCCTTCCATAAAGATCAAGAAATTCCCATGGACAGCGGACCTGTCTAAGAAGAAACCAACTTTAAGACCATATAGCTCTGCCCTGAGGAACTGTGGAACCGCCTCCGGACTCACCTCTGCACCAGACACCCACTGCCCAAGTCCAAGTGGCCCCCCGGTCCAGAGAAGGTTCCCTGGCTATTCTGAGCTGGAGTATGCAGATCTCCACCATTGAGTTGCACTGGGCACCCAATGCTATGTTAGCACTCTGCACCGAGCCGCCCCTGTGCCGCTGAAGGTGTGTGTAAGTTTGGTGCTGCCTTGTGGCCCCCCCCACCCATCCCCTGTGCTTACTCTAACCCCCGGAGAGTGGGTTACCAAACCGTTCTACTTACCTGTAAGAAGTACCACATGGATTGCACCCTTTTTCAATTGGATAACAAGGGCACCAGATCCAGAGTTTGACCTCTGCAGACAGCCGCCCTAGGGCAGCTGGTGGTGTAGTGTTGGTCATTTACCTGAACCTTGTCTGGTACTGATTGTTCATTAGAAATCTCAATATCGTAAATTGTTTACTTACCTGCATATTACAGATTGTATTTCATCCCACCGGATAACATTGTTTTGATTGAAAACTATACTAAGAATCCACTTTTTACATTGCAAAACGTATTTAATGGCAAAAAAGTTTCTTTGGTTATATAAAATAAATAAACTAAAAGTAATATTTTTACAAACAATTGGTCTCCGATTTAGTCATTGAGTGTGTGTAGTCATTTCTGGTCTGTGTGTGTGCAACAAAAGCTTAGCACTGCCATCTGATAAGCCTTACTGCTCGCACACACTACCACAAAAGAGAGTATTAGTATTAACTACTTTAGCCTCTGTAAAGGCTCTGGGGATCCACTGGACTCTGTGAAAACCATACCTTACTTTGTTACAGTATGTACAGAGAAAACTTCCTACAAGAGGGACCAGTCCAGCAGAAGCCAACAGGGGGGGGGGGCTCAGTCCTTGAATCTCCGGAGAAAGAGTGCACCATTGGTAGGCTCAGACTCAGGCAGTGGGGCTCGGTGCAGAGCTGTTTTGTCTGGCGGATCGTCCTGCGTTGGAGGCTCTCAAATACTAGGTCGACCTGGAGATGGGAATAAAAGAGGACAACAGTGCCACACATGGTGCTGGCCTCGGTGATGCAGATGTTCCATGTCGATAGGTCTGTCTTTGCGGTGTTGGTGTCTGGCCTGGACACTACACAAGCCTTGGCTGCTGCTAGGGATTCAGTACAACAGGTATTGTAGCAAGGTGGCTCCTGGCATCTCCAAAATTGGTAGGGAGATGAATCTAACCTCCTGGACCACAGAGACCTCCTCCTGGGATCCTGTTACTTCGGTTGACCTGGGTGTCAGCAGATCGGGTGCAGGTTGATGCGATCAGTGTCTGCAAGCAAGTGGATCATCAACTTCAAGGGATATGCTGGCTGGAATGCGAAGTGCTGGCTGCCCTCTGAGGCTTTTGGAGGATGCACAGCTGCAGGATGAGTCAGGTGTTTGCAATTGTCGAGACAGGACCAAGCAGTGAGGATTTGCCACCAACTCTACAGCTAGTCACAGTTCTTGTATTCTGAGTTTCCGGTGTCAGGGGGCCACCTAAATACTGAATTTAGGGGCGTTAAGAGTATCCAATGTGCTACTTACCCTCGAGGTCACAACACCTTTATGATCACTTCCTGCGGGAAGTGGGCAAAACCCTGTCCCAGAGTTCCTGATTCCACCAAAAACAAGATGGTAGAATCCTTCTTTCATGGAGCACATCAGGTAGCCCACCTTACCATAGAGGTATGACTAGCTTGGTGGTACACCACACCTACTTCACAGCTAATTTCCCACCTGCCCTGGGCCTCAGGGCAGAGGATGGCATTTACTTGGGGGAAGCCAGGGTCACATAACTTGTTTGCATGGGATCAGAAATGTGTCTGTGGTGGGAGGCTGAACAATACCAGTCAGCCAGTACATAGAGGACTAGTAGATTTCAAGGGGGCACCTCTTAGGTGCCCTCCAGGTGCAAGTTATAATAAATGTAACACTGGGATCAGTATAGATGTATTAAGACAAGGTGTTTGATACCAAACACCGTAGGATTTAGTGAAGCCTGTCTGGGGAACTCTTAATGACCAGTGTATTGAATATGCTACTTACCAGTATGCATCTGTTCTTGGCATGTAGGGCTGCTAACATTCATATCTTAGCATTAGATCGCCGCCTAGTGTTGGGTCCGGATGATCGCACATTGTTGTCCTGGAAGAGTCTTCGAAGTATCCTGAGATAGGTGGCTCCTCCCCTGGACTACAGTGCGCATGGGCATCGGCTCCATCCCCAGATTGTTTTTCGCCATTGTGGCAGAAGATGGAGTGAAAAGTGTAAAGGATGTCCATGCTAATGATTGAATACAATAGTATATCTGCAGCTGCGACAGGCACCGGGGAGGAGGGTGGGCGATATGAATGTTAGCAGCCCTACATGCCAAGAACAGATGCATACTGGTAAGTAGCATATTCAGTTCGAGGCATGTGGGCTGCTAAATTCATATCTTAGCATAGAATACATAGCAGTCCCTCCATCAGCGGCGGTTGCCCGTGCCAGCTGCAGAAACCTGAAAAAGTGTCTTGAGAACAGCCTGTCCTACAGCAGCTTGCTGCTTGGAATGCACATCAACACAGTAGTGTTTTGTAAAGGTATGTGGTGTAACCCACGTGGCTGCTCTGCAAATGTCCTCTAAAGGAATGTTCCCTAGGAAAGCCATGGATGCCCCCAATTTGCGTGTGAAGTGTGCCCTTGGGGGTATTGTTAAAGTGCGCTTGGCCTTTTGATAACAGATTTGAATGCACTTAACAATCCATCTGGCTATTCCTGCTTTGGAAATCGGGTTGCCTTTGTGTTGTGGTGAGAAGGCAACAAAAAGTTGTTTTGTTTTCCTAAAGTGTTGTGTCCTGTCTATGTAGTACATTAACGCCCTCCGTACGTCTAACGTATGGAGCATTCTTTCCGCCACCGTTTGTGGGTTTTGGAAGAATGCCGGCAAGTCGATAGTTTGGTTGAGATGAAACTGTGACACCACCTTCGGAAGGAATTTGGGGTTAGTACGTAGCACTACCCTATTTGGATGAATCTGAATGAATGGCTCTTGGATTGTGAGCGCTTGTAGCTCACTAACACGCCTCAGTGACGTAATAGCAATTAGGAAAGCTACTTTCCATGTTAGGAATTGTAGTTCACACGAGTGCAGTGGCTCAAATGGTGGTCCCATCAGTCTGGTGAGGACCACATTGAGGTTCCACACCGGAGCTGGCGGTGTTCTTGGGGGAATGACTCGTTTCAGACCTTCAAGGAAAGCTTTAATGGCAGGCACCCTGAAGACAGAGAGGGGCTGCCTATTTTGAAGGTAAGCCGCGATGGCGGATAGATGTATCCGAATAGAAGTGAACGCTAGCTTGCACTTGTAAAGATGTAACAGATAGCAAATGATGTTAGGGATAGATGCATCTAGCGGGTTGATGTCATTGGCTGTACAGTAAATGACAAAACGCTTCCATTTTGCAGCATAGCATGCTCTGGTTGTTGTCTTCCTTGCCTCCTTGATGATGTTCATGCATTCAGGAGGTAGGTTGAGGTATCCAAACTCTAAGACTTCAGGAGCCAGATCGCTAGGTTGAGCTGTTGCGGATCTGGATGCTGAATTTCTCCATGGTTCTGCGTCAAAAGCCTGGGCGTGAGGCGCAGTCTTTGATGCGGTACCACTGAGAGTTCGAGGAACGTGGTGTACCAGGCCTGGCGCGCCCACGTTGGAGCAACTAGGATGAGTGTCATCGAGTGTTGCCTTAGTTTTCTTGCCACCAGTGGTATCAGAGGTGTTGGCGGAAAAGCGTATGCAAATTTGCCTGACCAGTTCATCCATATCGCATTGCCCTGCGATTGCGGGTGTGGGAACCTGGCGGCGAAGCTTTGGCATTTTGCGTTCTCCCTTGTGGCGAACAGGTCTATCTCTGGATGACCCCACCTTTGGAAGTACGGCTGGAGTACTGATGGATGTATCTCCCACTCGTGCATTTGATGGCTGTATCTGCTGAGCAGATCCGCCATCTGATTGTCCTTCCCTGGGAGGTGTTCTGCCATGAAGAAGATGTTCCTCTGAATGGCCCACTTCCACATGCTCTGAGCCAGATGAGACAGCTGCGGTGAGTGGGTGCCCCCCTGCTTTTGGATGTAGTACATCGCGGTCATGTTGTCCGTCCGGACTAACACTACTTTGTTGCACAGATGTACAATGAAGGACTTGAGCGCCATGAAGATCGCCATCAGTTCTAGATAGTTGATGTGCATCTTCTGTTGCTGCGTCGTCCATAGTCCCTGCACTGTGTAAGTGAGCAGATGAGCTCCCCATCCCTGGAGAGATGCGTCCGTTGTCAGGATAATCTGTGGCACTGGCTCCTGGAACAGTCGGCCCTTGCAAAGGTTGTGTGGAGTCCACCAATGCAGAGAGTCGTATGCCCGACTGGTAACCAACACTAGGTCTGTTAATTGTCCCTGAGCCTGTGTCCACTGATTTGCTAAGCACTCCTGGAGCGGGCGCATATGCAACCGTGCGTGAGGGACTATGAAGATGCAGGAGGCCATCATGCCAATCAACTGCATGAACACTCTCGCTGGAAGTGAGTGTTTTGGTCTGAACTTTTGGATTAGAGACTGCATGCTGTCTATCCTGACTTGGTTTGGTTGAGCTTTGGCCGTCAGGGTATTGATTGTCGCACCTAGAAACTGCCGGACATGTGCCGGCTGAAGATGCGACTTTGGGTAGTTCAACGAGAAACCCAGGTCGTGAAGGAGGTGAATGGTAGTCGACATGTCCGCGGCGCACTGTTGTTCCGACTTGGCTTGAACGAGCCAGTCGTCCAGGTAGGGGTAGACATGGATGTTCTGCCTCCTGAGGTGCGCTGCTACTGTCGCCAGGCACTTGGTAAACACCCTTGGGGCTGTGGTGACTCCGAAGGGTAGGACCTTGAACTGATAATGCCTGCCTTGGATAGTGAACCTGAGGTATTTTCTGTGGGACGGGTGTAGTGGAATGTGGAAATAAGCATCCTTGAGGTCTAAGGTTGCTAAGAAGTCCCCTTGGCGTAACAAGGGAAGATCTGTTGCAGTGTAAGCATATGGAAATGTTCTGACAGTATATACAGGTTGAGGGGACGGAGATCCAGAATTGGTCTGAGAGATCCGTCCTTCTTTGGAATAAGGAAGTACAGGGAATATACCCCCGTGCCTTCCTCCCCCACTGGCACGAGCTCGATTGCTCCTTTTTGCAGCATCGCCACCACTTCCTGCTGCAATAAGTGCAAGTGCTCTGCGGACATAGGCCTTTGCCTTGGTGGAATGTTGGGTGGAGTGGATTTTAACTCTAGACAGTAACCGTACTGGACAAGTTGTCGCACCCACCTGTCTGTGATGTTTAACCAGACGGGCAGGAACTGCTGTAGTCTCCCCCCGACAGGTGTTAAGTGGTCGGGGGGCAGTGACAGAGAGTCACTGTTTGCTTGGGGTAGAGGAGCGTGAGTTGTTGTTCCCTCTGCCGCGTCCTCTGGTGCTGTTTCCTCTGTAGCCCCCCTTGTTCTGTTTGGGGTACGAGGATTGTGCTCCACCTCTCGAGAATTGTGACTGCTGACCCATCTGTCCTCTGGTGACTCCACGTGCACCTGAGCGACGAAAATTATTGCCACGAAACTGTTGTGATTGTAGGGCCCCCATAGACTTAGCAGTTTCGGTGTCTTTTTTAATTTTTTCTAGGGTGGTGTCAACATCTGGACCAAACAGTATATCAGGATTGACTGGTTGATTAAGTATGGTTGTTTGAATGTCAGGTCTAAACCCCGATATGCGGAGCCACGCCTGTCGTCTCAGCATGACGCTAGTGTTAATGGTCCTAGCGGCTGTGTCTGCGGCATCAAGTGCACACTTTATGGCCGCGTTGGAGATCAGTTGTCCTTCCTGTATAATCATTTTGGTGCCCTCTTGAAACTGCGGAGGCAGGTGTTGCACAATTTGCTCTAGGGTGTCGTAATGCGACCTATCATAACGTGCCAATAGTGCCTGTGTATTTGCAATACGCCAGAAATTGGCAGCCTGCGCAGCTACTCTTTTGCCTCCTGCCTCTAGCACTTTGGACTCCTTATCCAGGGGAGGAGCTTCACCCGTTGTTTGGGAGTTGGCCCTTTTTCGGGCATTTGCGACCACCAGGGAGTCAAGCGGCAACTGTCCCCGAATGTATGCAGGGTCTGCAGGTGCTGGTCTGTACTTCTTTTCAATACGTGGATTGACCACCCTCGCCCTGGTAGGCTCTTTAAAGATGTCCGCAGCGTGCTTGAGGACCCCTTTGAGCATAGGCAGTGTCTTTACAGTTCTTTCCGAAACTGAAAAAGTGTCAAATAGAAAGTCTTCTTCAACTGGGTCAGCATGCATGTCTACATCATGATTAGCAGCTGCCCTCTTAATGAGTGCATGGAAACCTGCAGAATCCTCTGTTGGGGATGCACGTGTACTGAAAGGCTGTGGGTCCTGTCCCACAATTTGGGTGCCTTGGTCACCAATGTCATCATATGAATCTGGCTGTGCATCTGGTTCATTGACTGGGAAAGTGTATTGGTCATCTTCATCATATCCCTCACTTTCGGAGTGGTCTGGAGAAGGAGTTGGGCTCCTTCTTGGAGGGGGCTGGATAGGTTCCATGAGGCCTGAGGCGTCCTGGGGAAACTTTTTCTTCTTCAGGGGGATGACATAGGATTCAACCGGCAGTGAAGTGATCCTCCTCTTGCAAAGGGTCAATTTGCCCGTTTCTGCGTCGATAAAACGCTCAGAATCCTCTTCTGAGTCGAGTACTCGACCTGAAAGTGCCCCTGCCGTTGAAGAATCCGACTTCTTTGGCGTCGATTTTGTTGAAAAGGCCTTCGGCGCCTCTTTTGGCGGCAGAAGGAAGAGGAGTTTACTCGCAGGCTTGACCGGAATGTCTATCGCCTTCTGTGGCGATGGCGTCGGCGCCGACGAAGCAGAGGCCTTCTCCCTAATTCTTTGTAGTGAAGAAGCGATGGGGGACGCGTCACTTACAGTGGCCTTCGGCACCGACGAGGAGGCCTTGACCTTGCCTTCGGATCCGACGTCCTGTTGGCCCTTCTGAGTTTTGGACGATGATGCCGCATCCGCCGCCCCAGAGTCCTTGGACCGATGCGCAGATGTGCCAGCCTTCGATCCGTGTGACTTTGACGGCTCTGTCTCTACCACGCGTCCGACAAACGAAGTCCCTGTGGAATCGACAGATTTCTTCGACTTCTGTGGACCGGAGGTCGACGGAGTCGATGAAGCAGCGAGTTTAGTCGTTTTTGGTGGTACGGCCGTCATCTTAGGGACGCTCGAGTCCTTAAGTTTCGGTTTCGATTTTGGGTCGGCCATTTTAGGTGTAGTCGATACCGTAGGTTTCAGTTTCGGTTTCGATGCCGTCTGCGCAGCAAGTATGTCCGTGGCCGGGCCTGAAGGCGGGGCCGTGGCTTGCGCTACGGGGTCTTGGGTAAGGCCGACAGGCGATCCCGTGACCCGCTCTTTATGTCCGTAAACTTTGGGGCATAGCTCGTCCCCTGAGCTATCTTCCGCGGCCCCATAACCTCTTCGACGTCCCCTACCTCGTCGACGTATTCGAGGCCTTGACCCACGACTCCGTCGTCGCCTTCCGGATCTGCCTCGACCTCCGTCTCGGGCGGGGAGATTTGAAGATGATGGCTCTGGTCCTCCTCTTCTTGGTCGTCGAAGATGTTTTCTGGATCCGGGGCCGCTTGTTTGGCCTCAAGGCGCACCGCGCGCCGAATCTTGAGTGTCTTCTTGGACCTGAAACTCGCACAGGCCCTGCAGTTGTCTTCGTTATGGTCTGGTGAAAGGCATTTGTTGCAGACCGGGTGCACGTCTATATGTGGGTATTTGGACCCACAGAGCGGACAGAGCTTAAACGGACTCCGCTCCATGCTGTAAAGTCGCTGTCGAGTCGCGATGAGAAGGCCTCGATGTCCGAAGAGTGCAAATACTCCGCTGATTCCGGCTCCGAGAGACGGAAGAACTCGAGACCGCACGCAAACAATACCGACGTAAAGAATACAAGGCCTTTTGGCCGTTTAAAGTTATGTTTTCTCGGTTCCGACAGAGAGACGTCGAGACCGCATCCGAACCCAATGGCGGAAAAAAACAATCTGGGGATGGAGCCGATGCCCATGCGCACTGTAGTCCATGGGAGGAGCCACCTATCTCAGGATACTTCGAAGACTCTTCCAGGACAACAATGTGCGATCATCCGGACCCAACACTAGGCGGCGATCTAATGCTAAGATATGAATTTAGCAACCCACATGCCTCGAACATATGGTTAAGATGGATTCCCTGTGGTAAACCCCCCCCACCCTGGATGGCTGCGTGTTTTGTTGCAGAACAAAGTGTAGAGTATACATGGCACCTGTGTGCCTTGCCTACAACCCACTGCCCTGGCATAGGTAAGCCACCCCTCTAGCTGGGTGCACTATACCAGTAGTGAGGGTACAGGTGCATGAGCCCTGTACCCCTATTGTCTAAGCCAAGTCTAGACATTGCAATTGCAGTAATGCCATTAAGAGTATATGGAAAAAGAACAATTGATGAACAGAATGCAGAACAATGTCATACACTCACCCCAGTACAGAGATCTGGGCCTAAATCCATCGTTTTTTTGCTCAGCCTGCCATTCCAATTTGGACCCAGCCATATGCAAATCAGTCTTGACCCTGCGTCCAATCGGAACAGTCCAACTCGAACTGCCAGGCCAGGTCCTCCCTGGCCTAGAAACAAGCATCCTAAGACCGGTTTCGGTCTTTCAGCCCTCATCTAGCAGGATAGCTTGGCTCGAGTGGCCAGAAGAAACAGGTTACCAAATCTCCCCAGGGGAAAGGGGGTGAAAACCCCAAAGACAAAAAGACAGTCTTGCTAAAGGGCCACAAAAACCTGCTTAGAGAGTGGGTCCCAAAACTCTTCCCAGTCCAATGGTAGGTACAAAGGGAAGAACTTTGATCCCCAGAACGCCTGGTGTTTCAACTGTAAGAAGTTGTAACACTTAACTGGAGATGCTATTTATCCTAGAAAGAAGACTCCTAGTCCTTCTCCAGTTACTACTGGTGTAGCCAAACACTGGATGGGATCAACAGTGTGCCCAGAGCAAATTAGGTTTGCCACTGAAGCAGTTCTAGTCACTAAGGGTGAAGTTGAGTTTCCCACTTTTTACTGTGTGGTCTCCCAACTCAAAATATTTACAATACCACAGGATAAATGGGACTAGGAGGGAAGCCCTGAGGGATACAGGTGCCAGTCGTGATGGTGAGAGAAATACTGGTTTCACCAGAGCAATACTGGATTGGAAAATCTTATCCAGTCACCAACGCTGACAAACAAGTTACTGATATATCTGTAAGAGAATTAAAGGTGCCTTTGGGTGCCATCCTGTTTAGCCACTGGTTTGGCAGATTACAAAGGAGACAACAAACTCCTCTACTATATGGGACATCTAGGGCCAGTAAAAGTGTTTCACTATCCTTTCCCAAGTCTGTTTGGCCAAGATACCCAGCTAGGGGGTTGTCATGAGACAAAGGGAGTATAAACTCCCTGTGCCTTTGAGGTACTACCACTTGGCTAATGGCACCACCATTTGGGTCTCTGGCTTCAGTGTACAGAAGTCCCTCCTCCCAATAGGCTCCGTGGGTACCACTGACATCTCCCTTTTCCTGTGCAGCAGCTTTCTGCCTCAGAGTTGGACAGGTCTGCTGTCCAAGGCACAGCTGTTCCCTAATGGGTCCCCATGGCCCTAAAAGCTCAACTTAAGAGTCACGTTCCATGGGCTCAGTTCCCTCTGGGGCTTCCAAGCACTCTTCTTGGGGAGAGGGTTCCCAAGTCGTTTGCTGTTCAGAAGCTTGTTCCCCAGTCTTCTTACATTTCCTCTTGGAAGGTTGGGGCATTCTTTCAGGCACAAACACTTCTTTTTCACATTGCTTTAGGGTCTGTGCTCTTTCTTTCACACACATGTACAACTTCAGGGATGTCCAGCATTGCTGCATGGGTTTTCAATTTTACTGCAGCCCATGCTGAGGTCTCCGGGTCATTTCCAAGCAGACAAGCAGCTGGAAGCTTTGGAGAGATCACTAACTGCTTCAGGCCTGTAACTCCACCCCCTCCCCCCAGTCTAATGGTATTAGGACGGTGGCATGGTTAGTAGTAACACTATCTGAAAGAGACTATTAGTTATAGATTCCTTATCTTTGAATTTGTCCCACATGCCAGACTGGATCCAGAGAATTTTTCTTCAGCAGTACCCTGTGTGTCGGTAGGTTGCATCGGTTGGCTCGGCGTTTGTCGTTGGCGTCGTGATCGCCCGAATGACGTTGAGGTATCTACTTAAACGCCGCCCCTGCACTCTGAGGTCTGTTCTTTCTTTTTGCACACCAGCCAGCGCAGATCCGGAGAGAGTGGTACCTCGAGTCTTTTTTTGACTTTTTTTGACTGTCTTTTGTCGACATCTTTTTCGAGTCGTTCGACTCCGGGTGCACAAGGATGTCACATCGGCGGACCGGCTTCAAGCCTTGGATCCTGCTGATGTCGGAGACTGATACACATCTAGTGTGCTTCTGGTGTCTGGAGCGCGACCAAGACCCTAAGTTGTGGTTTGACTGTCAGGCTATGGCCAAGAAGTTTTTGCGGGAGCGAAAGCTTCTGGAGGCCCGGCAGTCGGCTCTGCGCCACTCGAGTTTCTGGGGGGAGTTTAGGGGAGGGTCGCAGGATTGGTCACAGAGCCATCACCACCACTCCTCCTTGAATTCTTTGTCTTCTGGTAAGTTGAAGCACAAAAAAGAAGGCGAAGAAGCACTGTTGCTCCCACAGCCTTGTGGCCTGCTGGCCAGCAGCCACCAACCGGAGACGCCCTATCCTCCATAGGATAACTCTGGGCCTCAACACTCTGCACCCAGCCACCCGAGTGCGTCTGAGGGTGCAACCACAGTGCATCACTGACCCTGGGAGACCCCTGGGTCTAACCCCAGAACCTTGACTCCCACAGTTGTTTACTTACCTGCAAACCGATAACATGTTTTCCCTCCATAGGATAACATTGGCAATTTCCCCTCCAAAAAACAACTTAGTGTGGAGTTTTGAAAACTAAAGATACTCTTTAAAAATCGTACAAATAACCCAAACAACCACATCTCCTTCAGCCACTCCACCGGACTACACTGGAAAGATCACAGCTGCGTCCACTTCAACTTCAGGAGAACCACGACCTACCACCACCCGCAACAGGTTACCCTAAGACGCTGGACCAAGATCACAGCCGACCAGCTCACCACCTCCCTAAGCTACGACCCTCCCACCAACACGACGGACCCCAATGAAGCAGCCCGCAACCTCGCACAGTGGCTCACCAACTGCGCTGATGCCCTTGCACCACTGAAGATACCTCCCAGCAAACCCGGCAGTAAGAAAGCCTCATGGTTCACCAACGACCTCAGAAACTCCAAGAAATCCTGCCCTACCCTCGAGAAAGCCTGGTGCCACGACCAGTCCACAGAAAACATGATTGCCGTCAAGAACGCCATCCGCAACCACCACCAGCTGATCCGCACCACCAAAAGGACAACATTCACAGAAAGACTGGACAACAACACCCACAACAGCAAAGAACTCTTCAGCATCGTTAAAGAGCTCTCCAACCCCAGCGCCGGCAACAATGACATCACACCCTCGCAAGACCTCTGCGACTCACTCGCCACGTTCTTCCACCGCAAGATCGCCGACATACACAACAGCTTCGGCGCCTAAACCACGCACCCAATCATCGAACCAGCGCCCCCCACCACCACCCTCTGCACCTGGACCTCGGTCAACATCAAAGACACCACCCGCATGATGAACACCATCCACTTCGGCTCCCCAACCGACCCCTGTCCACACCACATCTGTAACAAAGCAGACTCCACCATCGCACCCCAACTTCGGAACATCATCAACAGCTCCTTTGCATCCGCCACCTTCCCAGAGAGCTGGAAACATGCGAAGCTCAGCACCCTCCTGAAGAAACCCACCGTGGACCCCACAGACCTCAAGAACTTCCGCCCCATCTCGCTCCTCCCTGCCAAAGTCATCAAGAAGACCGTCAACAAACAACTCTCCGCCTTCCTCGAGACAAACGGATCCCTCGACCCCTCACAGTCCGGTTTCCGAGCAAACCACAGCACAAGACCGCCCTCATCGCAGCAACCGACAACATCAGGGCCCTGCTCGAAAACGGGGGAACTGCTGCCCTCATCCTCCTCGACCTATCGGCCGCTTTTGAAACGGTCTGCCACCGCACCCTAACAACCCGCCTCCACCACGCCAGGATCCAAGGGAAGGCCCTGGAATGGATCACCTCCTTCCTCTCCGACAGAACTCAGAGAGTCCGCCTCCCCCCCTTCCGCTCAGCGGCCACCAAGATCATCTGCGGCGTACCTCAAGGCTCCTCGCTCAGCCCCACCCTCTTCAACGTCTACATGAGCCCCCTCGCATCCATCGCACGCCAACACAACCTAAACATCATCTCCAACGCTGACGACACCCAGCTGATCCTCTCCCTCACCAACAACCCCGCCACCACCAGAGCCAGCCTCCAGGAAGGAATGAAAGACGTCGCACAATGGATGAAGCTCAGCCGCCTGAAACTGAACTCCGACAAGACAGAAGTACTCATCCTCGGACCATCCCCCTGCGCCTGGGACAACTCCTGGTGGCCCCCCACACTGGGCACCACCCCCAAACCCACGGACCACGCCCGCAACCTGGGCTTCATCCTGGACTCCTCCCTCACGATGACCAAACAAGTCAACGCCGTCTCGTCATCATGCTTCAACACCCTGCGCATGCTCCGAATGATCTTCCGGTGGATCCCCACCGAAACTAGGAAGACTGTCACCCAAGCCCTCGTCACCAGCCGATTGGACTACGGGAACACCCTCTACGCCGGAACCACAGCCAAACTACAGAAAAGACTCCAGCGCATACAGAGCGCTTCTGCACGACTCATCCTGGACATCCCCCGTCACAGCCACATCTCTGCCCATCTGAGAGCCCTGCACTGGCTCCCCGTCAGCAAGAGGATCACGTTCAGACTCCTTACCCACAAGGCTCTCCACGACAGGGGCCCCGAATACCTCAACAGCCGCCTCACATTCTACACTCCCACCCGCCAGCTCCGATCCGCCAGCCTCGCCCTCGCCAGCGTCCCACGATTTCCCAGAACCACCGCCGGAGGAAGATCCTTCTCCAACCTGGCGGCCAAGACATGGAACTCCCTACCCACCCACCTACGGCTGACCCAGGACCATCTCTCCTTCAGGAAACAACTCAAGACCTGGCTGTTCGAGCAGTAGCGGCTCCTCCCTCCCTCATCCAAGCGCCTTGAGACCCTAGCGGGTGAGTAGCGCGCTTTACAAATATATTTGATTTGATTTGATTTGATTTTCTCACCTGTTTGCTGGACATGACCCTGTGATGAATCTAGACATCCAACACGGAGTTAGAAAAAGTAACATTAAAGTAACATACCTGCAATTTGTTGACAAAGCCTATTCATTTCAATGTACAGCTCCAAAAAGTTTTTAAGTGTGGAGTTTTGAAATCTGAAAATATTCATTAAAAATCGCACGAATAACAAATATGCATTTACTCACGTGTTTACAGGAAATGTCTCAGTGCTGAATCTTGGAATACAGCACGGAGTTAGAAAAGTAACGTAAAATTAACTTACCTGCAATTTATTGAAAAAGCCTACTCATTTTAAAGTACTTTATTTGCTAAGTGTTGCATATTACTGCTCCCCTGTAAATCAAACAAAGTACAATTGCTATTGCATTTTCAAACTGCTCTATTTCCAGTAACTTATTACTGAAAAGTATTCAATGCTTACCGGTTCCAGGCTTGCTTGGTTCTAAAATTTAACAGTATATTTTTATACAACAACAATTGGCCTAGAGTTCAGTTCTTGTGTGTGCGAATTCATTTACTGACTGAGTGTGTACATCAAATGCTTAACACTGTCCTCTGATACTGCCTTAATGCTCGACCAAGCTACCACTATCAGAGAGTAAGGTTCTATCTAACTTTAACCTCTGCCTATCTCTGGGGACACTTGGACTCTATACACACTATACCTCATTTTGGTGTAGTGTATATAGAGGAAGTTTCTTACAGTTGACTTTTGAAAGTAAAAAGTATTTTTATTTAAAAACATACTAACCTTCTTGCGAAGATCTTGATCTTAAAATAAAATACATACAAAGCATTTTTTTAAATTGGTGTGGATCTCCTATTTGAGTCATGTGTTTATTATTGGTCAATGTTGTGCAATAAATATCTTACACCCTGCTGTGTTAGGCCTAAGGCTCCTTGCCCACACTTCCACTATTAGAACACTTTGTGTTTTAAATTGAGCCCTGAACGCTTTTAGGGAACCCCTGGACTCTGTGCATGGTGTAACCACCTAGGGGACATACCATATACAGAGCCAGCTTGCTACATGGCCATTTGGGGTAGAGCTTCAGGATACCTGGTGGCATGATCAACTATAACTAGAATATATGTGGTCCCTGTGGCTGTTGGGAGGGTCTAGGGGGCCAATAATGTGGACCCAAACCATTTCAAAGCATACCCTAACCACTGGAAGTGGAATTAAGGGGGCCTTCCGGTAGCCTTCTGCCTTGCCACTGGCTTGGCAGGTGAAACAGGACTGACAAAAGTCCTTCAGTTTTCCAGTAGAAGTTATTGACTAATCTACTCCAAGTTTTATCCTGACCAAGGGCCCCAGCTAAGGGGATAACATGAGCTAAAGTAAGGAGAAACTCTCTAAACTTCTGAGGTACTGCCACTCTCCGGTTGCACCAGTTTGGGGGTCTCTCCGGGTATTTAAGTCCATCTTCCCAATAAACTCCTTGGGTGCCACGGATAGCAGCACCCTTTTCCTGTGCAGCAGCTTGCTGCCCCAGGCTACCAAGAGTAGGACAAGTTTCTAGTCCCTGGCACAGATCCATCCTAGAGGGTCCCCCTGGACCTAAGAAATCTGCCTGGTAAGGCCCAACGTCTTCAGGCTCAGTTATCTACATAGTTATGCCCTCTTTCTGAGCAGAGGAGTTCTGACTTGGAATTGGTTCAAAAGCAGCACCCCCCCCCTAATTTTCTGGCACTTTATCTTGGAGGTCTGGTCCACTCTTTCATTATTCAGCACCTGTGAGAAAGTGCCATCTTTCTTGCCTTGGTATGCCCCCACTTTTTTCTGAACTGCTGATGTGCTTTGACTGAGTGTGCCCTGGGTCCCTGTCAATCAGGTACCCAGGGCCTGTGTTCCTTCCCTAAAAAGAAAAGCTATGCTGAAACAAAAAACCCAATTGGCAACTCTGGCCACCTGTCAGCCCCTAGTAAATGGTACCCTAGGTACCCAGGGCATGGTGACCAGAGAAGACCCCTGAGGGCTGCAGCACTTATTGTGCCACCCTCAGAAGCCCTGTACCCTGGCACCCAACATGCCACCCTCAGAGGCCCTGTACCCTGGCACCCACACGCTGCATTTGCAGGCTGAGTGCCTAAGTGCAGAACTAAAACAAGAGTCGACATGGCACACATCCCTGTGTCAGTAAATCAAAAAGAGACTAGCTAGGAATGGGGTTGGTATGACATTAATATTATAACCGTCATGGTGACTCAGTATTGTTTTGTCAATTAGTGGTGGCACCTGTTAGGTGTCTTTTGAAAGCCCTCACCCACCAACCTAGTTGGTGGCATGCTTCATCATCGGGCCCACCCAGTGACACCTAGCGTGTCCCGGGTGTGCTTCGACGCCTGATTACAGCGGAGCAGGTATGTCACTGTGTGTGCGGTGAAGGGTGTTAAGTTCGTGAGGTTAAAACGGCTTGGCGGAGGTCCCAGGGGGTGAGGATACTTTATTAAATGGGCCTCCGTCAGCGGTTAAAAAATAAGGCTGAGGGACGTTAGAGGCGGGTTACGACCTCCTACGTCCTTGGAGTGTCAACATGTTTCAGCCAGTGCCTTATTACTAATCTGGCTTTCTTCAGGACAATAAAAATATGTGTTGTTAAAATTAGGGGTTGTGTAGTGTAGTCTATGTGTCTACACAGAACCGAAGGAGGCACAACAGGTCCCACGCCGGTGTTGGCCAGAAATCCTGGCCACCCCTTGCCACTTCAATAACCTTGGAGCTAAAGCAAGCCAAAAATAGCGTGATCTTGAGAAGGGAATCCCCCCTCTCACAGTTATATACACTTTAGGGCGTGTAGACACATAGACTACACTACACAACCCCTAATTTTAACAACACATATTTTTATTGTCCTGAAGAAAGCCAGATTAGTAATAAGGCACTGACTGAAACATGTTGACACTCCAAGCACGTAGGAGGTCGTAACCCGCCTCTAACGTCCCACAGCCTTATTTTTTAACCGCTGACAGAGGCCCATTTAATAAAGTATCCTCACCCCCTGGGACCTCCTCCAAGCCGTTTTAACCTCACGAACTTAACACCCTTCACCGCACACACAGTGACATACCTGCTCCGCTGTAATCCGGCGTCGAAGCACACCCGGGACACGCTAGGTGTCACTGGGTGGGCCCGATGATGAAGCATGCCACCAACTAGGTTGGTGGGTGAGGGCTTTCAAAAGACACCCAACAGGTGCCACCACTAATTGACAAAACAATACTGAGTCACCATGACGGTTATAATATTAATGTCATACCAACCCCATTCCTAGCTAGTCTCTTTTTGATTTACTGACATATAAACCGGGGATCTGGACTAGCTATCTGGTCCTCTCTCTCCCTCTTGATTCTCGCACACATCCCTGTGTGCCATGCCCACAGACACCACTGCCCTGGCATACTTCAGTCACCGCTCTAGCTGGGTGCCCTATGCCAGAGGTGAGGGCACAGGTGCATGAGCCCTGTGCCCCTACAGTACCCAGGGCCATTCCTGGGCACTGTAAGTGCAGTGATGCCATTTAAGAATATATGGTGCTGGGAGGTTGTCATTATGAACTCCACAGCACCATAATGGCTACACTGAAGATTGACAAGTTTGGTACCAAACTTCTCAGCACATTAAACCTGCACTGATGCCAGTGTGGGATGTAATGTAAGATGCACGAGAGGGCATCTTAGAGATGCCCTCCAAAAGCCGAACCTACAATCCACGTCTGGGCTGCAGAGGGTGCCACACAGCAGACATGTAGCTGGACCCCTGGGTGGAGACCCCCCTGCTCTCCTGGGCCTGCAACAATGCACATCCTGGGGGAGGTGCTATGTGTCTCTGTAGGAGAGTAGGGTCTGCAATCCTATGATCACCCAGATTTTTTGCTTTTGTTTCACTGGTTTACGACTTTCTCTGGCTGTGGGCCTGCTAATCAGACCCACAGCCTGGCTGTTCTCTTTCTAAATTACGATATGTACCCTAGGTGCATTTACCAATTGGTACTGGGCCACCTTATCAGACCCCGTAACGCAGGGCATAGGTGTACCCAGGGCCGCCAGGGGCTGCAGCATGTATTATGCCACCCCTGGCTGGCCTCTTAAATTTGACACAACTGGCTGCACGACAGCTGGGGCGAAGACGTGTAACCACCCTTCACTTTAGGTATAGTAGCTCTATATCTAACCATACAATGGACACCCGAGTCCCTATCAGTCACTCCTATGGCAGGCCTTATCAATCCTGAAGGCAGAGTGCGTGGGCTCGTGTGAGCTAGGTTCAGGCCCGAGCCGAGCCCGGCTGCAGCTTGCGGAATCAAGACCCAATAGCTGTTCCATGATAACGCGTACCATATCGGTAACTCCGGTATCGCGTTATCAAAGCATGTCGAGTAAGGTGTCATACGAATCGGGGTGCTGCCCTCTCACCAATTCTGGCGATGAGGTTAGTATCCCACCCTTCTAGAGGGACACGACATGTACGTAACTGTGAACCCCGGTTAAAGTTAACTGAAGCCTCAGCTCCACAAAATGGATGCTGCCACCACAGACACAAGTCTGACCTCCTGCTGCTGGGAGTCCTTCCAGCGAGGAGCACTTGGACAAAGGGTTTCCTGTCGAGGGCGCTGTTCGCACCGTCCCAGACAGGGTTTGTGTATTCTGGGTAGGTAGGGCTTTGGCGAGAAGGTGACTGCGGAGTGGCACCCCGGTGCTCACTACGCATCTGCCGGTTAGAACCAGTTCCAGGGGCGACAGCCCTGGCCTGGGGAAAGCCCGGCAGGGGAGAGGGGCGTAACTACCCCCCTTCCTGGTCCCACCCTTAGGGCAGGACCTAGTCATGTACCCACCCCTTTCTTTAGGATAAAGACCGGAGCGGGGACCCTTCCAAATTAGATCATCTTTGAATCAAGAACTACTTTCTACGAAAGGACACTCAAGACTCTTCTCAAGATTTCTCCCTTGTGGCTAAGGAGTAGTCACCCTGCATCAGCGGGCACCAACTAAGAACTCTGCGGTTTGCTGCAAGTCCTTCCTCAAGGATCCGACGGCCCAGCTCGACGAGAACCGGCTTCCCTGGCACCTCTGACCTCTACCCACGTCATCAGCTCAGCTGTGATCTGTGGGTGCGACGAGACCTCGAGGGACCGGCCATCATCAGAACCTGCACGCTCTTAAAAACCAGCACGACCATCGAGGTAACTCTCTGGTGAGTGCTCTGGGGTCCGAGAAGCCCCGACCCTGAGCCGCTCTAGCACCGAAGTGCAGTCTCCCAGCATCTCCACGATCTGCGTGGGGCCCTTCTGCTCGCTGCTCAGCACGTTGTCTGGTCACTCGCCGCTGGCTTGTGCCCTTCTGTGACGACATCCGAGAATCATCACTGCTGGTCTGGTTGCTCCAGACTGGCCCTTGCTTCCATCTTTGCGAGAAGCACCCCGGACCCTCCTGGTCCACTCAAGACGCCATCTTAGGCCCACCCCGTGGCCCTGAGATCTGCCAAGGCTTGTTGCCCCATCCTGGGCCCAGCGACGCTGACAGCATCATCCTTCGTGGGACAGCTCGCACCTCCACCGTGGTCGCCCGCAACGCCTCCTGGTCCGTGAGACTGCAGAGCCTAGCGTCGCCCACTCACCTAGTCGAGGTGACGGCCAACCGGTGCCTTCCTGGTACCCTCTGACTACTGGCTAGTAGTACGAACTTGGTCCCCTCTGCTTTCAGGTTTCATCAATCTCCGATCCAGGCTTGGATCTCTACGAACTATTCAGCACTGGTCGCCGGCCAGCAACTCCTTTCTTCCGGCTCCTGGCTCGTCAGCGAAGACCCCGACGCCTGTAAGACTTGTGCAGCCGCAGCCCTCGTGGCTAGGTAACTCGGCATTTCGGTGCCTGCATAGCCTCCTTACTCTAGGGTCCCGAGTCCCTCGCTTCCGACTTGCCTTATCGGGTCCGCCCGAGACCTTAATCTTTCCGTGTCCTCGGACACTTGTTTTAATTGTGCACTTGAAGTATTTGCTAAAGAGATTTGGTTTGTGCTTAGTACCCTGTCCTCATAAAGAGTACAGGGCTGTTGTGATTCTTAATAAATATCCTGTTTATTTTCATAACACTTGTGTGGTGTCCTTTCACTGGGTGTTCAAGGGGTACATGTGTGGTAAACAGCTGGCTTAACACGCCCTCTCGAGTCTTTAGCCTTAGACTGCTCGTATCCACGCTACTAGGATAGCTGGTCTATAGGTTGACTTACAACCAAACACCATAAGGGTCGTTGGAACGATACATAGCGGTCGCTAGAATAGCGAACGTTGCATATCGGGCCAACTTCTCAGTCTCCTCCCCCAGGATGGACAGGGGGAAGCTTCAAAGACATACCACCTCTGAGAGCTTCTTCAGACCAATTGCTGTACCCAGCAACTGGACCCCACCCGTTCTACCCCCACTCTGGCGAGAAGACTGGCGGCAAAAACTATGTCAGGTAGGAGGGTTTGCCAACCTATTCCAACTCCAACCCTCAGGTAGAGGAGGCGAGGTGAAGCTCGACCCCGGGCTCCGGCCATCTTGTAGATGGGGAGCCCTGCCCAATCCCAGCTAGGCTCCTGCCCCCCTCCCACAGGAGAGGAGCAGGCTAGGGAGTGTCCTCACCCCAGGACAGGGACCCATTGGTCCCTGCCCTTGCCCTAACTGTAAAGCCCCTAAATATAGTATTTAGGTGCTCCCTGAACCTTCCTTCCTCAGATCCAGATATCAAAAAGAAGAAAGAAGATCAAGAAGAAGAAGACCCGCCGCGCAGCTGCTAACAACAGGACAGCAACAACTGACTTGGCCCTAGCCCTACCGGCCTGTTGATCCTGGAACCTGCTCCTGCCTAATCCTGGTGACCTCCGCGGACAAAAACCTTGAGACACCCAGAGGACCTGCCTGCCTTGACCCTCTCGAAGATTGGGACTCCCATCAGCAGAGGATCTGCTGCAACAACCCACCTGGTGCCCACCAGGAAGCTCCGGACCATCCCACTCTGCAACAGCCGAGCCCGGGCCGGGCCAACCCAAACCACGACCACGAGGACATCCCCCCCATCGACTGGGACCCGAAGTCCAGTGACCAAAGACCCTCCTTGACGAACCAGCCGATGCCTGCAGACTCAGAACCAGGGGCCCCCCAACCGCGACCAGCTGAGGGTATGCTTTTCCGACACCCAGACACCCCTGCACCCGGCGCCCTACAGCCCCCTGTGCCTCCCTTTGGGGTACCTACCTGTGCTCAAAGATCCCAACTCACCTTTTGAAGTGCTGGTCGCCCCTGGAGAGTCTCCGTCCCTGAGCCTGCAGCCTTTGTTCCCTTTTCAAGGTCCTCATTGGATAACATTGAGGGCCCGACGGCTCAAAAGAACCCTGCACCCAGCCGCCCGAGTGCCGCTGGCTGTGACCTCTTTCTCCTATCCCACTTCCCCCCTTGCCCTGAGCAAATGACCAGGAGCCCAGCTCCCAGAGCCACGTGGCCTGCTAGCCATCAGCCACCAAACGAAGGCCCCCTTTCCCTCATTGGATATCACTGGGCCTACCTACCTCTGCACCCCTGTGCCGCTGGGACCGATCTAACTGTACTTACTGGACCCTGGGGGACCCTTGAGTCTATGCCCAGAACCTTACCTTCAACAACCAAGTACTCACCTGGAAACCGGTAATTCACTTACCTGCCAATGGATAACACTGACCCATTTTGACTTGAAAATTTTCCAAGTGTGAAGTTTTGAAAACTGAAAATATTCCTATAAAATCAGCCAAAACCCGAATTCGGAAGTACTCACCTGGGATCAGGGGAGAAGCCAGTACTGTACCTTTCAGCCCAGTACTGAACCGTAAAAGTAATCCCTAGCGGGGTTACTAGTAATCTGTATTTTCTCCATAACAACCCATTGACTGCTTTTCTATGGAATTTCTTCGAAATGTCTACTTTTGAAAACTGCAAATATTCTTTAAAAAATCATACGAAATACTGAAACGCAATTACCTACCTGTTTTGAGTTAAGCCCCCAGAGCTGGCCCTAGGAGACCAGTGCTGGGTTACAAAAGTAACGCGATCGTACTTTACCTGCAACCTGAATTTCCTCCCACTGAATAACATTGTGAGATTTACCTGGAAAAGTTTCCAAGTGTGAACTTTTAAAACAGCTGTATATTCATGAAAATTCACTACAGTAACTAAAACGTTTTTGCTAATCTGATTTCAGCTTAGACCCCAGGACTGAATCTAAGACCTAGTCCTGGAACCTCGAAAGTAATCCATAAAGTAATCTACTGTAATTATATGCAGAAAACCCATTGAGCTCAATGCTATAGTGTGTGTTAGGATTGTGTTGCTTACTAGCTATACTGTATTCACTGTGTGCACACACTTTATTGCTCCTTTGCAAAGTATTACCTGAGAGTACTCATCACCTGAAAAGTATATTTTTATAACTGTTGGTTCTAAAAATAAAACAACAATATCTTGAGGATATAACAACAATTATCCTGGAGTTCAGTTCTTGAGTGTGTGAAACCTTTTGCTGACTGAGTGTGTACAACAAATGCTTTACACTGTCCTCTGGTACTGCCTTACTGCTCGACCAAGCTACCACTTTGGAGAGTAAGGTCAGTTCTGACTTTAATTTCTGTTATACCTCCGGGGTTGGTGGACTATACACTGTACTTCATTATAGTCCAGTATATGTAGAGCCACTTTCTCACAACACCTCTTTTTCACTTGGAGTTCTGCTCCGGTTGTTACAAAACTCCATTCTGAGAATCCTAGCATGGTTGCAGGGGTTCTCAGTTCGACTTCAGCTCAAGGGGAAGTCTCCAGGTCGTTTCCAAGCAGAAAATCTACAGGGATGGTTAGGGACACAACCACTTCCTTCTTTCCAACTTCTCACCGCCCCACCCAGTCCAAAGATACCATAGCCATGAGATCGACTCTGGTGACACGGTCAGCATTGGTGGGTGGATAGGCCCTTCCAATCAGGCACTGATTTGAGTTAACCAGTTACTGGGTCTCCATGGTGACGCTAATCTCAGTATCCCTCAAGGCCTCTACTCTAGATCGACTGATCAATGGAAACTGCAACACAGGCTAAAACCTACCCCTCCCTCAAAGTCAATGGTTGCCTCAGTGGGGTTATTGACATGGTCAGACCTGGGATCCCATCTAGACATTAGCAACAACAGGCACTTCTCTTATTTTTACAGCTAGGGTCTCCAGTTTGGTTTTCTAGTGCCTGACAATTGTGACACCAAGGCTACTTGGGATCCTAGTTCTTCTCCAGTTACCCATCCTCAGACTGTGAATAGACTCTGGGCCCACCCTCCTGAGCAGGTTTTAGGGGGCCTGAAGAGGACTAATTTTTAGGGTTACCCTTGTAGGGGGGTTTTGGGCCTCATTCTTTTGGTCTCCCCAACAGCAGTAGTCTCGGTCAGGTTTATTTTTACCCAATGGTCTGCCTTTTTCTCCAATTCTTGAGAAGAAAGTGAGCCTAGGTCTACCAGGAATTGATGCATTCTCCTGGTGATAATTATTCAAATGGTGCCCCTTCATTATCAAATTCAACAATTCTTCAAATTCATGTACATTATTATTTTCTAACCAACCTCCTAGTGTTTTCACTGAGAAATTTACAAAATCCACCCAGGCGTGGCTTAGGTTTTTCTTAGCCTCCCTGAATCTGATCCTACACTCCTCAGTGCTGAATTCAAAGCCCTTAATCAGGGTACCCTTCAAGAGGTAATAGAATGTAGCATCTCTCTCACTGAGTGTCAGTAGTCTATCCCTGCACTTCACTGAGAACATTTCCCACAGGATAGAAATCCACAGCTTCCTCCAGGCTCTTTCAAATGCAATGATTTACTTAGTGGTATCATCACCCTCAAAGAATTTAGGAACAATCCCTTTGGGGATTTTGGAATCAACTAAGGCTACATCCCTATTTATTACTTTGCTGCCACCAGTAATGGGTCCTAGGGCCATCTCAGCTCTCACTTTTCCTATGGCTAGGAGTTTAGCTTCTAAGGATGTCCTCCTGGCCAGTTTCTAAAGATCTGCATCTTCAGTCACTCCTGCATCTGGGATACTACTGGGGTCACTCTGGTCTTGCTATCTGAGGGGTTGTGATGGATTCAGAGTCCCCCTACTCCTACACTACCTGAGTATCATAATCCTCTTCCCCATTGGGGGAAGTTTTACGTCCATTACCTTGTAATGTTCTGCCAGCAACTGCTGGAGATACCTCTTAGTGGGTTTAGGACCCATTGCAAGTTTACATGCTTTGCACAGTTCTTTGAGTTGGGTCACTCGTAGATGTGCATAGGGGCCAACGATGAGCTCCTGGGAGGTTGCTGCTGTATCAGTCATGGTTTTTAAAATAGTTTGGGTCTTAATATAGATTTCAAAGTGTTTCGAAGGCCTAACTACTTTACAGACTTTTTAATTTTCAAAACAGTAGGGGACTTGGCCAAGGCCCTAATACTATTTTTAATAAGTTTGAAAAAAAAATGAAAAATCGATAAAAATTCTAACTAAAGACAGTTTTGGATTTCCTCTTATGAATGCAATTATTAATCAAGTGGTACAACAAATGTCAAAGTCTTGTACCCCTCAGCTGAAACCCAAATTTAGGAATGTTTCTCTGTATATGGTATGCCACTAGGTGATTACAGCAAGCACATAGTCTAGGGGTGCCCCAAAAGTCTACAGGACTTAATGTAAAACTCAAAATGCTCTATTAGTGGTAGTCTGGGCGAACAGCCTTCGGCCTAAAACTGAGTGTAAGACACTTATTGCACAACACTGACCAATAATGGACCCACGACTCAAAAAGGAGATCCACACCAATTTTGTAAGAATAGGCTTTGTTCATACTTTATTTTAAGAACAATTTCTTCGCAAAAGGTAAGCACGTTTTATAATAAAAATACTTTTCACTTTAGAAAGTTTACAGTGCAATTTCTGAACAGTTCAATGTTATCCTTTGGAGGAAAACAATGTGGTTTAATAGGTGAGCGCAACGATTGCAATTTCAGTCTTCGGCACCAAAGGTCAGCAAGGGTCAGGTGAGTACCAAAACTCGGCCACAGAGGTCAAAAACAGAGTTCGTCCTAATGCGTTTTTATGCAGCCTGGAGGGGAATGTGGATGGGGGGGCTAAAGCTACAGTGCTTGCAGGTAAGTAATTCTGTTGCAGTGGCCAAGATTTGGGGGTTAGTCAAGCGCAGGAGATGGGGCGCCAGTAGGAAAGCACAAGTTACTTACCTTCGGTAACGATATATCTGTAAGAAACATTAGTTAGTTACATTCCATACCTTAGAATATCCCCGGGCGTCAGACTGGATCTGGAAAGTTTTCATCAGCAGTACCCCTGCGCGTCAGTAGGTTATCGTCATCCGCTCAGTGTCCGTCAGCGTTGTGATCGCTGGGATGACGTCAAAGTACTTCGACGCCACCCTCGCGCATTGACGTCAGTTCTGTACATAGCTTTCAGCACCAGGAACGCAGAGCCATGCAAGAAACCGACACTGGTGCCATGAAACTAGGGCCCTAACAGGCAAATTCCTTAACCCTAGATATCGGTTCGCAGAACGGGGAGTATAGGTGGGGCGGTAAGGAATAGAACTAACTAATGTTTCTTACAGATATATCGTTACCGGAGGTAAGTAACTTGTGCATCTAAAAGAAACACTTTAGTTAGATTCCTTACCTTAGAATAGATACCCCAACAATACCAACCCCAGTGGTGGGTCTGCGATGTCCTGGAGAACCGAACGGCCAAAGAAGCAATCTCTCCGGACTTGACTGTCTGGGCAGTAATGCTTGATGGAGAACCCCAGCGAACGAAGGAGGTCGGCCGTTGTCTGGAGGTGGGAGATGACTGTTTGGGGCGAGCCCGCCTTCAACAACCAGTGGTCGAGATAGGTGAAGACTGGAACCCCTAATCTGCGAAGATGAGCTGCGACCACTGCCATCACTTTCGTGAACACCTGAGGGGCACTGGTGAGGCCGAAGGGGAGCAGGGTAAACTGAAAGTGCTCGTGGCCTACCGTGAACCGCATGGGTCAGCAGGACTGGAATATGGAAATAAGCGTCCTGCAAGTTGAACGCTACCATCCAGTCTCCAGAGTCTAGGGCAGCCAAACCTGAGCTAACGTCAGAATCTTGAACTTCTCCTTCCGGAGGAAGACGTTGATGCTCCTGAGGTCCAAGATAGGACGCAGCCCCCCTTTGCCCTTCTTGGGAACCCGAAAGTAGTGAGAGTAAAAACCCCGTCCTACTTCTGGGCCAGGAACGCGCTCTATGGCCCCCTTGGCCAAGAGGGCCGTATCTTCCTCCTGCAGAAGTTGCAAGTAATCCCCCGACATGCGGTGGTACTGCAGTGGCATGGCTGGAGGGATCACCTCGAAGGGGAGGGAACAGCCCCTGCGGACGATTTGCAGCACCCACCTGTCCGAAGTGATGGTACGCCAGGGAAGCAGGTGATGGCGAACTCTGCCTCCCACTGGCGTGGAATGGGCCTGAAAGCTCGTACTAGGAAGGCTTTGAGGCAGATGCAGCGGATGTGGACTGACCGTTTCCCTGTCCCCCTGCTACGCCTCGGCGGAATGCATATCCGCGAACACGCGGAGGTTGGTTCTGCGGCTTGTGGCTGGACGAACGTGCGGGGGTATCCCTTCCTTGGCCACGAAAAGAGTGAAAAGCAGAAGTTTGCTGGCGCTGGGTCGACAGACCCACGGACTTTTCCATAGCCCTGGAGTCCTAAAAGCGTTCGAGCGCACCATCTGCTTTGTCGCCAAAGAGGCGATGGCCTTTAAAAGGCATGTCCATGAGAGTGCTCTGGACATTCCCTGAAAAGTTTGTGGACCTCAGCCAGGGGTGATGACAAATCGTCACCGCCGCTGCCATCCCTCTACCCAGCGAGTCCATGATGTCAAGTCCACATCGGATGGAGTACTGTGCTGCATCCTGCCCCTCAGCAAGAGCTTGGGCGAGCCGTGCCCTAGCCTCTTCCGGACACTGGGGAAGCACGTCCGCCACTGTATCCCACAGTGAGTGGGTGTAACGGTCCAAAAGGCATGCAGTATTAAAGCTTTGCAACCCCAAACTGAGTGAAGAAAACACTTTCTTGCCTAACTGTCAAGCCTTTTGGATTCCCGGGCCGGTGGTGCGGTCGGGAAGGCGGTTTGGGACGTGGAGGCCTGGATAACCAGATTCTCAGGGGTCGGGTGGGTGGACAGAAAGCAGAGGTTGCCCGGAGCTGGCCGGTTTCGCCAGGCCTAGTTCCGATCCACTGGGGAAACTGTGGTGGGCTTGGAACAAGTGCCCATCAGAAGGTCAGTGAGGGCTTCATTAAAGTGCAGTAATGGCTCTGAGGAGTTTACTGGCGGTAGAAGCACCTGGGTGAGGAGGTTAGTCCTCACGGTCGCTGCAGAGAGCTCAAGGCCCAAGGCGTTGGCTGCCTTGCGCAGCAGCACAGCATAAGTGGCTCTTGTGAGAAGATGGCCTGATATGCAGTGCTCACTATTCTAGTGAACACTATGTATCAGTCCAGCAACCCTTATTGATGATTGGTTGTAAGTCAACCTTATAGACCAGCTATCCTAGTAGCGTGGATACGAGCAGTCTAAGGCTAAAGACTCGAGAGGGCGTGTTAAGCCAGCTGTTATACCACACATATACCCCTTGAACACCAAGTGAAAGGACACCACACAAGTGTTATGAAAATAAACAAGATATTTATTAAGAATCACAACAGCCCTGTACTCTTTGTGAGGACAGGGTACTAAGCACAAAACAAAACTCTTACGAAAATACTTAAGTTAGCACAGTATATACAAATGCCCGAGGGGCACGGAAAACCATATACTCTGAAAGTGGAATGCGAAATTACTAGCAGGTAAGTACAATACCAATAGGCTTTGGAATCGCTAGGACTACGTTACTGAACCTTCAGATTACTAGTAGGAGGCCTAGGGGACTCGGGTGCAGAGTGTGCACTCTCACGCGGGATGCGGGACAAAGTCTATGGTAGCTAGATTTCACAGAGTTAGTGTTCTCGGGCGAACCCGACCTGGTAGGAGGAAAACGAAAGTGGATCCTGACCCTTGGATAGTGAGGCTATGCTGGGGCACCGAAATGCCGAAGTTACCTAGCCCAGGGGCTGCAGCTGCATAGGTCTCAAAAGACGTCGGGAATCCTCGTAGACGGACCAGGAGCCTGGAAGAAAGATGCTGGCAGGCGACCAGTGAAGAGAGTTCGAAGTGATCCAAGCCTGGATCTTGACGATAGATGACACCTGAAAGCAGAGGGGACCAAGTTTGTGACTACTAGCCAGTAGTCAGGTGGCACCAGGAGGGCACCGGATGGTAGTCACCTCGACTAGGTGAGTGGGCGACGCTGTGCTCTGCAGATCTCACGGACCAGGAGTCGTTGTCGGCGACCAGGATGGAGAAGCGAGCTGTCCCACGATGGATGAAGCTGTCGGCGTCGCTGGAACCAGGATTGGGCAACAAAGCCTTGGCAAATTCAAGCCCACGCGGTGAACCTAAAATGGCGTCTGGAGTGGACCAGGAGGGTCCGGGGTGCTTCTCTCGTGGAAGGAAGCAAGGGCCAGTCTGGAGCAACCAGACCAGCAGCAGTGATGTCGTCGGGCGTCGTTAAGAAGGCCACAAGCCAGCCGGCTAGTAGCCAAACAACGCGGTGAGCAGCAAAAAACAGAAGGGCCCCACGCAGATCGTGGAGATGCTGGAGGGCTGATCTTCGGTGCTGGAGCTGGAGCTGCTCAGGGTTGGGGCTTCTCGGACCCCAAAGCACTCACCAGTGGAACACTCAGCGGGCTTGTTGTGAAGAAGTCGTGCAGTCTTGGCGATCGTCGGTCCCTCGAGGTCTCGTCGCACTCACGGTTCTCAGCTTGGCTGTAGAGGTGAGTAGAGGTCAGAGGTGCCAGGGAAGCCGGGTCTCGTCGAGCTGGGTCGTCGGATTCCTGAGGAAGGACTTGCAGCAGACCGCAGTGTTCTTGATGGTGCCTGCGGATGCAGGGTGACTACTCCTTAGCCACAAGGGAGAATCTTGAAGAAGAAATCTTGATGTCCTTTCGCAGAAAGTCGTGTCTTGATTCCAAAGATAATCTAATTTGAACAGGGGGCCCGGTCCTATCTTTATACTAAGAAAAGGGGCTGACCCGGTGACTAGGTCCTGCCTATGGGTGGGACTAGGAGGGGGGTGGTTACACCCCTCTCCCATGCCGGACTTCCCCCAGGCCAGGGGCTGGTGTGCCCCTGGAACTGGTTCTGACCGGCCTATGCGTAGTGAGCACCGGGGTGCCACTCAGCAGTCACCTTCCTGTAAAGCCCTGCCTACCCAGGATACACAAAACCCTGTCTGGGATGGTGCTAGCACCGCCCCGGACAGGAAACCCTTTGTCCAAGCTCTCCCCTCTGGAAGGACTCCCAGCAGCAGGAGGTCAGACTCGTGTCTGTGGTGGCAGCATCCATTTTGTGGAGCTGAGGCTTCGTTTAACTTTAACCGGGGTTCACAGTTACATACATGTCGTGTCCCTCTAGAAGGGTGGAATGCTAACCCCGTCGCCAGAATTGGCGAGGGGTTAGTATTCCAATTCGTATGACACCTTACTCGACATGTTTTGATAAAGCAATACCAAAGATAGCATTTAACCGTGAGGATTATAATGCACTTAAGAGTATATGGTATGCGTTATCATGGAACAGCTATTAGGACTTGGTTCCGCAAGCTGCAGATAGGCTCAGCTCATGCCAGAGCACCATCTCACACGATTCCAAGCACTCTGCCTTCAGGATTGTCAAGGCCTGCCATAGGAGTGACTGATAGGAATCTGTGTGTCCATTTTTAGGGTTAGATATAGGTATACTATATCTACAGCAAAGGGTGATTACACAACTTTGCCCCAGCTGTCATGCAGCCAGTTGTGTCAAATTTAGGAGGCCAGCCAGGGGTGGCATAATACATGTGTAGGAGAGTAGGGTCTGCTATCCTATGGTCACCCCAATTTTTGCTTTTTGCTTCACTGGTTTTCGACTTACTGAGGCTGTGGGCCTGCTAATCAGACCCCCAGCCTGCTGTTCTCTCTCTAAATTTATGATACATGTGCTATAGGTACATACCACAATTGGAAATGGACTCCTTGTCAGCCCCTGTACCATGCACTATAGGTGCTCAGGGCATAGGTGCCACCAAGGCCTACCAGGGGCTGAAGCATAGCTTTTGCCACCCCTGGCTGGTTCTTAAATTGACACAACTGGCTGATCACTCAGCTGGGGCAAGTGGGTGTAATCACCCCTTGCTTAGATATAGTATACCTATATCTAAACCTATATCTGGACACATATATAGCCTGTAAGCCACTCCTATGGAAGGCCTCATCAATCCTAGAGGCAGAGTGCGTGGTTTTATGTGAGATGGTGCTCTGGCATGAGCTGAGCCTGTCTGCAGCTGTCGGGAACAACTCCCTAAGCTGATCCGGGATAATGCCATACCATATACTCTTAAGCGCCTTATAATCCTCGCGGTTATATAGCAACTTTGGTTTGGCTTTATCAAAACATGTCGTGTAAGGTGTCATACGAATTGGAATACTACCCCCTCGCCAGTTCTGGCGACGGGGGTAGCATTCCACCCTTCTAGAGGGAGAAGACATGTTACTTTACTGAAACGCGGTTGATTTAAAATGAGCCTCAGATCCACAAGATGGATGCCCCTGCCACAGACACGGGTCTGGCCTCCTGCTGCTGACCGAAACCCGGCAGAGGAGGCCTGGACAAAGAGTTTCCTGTCACAGGGCGGTGTCAAACCACCCCAGACAGGAGATAGTGGATTGGAGTAGGGAGGTTTCAAAGAAACCAGACACTGCCTGGGGAGCACAAGGCTGCCCCTTGCAGGATCCGGCCAAACCGGTTCTGGGGCCTCCCAGCCCCTGTCCCAGCGCGGCCAGGATCAAAGGAGAGGGGTGTAACCACCCCCTTCCTGGGTCCCACCCATAGGAGGGGACCTAGCAGGATGTCCAACCCCCTAGATTCGAATAAGAGGGGGAGCAGTCCCAACGGACTTCAGATCATCCTGAAGAAACATAAGAAACGAAATCTGGACCCTTCGACTTTCTACACGACGTGAGAAGACTGAAGAATCTCCCTTGTGGTCAAGGAGTGACCACCCTGTGCAAACAGGCACCATCCAGCCCTCGACCCTTGCTTTGTTGCAGTTCCCGCCGGAACTCGAGCGACAGAGATCGACGAGATCAAGCTTGCCTGCCTTCTACCTGCCCGATCCACAGTCCCTGCAGAGCTGAGACCCGTGGAGGCGACCGGAAGCGTGGGGCACGCCATCTTGAAAAGGCCACGAGACGCTGACCGTGCAGCCCACGAGTGACCCTCGAAGCTGTACACCGGGGTTTGAGAAGCCCCAGCCCCGAGCTCCACTTGCACCAAAGCTCACCCCTCCACACTCGACGAGTGCTGCGTGGGGCCCTTCTGCCTGTGTGTGCTCGACGCGTTGGCCCGGTCACTTGCCAGCTGGCTTGTGGCCCCTGTGCCGACGAAACTTGAAATACGACTCGCTTTTCTGGTTGCTCCAGATCTGCACCAGCTCCTGTGAAAAGGAGCACCCACTCTGACCTTCCTGGTTCGAGTGATAAGCAATCTCCCGGTTCTGCGTGGATTGCTTTTGCCAAGTGCTGTTTGCTGCAATCTTGAAGCCGACGGTGCTGACGGCGAGAGCCTACGTGGGACAGATCGTGACCTGCTCCTGGACGTCGCAGATGCCCCAGAGCCCACGTGACAGCGGAGAGAAGCCTATCGACAACCGCCTGATTGCGCCCGACATTGCCTGGTTCCGTCCTGGTTCCACCCTGGTCACTGCTGAGTGACCCAGACTCTGTCCCCTCTGCTTTCAGGTACTTTTCTACTTCGATCCACCCTTGGATCGCACCGGACACTTCTGCTTCACAGCGCCTGCAGCTGCAACAGCTCCAAGCACCAAGAACCTGCGTGACAGAACCCGACGCCACTTCGACCCTGTGCACCCACGGCCTGTGGGTGAGGTAACTTTGCAACGCCGGTGTCCTTACACTGGTACACACCTCTAGGGTCTGTGTCTAAAGTTTTGTGTTCCTAGGTTCAGCGGAAGTATCATTTAATTCACTTTAACTAACTTTTACGCACCATTGACATTACATTGGTGCGCGCCGCACTTTCCGTGCTGCACCCGTATCCTGTGGGCTACTCCCGACTTCTTCATTGCTTGTCCTGACTGCTCCCAGCGAATCTCTAGGCCCTAGGCCTAACCATTGTTCGATAAGTGTTACTTATACCATTTTTTTAGTATATGGTCTGAGTGGCCCCCCGCCCTCAGCCATAATTGTGCCAACTTTATATGTTTAACAGTGCTTTTGATTTAACGCTTGTGCCCCTTTCCTCATAAAGAGTACTGGGGAGTAATTTAGAAATAAATACATATATTTTTACAATATATACTTGTGTGGTGTCCTTTCATTTGATTACAGGATTGTATGTGGTAAAACAGCTCGCTTAACACGACCTCTTAAGTTAAGCCTTTAAGGCTGCTTAGTCCATGCTACCACTAGGATAGCTTGTCTACAAGGTTGACTTACAACCTGACATCTTTGGGGTTTGTTTGGACTGATACCCAGTGGTTCCAGAATTGGAAACACTACATATCAGGCCAACTTCTCACATTGGTGTGCAGCGGTGCGGATTTGAGCTTGCTGTTTGTTTTACCATTGCAATCTTTATCAAATTGAAAGATCACATCAAGTACCTCTAGGTACATATAAATCAAAAGCTTAGCATATTAAGTTCTACTGAACTTAGTAGTTGTAGATTAAAGGGATTAGCACACCCTGACTACAACTCACTAGCAAGGTACAGTAGGAAACCACTTAGTGTAGGTAAGTGCACCACTTACACCTCACTAGCAGTCATGTCTGATGCAGATAGAGCCTCAGGCTCTGCTCCTGTAGAAGTTGATCCTATAGGGACAACATCCAGATATGACAACCTTAGCCACAAAGACCTGAGTGCCTTGTGCACAGCCAGGGGGCTAAAAAAGGGCAGAGGCCCTACCATTCCTTCCCTAATAGCTCTCCTAGAAAAGGATGATCTAGATAAGGTGAGTCAGGCTCCCTTAGATTCAGGTGAAGGGAACAACTCCCCTGAGAATGAGAATCTTCCAGAAGAAGAAGAGGAGGAGGAAGAGGAAGAGGAAGGCTCTGATTTAGAAGAGCCTGAAGATCAGGATCAGAGGGGAAACCAGGGACAGGTTGCCAGCCTTAACCAGGCCAACTTGGACCTACATGGGAATGGGGAGGGCCAGCACCACCCCAGATCTCATAACCAAATTCTCCCAGGTAATAGGAGGGAGAGGTCTCTATCAGGGGACTCTCACCTTTCTAGTGCCTCAAGAGAATCTCAAAGAGGGATGACTTCCTCCCAGAGAAAAGAGCATAGGGCCAGAATGAGGGCTGTCCAACTCCAAATAGAGAGGGAAGAGGTAGCCCTGGCTCAAGCTAAGCTTACCTTGGAACAAGCTAAACTTACCTTGGCAAGGGAGAAAAAAATAAGTGGCTTAGATGCCACTGGTGGCAGCAAAATTCCTAAAGAAAAAGACAGGGCCTATGACAATAGAAACCTGACAAAAATTGTGCCCCCCTACAAGGAAGGGGATGATATCCACAAATGGATGACTGCTCTTGAGAGGGCCTGCATGGTACAGCAGGTCCCTGAGGATCAGTGGGCAGCAATTTTATGGTACTCCTTTTCTGAGAAAGGGAGGGACAGGCTCCTCACTGTTAGACCTGAGGATGCCAAAAACTACTCTGTTCTGAAGAGTGCTCTTATTGAAGGGTTTGGCCTAACCACTGAGCAATACAGGTTGTTGTTCAGAGACACCCAAAAAGCACAGACTCAGGACTGGACTGATTTTGTAGATTGTGCCACTAAGGCTCTGGAGGGTTGGCTGCAGGGAAGTAAAGTTTCAGACTATACAGGATTGTACAATCTTATGATGAGAGAACAGATCCTTAATAACTGTCAGAACCAGCTGTTGCATCAATACCTTGTTGACTCTGATTTGACCTCTCCCCAAGAATTGGGAAAGAAGGCAGACAAATGGGTCAGAACAAGGATTAAGCAGAAAAACCAGAACCAAGGTGACCAGAAGAAAACAGACCAGAAGGGTGGGAATCAGAAAGATAAAGAAAAGGACCAGAAGTCTTCAGGCCCCCAAACTAGCAATAAGGAGGGGGGTTCCCAAAATGGAAACAAGAAAAAGAAGAATGATGGCCCAAAGAAACCTTGGTGTAATACCTGCAAATCAGTTTCACACTGGGGCAGTGAATGCACTAAGAAAAATCCAGTCCCCACCACTGCAGCTCCTAAAGCACCTGCACCCCCTAGTACAGTTAACAGTGGTGGTACACAGCCAAAGGGTTTAGTAGGGTTGACCCTGGGTACTGAGGTGGAATCTGGCCTAGTCAGAATCCCCACACAGGCAGTTCTCCTATATGATGTGGACTTATCTTTGACCACTGCAGTAAGCCCCAGTAACCTGGGCAAATATAGGCAGACTCCCTTAATTAATGAGAAACTGGCTCAGGCCTACAGGGACACTTGTGCCAGTGTCACAATGGTGCACCTGGCTTTGTGGATCCTGGACAGATTGTACTAGGTGAAAGTTACCTAGTGACCAATGCAAGCAACTCCACTACTTCCCATAGTGTGGCTGTTGTGAACTTCTCCTGGGGAGGGGTAGATGGCCTAAAGAAAGTTGTTGTGAGTGCAGACCTCCCAGTAGACTGTCTGTTAGGCAATGATCTTGAAAGCTCAGTTTGGTCAGAAGTGGAGTACAGGACTCATGCAGAAATGCTAGGGATTTCAGCTCATGTCCTTGCAGTGACAAGGTCTCAGGCTAAGAAGTGCCTTCCTGAACCAGTGGTGGATCTTGAAACAATAGACCAACCACAACCCAAGAGGAGGAGCAAGAGGGTTAAGGCTGTGCCTTCCCACTTGCCCCAGGTTGAGGATCCAGTTTCACAGGAAACTGATTCTGCAGTCCAAGAGGAGACTGTCTCAGATGAGCTTGAACCTGAACAGGTTGAGTTTCTGGGGACAGGGGGACCCTCAAGGGCAGACCTGGGGCAGGCCCAATTAGATTGCCCTTCACTTGAACCCCTCAGACAGCAAGCTGCTGCTGAGGCTGCAGGGAATGCTCAAGGTACCCATAAGGTGTATTGGGATGAAGGGCTCCTTTATTCAGAGGCTAGAGACCCCAAGCCTGGCACCACCAGGAGGTTGGTTATACCTTTGAAGTTTAGGGGCTTCCTTCTTACCTTGGCCCATGATATTCCCCTTGCAGGACACTTAGGCCAGAATAAGACTTGGGACAGGCTTGTTCCACACTTTCACTGGCCTCACATGTCAGAAAATGTCAAGGAGTTTTGTCGCTCCTGTGTCACTTGCCAAGCCAGTGGTAAGTCAGGTGGCACAACAAAGGCCCCCCTGATACCACTACCTGTGGTGGGGGTACCCTTTGAAAGAGTTGGAATAGACATTGTGGGTCCCATGGATCCTCAAACAGCATCTGGGCACAGATTTATACTGGTGGTAGTGGATCATGCCACCAGGTACCCAGAGGCAATTCCCCTGAGGACCACCACAGCTCCTGTGGTGGCAAAAGCCCTCATTGCAGTTTTCTCAAGAGTGGGCTTTCCAAAGGAGGTTCTTTCAGACAGAGGTACTAACTTTATGTCTGGATACTTAAAAGCAATGTGGAAAGAGTGTGGAGTAAACTATAAGTTTACCACACCCTACCATCCACAGTGCAATGGGCTTGTGGAAAGGTTCAACAAGACCCTAAAGGGAATGATAAAAGGTTTACCAGAGAAGCTTAGGCGGAAATGGGACATCCTTTTACCCTGCTTGCTCTTTGCTTACAGAGAGGTCCCACAGAAGGGGGTTGGCTACAGCCCTTTTGAACTTTTGTTTGGCCACCCTGTAAGAGGTCCATTGAGTTTGGTGAAGGAAGGATGGGAGTTACCTCTCAAAAAGCCTAAACTAGACATTGTGGACTATGTACTTGGTCTCCGCTCCAGGATGGCTGAATACATGGAGAGAGCATCCAAAAACCTTGAGGCAAGTCAGGAATTACAGAAAGCCTGGCATGACCAAAAGGCTGTTATGGTTGAGTTCCAGCCAGGACAGAAGGTGTGGGTGTTGGACCCAGTGGGGCCAGCAGCTCTCCAGGACAAATGGACTGGACCCTACCCTATCATTGAAAAGAAGGGAGAAGTCACCTACTTGGTTGATTTTGGTACCCCTAGGAGCCCCCACAGGGTGCTCCATGTGAACAGATTGAAAGCATTTGTTGACAGGGAGGACATGAGTCTCCTCATGGCCACAGATGGGGAACAGGAGGAAGAGAGTGACCCTCTCCCAGACCTGCTTTCCCAGAACCCTGATGATGGTTCAGTTGATGGAGTAGCCTTGGCAGGCAGCCTCACTGAGCAGCAACAGGTGGACTGCAGACAGGTGTTGCAGGCCCACAGACAATTGTTTTCACTCACACCCAGTCAGACTAACTGGTGCACCCATGAGGTGGACACTGGTGACAATCTGCCTGTGAAGAATAAGATCTACAGGCAACCTGACCATGTCAGGGATTGTATAAAGGCTGAGGTGCAAAAGATGTTGGAGCTTGGAGTGATTGAGCCATCAGAGAGCCCATGGGCTAGCCCAGTGGTCCTTGTGCCAAAACCTCATACCAAAGATGGGAAGAGAGAAATGAGGTTTTGTGTGGACTACAGAGGTCTCAATGCTGTCACTAGGACAGATGCTCATCCCATTCCAAGAGCAGATGAGCTCATTGATAAATTGGCTTCTGCCAAGTTTCTGAGCACATTTGATTTGACAGCTGGCTACTGGCAAATCAGACTAGCTGAGGAGTCAAAAGCCAAAACAGCATTTTCAACCCCTAGTGGACATTATCAGTTTGTGGTAATGCCCTTTGGCTTGAAAAATGCACCTGCCACTTTCCAAAGGTTGGTGAACCAAGTCCTTGCTGGGTTGGATGACTTTTGTGCAGCATATCTAGATGATATTGCTGTCTTTAGCTCCACCTGGGAGGATCACCTGATCCACCTGAAGAAGGTTCTGGAGGCCCTGCAAAAGGCAGGCCTGACTATCAAGGCTACTAAGTGCCAGATAGGGCAGAGCAAGGTTGTGTACTTGGGCCACCTAGTAGGTGGGGGTCAAGTTCAACCACTGGAGAGCAAGATCCAGACCATACAGGACTGGGCTCCTCCAACTACCCAGACACAAGTCAGAGCCTTCTTGGGCCTGACTGGGTATTACAGAAAATTTGTAAAGAACTATGGGTCCATTGTGACACCATTGAATGACTTGACATCCAAGAAGATGCCCAAAAAGGTTCAGTGGACAGTTAGCTGTCAAAAGGCATTTGATGACCTGAAGAAGGCCATGTGCTCTGCACCTATCCTGAAGAGTCCTGACTACTCCAAACAGTTCATTGTACAGACAGATGCTTCTGAGTTGGGGGTGGGAGCTGTGCTTTCACAACTTAATCAAGATGGTCAAGACCAGCCCATTGCTTTTATTAGCAGAAGGCTGACCCCCAGGGAGAAACGTTGGTCAGCTATTGAGAGGGAGGCCTTTGCTGTGGTTTGGGCCCTGAAGAAGTTGAGGCCATACTTGTTTGGTACTCACTTCCTAATTCAGACAGACCATAAGCCCCTCTTGTGGCTAAATCAGATGAAGGGTGAAAATCCCAAACTGCTCAGGTGGTCCATTTCCCTACAGGGGATGGACTTTACAGTGGAGCACCGCCCAGGGACTGACCATGGTAATGCAGATGGTCTCTCCAGGTACTTCCACTTAGAACATGAAGACTTATCTGGTCAAGGTTAAGTTTAATGTCCCTGCGTTTGGGGGGGGGTTATGTAGGAGAGTAGGGTCTGCTATCCTATGGTCACCCCAATTTTTGCTTTTTGCTTCACTGGTTTTCGACTTACTGAGGCTGTGGGCCTGCTAATCAGACCCCCAGCCTGCTGTTCTCTCTCTAAATTTATGATACATGTGCTATAGGTACATACCACAATTGGAAATGGACTCCTTGTCAGCCCCTGTACCATGCACTATAGGTGCTCAGGGCATAGGTGCCACCAAGGCCTACCAGGGGCTGAAGCATAGCTTTTGCCACCCCTGGCTGGTTCTTAAATTGACACAACTGGCTGATCACTCAGCTGGGGCAAGTGGGTGTAATCACCCCTTGCTTAGATATAGTATACCTATATCTAAACCTATATCTGGACACATATATAGCCTGTAAGCCACTCCTATGGAAGGCCTCATCAATCCTAGAGGCAGAGTGCGTGGTTTTATGTGAGATGGTGCTCTGGCATGAGCTGAGCCTGTCTGCAGCTGTCGGGAACAACTCCCTAAGCTGATCCGGGATAATGCCATACCATATACTCTTAAGCGCCTTATAATCCTCGCGGTTATATAGCAACTTTGGTTTGGCTTTATCAAAACATGTCGTGTAAGGTGTCATACGAATTGGAATACTACCCCCTCGCCAGTTCTGGCGACGGGGGTAGCATTCCACCCTTCTAGAGGGAGAAGACATGTTACTTTACTGAAACGCGGTTGATTTAAAATGAGCCTCAGATCCACAAGATGGATGCCCCTGCCACAGACACGGGTCTGGCCTCCTGCTGCTGACCGAAACCCGGCAGAGGAGGCCTGGACAAAGAGTTTCCTGTCACAGGGCGGTGTCAAACCACCCCAGACAGGAGATAGTGGATTGGAGTAGGGAGGTTTCAAAGAAACCAGACACTGCCTGGGGAGCACAAGGCTGCCCCTTGCAGGATCCGGCCAAACCGGTTCTGGGGCCTCCCAGCCCCTGTCCCAGCGCGGCCAGGATCAAAGGAGAGGGGTGTAACCACCCCCTTCCTGGGTCCCACCCATAGGAGGGGACCTAGCAGGATGTCCAACCCCCTAGATTCGAATAAGAGGGGGAGCAGTCCCAACGGACTTCAGATCATCCTGAAGAAACATAAGAAACGAAATCTGGACCCTTCGACTTTCTACACGACGTGAGAAGACTGAAGAATCTCCCTTGTGGTCAAGGAGTGACCACCCTGTGCAAACAGGCACCATCCAGCCCTCGACCCTTGCTTTGTTGCAGTTCCCGCCGGAACTCGAGCGACAGAGATCGACGAGATCAAGCTTGCCTGCCTTCTACCTGCCCGATCCACAGTCCCTGCAGAGCTGAGACCCGTGGAGGCGACCGGAAGCGTGGGGCACGCCATCTTGAAAAGGCCACGAGACGCTGACCGTGCAGCCCACGAGTGACCCTCGAAGCTGTACACCGGGGTTTGAGAAGCCCCAGCCCCGAGCTCCACTTGCACCAAAGCTCACCCCTCCACACTCGACGAGTGCTGCGTGGGGCCCTTCTGCCTGTGTGTGCTCGACGCGTTGGCCCGGTCACTTGCCAGCTGGCTTGTGGCCCCTGTGCCGACGAAACTTGAAATACGACTCGCTTTTCTGGTTGCTCCAGATCTGCACCAGCTCCTGTGAAAAGGAGCACCCACTCTGACCTTCCTGGTTCGAGTGATAAGCAATCTCCCGGTTCTGCGTGGATTGCTTTTGCCAAGTGCTGTTTGCTGCAATCTTGAAGCCGACGGTGCTGACGGCGAGAGCCTACGTGGGACAGATCGTGACCTGCTCCTGGACGTCGCAGATGCCCCAGAGCCCACGTGACAGCGGAGAGAAGCCTATCGACAACCGCCTGATTGCGCCCGACATTGCCTGGTTCCGTCCTGGTTCCACCCTGGTCACTGCTGAGTGACCCAGACTCTGTCCCCTCTGCTTTCAGGTACTTTTCTACTTCGATCCACCCTTGGATCGCACCGGACACTTCTGCTTCACAGCGCCTGCAGCTGCAACAGCTCCAAGCACCAAGAACCTGCGTGACAGAACCCGACGCCACTTCGACCCTGTGCACCCACGGCCTGTGGGTGAGGTAACTTTGCAACGCCGGTGTCCTTACACTGGTACACACCTCTAGGGTCTGTGTCTAAAGTTTTGTGTTCCTAGGTTCAGCGGAAGTATCATTTAATTCACTTTAACTAACTTTTACGCACCATTGACATTACATTGGTGCGCGCCGCACTTTCCGTGCTGCACCCGTATCCTGTGGGCTACTCCCGACTTCTTCATTGCTTGTCCTGACTGCTCCCAGCGAATCTCTAGGCCCTAGGCCTAACCATTGTTCGATAAGTGTTACTTATACCATTTTTTTAGTATATGGTCTGAGTGGCCCCCCGCCCTCAGCCATAATTGTGCCAACTTTATATGTTTAACAGTGCTTTTGATTTAACGCTTGTGCCCCTTTCCTCATAAAGAGTACTGGGGAGTAATTTAGAAATAAATACATATATTTTTACAATATATACTTGTGTGGTGTCCTTTCATTTGATTACAGGATTGTATGTGGTAAAACAGCTCGCTTAACACGACCTCTTAAGTTAAGCCTTTAAGGCTGCTTAGTCCATGCTACCACTAGGATAGCTTGTCTACAAGGTTGACTTACAACCTGACATCTTTGGGGTTTGTTTGGACTGATACCCAGTGGTTCCAGAATTGGAAACACTACATATCAGGCCAACTTCTCACATTGGTGTGCAGCGGTGCGGATTTGAGCTTGCTGTTTGTTTTACCATTGCAATCTTTATCAAATTGAAAGATCACATCAAGTACCTCTAGGTACATATAAATCAAAAGCTTAGCATATTAAGTTCTACTGAACTTAGTAGTTGTAGATTAAAGGGATTAGCACACCCTGACTACAACTCACTAGCAAGGTACAGTAGGAAACCACTTAGTGTAGGTAAGTGCACCACTTACACCTCACTAGCAGTCATGTCTGATGCAGATAGAGCCTCAGGCTCTGCTCCTGTAGAAGTTGATCCTATAGGGACAACATCCAGATATGACAACCTTAGCCACAAAGACCTGAGTGCCTTGTGCACAGCCAGGGGGCTAAAAAAGGGCAGAGGCCCTACCATTCCTTCCCTAATAGCTCTCCTAGAAAAGGATGATCTAGATAAGGTGAGTCAGGCTCCCTTAGATTCAGGTGAAGGGAACAACTCCCCTGAGAATGAGAATCTTCCAGAAGAAGAAGAGGAGGAGGAAGAGGAAGAGGAAGGCTCTGATTTAGAAGAGCCTGAAGATCAGGATCAGAGGGGAAACCAGGGACAGGTTGCCAGCCTTAACCAGGCCAACTTGGACCTACATGGGAATGGGGAGGGCCAGCACCACCCCAGATCTCATAACCAAATTCTCCCAGGTAATAGGAGGGAGAGGTCTCTATCAGGGGACTCTCACCTTTCTAGTGCCTCAAGAGAATCTCAAAGAGGGATGACTTCCTCCCAGAGAAAAGAGCATAGGGCCAGAATGAGGGCTGTCCAACTCCAAATAGAGAGGGAAGAGGTAGCCCTGGCTCAAGCTAAGCTTACCTTGGAACAAGCTAAACTTACCTTGGCAAGGGAGAAAAAAATAAGTGGCTTAGATGCCACTGGTGGCAGCAAAATTCCTAAAGAAAAAGACAGGGCCTATGACAATAGAAACCTGACAAAAATTGTGCCCCCCTACAAGGAAGGGGATGATATCCACAAATGGATGACTGCTCTTGAGAGGGCCTGCATGGTACAGCAGGTCCCTGAGGATCAGTGGGCAGCAATTTTATGGTACTCCTTTTCTGAGAAAGGGAGGGACAGGCTCCTCACTGTTAGACCTGAGGATGCCAAAAACTACTCTGTTCTGAAGAGTGCTCTTATTGAAGGGTTTGGCCTAACCACTGAGCAATACAGGTTGTTGTTCAGAGACACCCAAAAAGCACAGACTCAGGACTGGACTGATTTTGTAGATTGTGCCACTAAGGCTCTGGAGGGTTGGCTGCAGGGAAGTAAAGTTTCAGACTATACAGGATTGTACAATCTTATGATGAGAGAACAGATCCTTAATAACTGTCAGAACCAGCTGTTGCATCAATACCTTGTTGACTCTGATTTGACCTCTCCCCAAGAATTGGGAAAGAAGGCAGACAAATGGGTCAGAACAAGGATTAAGCAGAAAAACCAGAACCAAGGTGACCAGAAGAAAACAGACCAGAAGGGTGGGAATCAGAAAGATAAAGAAAAGGACCAGAAGTCTTCAGGCCCCCAAACTAGCAATAAGGAGGGGGGTTCCCAAAATGGAAACAAGAAAAAGAAGAATGATGGCCCAAAGAAACCTTGGTGTAATACCTGCAAATCAGTTTCACACTGGGGCAGTGAATGCACTAAGAAAAATCCAGTCCCCACCACTGCAGCTCCTAAAGCACCTGCACCCCCTAGTACAGTTAACAGTGGTGGTACACAGCCAAAGGGTTTAGTAGGGTTGACCCTGGGTACTGAGGTGGAATCTGGCCTAGTCAGAATCCCCACACAGGCAGTTCTCCTATATGATGTGGACTTATCTTTGACCACTGCAGTAAGCCCCAGTAACCTGGGCAAATATAGGCAGACTCCCTTAATTAATGAGAAACTGGCTCAGGCCTACAGGGACACTTGTGCCAGTGTCACAATGGTGACACCTGGCTTTGTGGATCCTGGACAGATTGTACTAGGTGAAAGTTACCTAGTGACCAATGCAAGCAACTCCACTACTTCCCATAGTGTGGCTGTTGTGAACTTCTCCTGGGGAGGGGTAGATGGCCTAAAGAAAGTTGTTGTGAGTGCAGACCTCCCAGTAGACTGTCTGTTAGGCAATGATCTTGAAAGCTCAGTTTGGTCAGAAGTGGAGTACAGGACTCATGCAGAAATGCTAGGGATTTCAGCTCATGTCCTTGCAGTGACAAGGTCTCAGGCTAAGAAGTGCCTTCCTGAACCAGTGGTGGATCTTGAAACAATAGACCAACCACAACCCAAGAGGAGGAGCAAGAGGGTTAAGGCTGTGCCTTCCCACTTGCCCCAGGTTGAGGATCCAGTTTCACAGGAAACTGATTCTGCAGTCCAAGAGGAGACTGTCTCAGATGAGCTTGAACCTGAACAGGTTGAGTTTCTGGGGACAGGGGGACCCTCAAGGGCAGACCTGGGGCAGGCCCAATTAGATTGCCCTTCACTTGAACCCCTCAGACAGCAAGCTGCTGCTGAGGCTGCAGGGAATGCTCAAGGTACCCATAAGGTGTATTGGGATGAAGGGCTCCTTTATTCAGAGGCTAGAGACCCCAAGCCTGGCACCACCAGGAGGTTGGTTATACCTTTGAAGTTTAGGGGCTTCCTTCTTACCTTGGCCCATGATATTCCCCTTGCAGGACACTTAGGCCAGAATAAGACTTGGGACAGGCTTGTTCCACACTTTCACTGGCCTCACATGTCAGAAAATGTCAAGGAGTTTTGTCGCTCCTGTGTCACTTGCCAAGCCAGTGGTAAGTCAGGTGGCACAACAAAGGCCCCCCTGATACCACTACCTGTGGTGGGGGTACCCTTTGAAAGAGTTGGAATAGACATTGTGGGTCCCATGGATCCTCAAACAGCATCTGGGCACAGATTTATACTGGTGGTAGTGGATCATGCCACCAGGTACCCAGAGGCAATTCCCCTGAGGACCACCACAGCTCCTGTGGTGGCAAAAGCCCTCATTGCAGTTTTCTCAAGAGTGGGCTTTCCAAAGGAGGTTCTTTCAGACAGAGGTACTAACTTTATGTCTGGATACTTAAAAGCAATGTGGAAAGAGTGTGGAGTAAACTATAAGTTTACCACACCCTACCATCCACAGTGCAATGGGCTTGTGGAAAGGTTCAACAAGACCCTAAAGGGAATGATAAAAGGTTTACCAGAGAAGCTTAGGCGGAAATGGGACATCCTTTTACCCTGCTTGCTCTTTGCTTACAGAGAGGTCCCACAGAAGGGGGTTGGCTACAGCCCTTTTGAACTTTTGTTTGGCCACCCTGTAAGAGGTCCATTGAGTTTGGTGAAGGAAGGATGGGAGTTACCTCTCAAAAAGCCTAAACTAGACATTGTGGACTATGTACTTGGTCTCCGCTCCAGGATGGCTGAATACATGGAGAGAGCATCCAAAAACCTTGAGGCAAGTCAGGAATTACAGAAAGCCTGGCATGACCAAAAGGCTGTTATGGTTGAGTTCCAGCCAGGACAGAAGGTGTGGGTGTTGGACCCAGTGGGGCCAGCAGCTCTCCAGGACAAATGGACTGGACCCTACCCTATCATTGAAAAGAAGGGAGAAGTCACCTACTTGGTTGATTTTGGTACCCCTAGGAGCCCCCACAGGGTGCTCCATGTGAACAGATTGAAAGCATTTGTTGACAGGGAGGACATGAGTCTCCTCATGGCCACAGATGGGGAACAGGAGGAAGAGAGTGACCCTCTCCCAGACCTGCTTTCCCAGAACCCTGATGATGGTTCAGTTGATGGAGTAGCCTTGGCAGGCAGCCTCACTGAGCAGCAACAGGTGGACTGCAGACAGGTGTTGCAGGCCCACAGACAATTGTTTTCACTCACACCCAGTCAGACTAACTGGTGCACCCATGAGGTGGACACTGGTGACAATCTGCCTGTGAAGAATAAGATCTACAGGCAACCTGACCATGTCAGGGATTGTATAAAGGCTGAGGTGCAAAAGATGTTGGAGCTTGGAGTGATTGAGCCATCAGAGAGCCCATGGGCTAGCCCAGTGGTCCTTGTGCCAAAACCTCATACCAAAGATGGGAAGAGAGAAATGAGGTTTTGTGTGGACTACAGAGGTCTCAATGTTGTCACTAGGACAGATGCTCATCCCATTCCAAGAGCAGATGAGCTCATTGATAAATTGGCTTCTGCCAAGTTTCTGAGCACATTTGATTTGACAGCTGGCTACTGGCAAATCAGACTAGCTGAGGAGTCAAAAGCCAAAACAGCATTTTCAACCCCTAGTGGACATTATCAGTTTGTGGTAATGCCCTTTGGCTTGAAAAATGCACCTGCCACTTTCCAAAGGTTGGTGAACCAAGTCCTTGCTGGGTTGGATGACTTTTGTGCAGCATATCTAGATGATATTGCTGTCTTTAGCTCCACCTGGGAGGATCACCTGATCCACCTGAAGAAGGTTCTGGAGGCCCTGCAAAAGGCAGGCCTGACTATCAAGGCTACTAAGTGCCAGATAGGGCAGAGCAAGGTTGTGTACTTGGGCCACCTAGTAGGTGGGGGTCAAGTTCAACCACTGGAGAGCAAGATCCAGACCATACAGGACTGGGCTCCTCCAACTACCCAGACACAAGTCAGAGCCTTCTTGGGCCTGACTGGGTATTACAGAAAATTTGTAAAGAACTATGGGTCCATTGTGACACCATTGAATGACTTGACATCCAAGAAGATGCCCAAAAAGGTTCAGTGGACAGTTAGCTGTCAAAAGGCATTTGATGACCTGAAGAAGGCCATGTGCTCTGCACCTATCCTGAAGAGTCCTGACTACTCCAAACAGTTCATTGTACAGACAGATGCTTCTGAGTTGGGGGTGGGAGCTGTGCTTTCACAACTTAATCAAGATGGTCAAGACCAGCCCATTGCTTTTATTAGCAGAAGGCTGACCCCCAGGGAGAAACGTTGGTCAGCTATTGAGAGGGAGGCCTTTGCTGTGGTTTGGGCCCTGAAGAAGTTGAGGCCATACTTGTTTGGTACTCACTTCCTAATTCAGACAGACCATAAGCCCCTCTTGTGGCTAAATCAGATGAAGGGTGAAAATCCCAAACTGCTCAGGTGGTCCATTTCCCTACAGGGGATGGACTTTACAGTGGAGCACCGCCCAGGGACTGACCATGGTAATGCAGATGGTCTCTCCAGGTACTTCCACTTAGAACATGAAGACTTATCTGGTCAAGGTTAAGTTTAATGTCCCTGCGTTTGGGGGGGGGGTTATGTAGGAGAGTAGGGTCTGCTATCCTATGGTCACCCCAATTTTTGCTTTTTGCTTCACTGGTTTTCGACTTACTGAGGCTGTGGGCCTGCTAATCAGACCCCCAGCCTGCTGTTCTCTCTCTAAATTTATGATACATGTGCTATAGGTACATACCACAATTGGAAATGGACTCCTTGTCAGCCCCTGTACCATGCACTATAGGTGCTCAGGGCATAGGTGCCACCAAGGCCTACCAGGGGCTGAAGCATAGCTTTTGCCACCCCTGGCTGGTTCTTAAATTGACACAACTGGCTGATCACTCAGCTGGGGCAAGTGGGTGTAATCACCCCTTGCTTAGATATAGTATACCTATATCTAAACCTATATCTGGACACATATATAGCCTGTAAGCCACTCCTATGGAAGGCCTCATCAATCCTAGAGGCAGAGTGCGTGGTTTTATGTGAGATGGTGCTCTGGCATGAGCTGAGCCTGTCTGCAGCTGTCGGGAACAACTCCCTAAGCTGATCCGGGATAATGCCATACCATATACTCTTAAGCGCCTTATAATCCTCGCGGTTATATAGCAACTTTGGTTTGGCTTTATCAAAACATGTCGTGTAAGGTGTCATACGAATTGGAATACTACCCCCTCGCCAGTTCTGGCGACGGGGGTAGCATTCCACCCTTCTAGAGGGAGAAGACATGTTACTTTACTGAAACGCGGTTGATTTAAAATGAGCCTCAGATCCACAAGATGGATGCCCCTGCCACAGACACGGGTCTGGCCTCCTGCTGCTGACCGAAACCCGGCAGAGGAGGCCTGGACAAAGAGTTTCCTGTCACAGGGCGGTGTCAAACCACCCCAGACAGGAGATAGTGGATTGGAGTAGGGAGGTTTCAAAGAAACCAGACACTGCCTGGGGAGCACAAGGCTGCCCCTTGCAGGATCCGGCCAAACCGGTTCTGGGGCCTCCCAGCCCCTGTCCCAGCGCGGCCAGGATCAAAGGAGAGGGGTGTAACCACCCCCTTCCTGGGTCCCACCCATAGGAGGGGACCTAGCAGGATGTCCAACCCCCTAGATTCGAATAAGAGGGGGAGCAGTCCCAACGGACTTCAGATCATCCTGAAGAAACATAAGAAACGAAATCTGGACCCTTCGACTTTCTACACGACGTGAGAAGACTGAAGAATCTCCCTTGTGGTCAAGGAGTGACCACCCTGTGCAAACAGGCACCATCCAGCCCTCGACCCTTGCTTTGTTGCAGTTCCCGCCGGAACTCGAGCGACAGAGATCGACGAGATCAAGCTTGCCTGCCTTCTACCTGCCCGATCCACAGTCCCTGCAGAGCTGAGACCCGTGGAGGCGACCGGAAGCGTGGGGCACGCCATCTTGAAAAGGCCACGAGACGCTGACCGTGCAGCCCACGAGTGACCCTCGAAGCTGTACACCGGGGTTTGAGAAGCCCCAGCCCCGAGCTCCACTTGCACCAAAGCTCACCCCTCCACACTCGACGAGTGCTGCGTGGGGCCCTTCTGCCTGTGTGTGCTCGACGCGTTGGCCCGGTCACTTGCCAGCTGGCTTGTGGCCCCTGTGCCGACGAAACTTGAAATACGACTCGCTTTTCTGGTTGCTCCAGATCTGCACCAGCTCCTGTGAAAAGGAGCACCCACTCTGACCTTCCTGGTTCGAGTGATAAGCAATCTCCCGGTTCTGCGTGGATTGCTTTTGCCAAGTGCTGTTTGCTGCAATCTTGAAGCCGACGGTGCTGACGGCGAGAGCCTACGTGGGACAGATCGTGACCTGCTCCTGGACGTCGCAGATGCCCCAGAGCCCACGTGACAGCGGAGAGAAGCCTATCGACAACCGCCTGATTGCGCCCGACATTGCCTGGTTCCGTCCTGGTTCCACCCTGGTCACTGCTGAGTGACCCAGACTCTGTCCCCTCTGCTTTCAGGTACTTTTCTACTTCGATCCACCCTTGGATCGCACCGGACACTTCTGCTTCACAGCGCCTGCAGCTGCAACAGCTCCAAGCACCAAGAACCTGCGTGACAGAACCCGACGCCACTTCGACCCTGTGCACCCACGGCCTGTGGGTGAGGTAACTTTGCAACGCCGGTGTCCTTACACTGGTACACACCTCTAGGGTCTGTGTCTAAAGTTTTGTGTTCCTAGGTTCAGCGGAAGTATCATTTAATTCACTTTAACTAACTTTTACGCACCATTGACATTACATTGGTGCGCGCCGCACTTTCCGTGCTGCACCCGTATCCTGTGGGCTACTCCCGACTTCTTCATTGCTTGTCCTGACTGCTCCCAGCAAATCTCTAGGCCCTAGGCCTAACCATTGTTCGATAAGTGTTACTTATACCATTTTTTTAGTATATGGTCTGAGTGGCCCCCCGCCCTCAGCCATAATTGTGCCAACTTTATATGTTTAACAGTGCTTTTGATTTAACGCTTGTGCCCCTTTCCTCATAAAGAGTACTGGGGAGTAATTTAGAAATAAATACATATATTTTTACAATATATACTTGTGTGGTGTCCTTTCATTTGATTACAGGATTGTATGTGGTAAAACAGCTCGCTTAACACGACCTCTTAAGTTAAGCCTTTAAGGCTGCTTAGTCCATGCTACCACTAGGATAGCTTGTCTACAAGGTTGACTTACAACCTGACATCTTTGGGGTTTGTTTGGACTGATACCCAGTGGTTCCAGAATTGGAAACACTACATATCAGGCCAACTTCTCACAACATGCTTCAGCCCCTAGTAGGCCCTGGGTACACCTATGCCCTGAGTTACAGGGTCCGATAAGGTGGCCCAGTACCAATTGGTAAATGCACCTAGGGTACATGTTGTAATTTAGAGAGAGAACAGCTAGGCTGTGGGTCTGATTGGCAGGCCCACAGCCAGAGAAAGTCGTAAACCAGTGAAACAAAAGCAAAAAATCTGGGTGATCATAGGATTGCAGACCCTACTCTCCTACAGCTCTCTCCTCCGTAGCCACGAAGGAGGAGAGAGGAAACCAGTGTCAGATAAAGTGTCTAGACCACTGGCCTCCCCTAGCTCATCTGCCTAGTCCATACTTAATTGGCACTGCTGTGCCAGAGGATCCTCAGACCCCTCCCAGTCCTCCCCTTCATCCGTGTCCTGATAAACAGGCAGAAACAACCTTCGCCCGGGTCCTACGCCAGGCCCGGGCCGGGGCTGAAACCGGAGCCGGCGACACACCCGGGGACCGCGCCGGAGGTGGCTCAGAGTGGGACGGCACCAGCGGAGGAGTCGTGAGGTCAACCGGCGTCGACCTTGAACCAGGCCTGGATCCCATGGGGTCCTGCGGCGCCGAGACCGAAGTCGCCGCCTGCGCCGGGCCGAAGCCACCGTCAACACAGGACCCGCGGGGCCCGTAGAGAAGCCGGCAGGGCCCCACTCGTGGCCATGAGAGTCCTCATGGCCACAAGCAAGTCTCGAATCTGCTCCGAAGTCACATTGAGCACAGGGACTGGAAGGTGTGGGGCTGGATGCGACAGCGCGGGCTCCGCCGAAGCCGTGCGTGCAGCGCCACCTGAAACCTCAGCAGAGTCACACGACCGGCGAGGGGAGGTTGAAGAACAATGGTGTTTCTTCGACTTCTTCCCATCCCTCGACTTACCGGAGTGCGAGGACCTGGATCCCGACGAACGGTGATGACCCCAGCTCCGCGACCAGTCCCTCGACTTCCTCCTAGACCGGGACCTCGAGCGGCGCAGAGCCAACTGCCGGATCTCGTGCAGCTTACGGGAACGCTCCCGCCTAGCCTTCGACGTCAAGGCCCGGCAGTCGGGGAACAACCTGTCGTCATGGTCGGCCACTAAACAGTAGAGACACTGGCGGTGGGGGTCGGTAACAGACATCAGTCGGTGACAGGCGTCACATAGCTTGAAATCGGAATCCTTACCTGCACCAGGAGTCAAACATCGTATTTAACAAGTGTGTTATTATTGCTTGCATATAAACATATATATATATATATATATGTATCTCTTTATATATATTTGAAGGCTCTGCATTTGGCATCTGGGAAAGCCTTTCCGTTAGAGAGCATTGTGTAAAATAAAACCCAAAGCCTTATTCTAAAAAGAGTCTTTGCATTTTGTAAAATAAAACCCTTTTCTGAAGGTACTGTGTTATGTCTCCTGCTTCGCTGAGTGCTGAGCCACCAAGTGGAAGATTTTGTATTATCTGAGATGCGAAAGCAAGACACAAGCACCATATACTCCTAATGGCGCACAGCACTTAATGCCCAGGAATGGACTTGGGGACTGTAGGGGTAAAGGGTCTCATGCACCTGTACCCTCACCACTGGCATAGGGCACCCAGCTAGAGGGGTGACTGATGTATGCCAGGGCAGTGGTTTGTGGACATGGCACACAAGGTTGTGTGCCATGCTCACTCTTCACTTTGTTCTGCACCAAGACATGCAGCCTGCAAAGGAAGTGTGTGAGTGTCAGGGTACAGGACCTCTAAGGATAGCACAATAAGTGATGCAGCCCTTAGAGGCCTTCTTTGGAAACAGTGCCCTGGGTACCTGTGGTACCATTTACCAGTGACTGACATGTGGCCAGAGATGCCAATTGAGTTTATGCTTCAATGCAATTTTAGGGAAGGAACATAGGCCTGGTTACCTAATTAGCAGGAGCCCAGGGCACACTCAGTCAAAGAACATCAGCAATTCAGCAAAAAGTGGGGGCCTACCATGCAAGAAAGAGGGCACTTTTCACAGCGTCCACAGAGCAGCAACAAACATACCCCAGCAGGGGAGGAGCCAAGACGGCAACCAAAATGGCCGCATAGACGCCCGGCTCCGCCGCTCGCCCTCGCCCTCGCACCATCCTGGCAATTATCCTGCATCTCAGCCGTGGCCCCGTGTAAATGAGCGGATGCGGTGCCCGGCCGTGCAATTCCGGAATGGCGACCGCACCGGACGGTCGAGAAACGTCGTCCTAAAGGTTACGGCCTCTATTGTGGACAAGCCGGGACCTCGAGTGGTGCTGCAGCCGACGGGGAAGCGATCAACATCGGGCCTGGTCGGCCATGACGGACCGGTGACCCGAGCCGAGATTTACAGCTCGCTGAATTGCCGTGGGTAAACAGGCTGGACATGGCGCTGGACCCCCGAACCTTGCGGCACACATTTTTGCTGGCTCCTGTGGATGTGGCCGTCCCGAGGAGCAAGGCGGAGTTAACAGCCCGGACCGGACCTTCTCCGGGTGCTGCCGGTGGGTGATCACACACCATCTGAGGCGGGCGTCGGGAGGTGATTCCTCTCCTAGACGCGGCTGGTAAGCGGTGGGCAGCATTGCACGAGTGTGTGGGTTCGAGTGTGCTCCGCCATAACCCATTCGTGCACCGCGAGCTGATATTAATTCCCCGGCCGCCTGATGGGAATGTGCTTTATCCCATCCGGAGGGACCCTAGAGAAAGAAAGCATTGTGTAGATCGACGGAGGTGGAATGGAGCCTACAGTGGGGGATGTCTTTCTGGCCATTAAAGACTTGCACTCCGCTCTGAAACATCGGTGGTTGGCCATCAATGACTCACAGGCGATCATTGCTCCTGACACGGGATCTGTAGGGGCAGATGGGTACAAAGTGGATCTGGTGCCCTGCTTTGCCCAGTCTGTTGACGCCGAGGACTCCCTCGGGTGTGCAGTGTTGGATTGGGAGACCAGTGAGCTCGGTGGCCAGAGCTTCGTGTCTGCTGCTTTTTCTACTTTCCTGCCTGTTAATCCACCTCCCGAACAAAAGCGCCATGTTCTCTCGACGACGGAGAGTGTAACCTGGAGGAGTGATGTTGACTCTGTGCCGCTGCTTTTGCTGAGCGCCTGGGTGGCCCCTACTGGGACGGTTGGATCATCAGGTTTGCTTGCTCGTGGAATGGGGAGTTTGTCTGCTTCTGTTCGGACTGGCCAGGGATGAGCGCTGACTGTTTACGGTACTTTATGGGTGATCACGGTGACAAAGTGGACCTTGGCTCGTGCTTGTGACTTTGGGGGGTTGAGATGGACATACATTGATGCTCACTTTCCATCTTGGTGGGCTTACATGCTCTTCTGGTATGTGGGGGGGGGGGGGTGAATGGGGCCGGTGCTAGGGCCCTCCTCCGTTTTTCCCATAGTCGGGGTTTCTTTGCTGGGATGACAGGCATGCCTATAGGTGGGGGGCGGGGGGGGGGGGGCGGGGGGGGGGGGGGTGGGTAGGCCGTAGCCTTCTGCTGGTATGCAGGGTGGGGGGTTGGGGGATGGGACGTGTTTTTTGTTTCTTCTTTGTTTCTATAGCCCCTTTTTTTTTCTTTTTCTTCTTCTTGTATCTTCTTTCCTTATTCCCTATATACTTATTCGCTAGATGGGGGGCTAGGTCTCGTTTTCATTGGAAAGACTTCTGTATTGTGTACTTATGTTTTCTTTTACTGTTTATTGCTTCCACAAGTAGGACGCTGAGTTCTAGTACATAGCTATTGCTGCTTCATGTCCTGTTTTTTGCTTCCCAACTATATCTCTATTGAAGGCTAATATCCTGTTGTATGACCTGCTCCGTGTAAGATTTCGCAGTATCGTATGCCATTAGATCCTTCTACCCATATCATAAATTGGAATCCTCTCGTATCCTGAACTACTGTGGACAAGCTTATATATAAATCCTGATTTCACGGGCTATGCCGGACCGAAAATTACTGTACTGTTGTCTCTCGCTGTGCGAGGCTTTGAATCTGTTTGTGTTGCCGGCCAACGGATTTTCGGCCCGTGCCGGATTTTGCCTGTAGTATTACATGTAAGGTTTTCCAAATAAAAATGTTATAAAAAAAAAAAAAACATACCCCAGCAGCAGCACAGGGGTGGGCGGGTTCAGGGTGCAATTTCATCGCTGGGTGCCAAATACTTTTCAATGGGGATTCAGCTTTGGACAAACAGGCTGCAGGCGGCACACCAGAGTTTGCAGGAGAGAGACTAACAACAGTAGAGATAATTAGAGATGTAGGGGTCGTAGGAACACAGTCAATTCAGCTCACCAAAGTGCAAGGGCTTCGGTACAGGGGTACCTTTAGACATAGGAATCTTCTTACCGAAGTCAGCCGCTGTCAGGGGGAGCCTACGGATTCAGGAGTCGTCGTGGAGTCCAGGAGGGGTCAGCCAATGCTGGATTTGAGGTCAGGATCTCTGGTGATCCTGTTCTGGGTCGGTGGGCCTCCTGGACATGGGCTGTAGGCATTGAGTGCAGAGGGGCAGGACTCTCAGAACTGGAGGGCACCAGAGTTCTTTGTGTTGGATTCTTGAGGAAAGAAACGCTATCCTCTGGAGTTTTGGTCTTTTCCTAAGTTCAGGCAGTCTTACAAGGGTTTCTGGAAGTCGGTGCTTTCAGGACAGGCGTTTTTTTCTTGCAGGGTCTTGGAAACTAGAGGCAGTCCAGTAGGGCTTGGGCCAAGCCAGTCGTCATCCTCAGTAGGCTTCGCTGCACTGAGTCTTTTTTGTCCTTCTTCTTAGGTTGCAGGTAACTAGTTTCCAGGTCAGGGGGTTTTCCTGCCCAAAGTGGGGGTGTAAACTGGGGACGGCCATCTGTTGCTGGCAGCAGAGACTTGGGGTCGGATTACAAAGGTGGCAGGTCCTTGAAGCTTCCCCCTTCGAGCACTTGGCCCATCTTGGGAAGGAGGTTGCCATTTCTGCCCAGGATGTGCATTGTTTCTAGTCCCGGAGGCTCTCCACCCAGAGGTCCAGAAACATGTCTGTGTGTAGCAGGTTGCCTAAAGCCAGTCCGTGACCACACCAGGGTCTGTAGGTTTTCACGGGGCACCTCAGAGGTGCCCCCTGAGTACATGTTTTAATAAATCTCACACTGGCATCAGTGAGGATTTATTACAAGGAGTTGTTTGGTAACAAACAGTCCTGGTTTCAGTGAAGCTATCATGGTGCTGGGGAACTTGAGTTGGTGAGTTAGCAGCCCATGTACACCTCTACTTCTATACTGGCACTTACAATATCTAAGAATTTACGTACGTATTGTAGGGGAATATCTACTCCTGAAGAAATGCCCTCATCTATAGTATAGTGTGCCCTATCTTAGGGCTGTAAGGCCTGCTAAAGGGGTGACTTACCTATACTTACAGGCAGTGCTGGCTGCCATGGCAACCAGGCAAGGTGCCATGTTGGCTGTCGCGCGCCGCACCCCCCCCACAAGATATGCAAGCTGCAAGGGCAGTGGCATGGTCCTAGTGAGGGGGTCCCTGGGGACCCTCTTCTGCATCCAGGCCCTAGGTAACCAGGGTACCACTTACTAGGGACATACAGGGGCAGAAGTACCAATTGGGGATATGCGTTTGGGATGAAGCAAGAGCACAGGGGACCCGGTTGGTAGGGACCCTGTGTACTACAATCGAAACCACATCAATAATCCATACCAGGCAAAACGTGGAGGCTAACCATGTCAAAAGAGGCACTTTCCCACAAGGTGTCTGTACAACAACAGATTGACTTTCCTACGTTTAAAAGACATGTTCCGGGGTCCCCAAGCATGGGTGTGAATATTCTACATTTATGACTATCAGTGAGGATGGTACTATGCAGAACAGCTCATTCCTCTGGCCATAACGCTGTGCGGACACAATAAGCTCTGCAGACAGGTTTCCCTCACTTGGATCTTGGGAATAGGGTGCACTGTGAGTACAGTAAACAGGAACTGCTGAAAACCCATAAACCAGGGCCTAGATCATTTACTCCACTGGTCAGCGTGTGACTAGGAGTGGCTTAGGGTGTCCCCCACCCACCAGGTGAATCCCACAAGTTGGACTTTCACCCAGCCTTCCTCAGAACACTTTCTAGACCTGTCAAGAACACTTAAAGACTGGACCTGCTGTTTGTGACTCGAGAGGAGCCCCGAAGGACTGGAGCTGCCTCTCCTTGTATTCACAGGCAAAGAAATTGACTCCAAGTGTCAGCTGGCTGACCTGTGTGGCTTGAGGGACACTAAAAGCTCAAAGAGGCCTTTTCCGAAGAATTCCCATCTCATCAGATGCACCTGAAAATTGTACTGGGCTATGCAGGTGGTCTCTGCCAGGCACCCTGCAAGTCTTTAGGTGCACCCAGTAAGGTCCTCGGGGGCTTAGAAGTCTACTTCAGTGGGTGCTTGAGTATCAGAAAAAAGTTTGGTAATTTTTTTTAACTTTTGCTCCAGAGCCAAGAACACCGTTAGATTTGGGGGTCTCTAGTTGGCACAGGTAGGTACTTGTGACAAATAGGGACCCTTGCCTCTAGTCAGGATAAGGAGATTACACTCCTAAAATAACTCTTGCTCACCCCCTTGGTAGCTTGGCACGAGCAGACAGGCTTATCTCAGAGGCAGTGTGTTAAGCATTTGTGACCACATACAGTAACCCAGTGCAACACTACAAATGGACACCACACAGGTTTTAAATAAAAAAATAAGTATACTATATATAGGGTTACCACAAGACCATAAAAGACAAAAATACACAATACTGTTACTTTAAGATGGTAGATTTAGCTTAGTTCAGCACAGTTCTTAGATGCAACACTTTGCGTCAATGTACCTTAGGTTGCATTGCGCTTCCACGACAAGCAATGTCGCCGCGAGGGAAATGCGGCAAAGTTCAGGTGCAAAGAAATAAAGACCTGAAGATTTTCCAGATGCGGCACGCTTCTCCGGGGATGCGAGAAGTTCTCGGTTTCGATGTGTGGACTGCAGCGGCGACACCCTTGCGATGCGACGGCAGCAGCTCCAGCGGCGACACTTCTATGATGCATGAAGCTTCCGCACGATGCGACAACTACAGCGGCGACATCCACGATGTGACGGAAGCAGCTCAGATGGCGGCGCGCTTCTCAAGGATGCAAGGTCCTCTTCTTCGATGCGGTGCAGTGCGACAGTTCCAGCGGCGGCACCCTCCTTCGAAGTTGCGACGGCAGGCACAGTGATGGCGACACGCTCCTACTTCGTTGCAAGACTTCTCTCGATGCAGTGCAGTGCGACAGGTACAGCGGCGACACCCTCCTTCGGAGTCGCGACGGCAGCAGCGGTGACACGCTTCCTCTTCGTTGCGGCACGCTTCTCTCCGATGCGGTGCAGTGCGACAGTTCCAGCGGCCACACCCTCCTTCGGAGTTGCGACAGCAGGCACAGTGACGGCGACATGCTACTTCTCGATGAGTCGCGCTTCCAGCTCCTTGCGACACGCAGTTTCTCAGAAGGCCCAAAACAGCAGCAGGCACTTTCAAGAGAACTATGGAGAGCTGGGGGTTGAAGTCTGTTGTCCCTGAGACTTCAGCAGGAGTAAGCATGGGCGAATTTTGCGAATCTCGCGTTCGCGAAATTTGCGGATTTGCGAACTCGCAATCCGCAAAATCCGCGAATTCTCGCGAATTTGCGGATTTTTTTTGTGTTCGCGCGGATTTCTGCCAGTTCGCGAGGGTTTTGTACAATTTCGCAAACGCGAACTTACCTGTCGGGTCGCAAGTTTTGCGAACTTGTTGTTTCTACGTGTCCAGCCTGTTTGGGACACTCTTCTTCATCACTGCCACTCTTTGACTACTCATGCCACCCTCTGGCCCACCCATGCCACCCTCTGTTTCATCACAGCACCCTCTGGTTGTCCAGTGTACATTATTGTGGCAAAGCAAAGCACACCTTCCCTGCCTCAAGTGACCTGAATTAATTTGGGGCTGATTAATGTGTCACAGAATATTTTTTTAGCTGGCACCTGCTTCCTTAGTGCTTCCTGATTAGTGATCTTTTGCACTTGCTAAGTGCTTTCATTGTTGCAAAATTAGTTACAACACCTGCCCTGCCCCAACTGACAATAATGAATTAGGGGCTGATTAATGTGTCACTGGATTTGAACTTCCAGCCTGGCTCCTGCTTGTCTGCCTTAGCTGTAATTCAGGACCTTTGTGTAACTATTCTGAGGGTCAGAGCAGGGTCACATAATAGTTGCAAGTAGGCAACTGAACTCTGGAGGGGCCCCTCAGGATGCACTACAGGAAATGGCTACTAATGATGAGCTTGAACTTTTGAACCTGGTAAGTAGTTTCAGTTTTGCTAAGATCGTATTTCTGCAATTTAGCGCTTATTCGCGGGGCGCGAAGTTGAACTGGGTAGCCGCGAACTCACGCGAACAGTGCGAGCAAGCCATAAAATCCGCTGCTCGCGGATTTGGCAGGAAATTCGCGAATCTCGCGGATTGCGAATTTACCGAAAATCCGCAAAAAACGCGCGCGTAACGGATTTTCCGCCCATGCTTAAGCAGGAGGCAGGCCCTTGGAGATCCTTCACAAGTTAAAAGCAAAGTACACAAAGTTCCTTTCTCCTTCCTTTGGCAGTAAGGCAACCACTGCAGGCCAATCCCCCAAGCAGCACTTCAGCTTGGGAATAGTCTCGCCTCAGTTTCTTCAGGTTCCTCTCCTCAGAAAAGGTTTCTTCTTGTAGTCCAAAAGTGATCTAATTTCATGGGATCAGGGTCCCAATATTTATACCCCAAAATCCTTTGTTCTCTGAGGGGAGAGGGGCCTTTGCCCAGTCCAAACCAGTTCTGAAGCACTCTGTTTACCAGACTGCTCCTTTCCTTCCACAGTGCAGGGCAGGCACATCAGACGTCCTACAGGAGGTAGAGCCAGCATTGTGGAAGGCAAGTGTAGTCCCGGAGCATTTTGTTTACAGGACTCTTACTCTTCTTTCAGTGTGCAGGGCAGAGACATCAGCCGCTCCCCCAGGAGGTGGAGCCAGCATTGTGGAAGGCAGGCACAGCCCTATTCAAGGTTCAGGTGCAAGTCCTCCCTCCCATCTAGATGCAGATCTCTCTATTCACCACTGGGCTGACTCATCCTGTCTCTTAGAATCCCCCAGCCCTGTCACTTACAAAACCAGACAAAGGAATACACAACCTAGCAGAGGCAGGCTTGAAAGGTTAGACAAGCAAATACCTACTTTCTAAAAGTGATATTTGCAAACACAGAATGTTAAAACCAACTTTACTAAAAGATGTATTTTATCATTCTGAGTTCAGGCATACTAAACTCGAATTTCTACCAAGTTCTCGGAGACAGTTAGGATTATAAACATGTAATAATCCAACAGCCCATTCTGGCCTATGGAGAACAGTTAGCCTTTTAATAGTGAAAAACGAAAATGGCTGTAATTCACTATTAGGACATGCCACACACATTAGGGCTTGTCCTACCTTACAATACACCTGCCTTTGGGCCTACCATAGTGGTGCCTGATATGAAGAAAAGGCAAGGTTTAGGGACTGGGAAGTGGGTGCACTTGCCCAGTCAGCATGACAGTACCAGACTGCACGCAGGCTCTGCAATGGCAGACCTTAGACACATTTTACAAGGCTGCTTCTGTGGGTGGCACAACCAGTTCTGCAAGCCCACCAGCAGCATTTGGATTTACATGCCCTGGGCACACTCAGTGCACTAGACTAGGGTCTGACAAGTAAACCAAATAGCCAAACATGGAACCACTGATTAATATGGAATATGCTACTTACCAGTATGCATCTGTTCTTGGCATAGAGGGCTGCAGAGTGGTACATTATGAATAGATCGCCATCTGGTGTTGGGCTCGGACGATTGCACTTGTCATGTTGTCCGTCCGGATTAAGACAGCATTATTTTGTACTTGTAACGTTTTGAGCCTTAAGAATATTGCTAGCAGCTCTAGGTGGTTGATATGGAATGATCTTTATTGAATGGTCCATTGCCCTTGAGTTGTATGATGTAGTAGATGGGCTCCCCATCCTGTGAGTGATGTGTCTGCTGTAAGTACTATTTGTGGAACAGGTTCGAGGAACGGCCGCCCTTTTGTCAATTTTTTGGTGTTCCACCACTGCAGAGAGATGTGTGCGGCTGTCCACCAACACCAGGTCTGTTAGTTGTCCTTGAGCCTGATTCCACTGTTGTGATAGACATTCCTGTAACAGACGGGTTAGCAGTCTTGCATATGGTACAATAAAGATGCAAGATGCCATCATGCCTATTAGTCTCATGAACACTCTGGCTGGGAGAGAGTGTTGATGTTGAAACTTTGTGACTAAGGCTTGAATGCTATGTATCCTTGCTGGACTTGGATACGCTAGAGCTGTAGATGTAGCCACTAAATATTGATGTACATGAGAGGGTTATAGGTGCGACTTGGTGTCGTTGATAGTGGACCCTAAGTCGTGCAATGTTTGAATTGTCTGATATGTGTGTTGGACACCCTGATTGAATGACTTGGCTTTTATGAGCCAATTGTCTAGATATTAGAAGACATGTATCTGTTGTCTTCTGAGATGTGCTGCTACTACTGCTAGGCACTTTGTGAACACTCTTGGTGCAGTTGTTACCCCGAATGGAAGGACTTTGAATTGATAATGCTGTCCTTTCAGTACAAACCTCAGATACTTCCTGTGAGAAGGATGTATAGGAATGTGGAAGTAGGTGTCCTTTAGATCTAGTGTTGTAAGGAAGGCGCCTTGTTGTAGCAATGGGAGCACTTGTTGTAAAGTGATCATATGAAAATGATCTGAGTGCATATAGTGATTGAGGGGCCTGAGGTCAAAAATTGGTCTTAGTGTCCCGTCCTTTTTGGGTATTAGAAAATACAGAGAGTAAATCCCTGTTCCTTGATGTTGTAAAGAAACAATTTCTATTGCAACCTTTTGAAGAAGTGATAGGACTTCTTGTTTGAGCAGTGCAAGATGTTCTGCAGACATTGGACGCTGCCTGGGTGGTATGTGTGGAGGGGTAGCTGTAAGTTTGAGGCAGTAGCCATATTGGATAATTTGTCTTACCCACCTGTCTATTGTAATGGAATTCCAGACAGGTAGGAACTGTGTTAGTCTGCCCCCCACAGGAGTGGAGTGCTGCTGGGGGAGCAGAGGGAAGTCACTGTTTTGTGGTGGAAGAGGTTTGATTATTGTTGTTACCTCAACCTCTTCCATTATTGTTGTTGCCTCTATGGCCTCCTCTAAAATATCCTTTACTGGAGGATGTCTGTGTATTGGATTTGAAGGAAGCTGTATTGTCTGCTTCAGTCTGTTTGGAGCCTCCTCTATAGAAGGAGCGATGAAAGGAGCCTCTATCTTATGTGGATTGCAAAGCTCCCATAGATTTGGCTGTATCGGTGTCTTTCTTCATTTTCTCAAGTGCTGTGTCTACCTCCGGTCCAAACAATTGATGTTGGTTGAATGGCTGATTTAAGATGGTAGTTTGCACTTCCTGCTTAAATACTGAAACACGTAGTCACACATGACGTCTAAGTAGGACACTGGTGTTTACAGCTCTAGATGCAGTGTCTGCTACATCAAGTGCGCACTTGATTGAGGCATTTGAAATTAACTTGCCTTCTTCTATAAGGTCGTTTACCTGCGCCTTATATTGGTCAGGTAGATGTTGGAGTAGTGTCTCTAACTGATCACAGTAAGCCCCGTCATGTCTTACAAGGAGGGATTGTGTGTTAACTATACACCATTGCTGCTTGTCTTTAGCCTTAGAAGTTGTTACTGTGTCCTTTGGCGTAGATTTCGGCAACGGAGGTATTGCTTTCGGAGTCGTAGGCTGTTTCGAGGGCTTGAGCGCATCGGAATGAGGCCTTGTAGGTTTCGGTACCGAAGATATTGGCTTCGGAGTAGAAGCTGGTCTCGTCGGCCTCGAGGCGTCATACGCTGGCTTCATAGTTTGTCTTTAGAAGTCGACGGTTTCGGAGCTGGGACTTCTTTCGGTTTCGAGGGAGCTGGTGGGATCGGAACGTGTGGCTAGCTCGGTAAGGAGCTACCTGAAGGCTGGAGTATTTTCTTCAGAGCCGGGCTCGATGGCGGGGCTTTCAAAGTGTTTTTTCGGTCGCGACTATGCCCCGGAGGCGGGGTGTTGACCATTGCCTTTGATTTGGGTGCTGGGTATGAGGCAGGGGCAGTAGTAGTCATGTGCTGACCCGATGGTATGGAGTCATCAGAGTCGTCTGCCTCGGATACGATTTGGAGTTCGTCTGAATCTTCTTTGGGGACTAGCGGAACTTCTTCGTCGAAGATATCCACTGGTTCCGGAGCCAATCTCTGCATGTCGTGTCGACGGGCCCTCCGATCTCAAATGGTCTTCTTGGATCGAAAGGATGTACAGGCTGTACGGATGGATTCGTAGTGTTCTGGCGATAAGCACAGGTTACAGACCTTGTGATGGTCACTGTGTGGAAACTTTGCTCCACACTCGGGGCATCTGTTGAATGGCGTCCTTTCCATGAGGTGTAGGCCCGCGCCGACGACAGGAATCGAGCTGATGGAGACGAGTCGACGTTTATCAATATCGAAAGTAGTGTGGGAAAGTTTAAATACGTTTTTACGCGTCAAAAGTAGATTTCGAACCGGAGCGGAAAAATTCTAAGATTCTAGATTCTGGAGCCAACGCCCATGCCCACTATCGTCCAAGGGAGGAGTCACCTATCTGGTGACTGCAAAGGACTACTTCCAAGACGACAACAACATGCAATCATCCGAGCCCAACACTAGGTGGCGATCTAATGCAAAGTGTAGAATCTGCAGCTCATATGCCTCGAACATAAAACAACTATATCTCTTGATATAAAAACAATTGGCCTGGAGTTCAGTCTTTGAGTATGTGAAACCTTTTGCTGACTGTGTGCAACAAATACTTTACACTGTCCTCTCGTACTGCCTTAATGCTCGACCAAGCAACCACTTTAGAGAGTAAGGTCACACCTGGCTTTAACCTCTGTTATACCTCTGGGGCTTGTGGACTCTATACACACTGTACCTTATTCTGGTCCAGTGTATATGGAGCCACTTTCTCACATTGGTGGATAAGCGGTGGGATACAAACTTGCATTTGTTGGACTACTTGGTTACCATCTGATCACACGACAGAACTCATAAATTGCCTTTAGAATTCTGAAATTGGGTTTTCCAAAATAGTAAAAGTCTGGTCAGGGCCTTGCTCAAGTCCCTTTAAAATTTTAGAAAAATAAAAGTCACTATAGTCAGGGTAGAGTGTTAGAGCTATCAGGTTAGAATGTCTCAACAACCCCCAACTATTAGTGAGGATAACATTGCACAGGACCTGGTGGAGGAGCTCGACCACACACCTTACTTATACTTAAATTTAGAGAAGTAAGGTCCTAATGAAACTAAAAAATAAACTAGTGGGCCTGCATCCAACCAAAGTAGGGCTCCAGGAGCTCCTGGCTGAGTATGCTAAATGCCACCTCTCTAAACAGAGTGATGACCAGTCAGAGGAAGAAGAGGTGCTACAGGAGGATGATACTTTTCGACCCCCATTCATCTCTAGGGAGAGGAGGGGCCCTGTACCCTTAACTGCAAGAATCACCCTCTGGGACCCTAGGACCTACACATGTGGGCCAGGGCCCAGAGAAAACATCGGGACTAGTCCCAGTGAAGAGGAAAGCTTGTTAGCCAAGTTGGCCAAGAGATTAGATCTAGAGTCCAGGCTCCTGGCTCTAGAAAAAGAAAGGAAAGAGATGGGCTTAACCCCTATCTCTGGTGGCAGCAATACCAATAACAAGGCTAGAGAGGAATCTTATGATCCTAAAATCCCCAAAAGGATTGTCCCTAAATTTGAGGAAGGTGATGATATCATTAAGTGGTTCACAGCCTTTGAGAGGGCTTGTGATATAAGAAGAGTGAAGAAAACTCTATGGGGGCACTCCTGTGGGAACTGTTCTCTTGTACCTGCAGAGACAGGCTTCTGACCCTCTCTGAGCCAGATGCAGGGTGTAATGACCTCATGAAGAAAACTCTGATTGAGGATTTGGACTCACTACTGAGGAGTACAGAATTAGGTTCAGGGGGCTCACAAAACCCAGACCCAATCCTGGATAGATATTGTAGACTACTCAGTAAAGACACTGGGTGGTTGGTTAACTGGACACAATGTGCATGATTTTACTGGACTTTATAATTTGTTTATGAAGGAACACATTTTGAGTAATTGCACAAATGAAAAGTTACATCAGCATTTAGTAGACCTAGGTCTAATTTCTCCCCAAGAATTGGGAAAGAAGGCAGACCACTGGGTCAAGACTACGGTGACAAGGACAGCCACTGGGGGTGACCAAAAGAAGGTGGTTACAAAACCTCCACAGGGGAAAGGTGGTGAGAATACCAAGATAAAAAATCTGAGTCTTCCAAAAGGGCCCCAAAAAGCTGTACAGGTGGGTGGGTCCCAAACTACTCCTTATGTGCCTCAGCGCTATAGGGGGAAGAACTTTGATCCTAAGAAGGCCTATTGTGACAACTGTAAAAAGTTGGGACATTTAACTGTAGACAAAACCTGCCCCAACAATCAAGCCCCTAAGGTACCCAATACAGCTACTCCAGGGACAGTAAATCTACAGATGGCATCAGAGGAGTGCCCAGAGCAAATCTGGGAATACACTCAAGCTAGTCTAGTCTCCTTGGGGGAAATGGAGGTTGCCAATGTAGCTGGTTGGCCACCCAACTGTAACAAGTATCTGCAATACCCCTCCTTTAATGGAACTAGAGTAGAACCCCTGAGGGATACAGGTGCCATTATCACCATGGTAAAGGAAAGGCTGGTTTACCCAGAGCAATACTTAGTTGGGAAAACTTACCCAGTCACCAATGCTGACAGCATTACCACCCAACGCCCTCTGGCTATGGTGACATTAGGTTGGGGGAGGTTACTGGCCTGAAACTAGTAGTGGTCTATCCAAAACTGCCAGCTGACTGTACGCTTGGAAATGACCTGGAAACCTCAGCCTGGGCTGAGGTTGAGCAAGTAACCCATGCAGCCTTGCTGGTATCCCTAGATTGGTGTGTGTGCAAACCAGAGCACAGAGCAAAAAGAAGGGTGAACAAGTAGGTTTGGAGCCTGAAAGTACGGCCCAAGCATCCAAGAGAAAAAGCAAGAAGACTGGGGACCAGCTTCTACACAGCAAGCCTCTCAGGACCCCTCTCCTCAGGGAGAGGACTTGGAACCTCTAGAGGGAACTGGGCCCATGGAGCTTGAACCTTACCTGGTTGCTCTCCTGGGCCCAGGGGGACCCACTAGGGAAGGGCTGTGCCAGGGTCAGCGAGACTGCCCCACTCTTGAAAACCTGAGGCAGCAAGCTGTTTCAGAAGCACAGGGAGATGCCAGTGGTACCCACAGAGCTTATTGGGAAGAAGGATTACTGTATGCTGAGGCAAGAGACCCTAAACCTGGAGCCACCAGGAGGGTGGTAGTGCCACAGTAGTACAGGGAGTTCCTCCTAACTTTAGCTCATGACATCGCCCTAGCTGAACATCTGGGGCAGACCAAAACCTGGGAAAGGTTAGCCACTTCTATTGGCCCCAGATGAACCAAAAGGTGAAGGAGTTTGTGAGCTCCTGTGTTACATGTCAGGCCAGTGGCAAGAAAGGTGGCAAACCAAAGGCCCCCTGATACCACTGCCAGTGGTAGGAGTACCCTTTGAAAGGGTAGGAATGGACATTGTGGGTCCACTTGAGCCTCCCACAGATTCAGGGAACAAATTAATTCTAGTAGTAGTGGATCATGCTACTAGGTACCCAGAAGCAATTCCCCCTAGGGTTACTACAGCTCCTGCAGTAGCCAAGGCCCTCCTGGGTGTCTTCACCAGGGTAGGTTTTCCTAAGGAGGTGGTTTCAGACAGAGATACCAACTTCATGTCTGCTTACCTGAAACACATGTGGAAGGAGTGTGGTGTGCAGTACAAATTTACTACCCCATACCACCCACAAACCAATGGTCTTGTGGAAAGGTCAACAAGACATTGAAAGGTATGATTATGGGACTCCCTGAAAAACTGAAAAGGAGATGGGCTGTCCTGTTGCCATGCCTGCTTTTCGCTTATAGGGAAGTGCCAGAGAAGGGAGTGGGGTTTTCACCCTTTTAACTTCTGTTTGGTCATCCTGTAAGGGGACCACTTTCTCTGGTGAAAGAGGGTTGGTAGAGGCCTCTCCAAGAACCCAAGCAAGGCATTGTGGATAAAACTTTCAAAATAAATAAATACATAATCTTGAGGCCAGCCAGGAGCTGCAGAAGTACTGGTTTGTCCAAAAAGCTGCCATTGTTGAATTTCAACCTGGACAAAAGGTGTGAGTTTTGGAGCCAGTGACATCAAGGGCCCTCCAAGACAGATGGAGTGGCCCTTACCCTATCCTGGAGAAAAAGAGTGAGGTCACTTACTTAGTGGACCTAGGCACCAGCAGGACACCCAAAAGGGTTATCCATGTGAACCGCCTTAAACTCTACAATGACAAGGCTGACCTCACCATGCTGATGGTGAGTGATGAGGAACAGGAAGCAGAGAGTGAACCTCTCCCTGACCTCCTCTCTTCCAGCCCAAAAGATGGGTCAGTGGATGGCGTGGTCTTTTCAGACACCCTCTCTCCCCAACAGCAGACTGACTGCAGGCAAGTCTTGCAACTTTTTGCTAGCATCTTTTCCTTGACCCCTGGTCTGACAAGCTGGTGTACCCATGATGTGGACACTGGTGACAGTAACCCTGTCAAAAACAAAATCTATCGACAATCAGACCAAGTCAAGGAAAGCATCAAAGCTGAAGTCAGCAAGATGCTGGAGCTAGGGGTGATTGGACCCTCTGAGAGCCCCTGGGCTAGCGCGGTAGTTCTGGTCCCCAAACATCATTAACAGGGTGGAAAGGGAGAGATGAGGTTCTGTGTGGACTATAGAGGGGTCAACTCTGTCACCAAGACAGATGGCCACCCCATTCAAAAAGCATATAAGTTAATAGACAAGCTAGGAGCGGACAAATTCCTCAGTACCTTTGACTTAACTGCAGGATACTGGCAGATAAGCCTGGCCCCAGGAGCCAAAGATAAGACAGCATTCTCCACCCCTGATGGACACTATCAGTTCATTGCAATGCCTTTTGGTTTAAAGAATGCCCCTGATAACTTCCAGAGGTTGGTGAACCAAGTCCTGACTGGATTGGAGTCCTTTAGTGCAGCTTATCTTGATGATATTCCTGTCTTTAGCTCCATTGGCAGGATCACCTGATCCACCTTGGGAAGGTTCTACAAGCCCTGCAATCTGCAGGACTGACTATCAAGGCATCCAATTGCCAGATAGGACAGGGCACTGTAGTGTACTTGGGCCACCTTGTTGGTGGAGGCCAGGTCCAACCCTTACAAGCCAAGATCCAGAGCATCCTGGACTGGGCAGCTCCAACAACCCAAACCCAAGTCAGGGCATTCCTTGGCTTGACTGGATACTACAGGAAGTTTGTGAGAGGATATGGGTCCATTGTGACTCCCCTCACAGAACTCGCATCCAAAAAAATGCCCAAGAAAGTAAACTGGACGGTTAGCTGCCAAAAGGCTTTTGACACCCTGAAAGAAGCAATGTGCTCAGCGCCCATTCTAAAAGCACCAGACTACTCCAAGCAGTTCATAGTGCAGACTGATGCCTCAGAGCTGGGCATAGGAGCAGTCCTCTCCCAGATCAATGAGGAAGGCCAAGAACAACATGTTGCTTTTATAAGCAGGAGGCTACTCCCCAGAGAGCAGCGTTGGAGTGCCATTGAGAGGAAGGCCTTTGCTGTGGTTTGGTCCCTGGAGAAGCTGAGGCGCCCTACTTGTTTGGAACTCAGTTCCTGGTTCAATCTGACCACAGACATCTCAGATGGCTAATGCAGATGAAAGGGGAAAATCCAATACTATTGAGATGGTCCATCTCCCTACAGGGAATGGACTTTGAAGTGGAAACCCGACCAGGGACTGCCCATGCCAATGCAGATGGACTTTCCAGGTTCTTCCACTTAGACAATGAAGACTCCCTAGGGTAAGGTTAGTCTCATCACCTTTGGTTGGGGGGGGTGAGGGGGTTGTGTGAGAAAGTGCCCTCTCTCTTGCCTTGGTATGCCCTACCTTTTTTCTGAACTGCTGATGTGCTTTAACTGAGTGTGCCCTGGGTTCCTGCCAACCATGTACCCAGGGCCTGTGTTCCTTCCCTAAATCTGTGTTGAAACTAAAACCCAATTGGCATCTCTGCCCACTTACCAGCCCCTAGTAAATGGTACCCTAGGTATCCAGGGCATGGTGACCAGAGAAGACCCCTGAGGACTGCAGCACTTATTGTGCCACCCTTAGGGGCTCTGCACCCTGACACCCACACAATGCCTTTGCAGGCTAAGTGTCGAAGTACATAACTAAACAAAGAGGCGACATGGCACACATCCCTGTGTGCCATGCCCACAGAACCCACTGCCCTGGCATACTTCAGTCACATTTCTAGCTGGGTGTCCTATGCCAGAGGTATGGCCACAGGTGCTTGAGCCCTGTGCCCCTACAGTACCCAGGGTCATTCCTGGGCACTGTAAGTGCAGCGATGCCATTGAGAGTATATGGTGCTGGGAGGTTGTCATTACGAACTCCACAGCACCATGATGGCTACACTGAAGACTGACAAGTTTGGTACCAAACTTCTCAGCACATTAAACCCGCACTGAGGCCAGTGTGGGATTTAATGTAAAATGCACCAGAGGGCATCTTACAGATGGCCCCTGAGAACCTAACCTACAATCCAAGTCTGGGCTGATAGGCTGCCACACAGCAGACATGTTGCTGGACCCCTGGGTGGAGAGCCCCCCCTGCTCTCCTGGGCCTGCAACAATGCACATCCTGGGCAAGGTGCTAGGTCTGCACCCCCAGGATGGGCAGGTGGAAGCTTCAAAGGCATGCCGCCTCTGTGAGCTTCTACAGACCATTTGCTTTACCCAGCAACTGGCCCCCACCAGTTCTGACCCCCACTCTGGCGGGAAGACTGGCAGGAAAAACTACCTCAGGAAGGGGAGGGTGCCAACCTATGCCAACCCCACCCCTCAGGTGGGGGGGGGGACGAGGTGAAGCACGACCCAGGCTCCAGCCATCTTGAAGATGGGGAGTCCTGCCCAATCACGGCTAGGCTCCTGCCCACCTCCCACAGGAGAGGAGCAGGCTAGGTGGTGTACCCACCCCAGGACAGGGACCTATTGGTCCCTGCCCTTGCCCTACCTGTAACACCCCTAAATTCGGTATTTAGGGGGCTCCCTAAACTTCCTTACTCAGATCCAGATTACGAAACAAGAAAGAAGATCAAGGAACACGAAGACCTGCCGTGCAGCTGCTAAAAAGAAGAAGACACCAACTGATTTGGCCCCAGCCCTACCGGCCTGTGGACCCTCAAACCTGCTACTGTTAAACCCTGGCATCTCCAGTGGTCAGCAACTTCAAAAACCCAGGAGGACCTGACTGCTCAAAGCAAGTAACACGCCCTGGCATCAGCCCGGAACCGCAAACCCTGCACCCTCTGCACCCGCCAAGCCTGGCTTGTGCTGGAGTGAATCAAGACCCAGAGGACGTCCCCCTGGCGATTTTGACCTGGAATCCAGTGCCCAAGGACCCTCCTCGACAACCCCACCTCCGACCGCGACCAGCAGGTGGTAAGATTTCCCGACCTCAAAAGACACCCCTGCACCCAGCGTCCCACGGCCCCCTGTGCCCAACTCCTGGGTGCCTACCTATCCTCCAAGATCCCAACTTACCCCTCGCTCCAGAAGATCCACCGTCCCCGAGCCTGCAGCCTTTGTTCCATTTTCAAGATCCTCATTGAATAATATTGAGCGCCTGACGGCTCAAAAGCACTCTGCACCCTGCCGCCCGAGTGCCCCTGGGAGTGCAACCTTTGTCCTATCCTCCTTCCCCATTTGCCCTGAGCAAGTGACCAGGAGCCCAGCTCCCACAGCCGCGTGGCTTGCTAGCCAGCAGCACCAACCGAAGGCCCCCTGCCTCTCATTGGATAACATTGGGCCCAACTAATTCTTCACCCGGCCGCCCTGTGCTGCTGAGGGTGTACCAACTGTACTTACCTGTCCCTGAGGGACCCTTGAGTCTATGCCCAGAACCACAAATTCACCAGTCGAGTACTCACCAAGAAACCGGTAACTCACTTACCTGCCATTGAATAACATTGACTGGTTTGTTCTATGAAATTTCTTCTAAGTGTCTACTTTTGAAAACTAGAAATATTCTTTAGAAATCATACAAAATACTGAAACGTAATTACTTACCTGTTTTAGGTTGAGCCCAGTACTGGATTACAAAAGTAACGAGATCGCACTTTACCTGCAACCTGAATTTTTTCCCTTGGATAACATTGCCAGGTTTCTGTTCAACAGTTTTAAGTGTGAACTTTTAAAATAGCTTTTTATTCCTGAAAAATCACTACAGTACCTAAAACGTTTTTGCTGAACTGTTTTCAGCTTAGACCCCAGGACTGAACCTAGTAGCCCGTCCTGGAATTACCAAAATAATCTACAAAGTAATCAACTGTGGTTATATAAGGAAATCTATTGAGCTAAATTGTGTGTAGAATTGTGTTGCCTACTGTAACCCCTGTGTCTATTGTATTTACAAAGTTAATTGTCTTTCTGCAAAGAACTCATCTGAGACCTCTCATATGGAGAACAGTACATTTTGATACCTGTTGGTTCTAGAAATAAAACAACCATATCTCTTGATATAAAAACAATTGGCCTGAGTTCAATCTTTGAGTGTGTGCAACAAATGCTTTACACTGTCCTCTGGTACTGCCTTACTGTTCGACCAAGCTACCACTTTAGATAGTAAGGTAACACCTGGCTTTAACCTCTGTTATACCTCTTGGGTTTGCGGACTCTATACACACTGGACCTTATTCTGGTCCAGTGTATATAGAGCTACTTTCTCCAAACACCCTCATGAACCAAACATTCTGGTAAACAGGACTTATTTCTCACAACATTTTTTTTTAAAATGTGACAGAACGGGTAGGTTTTTGCAGACACTGGTTAACTTTGACCACAGTATCACGTCCCTGCACATCACATCATATCACTTGTAAGACATTCACTAACTCTCACATGCAGCAGAATCAAACATCGTGGAGAAAATCAGCTAAGCTGGCACCAGGCCCGGACTGGCCGTTGCGGGCACCGGGCAATCCCCCGGTCGGCCGCATGGGTGGGGGCCGGTTTTGGGCCCCAGGGGGCCGTTTTTGCTACAGGGCCGTTTTTTGCAGCATAGCTGCAAAAACGGCCCTGTAACAAAATCGGCGGAAAACCGGCCCTGGCAAAGAGCACGGTCGCACCCCAATCCCCCCTGGGGGGGAGGGGGAGGCCGGCCGAGCACTTTGCCAGGGCAGGTTTCGGTTCCCAGTCCGGCCCTGGCTGGCACTGAAATTGCCAGAGTACCGAAAGCTAACCACTTTAACATTTTGTGATTAAAGAAACCACACAAAGTCAAAGATCCACACACAGCTTTCACATGGTGTTATAAAACGCCTAAAAGTTTCAAGCTATTTCCTTTTCTTGGATTGGACCCGGGTGTGAGCCCGTAACAAGGCCACATCCTCACCAGGCAATTCATTAGGAAGCACTTACCTTGATTACAAACTCCTTGGCCTCAATTGTAAGCTTGTTCTTCAGCTCTTTCCCCATCTGTGGATAGAGGAACTGTTTCAGGGCCCTTTCGATGGCCAGGGTTCGCTGCCGGTTCCACTCTTGCACCTGGTGGCTGAATTCATCTCGGTAATAGAACTGCTTGATCTCCTCAAAATAGGTCTGGTCAGCACAACTATTAGAGAACAAAAAAAGAGTCTGATGTTTTTATCAGGACAGTGTGACAAAAACGTTATCTTTATAGCAACTCAAACACCTAGGGGCAGATTTATGATAACTGGTGCATCCCCAGGGATGCGCCAGTTATTTTGTGCCGCTGCTCCGCCACCCATGATGCACCGCATTTACAATGCGCCGCACCATGGGGCAAAAACGGCACAGATGCGTGACGCATCTGTGCCGTAAAGGTGGTGCATTGCTGGAGTTGCGTCGTAAGCGCGACGCAGCTCCAGAAAGGCTCGGGGGTGCCCCATCTTTACAATGCTGCGTCAAGACCTATGCCTGCTTCAAGCAGGCGCAGGGTTTTGACACAGCATTGGCCTGAAAGTGACTGAGTGAAATCTTATAGATTTCACTCAGCCACTTTTGCGAGGCACACCTGCCCCGGAACGCCCACCCTGCGCCGGAACGCCCACAAGTGGCGCAGGGCTTTACAACGTGACGCATCTGCCTAGATGCGTCACGTTGTAAATGGGTCGTAGGGATGCCCCACGTTTACGCCGCAGTTGCGTGACGCAAACGTGGCGCATTCCCAACATAAATCTGCCCCCTAGGTTTTAAACTTAGGGCCTTCTTATGGAATCAAGTAGCGTTGATGCTTACTTGACAGTATTGGGAGTGCATATCACTAAGGTCTCAGGGCAACCAATACTACTACAATCCAGCTGGTTCAAGTTACATAATTTGAGCACTACCTTCTTCTGTGGTAGTCAAATCAAACAGCAACGGTAGTGGTAGGCATTGGAGATTTAGATGTAGCATGGCACTGTCAACTACACTCAAAGCTCTCAATGTCTTACCAGTACTATAACCTCACATACATTATTATATTATATATAGGTATTTGTTAAGCGCACGGCTACCCCCAACGGGGGTGACCCGGCGCTACCGACAGCAGAAACCGCAAGCACCAGAAAAAAGAGAGAGTAGAGAACAGCCAGGTCTTTAAGCTGCACCTGAACAGAGGTTCCCAATCAATAAGACGGAGACTAAGGGGTAGACCGTTCCAAAGCTTAGCCGTGACCACAGCAAATGCTCTGCCTCCTTTCCTATGGCGTTGGAACTGGGGGGGGAAAGGGGAGCAACAGGCGACGGTGATTGGATCTAAGTGCACGGGCTGAGTGCACCAGCTTAAGCCTACGTCGGAGATATCCTTGTCCCCTACCGTTCAGGGCCCTGAAAGACAGGACCAGGGCCTTGAACTGGATGCGTGAGGATACCGGGAGCCTGTGAAGTTTGTTCAAATGCGGGGTAATTGAGTGCTGGTAGGGGATGTTGCAGATTAGCATTGCGGCCGCATTCTGTATGATCTGTAAACGATGGACGAGGTAGGCTGGAGCTCCCACATAGAAGCTGTTGGAATAGTCCAGGTAGGAGGTAATGAGGGCATGGATGACCGTCCTGCGCGAATCCAGAGGAAGATAAGGGAAGATTTTTTTGATCATGCGCAATTTGCCAAAGCAAGCGGAAGTGACTTTATTGATTTGGACCTTGTAGAACAATTTATTGTCCAATACAAAGCCCAAGTTCCCGGCCAAATCAACTGGGAGTGGGGGAGGGTTGAGCTCGGCCAGCCACCACAATGATGGCAGCAATGGGGCCTTTTGATTAAAAAACAACACTTTGGTTTTATCAGTGTTTAACTTGAGGGTGTTACAAGTCAACCATGAAACAATGTTTGTAAGGCATCTTTAAAATGAAAAAAGGCCTTTGTCAGAGTGATCTCTAAACGAAAATACTAGCTGAGTATCATCAGCATAAGAGATCACTCTGACCCCGCAGTCTTCTACAACCTCGGCTAGCGGTGCCAGGTAGACATTAAAAAAAGAGGGGGCTGAGAGCCGACCCTTGGGGGACTCCACAGCTCAAGGGTTTTTTATCTATGGTAGCGAAAGGCCGACGCCAGACCTGCTGGGTTCTTCCCATTAAGAATGATCTTATCCAGGAAAGGGGAGTGCCTCGGATCCCTAGGTTATTATAGAGTCTGTCAAGTAAGATGGTGTGTGAGACAGTATCGAAAGCCGCGGACAGATCGAGGAGCACCAACATGGCAACCTCGCCTCTGTCCACGCTCTCGCGAATAGTCTCGGAGACTTCCGATAGCACAAGTTACTTACCTTCGGTAACAATCTATCTGTAAGAAACAGTAGTTCGTATTAGATTCCTTACCTTAGAATACCCCTAGGCATCAGACTGGATCTGGAAACTTTTGCGTAACAGTTCCCTTGCGCGTCGGTAGGCGTCCTCTGAGGCTCGCGTCCGTCGTCGGCGCTGGGATGACGTCGCTGGAGTACTTTGACGCCACCCTCGGGCGCCGACGTCAGTTCTTATACACAGTTTTTCGGCGCCAGAAACACAGAGCCATGATAAAAACCAACACTGGTGCCATGAAACTAGGGCCCTTAAAGGGGATGAGCTTAACCCTAGATATCGGTTCGCAGAACGGGGAGGATGGGTGGGGCGGTAAGGTCTCGAATACTAAGGAATATGCTACTTACCAGAATGCATCTGTTCTTGGCATGTAGGGTTGCTGACATTCATATCTGTGCATAGATCGCCCCTAGTGTTGGGTCCGGATGATTGCACATTGTTGTCCTGGAAGAGTCTTCGAAGTATCACAAGATAGGTTGCTCCTCCCCTGGACTACAGTGCGCATGGGCATCCTCTCCATCCTTAGATTGTTTTTCGCCATTGTGGCAGAGATGGAGTATGGTACAGTAAAAGATGGCCATGCAAGAAAGTAAGAAAGTAATAATGAATGCTACAGCTGCGACAGGCACCGGGGAGGAGGGTGGGCGATATGAATGTCAGCAGCCCTACATGCAAAGAACAGAGGCATACTGGTAAGTAGCATATTCCGTTCGAGGCATGTGGGCTGCTGAATTCATATCTGTGCATAGAATGTATAGCAGTCTCTCCCTTAGCGGTGGCCACCTGTGCCAGCTGCAGCAGTCTGAAAAAGAGTTTTCAGAACAGCCTGTCCTACAGCTGCTTGCGGTTTTGAATGTACATCTACACAATAGTGTTTTGTGAAAGTATGTATTGTCGACCATGTGGCTGCTCTACATATTTCCTCTAGAGGAATGTTTCCTAGGAAAGCCATGGATGCCCCTAGTTTGCGTGTAGAATGCACTCTTGGGGGAACTGTTAAGGTGCGTTTTGCTTTAATGTAACATATTTGGACGCACTTAACTATCCATCTGGCTAACCAAGATTTTGAAATGGGGTTGCCTTTGTGTTGTGGTGAGAAGGCAACAAACAATTGTTTTGTCTTTCGAAAATCCTTAGTTCTATCAATGTAGTATAGAAGTGCTCGTTTGACATCTAGTGTGTGTAGACCCCTGTCAGGTACTGACTGTGGATTTGGAAAGAACACTGGCAGTTCTATTGTTTGATTGATATGAAAATGGGATACCACCTTGGGCATGAATTTAGGGTTTGTTCTAAGAACTACCCTATTTGCATGTATTTGGATGAATGGCTCTTGAATAGTTAGGGCTTGTAGCTCGCTAACTCTTCTAAGTGAAGTAATTGCTACTAGAAATGCCACTTTCCATGTTAAAAATGGTAAATCACATGAATGCAATGGCTCAAATGGTGGTCCCATTAGTCTGGTTAAAACAATGTTTAGGTTCCAGACAGGTGAAGGTGGGTATTTTGGGGGAATTATTCTTTTGAGTCCCTCCATAATGCCTTAATTGCAGGTACTCTGAGTAGCGAAAGATGCTGTCTGTTCTGAAGATAAGCTGCGATGGCAGCAAAGTGTATTCTCATAGATGAATAGGCTAAATTGCAACGATGTAGGTGCAAAAGATAGCAAATGATATTTTGCGTTGAAGCATCTAGTGGGTTTATGTCATTGTTATTGCAGTAAATGACAAAACGCTTCCACTTCACAGTGTAACAAGCTCTGGTTGTAGGTTTTCTTGCCTCTTTGATAATGTTCATACAGTCAGGAGGTAAGTCTAGGTACCCAAGCTCTAAGACTTCAGGAGCCAGATTGCAAGGTTCAGTTGTTGTGGATCTGGGTGCTGTTTGTCTCCATGGCTCTGAGTGAGTAGAGTGGGTGTTAGCCGCAGCCTTTGATGAGGCACCACGGAAAGTTCTCGGAACGTTGTGTACCATGGTTGCCTCGCCCATGTTGGAGCAACCAGGACCAGGGTTAGTGAATGCTGGGGTAGTTTGCGTACCACTAGCGGTATTAACGGTGCTGGGGGAAAAGCGTACACAAATCTGCCTGACCAGTTCATCCATATCGCATTGCCCTGCGATTGCGGATGTGGAAACCTGGTGGCAAAGTACTGGCATTTTGCGTTTTCCTTTGTGGCAAACAGGTCGATCTCTGGTGGTCCCCACTGTTGGAAGTATGGTTGGAGCACTGTGGGGTGAATCTCCCACTCGTGCAGCTGTTGGCTGTGTCTGCTGAGCAGATCCGCTATTTGGTTGTCCTTGCCTGGGAGGTGTTCCGCCATGAGAAAAATGTTTCTTTGAATGGCCCACTTCCACATGCTTTGTGAAAGATGTGATTGCTGTGGAGAGTGTGTTCCTCCCTGTTTCTGTATGTAGTACATTGCTGTCATGTTGTCCGTCCGTATCAACACAGCTTTTGTGCATAAATGTATTTTCATTGACAGAAAAATTGCCATTATTTCCAGCAAGTTGATGTGCATTTTCTTTTGTTATGCTGTCCATAGGCCTTACACTGTGTACTGAAGGACATGGGCTCCCCATCCTATCAGGGATGCGTCCGTTGTCAACCCTATTTGTGGTACAGGCTCTTGGAACAGTCGTCCCTTGCAAAGGTTTTGTGGATTCCACCAATGCAGAGAGTTGTATGCACGACTGGTTACCAACACTAGGTCTTTCAATTGTCCTTGAGCCTGGTTCCACTGCCGTGCTAAGCACTCCTGTAACGGACGCATGTGTAGTCTGGCATGAGGGACTATGAAGATGCAGGAAGCCATCATGACTATGAGTTGCATAAACACTCGAGCAGAGAGCGAGTGTTGGGACTTGAACTTTTTGATTAGTAGCTGCATACTGTTTATTCTTGCAGCGTTTGGGTTTGCCTTTGCAGTCAGAGTATTTATTGTTGCTCCCAGGTACTGCTGTACATGGGATGGCTGAAGGTGAGATTTCTGGTAGTTTAACGTGAAGCCTAGGCTGTGCAGTTGGTGAATTGTTTTGGACATGTGGCTAGCACACTGCTGGACTGACTGTGCTTGTATTAGCCAGTCGTCTAGGTACGGGTAGACGTGAATATGTTGTCTTCTTAAATGTGCAGCCACTGTTGCTAGGCATTTTGTGAACACCCTTGGAGCTGTTGTTACACCAAATGGAAGGACTTTGAACTGGTAATGTTGATTTAATAGCGTGAACCTGAGATACTTCCTGTGAGCTGGATGTATCGGGATATGGAAATATGCGTCATTGAGATCTAAGGTTGCGAGGAAGTCTCCTTGCTGCAACAGTGGTAACACTTCTTGTAGAGTGAGCATATAAAAATGTTCTGATAAGATGTAATGATTTAGGGGTCTGAGGTCCAATATTGGTCTGAGAGACCCGTCATTTTTGGGGATAAGGAAGTATAGTGAATATACTCCTGTACCTTGATGTTCTAATGGTACTAGTTCTATGGCCCCTTTTTGCAGCATGCTGATGACTTCTTGCTGCAATAAGTTGAGGTGTTCTACAGACATAGGACGGTTTTTTGGAGGTATGTTGGGTGGTGTGGAGGTTATCTCTAGGCAGTAGCCATTTTGGATAATTTGCCTTACACACTTGTCTGTAGTGATGCTTTCCCAGACTGGTAGGAATTGTTGTAATCGTCCCCCGACTGGTGTTATATGGTCTGGGGGTAGCACTAAGGAGTCACTGTTTAGTATTGGTAGAGGATCTGGTGGTGTTGTTTCCTCGTCCTCTGCCTTTGTTGTTATTGCCTCGGTATCCACCTCTATTGTTCTTATTGTAGGTGGTTTGTGTGTTTCCCTTGTAGCTTGTGGTCTGCTGTGATGAGTTGCCTCTTGCAGCCCCCCTGTAACTTGAGCAACGAAAGGAGCCCCTATGTTGCTGTGACTGTAGGGCTCCCATAGACTTCGCAGTTTTTTCATTTTGTCCAGTATTGTATCTGCTCTGTATTGGGACGCCTTGCTGACCGAGGAGCACTTTTGTTTGGGACTGACCTGCCTGCCTGCCTGTAAGCCTACTGCTCGCGGAACCCGCTTCGCGGGTCCCGCATCGTGCTGAAGACATCTGCAGCAGTCTAAAGGTTTGGAGGGCCAGCGGAGGGAAATCTTTGCAGGGGCTGCGAGCGGCGAGCGCTCACGGAGGGACTACTAATCCCAGGAGCGCCCGCCAGCCCTGAGGACCAACACCTGGGCCGCTCTCCCCGACCCCTCCCACCTTTCCATCGAGCATTTAAGCAGCACTCCCTGGACCTGTGAGTGGGACGCCTTGCTGACCGAGGAGCACTTTTGTTTGGGACTGACCTGCCTGCCTGCCTGTAAGCCTACTGCTCGCGGAACCCGCTTCGCGGGTCCTGCATCGTGCTGAAGACATCTGCAGCAGTCTAAAGGTTTGGAGGGCCAGCGGAGGGAAATCTTTGCAGGGGCTGCGAGCGGCGAGCGCTCACGGAGGGACTACTAATCCCAGGAGCGCCCGCCAGCCCTGAGGACCAACACCTGGGCCGCTCTCCCCGACCCCTCCCACCTTTCCATCGTCCTGTAGTCCACGTGTCCTATAATTGCCATTTGTACTCCCGCAGCGCGGGAGAGCGCGCGGGAGAAGCCCGGGACAAGGGCGGGACCGTCTGTGGCCGTCCGGGGCCGGTAGAGGCCGGGCTGGGCCACATCTCTAACATTATTCTCCCCCTCATTTTAACTATTGGTCTGTATAGTACTATTTAATGTAATTGATATTTTGTATTTTTGGTTTTGCTATTTAAATTAACCAAAGTGCCTAGTTTTAATCCAGGTTGTGATTTTGCATAATCCAGATTTTATTTGGGATACTTTCACACTATTGACTGTATATTTCTGTGACTGGTGTTAACTGTATCTCGCTTAGATTTAATAATGACTTTAAGATCGGGTAAAGAAAGACAAGTCCAGGTTTCCACCTCAAATGGTACCTTTTCAGGGACTATTGATCAGTTCTTTAAACGTTCCACAGCTATATTGGAGAAAGAGATCGCATTAGCAGAAAAACGGCTCTCGCTGGACATAATTACAGGCAAGCGATCCTCTCTTGGGAGAATTAACGAGGCTGTCTCCCCTGTTCCACTCTCTGTGTTAGATTTAGATAGCGACGTTGTTAATGCAGATCTGGGATCTGTAACTGTTCCTGAGACCCAAACCGCAGAGTTAGTAGAGTCTGGTCATGATAGTCGACTTAACACTGCACATGATAATTTGTTAAATGGTGGGACTATCTCTTTAGACCAGTCTGTAGAGAAATCAGGTCTCTCGGATTCTCCAAATCTCAACATTACCAAGGACCGAACGAATTCCCTCTCTGGTTTACAATGTTCACCCTTGCAGAATCCCGGGACACGTAAAAGGATAGATTCTCCCGTCTTAGAGGCACACAGTGAGGACATAGGAATTGTTCCTGATTCTCCAATACAGTCGGTTAATGCAACTGAGGTTATCCAAACAGAAGATCATAATACCGTAATTAGTATAGTGGAGGGAGTATTTCTGGCTAAGATAGAGTTGTTACTTAAATCCCTACTCTTACCTCTATTTGAGAGAACAAGACTTCTAAACACTAAAATGGACTCCTTAGAGTTGCTGGTGAAAGATAACATAGCTACCTCCAACAGTATCCTCGCTAGTTCAACTTCTAAAGGAATGATCCCCCCTGTTCTGCCCCTTTCAAAGGTTAACCTGGTGAATAGTAAAACAGGGGGTATTAGTACAAAAGAGGGACCATCTGTGCCCAAAGTCCAACAGAAAGCTACTGTATCTAACCCCAAGAAAATAACTTCTACTGAGGGTGCTCCCAAGTCTAAGGCTGCTAAACCACCCCAGGCCAAGAAAAACCCTATTCCCCCTAGTAATCAAAATCAAAGCTTTGGTCCAAAATCTAAACCTATTCCAAGGAGACAATGCGTGAACCTTCCATCAGAGTCACTGCCGTATACCATCATCTTAACTGGCGTGGCCCCTCTTGATGATGGCAAGAGAGAAACGCACATGGACCTATATAACAAGGTTATTTTTTGGCTTAACAAAAACCGCCCTCTTCCACCTAATGTAAAGCCGGAAATTCTTAATGTAAGAAGAGTGGATTGGGTAGGCTTTAACAAGAAAGATCTTGAGGGGGATTGTGTGGTAATAAGTTTTAGAGAGCCATGGGTGGCAGAACTTATTAGTAGAGAACCAAGATTCGGTAGAGTGGGGGATGTGCAAACCCTATTGTTGAATTATTTCTACCCTGCTTTATATTCAACTAGACCTCAAACTCCGTTTCATTATCCTAGTAGAGACAGGCAAAGAGAGAGATTCCCTTTTGACACTTCTATTTTTCCACTGTTTCATCCACGTCTTATTTATTTATTTATTTGTTTATTTATTTTAGGCAATTTTTAAAGCGCTGCAATTACCCGTAGGTGTCTCGGCGCTAGCAGCTAAAGGATAACTAACCAGATAATAAACAGTGAAACAGTGAATAAAGTGATCTACAGGGATGTCATTGAGAAAACAGCCAAGTCTTTAGCTGCTTTCTGAAGACAATCAGAGATGGACTGATCTTTATATTAAGGGGAAGAGAGTTCCACAATTTCGCCGATGCTATGGTGAAACGTCTATCTCCCCAGGTCACTTTCCTTGTTCTGGGAATCTGAAGCATGTGGGCCGTGTTGGAGCGCAACGTTCTAGGGGTTGCCAGAGGTTTAAAGGAACTTCTCAGAAATCTGGGTCCCGTGTTATTTATTGCCTTGTAGACAATACAAAGGGTCTTGAACTTCGTACGACTTCTGACTGGGAGCCAGTGCAGTTGGTCGAGATGTCCAGAGACAGAGCTGTGTTTGGGAATACCCAGTAGGATTCTGGCAGAGGCATTTTGTATTAGTTGCAATTTGGAGATAACCTTTTTTTGAGCATTGAGGAAAAGGGAGTTGCAGTAATCGATGCGAGAAAACACCAGTGTGGATATGAGTGTTTTTCCCATAGCTATGGGAAGATACGGTAGTAGTTTCTTTATCTTCCTTAGGATGTTAAAGGAAGATGACACTACCGAATTCGCATGATGATGGAAAAGGAGCTTGTTGTCGAATATCACTCCTAGATTTCTAACTTTACTGACAGGTTGTGGTGGGGTTCCTAATTCCTCAGGCCACCACGAAGGGGACCACTCAGGTTGAATGTTTCCAAAGAGCATAACTTCTGTCTTAGCTGAGTTAAGTTTTAAACAGTTGGAAGCCATCCAACTGCTAATGGCCCTCATACCATTCTTGAAATTTGCTGCAACCGTGGGTCCATCTTTGTGAATAGACAGCACCAGCTGAGTATCATCAGCGTATGTTGTCAAGTTGATGTTGTGATAACCCTCGCTAAGTCCGAAACATAGATATTAAAAAGGGTCGGACTTAGCGAGGAACCCTGAGGGACTCCACAGGGAAGGCTGAAAGTGGGTGAGGTAAAAGTGCCCAACTTGACCGCTTGGCTGCGATCCGCCAAGAATGATGCAATGAGGTCCCTGGCTTTGTGTTTAATGCCGATGGCCTCGACACGGCCGACCAAAGTTACATGATCGACCGTGTCGAAAGCCGCCGACAGGTCCAACAGTATCAAGACAGCCTGTCCACCCTTATCCATTGTGGCCCTGATTTCATCTGCCGCCTTGATCAGGGCGGTCTCTGTTCCATGACCTTGCCGGAAACCAAACTGGGTTTCGTCTAGCAAGTCATTGGTATGAATGTAGTCAGAAAGTTGTTTGTTCATGACCGATTCAAAGATCTTGGCAGGAAACGGCAGAGATGCAATGGGACGATAACTGGAGGGTAGTGTAGGATCTAGGGAAGGTTTTTTAAGAAGCGGCCTAATAATGGTGTTTTTCCAAATGGTAGGGTAAGAACCAGTGGCAAACATACTATTACAGATACATGCAAGTGGCATAGAAATAATGTCTGGGATATTATTGAGTATGGATGGATGACAGGGATCCAAAGGGGAACCTGATTTGATTGACTGAATTAATTTGTAAATGTCATGTGGATTCGTACTAGTGAATTCAGTAAATTCAATGGAAGCTGTCAGAGTCTCATGTAGCCCAGAGTCAGAGGTATCGGAGGTTAACACTTTAGGGCTGAAATCCTTAAATATAGATGTGACCTTTTCAGAGAAAAAGTCAGCCAGTGTGTTACAGAGATTTTGGGACGTTTCCGTCGGGGGGTTAGAAGGTTCAGCAAGATGGTTGACAACTTCAAACAGTTTCTTCATGCTGCATTGGGCTTGGTTTATTTGGGCAGTATAATAGATGTTTTTCTCAGATACTATGCTCTGCTTATAGCTGAGAAGTGCAGCTTTATAGGCGGTCTTGTCTGCTGGGTTGTAATTTTTACGCCAATGTCGTTCCTTGTTACGACAATATTGTCGTTGGAGTCTGAGGTTTTCGGTGAACCATGGGGCCGAAGGGGTCTTCCTGTTGCATTTGCGTGTTTTAAGGGGGGCCAAGGTGAGAAAAGCTTCTTCCAAAATAGAGGTGTAAGTGGCTGCTGCAATATTTGGGTCATGTATAGTGTCTATACTAGCAAAGTCGTCAGTAAGGATCTGTGCAAGTTGATTAAAATCAAGGTTTTTCCAATCTCTGTAGGTGAAGTCAGAGTTTACAGACGTGGTGTGGGGGGCTGTAGTTTTTGTTCGTATATCAAATAAAATAGCAAAGTGGTCAGACCAAGTTAAAGGAAATATAACGCTTTTGATAATATGGGGGTCATTAGTAAATATACCGTCAAGCGTATGGCCAGCTTCGTGGGTTGGCTCTGTGATCAGTTGTTCAAGACCTACAGCAAGCAGATCATTAATAAGCTGATCAGTATCTTTATCTAACAAAGAATCGAGATGGAAATTAAAATCTCCCAGGAGAGTGAAGTGTTTGTGATCTGCAGATAGCTCGCTCAGTTGATTAAGTTGAGAGAGAAAGATAGAACGGGAGCCTGGAGGTCGGTATAGAAGGGTACCTGTGAATGTTTGGTTGTTGGTGAGGGTAATTGTAAAAGCCAATGCCTCGCAACTAGAATGTTTAAGGTCGATGGTTTTCACACGAAGGCAGTTACGGTATATTATAGCAATCCCCCCGCCTTTATGGGCAGAAATGCGATCCTGCCTATGAACACAGTAGTCCTCTGGCGTCGCAGCCTTAAAGTCTGGCCCAGATGCATTGTCTCCCCAAGTCTCAGTAAGGAATAGGAGATCAATAGCATAGTTATTGAGCAACTCCAGAATGTCAATTTTATGACAGGGGAGCGAACGGGCATTAACAAGTGCAGCGTGTATAAGTTTCTGGGAATTAGGTGAAACGTGGGTTTGGGTAACCGTGCTCTTGTTAGTGCACAAAGTGCATAGGAAAGGACCTCCAATAGGGTCAGCTAATAAGCATGTAGGAGGAACATGTACAGTCTGGAATGTATTGTTAAAATGACGTAGTTCGTTAGCAGTGTAAACTAACCTTGCTGAGGATGACGGTGTAAGGGGGGTGGCCCTGGGCTCGGTCCAGGCTCGGACGGGCGCAGACGGGCTTGGCTTAGGCGCGGCTTCGGCGCGCGCCCGGCGCGCCCGCTGCGCCGTCTGGAGACAACGCACATTATACAACTGGTTGAGGAGGGCGTGAGTCCTGCGCGACTAGAGCGCTGACCCCGCTATCCCAAGATGGCGCCCACCGCTGCCAGACGCGTCAAGAAATCGCCACAGACAGAGGTAGGGAAGAGTTGAAAGTACGTGTCAAGGGTGTCAGAGTGCCTACCAAAATTCCCAATTACTTTCTCACAATTAAAAGCCCCCAAAAAGATTTTTCGAACTGAGTACAGTTTTCTCGCTGCCTGGTACAGAAACGCTAAGGAACACAGTAAAACACAATAAAAACAATTTCGGTAGAGTATCTCTGGTATAGCGCGATTAGCTCGCAGCCCCAGTCGCTATCACAGGGGAGAGCTTCTTTAGGCAACGCGGCCACCGGGAGGCAGGCTTAAATTTACTGGGAGGGCGGGAGTCCTGCGCGACTAGAGCGCTGACCCCGCTATCCCAAGATGGCGCCCACCGCTGCCAGACGCGTCAAGAAATCGCCACAGACAGAGGTAGGGAAGAGTTGAAAGTACGTGTCAAGGGTGTCAGAGTGCCTACCAAAATTCCCAATTACTTTCTCACAATTAAAAGCCCCCAAAAAGATTTTTCGAACTGAGTACAGTTTTCTCGCTGCCTGGTACAGAAACGCTAAGGAACACAGTAAAACACAATAAAAACAATTTTGGTAGAGTATCTCTGGTATAGCGCGATTAGCTCGCAGCCCCAGTCGCTATCACAGGGGAGAGCTTCTTTAGGCCTTCTTTGTCTTACAAATCGGTTCGCTCCACTGTCCGGCCTGGAGGGCGTGGATTGACTTAATAAAGAACCACCTGCTCGGGGGTTGACGGAGGATGTAGGGAATTACCCTACTATCTATTCTTTGTCTCCCAGGGCAGAGATAACTTTAGGGACCCGTAGAAACGCTCAAGTGGTGGTAGGAAGGGAAACACCCCAAAATGTATCTACAAGACTCTCTACCTGTGGAAGAACAGTGAAATCCTCTATCAATCTGTTAGCAGATCCCACTCATTCCCTTGAAGTCTTGTCATGGAATATAGCGGGACTAAAGGGGAAAATGACTGGGGATGACTGGGGCTCCTTTGTGGATACCTATGATATAATTATTCTGCAGGAAAGTTGGACCACTGAAGCCATACATCGGGCTGGTTACCTTAACTATTATAAACCAGCATGCAAAGGTCCCAAAGGACGTCCTTCTGGTGGTCTTGTCATTTGGATTAGACAATCTTTGGCAATTACAATTACTACTGTTCCCACCTCCAGTAATGATATTTTGGCCTTAAAACTTTCTGGTAAAAACAACCCGGATCTCTTTTTGATAAATATATATGCAAGAGGGCAACCTGGTGGGAAACCCATGAAAGCGGCTAGTGACCTGGATTCTTTACTGTATGAAATTTGCAGAGAAAACTGTGTCATGGTGGCAGGTGATTTTAATTGTTCCTTCGAACCTTTCCCTACCCTTGACAAAGATGGGTACGGGGAAATTGATTTAATTTGGAATATTCCATATCTATCTATTCCCCCAATTAAAAAAGTTACAGAGGCCGCTATGCAGTGGTTAGGCCTTTGTCTTGAATGGGTCTTGCGAGATGCCAACGGCAGAGCTAAATCTGACCAGATGGGCAAGGTCACTTTTGATAACTCTATGCACTCTAGTCGTATTGACTATTTTCTAATCAGTATAGAGTATTGGAAAATCCTAGAGGACATGGAAGTAGTTACACGACCAGAAAGTGACCATAATCCCTTGGCAATAAAATTATCATTGAATGAGGGATTGAATGGGGTCTTACCAACATCCATTACCACAGCCGAGGCCATTCTTACTAATGATTGTAGAAGGGTTCGATGGGCTAGGTTTTTAGATAATCCTGCCACCATAGACGAGATTGCAGTAGAGGTCTTAGCTGCCACTGATTTGATGGTTCCCATACTTAATGCTGGCACTTCTTTGGAACAAATGGGGACGATTCATGACTCCCTTTTTAATAAAATTAAAACCTTTTTTAATAAATCTGTAAAGGGGAGAAATAATGGCCCTGCTCCAAAGAACAAATGGTATAATAAAGCCTGTCGCACTGCCCATAGTTCCTTGTTAGACGCTATTAAATCCAAGCCGGTCACTGACATAAGATTAGCTAGGGTTAATTATAAGAGAGCTCTCAAAGATGCTAAAATAAACTGGGACGATCAGCGTTGGTCGGACCTATACCAAGCAAGCTCCTCTTCCAATCAACAAAAATTTTGGGAGGTTGTGAGATGGGGAGGATCTGGGGATCAGAAAATTCCAGTCAATCACGTGCCAGCCGAACAATGGGTCAAGCACTACGCGACGCAGTTCAGTAACACGGAACGGATCTCCCTATCTAGGGAAGATGCCAGTGTGCTGACTGCAGAGCTTTTGCCCGATCACATTGTCTTCACTGAAATGGAAGTCGTTGCTGCTCTAAAACGAGTTCAGAATGGTAAAGCCCCCGGCATGGACTGTGTCCCAGCAGACCTTTTTAAGTACGATCAAGTACACTGGGTCCTGTATATAACTACCCGGGCTAATGCAATAGCAAGAGGAGCTAGTATTCCAAAGTCGTGGAAAGGGGCAGAGATCTTGCCCGTGTACAAAAAAGGGGATAAAACTGATGCGGGAAATTATCGCCCCATCAGTCTTATTGACGCCTTACAAAAAGTAGTGGCCAGAATGTTATTAGGGAAAATTGAATCATGGATGTTAGGAGCTGATATTCTGTCTCCAATGCAGGCAGGCTTTAGGGCAAACATTAGCACTGTGGACCAAATATTAAGATTTGTGATGATTTATTGGAAAACTGTGCTCTTGGGGGGTGGCAAGATATTCGCTGCATTTGTAGATCTCAAATCAGCGTTTGATCTGGTCCCCAGAGGTAAGATGTGGGCTGCTCTGAGACGGATGGGTGTTCCACCTGCGCTACTTGAACTTACCATCAGATTGCACGAGGGGAACTTTGCTAGAGTGAGATGGGGTCGTCAGGGCCAGGTTACTGAATCCTTCCCAGTAACTCGTGGAGTGAGACAGGGCTGTGTCCTGGCCCCCACTCTTTTTATACTCTTTATCAATCAGGTGGTTAAGTTCTTGTCAGCTATCCCCACTGATGCCCCATCACTGGGGGGGACTAAATTCCCCCTTTTAATTTTCGCAGACGACACACTTATACTGGCCAAAACACAGAAGGGACTGCAGGCAGCTATAAATAAATTTGTGGACTTCTGTAATGAGAATGATCTAGAAATTAACATTAACAAGACCAAGTTCATGGTGTTTACAAAGAACAAACCGTTGAGGGGTCATGTTACGATGAATGGGTCTACTTTAGAGCAGGTTGAAGTAATGACTTACCTTGGTGTAGTAATGGACTACAGGTTACGCTGGAAAGAGCAAGTTGCGGCGTTAAGTCTGAAATTTGCTCGTTTGTCCGGCTGTTTGGTGAAAGAGCAGCGGTGTTCTTTGACTAAAAGAGTTTTGCCTGCACTTAAAATTTATAGTGCAAAAATTAGATCTGCAATATTATATGGGGCTGATATTTGGGGTTGTGTGGACCTGGTTGTCCTTGAGAGGATCCAGAACAAATTTCTCCGTAACTTAGTTAATCTTCCCCCCTCAACACCTGTATTACCACTCCTTATGGACATGGGTTTTTATTCTATAAAATTCCAAGCTCAGTTTAGGATGGTGGCATTATGGAGGCGCATTTGGTCTACCCCGGATCTTGCTATGTTTGCTCAAGAACTACAGGACGTCAGAAAGCAACCAGGGGCAGCTGAAATACCATGGCTTAAGCTAATCAGAAACATTCTTACTGGAATGGGTCTTCCCCAGTTATGGTCAGATCCGGGCTCCCATATCTTCCCCTCAAAGAAAGATTTCAAACTACTCTTTTGGTCCATGGTGAAAGAAGAACACGTTGCTCTTTCAGCAAAACCGAATCTGACTGGTCAGTTTCTGCTCTACAAAGCAGTTCCACATACTGAGACCTATTGGGATGTAATTCCTAAAACCTTAGACAGGAAACTCTACCATCAGTTTCGTCTAGGTACACTACCTCTAAGGGAATTCACTAGTGGTTGGTTGAAATCAGAGTCATCCTGCTGTCCTTGCTGTATTGGACACATAGAAACAATAGGTCATTTTTTGTTCGTATGTACTGCCTACCATGAACCACGCCACAAGTGGTTAAAGCCCATCTGTACTAGATTAAAGACCAGGGTGAGCAAGGAAGCTTTATTTATCCTAAAAACCAACACCTCCGATTGGCTATCTATTGGTCTAGCAAAGTTTCTTGGATGGGCTTGGTTAATAAGGATCAAGTCAGTTCGTAATACTATATCTTCAACTTCAACCTGAAACTGAAAAGGCATGTTAATTTTATCATCTCCTGACCAGTATTGTTGTTGCTGCTGTTGTATTTATAATCAAATGTAAGGAAAATATTATTCCTTAGGTCGTCTTTATTCGTATATTTAATTGTGGATTTTAGCAAATCTTTTTTAACCAAATTTGTACATACCTTCTTTTTTAAGTTATATATATATTTAGGATTATGTCACTCTGATTACACTTACGTTATTCTGATCATATATATTTATGTCTATGATTATGTTATCCTGATGCATGTATATACTTTGTCTTTTATGAAGAAATTTCGAAATAAAGACGTTAAAAACTGAACTGTATCTGCTCCTGGACCAAATAAGTAGTCAGGGTTGACTGGCTGGATTAACAAAGTGGACTGGACTTCGTTTTTAAAACCAGAAATGAGTAGCCACGCATGTCTCCTGATCATAACACTGGTGTTAATAGACCTGGCAGCTGTATCTGCTACATATAAGGCACATTTAATGGAGGCGTTAGAGATTAGCTTTCCCTCCTGTACTAATTGTTCAACCTGTACTTTGTAAGCATCAGGTAAATGCTGGAGAAGTGTTTCTAAGGTATCATAGTGTGCCCTGTCATACCTAGCTAACAGGGCTTTCGTGTTAGATATTCTCCATATGTTAGTTTAAAGGGAAAGACAACAGTGGAAGGTTCCCAAAAGAACAGCACCTAGTCAAAGATTCTCCAGAAAGATTTTTCTTTCGGGCCCACCCTCTAGTACACGGGGCAGTCTGTGTGCACACTCCACAACACCCACTGTTACAGTGTAGGTTCAAAACATGAACTATGAAAGGATTTAAAAAAAGGTCAAGGTGCACCACTTAAGCGTTTTTAGAAACTGTTATCTCTAATAAGGTAAACAGTAATGATCAAATCAACTATTTCTTGTATTCTTGAAAGTTCTTTATTCAATTCAGTTGAAAAAGCTATACACAGGGTCTACAGCCGACGCGTTTCGTCCTCAAGGGACTTCTTCAGGGCAAGATGGTAGCTAAAGGTGATGTCACTGGATCTTCTCCCGTCGTCGAGGGGTGTGTAAGTTTATCCGCGATGTTATATTCTGGTACATGTGGCATCCCGTTTTACAGACACCTATCCGTTTTGGATTCTGTTCCGGCAGATCAATTTTTCTGATTGGCAGTGTAGGTCTATTCGAATTTGACTAAAACCAAATCACACCAGTAGTATGAGGTGTTTCAATATTGTACATTAAAGCCACATCCCAATAAGGATAATAATCCAATAGCAGTAGAACCAGGGTAGAAGGGTAGTGGGGAGCTCCGTCTGTCGTCTTCTAGGGATTTTTCTACTAGTATCCTCTTTTTAGTAGAAGAGTGTATAGTAGTTCTATTGCCAAGAAACTCTTGATAAAGTGAGCTGCAGCATCCCCTGGTTCATTCGTGGCTCGATGAGAGAGCGGGCAAAAGGCGTCCTCCTCCGTCAAGTTCCTGCAAGTTCCAAGGCAGGATCTGCTTGATCTTCTCCGGCAGGACGATGCGGGTCAGACTCACCCCTTTCCTCTCGGACCCCACACCTACCACCTGCGGAGTCCCCCAGGGCTCGTCCCTCAGCCCGGTGCTCTTCAACGTCTACATGGCTCCACTTGCCCCCATCGTCAGAACTTACAGACTCAACATCGTGTCATACGCAGACGACACCCAGCTCATCCTCTCCCTATCCAACGAGCTCAACACCCCCAGACGCAACTTTCGAGAAGGCATGGAAGCCGTCGCCAAATGGATGAAAAACAGCTGCCTACAACTAAACACCAACAAAACAGAAGTACTCATCCTGGGCCCAAACCCCGACGCCTGGAGCGACACCTGGTGGCCCACCGCCCTCGGAAACCCGCCACCCCCCACAGACCACGCACGCAACCTGGGAATCATCCTGGACTCAGAGCTCAAAATGGACCGCCAGATCAACTCAGTCTCATCTTCCTGCTTCCACACCCTCCGCCTCCTTCGTAAGACCTTCAAATGGATCCCCCTCAAACACCGAAAGACAGTCACTCACGACCTGGTCACCAGCAGACTCGACTACGGCAACGCACTCTACGCCGGAATAAACAAAAACCTCATCTGCAAGCTACAGAACATCCAGAACGCCGCCGCAAGACTGGTCCTCAACCTGGCAAAACACTGCCACATCTCCCAGCACCTGCGCACACTCCACTGGCTACCCGTCGAGGCGAAAATCACCTTTAAAATGCTCACCCACGCACACAAGGCCCTCCACGGCACCGGACCAGCATACTTGAACAGCCGACTCAAATTCCACGCACCCCAAAGGACCCTACGATCAGACCAGATTTCCTACGCCGTGGTCCCCCGCACCAGAAAGACCAGATCGGGAGGCCGCTCCTTCTCCTTCCTCGCGGCCAAAGCATGGAACGCCCTTCCGCTCCACCTCAGACAGACAACATCGCTCCCCATCTTCGCAACCTGGCTCTTCAACAGACCCCCTCCTTGATGGAATGGAACCTGCACCCCCCCTCCCCACCTCCCCCCCACCCCTAGCGCCTTGAGACCCTTACGGGTGAGTAGTCGCGCTTTAACAAACTCCTGATTGATTGATACAGGTGTGACTTTGGCACATTGATGGAGAACACCAGCAGGTGCAGGAGGTCGGCCGTAGTCTGGAGGTGGCTGACTACTGTCTGGGGCGAGCCCGCCTTCTTCAACCAGTCGTCGAGGTAGGGGAAGACTGAAACCCCTAACCTGCGCAGATAAGCTGCGACCACCGCCATCACTTTCGTGAACACCCGGGGGGCGCTGGTAAGGCCGAAGGGGAGCACGGATAACTGAAAGTGCTCGTGGCCTACCGTGAACCGAAGGTAGTGCCGGCGGGACGGGGATGTGAAAATAAGCGTCCTGCAAATCCAACGCTACCATCCAGTCTCCCAGGTCCAGGGCAGCTAAGACCTGATCCAGTGTCAGCATCTTGAACCTCTCCTTCCGGAGGAAGCTGTTGACGTTCCGCAGGTCCAAGTTAGGGCGTAAGCCCCCTTTGCCCTTCTTGGGAACCAGAAAGTAGTGGGAGTAACAACCACACCCTACTTCTGGCCCACGAATGCGCTCGATGGCCCCCTTGGCCAAGAGGGCCATAACTTCCTCTCGCAGAAGATTCAAGTGATCCCCCGACAGGCGGTGGTACTGCGGTGGCATGGCTGGATGGGTCGCCTCGAAGGGGAGGGAGTAGCCCCTTCGGACGATTTGCAGCACCCACCTGTCCGATGTGATGTTGTCCCAGTGGAGGAGGTGATGGCGAACCCTGCCCCCCACTGGCGTCACTTGGGCCTGAAAGCTCGGACTAGGAGGGCTTTGAGGCGGATGCTGCGGGGGTGGATGTGGACTGGCATCGCCGCTGTCCCCGGGCACCGCCACGGCAGTTACCACGTCTGCCACTGTGCTGGATGTTAGTCTGCGGCCTGTGGCTGGCAGGACGTGTGGGGGTACCCCTTCCTTCAGATCGCGGACATCGGAAGCATCATCGCAACAGAACCCCCGTTAGAACGCTCGAGCACCAGTATTTTAAGTGGCAAATACCCTCAGCAAGCGCAGCTGACAGCGCTATTAGATCAAGATTAACTAAAAAGAAAGTGATTCAAAAGCTTGTACCTCTTCGGTGATTTACCTTGCGACAAAAATACTTCAGAAATATCAGATTTTTAAGAACCAGTTCTCTAAATTAAGGATCCCAAAGTTTCACTTTATTCCTCCACATATGATGTCATTTGATGGATACAAAACCACGCGGCAGGAGTAAATAAGAATACCTAACTTCAGACTAATGATATCAATTGTGTCACCATAAGAGGGAAATAACGTTGATACGTCATCCTGTCCTTTGTTGTGTTAAATCACTGTTTTTGATTTATGTTTAATATACGAATGACGGTCACCTGACGAAGGCCTCAGGCCGAAACGCGCGTAGTTCCACTCAACCGCATTGCCTTCATCAATTTACCAACAACTGAATATTTCGTATATCACGGGGTTAATGTATATATATAATTGTGTTTATGTAAATTTTTCCGTTCTCACTTATTAATGTTTCTTGATATTATGGAATACACATCAAGCTTCTTCTTTAATGTAAACAATGAATTAAAAAAGTAAATGAATTTTGCACAAAAGATATAAATAACAAACGAAATATACAAAAAACAAATAATATATAATAAAATAAAGGATTTTTGTATAAATTTTCGTTTCAGCGCACATTTATTTGATTGTTTTATAGGGTCTATTATTCTGTTTAGATTCTGATTCAGGGAGTATCTTTTCCCTTAGAGTTTAGCTACACTGCCTTTCTCTACATAGTTTACCTTCCCTACGAGTAGCTAACTGTTTACATTGTAGGGGCCCCTTCTTTCTCATAGAAGGTACCCCTTCCTTGGCCACGAAAGGAGCGAAAGGCAGCAGGTTGCTGGCGCGGAGCAGACAGGCCCAAGGACTTGGCCGTAGCCCTGGAGTCCTTAAAGCGCTCAAGCGCACTGTCTGCCTTGTCGCCAAAAAGGCGACGGCCATCAAACGGCATGTCCATAAGGGTGTTTTGGACATCAGCCGAAAAGTTGGCGGACCTCAGCCAGGCGTGGCGACAAATCGCCACCATCGTTGTCATCGCTCTACCTAGCGAGTCCGTTGTATCCAGCCCACATCGGATGGAGTACCGTGCCGCATCTCGACCCTCCGCAAGGGCTTGGGCGAGTTTAGTCCGGGCCTCCTCCGGACATTGTGGCAGCACGCCCGCGACCGTTTCCCACAGAGAGTGGGTATAACGGCCCAAGAGGCACGCGGTGTTAACGGACCGCAACCCCAAACTCAGTGAGGAGAGCATCTTTTTGCCATACTGTTAATACCTCTCGGATTCCTGATCGGGGGAGCCATCAGGAATGCGGTCTGGGAGTTGGAGGCCTGTATGAACAGGCTCTCGGGGGTGGGGTGGGGTGGGTGGACAGGAAGCAAGGGTCGCCCGGAGCCAGGCGGTGGCGTCTGGCCACGTTCCAATCTACAGGGGGACCTGTAGGGGACCTGGACCAGGTGCCCAAAAGAACGTCAGATAAGCCCTCATTAAACGGCAACAGAGGCTCGGAAGAGCTTGCTTGCGGTTGAAGGACCTCAGTGAGGAGGTTATTCCTCACGGCCGCGACGGGGAGTTCAAGGGATAAGACCTTGGCCCCCGCGTCAACACCACACTATAGGCAACCCCCTCCTCCGAAGCCACAGTAGGAGGGAAGACAAAACACAGTCTCTGGCGAAGTGTCCAGATCACTGGCGTCCCCTAGCTCACCTGCCCAGTCCTGATAAGGCTGGCAATCACGTGCCAGAGGGTCCTCAGACCCCTCCCAATCCGCCTCGCCACCCATCTCCTGGTACTCAGGATCAAATGATGGGGACGGGTCATAGAATTAGAAATCTCCCATCGGTGTCGAGCGGCGCCGCACCGGCGCCGGACCCAGATCGAGGGGAGGACCGGGGACTAGGTTGTCCTGTGACATCGCCGGGGGTGACACCCGGGGGGACGGCGTCTGCGAGGTCGTGAGGTCGATCGGCGACGACCCGGATCCGGCGGGGCCCTGCGCCGTCGGGACCAAAGTCGCTGATGGCGCCGGGCCCGAAGCGCCCGACCGCACCGGGGCCGTAGCACCTGACTGCGCCGGGGCCGAAGCACCCCAGTCGGGGCCTCTTGGCCCGAAGGCGCCTCAGAACGCAACGGAGGAGTGAGAGACCTCATGGCCGTGAGGAACGCTTCAATCTCCGGATTCGCGTGCTGCCCAGGGGCCGGCGGGTATGGAGCAGGCCGCGACGCCTGCGGCTCCGGCGGAGCCGCGTGGACGGTACCGCCCGAAACGCCGACCGCGTTGCGGGGAATCGGAAGAGCGTTGTCGCCTCTTCGACTTCTTGTGCCTCTTAACTGAGGACTTGGAGCTCAAGGAGTGGTGTCGATCCTCCGAGCCGTGATGACTCCGGCCCCGCGACTGGTACCTCGACCTCCTTCCGGACCCGGACCTCGAACAGCGCAGGCCGACTGCTGGAGCTCGAGGCGCTTGCGGGACCGCTCCCGCCTAGCCTTCGACGTCAAGGCCCGGCATTCGGGGCACGACTTGTCATCGTGGTCGGGTCCCAGACAATGAAGACACCGGCGATGGGGATCGGTAACCAACATCAGTCGGTTACAGTCGACGCAGGGCTTAAACCCGGGCATCCCTACCGGCACCGTCGGAGTTGTTCGTCTTCGAAAAATGATCAAAAAGGATCCAAAAAGTTTAGTCAAAAAGTGACTAAGGGTACCACTGTTCCCGGATCGGCGCTTGCTGGCACGGAAAAATAGGAACGGATGTCAGCGCGCGAGGGCGGCATCTAAGTACTCCGGCGACATCATCCCGGCGCCGACAGATGCGGAGCTGCAGACGAAAACTACAGACGCGCTAGGGTACTGCTACGCAAAAGTTTCCGGATCCAGTCTGACGCCTGGGGGTATTCTAAGTTAAGGAATCTAATACTAACCTGGTTCTTTCAGATAAGCAGTCTCCGTGCTATATACGGCTCGGAATCCAGATTGCGAGTCATGGAGGAGTTCTCTGGATTCCAAGTAGTCGGCCAGTTGTTCCTGCAAAACTTTTTCCAATATCTTTGCTGGTTTTGGAAGGAGAGAAATAGGTCAGTAATTGCTCAAAACAGCTGGGTAGGCCTCAGCTTTCTTCAAAATAGGAATCAGCATGGCCTGCTTCCATACAGTTGGAAACTGGCCTGAGGATAAGGAAGAGTTCCATATTAAGACTAAGGGGGCAGTAACAACTGGGGTAAGAGTGGTAAAGATCCGGGCGGTTACTGAATCTAACGGTAAGCCCGCTTTGCACTGACATACTTTCAACAGGCCTATGTCCACTGACACTGGTTTAAAGCTACATAATATTTTATCCTGGAGGATAGTAGTGTCTTGGGCAGGGCTCTCCGACCGTATAACAATGGGTTGTTGAAAGCCAGCGAAGATGTCAAGGATCTTGTTATGAAAAAAATCGAACAGGCCATCGCAAAGCTCTTCACTGGGTTTAATCTTGCTGGCAACAGCCGTCGGATTAGTGAATTCCTTCCCAATTTGAAACCAAGATTTAAGAGAGTTATCCGCTGCATTAATTTTATTCATAAAGAAGTCTTTCATATTGGCCCGTTTGAGTGTATGAATTTTTTTTCAGTTTCAGTTTTCAGTTTTTAACGTCTTTATTTCGAATATTCTTCATAAAAGACAAAATATTTACATACATACAAGTAATAACAATATAACATAATCAAAGACAATAAATAAAAGTTAAACGTAAAAAACACAATTTTAGGATTGATTAAAAACCTCCATTAAATATGTGCATAAAGACGGCAAAAGAAGATTATTATTGAACAAGTGTATATAAAAGGACACAACATCAATGCTGGTCGGAGTCACAACCTAGTAGACTAACGTGCTATGTGGGTATTTCATGACGGGATGTTACAAACTGTTTTAGACCTTAATAACCATGCCCAACCAAGGAATTTGGCCAATCCAATGGAAAGCCATTCAGAGGTGTTGAATCTTAGAATGAGCAGGGCTTCACTACTCGACCGGGTCTTTAATCTATAGCATATAGGCTTTAGCCACTTGCGGCGCGGTTCACGGTAAGCATTACAAACAAACAAGAAATGACCTATTGTTTCATTATGATTGGTACAACATGGACAAAGTGAAGTCGCCGACTTCTGCCAACCACTAGTAAAGGCCCTTAATGGCAATGTACCTAGACGGAACTGAAAGCAAAGTTTCCTGTCTAAGGTTTTGAGTATTACATCCCAAAAACACTCGGTATGAGGGACTATTTTATGTAGCAAAAACAGACCAGTCAGGTTCGGTTTCTCTGAAAGAGCAACGTGTTCTTCTTTAACCAAAGACCAGAAAAGAGATTTAAAATCTTTTTTAGGGGGAAAGATATGTGAGCCCGGCTCAAACCACAACAGGGGGAGGCCCATTCCGATGAGAGTATTTCTAATTAACTTAAACCATGGAATTTCACCTGCCCCCTGTTGTGATCTAACATCCTGAAGCTCTTGGGCAAACATGGCGAGTTCCGGTGTGGACCAAATGCGTCTCCAAAGCGCCACCATCCTGTACTGGGCTTGATGTTTAATGGAATAAAACCCCATATCCATTGAAAGTGGTAAAACAGGTGTTGAGGGGGGAAGACTGACTAGGTTTCGGAAAAATGTATTCTGAATCCTGTCAAGGGCAGCCAAGTCCACACAACCCCATATATCAGCCCTGTATAATATAGCAGAGCTGATTTTTGCGCTATAGATTTTAAGAGCGGGCAATACCCTTTTAGTCAGGGAACTCCGTTGCTCCTTCACCAGACAACCGGACAGACGTGTAAATTTTAAGCTAAGCGCCGCTATTTGCTCTTTCCAGCGTAATCTATAGTCCATAGTCACACCGAGATAAGTCATAACTTCAACCTGTTCCAGGCTAGACCCGTTCATCGTAACATTGCCCCTCTGTGGTTTTTTCTTTGTCAAGACCATAAATTTGGTTTTATTAATGTTAACTTCTAAATCGTTCTCCTTGCAGAAATCCACAAATTTGTTTATAGCTACCTGCAGACCCTTCTGTATTTTAGCCAATATGAGCGTATCATCAGCAAAAATTAGGAGGGGGAATTTGGTCCCGCCCAGTGTTGGAGCATCAGTAGGGGTATCTGAGAGAAACTTTACCACTTGATTAATAAAAAGTATGAAAAGGGTGGGGGCCAGGACGCAGCCCTGTCTCACTCCACGAGTCACGGGGAAGGTTTCTGTGACCTGGCCCTGACGACCCCACCTAACTCTAGCAAAGTTTCCCTCGTGCATCCTGATGGTAAATTCTAGGAGCGCAGGGGGAACACCCATCTTTCTTAAGGCATCCCACATCTTTCCTCTGGGGACCAAATCAAACGCTGATTTGAGGTCCACAAATGCAGCGTATATCGTGCCTCCTCTCAAAAACACAGTTTTCCAGTAGATCATAACAAATCTTAAAATCTGATCTACAGTACTAATGTGAGCCCTAAAGCCAGCTTGTAATGGAGAGAGAATGTCAGTTTCTGTCATCCAGGAGTCAATTTTCCCTAAAAGCATTCTAGCCACTACCTTTTGTAGGGCATTAATAAGACTGATGGGTCGGTAGTTTCCTGCATCAGTTTTATCCCCTTTTTTATACACGGGCAGGATCTCTGCCCCTTTCCATGAATTTGGGATACTGGTCTCTCTAGCTATTGCATTTGCTAGAATAGTTATGTACGGAACCCAGTGCACTTGGTCATACTTAAAAAGGTCCGCTGGGACACAGTCCATACCGGGGGCCTTGCCGTTCTGGACTTGTTTAAGAGCAACTATGGTTTCAGTTTCTGTGAAAACAATGTGGTCAAGTATGGGCACCGCAGTCTGTACACTGGCATCTTCCCAAGTATGGGAGATCCGTTCCGTGTTGCTAAACTGCGTCGCGTAGTGCTTGACCCATTGTTCAGCAGGCACATGGTTAACAGGGACTTTCGAATCCCCAGTCCCTCCCCACCTCACAATCTCCCAAAATTTTTGTTGGTTAGATGAGGTGCTTGCTTGGTATAAGTCTAACCAGCGCTGTTCGTCCCAGTTGGTTTTTGCCTCTTTAAGTACTTTTTTGTAATTAACCCTAGCTAACCTAATATCATTGGCTGACTTAGATTTAATAGCAGCTATTAGGGTGCTATGGGCAAGACAACAAGATTTATCATACCATTTGGTCCTCGTTAGTACTGGACCATTTTTCCTTCCTTTTATGGGTTCGTTAAAAAAAGTTTTAATCTTATTAAAAAGAGACTCATGAATCGACCCTATTTCTTCCAGGGAAGTGCCTTCGTTAACTATGGGTACCATCAAATTGGAGGCTGCTGAGACCTCCACTGCAACCCTTTCTAACACAATAGGGTTTTCTATAAGCCTAGTCCAGCGAACCCTTCTACAATCGTTCGTGAGAACAGCCTCAGCAGTAACGGTAGTAGATGCAGAGTCCAATCTAAGACCCTCATTCAATAGTAATTTTATTTGCAGGGGGTTATGGTCACTTTCTGGTCTTGACACTACTTCCATGTCCTCTAGGATTTTCCAGAACTCTATCTTTATTAAGAAGTAGTCAATACGACTCGAGTGCTGGGAATTGTCAAAAGTGACCTTTCCTATTGAATCTGATTTAGTTCTACTGTTAGCTGCGCGCAGACCCCATTCAAGGCAGAGGCCTAACCACTGCATTGCGGCCTCGGTGACTTTTTTGATTGGAGGGATAGATAATAGTGGAATATTCCAGATTTGATCGATTTCCCCATATCCGTCTTTATCAAGATTAGGGAAAGGTTCAAAGGAACAATTAAGATCTCCTGCCACCATTATACATTTATCGCTAGTAATATTCTTTAATAGGGAATCTAAATCGCTAGCTGCTCTCGTAGGCTTCCCACCAGGTTGCCCTCTTGCATAGATATTAATCAGAAAAAAGTCCTCGTTATTTTTACCCGACAATTTCAAGGCAAGAATATCGTTACTTAAGGTAGGAATGTCTGTAATTTTAAAGGCTAGGGATTGTCTGATCCAAATAACCAGACCTCCTGAGGGACGTCCCTTAGGTCCTTTACAGGCTGGTTTATAGTAGTTAAGATAGCCAACCCGAAAGATGGCATCGGTTGACCAGCTTTCCTGTAAAATGATTACATCAAAAGAGTCCACATAAGAACCCCAATCATCCTCAGACATTTTACCTTTTAATCCCGCTATATTCCAAGACAAGACTGTGAGGTTATTAGTAGTTTCCTTCTGCAAGTTGTTAACTGGGTTCACAGTCTCCCCTGGGACCAGGGGTCTAGAGGTGTGAGTTGGAAGTTTTACCCTTTCTACCTCACCTTGGAAGTCTCCACTCAACCCTAATACAGCCACAGCCCTGTGAGATGGTGAACGGTTAGGGGAGCTCAGTACAGCTTCACTCGGCCCGGAGATTGGTAGTAAATTATCAAGTCAATCCACACCTTCCAAGCCGGACAGCGGAGCAAACCGGTTTGTGAGGTGCGGATGAAACAAAGGGTAAACTGGGGTGTCAAAATGAAATCTCCCTCTTGGCCTGTCCCTTCTAGGGTGTTGAAATGGGGTGTGGGGTCTGCTTGAATATAAAGCAGGATAAAAATAATTCAACGATAATGTTTGCACATCCCCAACTCTTCCGAATCTAGGTTCCCTGCTGATGAATTCAGCAACCCATGTCTCTCTGAAGCTTATCACCACACAATCCCCTTCAAGATCTTTCTTACCATAACCTATCCAATCCACCCTCCTTACATTAAGAATTTCAGGGTTCAGGTTGGGTGGGAGCGGGCGATTTTTATTAAGCCAAAATGTTACTTTATTATAGAGGTCCTTGTGTGATTCTCTTTTACCATCTACTAAAGGAGCCACGCCAGTTAAGATGATGGTATAAGGCTGTGACTCTGGAGGGAGATTCACACATTGTTTCCTCGGGATAGGTTTGATATAGGGCCGGGTGTTTTGGTCGTGACTACTAGAAGTGTTCTTGGCCTGGGGTTGCTTTGCGACCTTATGACTAGGTACGCCCTCAGAGCTAGCTATTTTCTTGGGGGCTGATACGGTTGTTGGCTGCGGGGCTTTTGTCGTAGAGGGTCCTGCTTTAGAACTGACGGCCCCTGCTTTATTATTCACCAGAGTAGACTTCGGAAGTGACGGGGCAGTGGGGGGCAAACCTTTGGAGGCTAAACTGGCAAGAATTCTGTTTGTAGATGCTATATTATCTTTTACCAATCTATCCAAGGAATCCATTTTTGTATTCAATAGTCTTGTCCTTTCGAATAGAGGTAAGAGTAGAGATTTCATTAGCAACTCTATCTTGGCCAGAAGTATACCTTCTACAATACTAAGTGTGGTATTATGGTCTTCTGGTCGAACCACCTTGTTAGTGTTGGGCAACTGTATAGGTGTATCAATAGTACTTCCCACCCCCTCAATAAGTTCATCTGTGTCAGGAGAGTCTAGCCTTTTACGTTTCCCTGGGTTCTGTGAGGGTGAAAGTTGTAACGGAGGAGGGGAATTCACTTGCTCATTACTAATATTAAGGTTTGGTGAATCCGAGAGACCTGAATTCTCTCCAGGCAGGTCAAGAAGAATAGTAGTCCCTCCATTTAGCAAGTTATTATGTGCAATGTTATGTGGGCTATCTTGACCTGAACCCCCTAACTCCACAGTTTGGGTCTCAGGAACAGTTGCTAACACTAAACCAGCATTAACAACATCACAATCAGTGTCTAACAGGGAGAGCGGGATAGGGGAGACTGCCTCATTAATTTTCCCAAGGGAGGATCGCTTTCCTGTGATTATATCTAGAGAAAGACGTTTTTCAGCTAAAGCGATTTCCTTCTCCAGTATGGCAGTAGAGCGTTTAAAAAACTGGTCAATTGTACCCGTAAAAGTGCCATTAGAGGTGGAGACCTGAACATTCCTCTCTTTACCTGATCTTAAGGTCATCTTTAGGTATACAAGTAACCAAATTAACACCAACCTCGGACTTCAAGTTATGTGCAATAATGGGCAATATTAGGGGGTTATACTGACACTAAGGACACAAGCCTGGTTATAGTCAGATACAATATTTACAAGAATAACATTTAAAACGTCTATTAGTTGATACCATGAGATGTTAATAATATTGGGAGGTAAATGTTGGGGAGATGGCCCAGCCCGGCCTCCTGCGGCCCCGGACGGCCACAGACGGTCCCGGGCTTCTCCCGGCGCCCTCCCGCGCGCTCACGCGCAGCGGGAACACGGTGCGCTAAAAAAGAGGAGAAGGTGGGGTAGGGGGCGTGGCGGTCAGGGAGAGCAACCCAGGTGTAGAGGGTTGACCGCGCGCAGGGACTCCTGGAAGTTAGAGTCCCTGCGGGTCCGCTCGCAGCCCTGAGCCTACCTGTTCTTTCTCCCCAGTGCAGAAAATCCAGTTACAGGAAACGGCGCCCCTCTCTGTACAAAGCGCCTCGCACCACACGGCGAGGAGCTGCGCTGGCAAGGAAGGAAGGGTCCAGGAGTAAAGGAAAGACCACGGCAACAACCGGTCCAGCAAGGTATCCCACGACAATCTACTCGGAGGCTGCTTTCACTGCTGGGGCAGGGGGCGTGGCGGTCAGGGAGAGCGACCCAGGTGTAGAGGGTTGACCGCGCGCAGGGACTCCTGGAAGTTAAAGTCCCTGTGGGTCCGCTCGCAGCCCTGAGCCTGCCTGTTCTTTCTCCCCAGTGCAGAAAATCCAGTTACAGGAAACGGCGCCCCTCTCTGTACAAAGCGCCTCTAACCACACGGCGAGGAGCTGCGCTGGCAAGGAAGGAAGGGTCCAGGAGTAAAGGAAAGACCACGGCAACAACCGGTCCAGCAAGGTATCCCACGACGATCTACTCGGAGGCTGCTTTCACTGCTGGGGCAGGGGGCGTGGCGGTCACGGAGAGCGACCCAGGTGTAGAGGGTTGACCGCGCGCAGGGACTCCTGGAAGTTAGAGTCCCTGTGGGTCCGCTCGCAGCCCTGAGCCTGCCTGTTCTTTCTCCCCAGTGCAGAAAATACAGTTACAGGAAACGGCGCCCCTCTCTGTACAAAGCGCCTCGCACCACACGGCGAGGAGCTGCGCTGGCAAGGAAGGAAGGGTCCAGGAGTAAAGGAAAGACCACGGCAACAACCGGTCCAGCAAGGTATCCCTTGCTTTTTTTCAGCGGCTTTGGCAAGGGGTCATAGGAGAGTCGTCCGCGGCGTTCGAGCTTCTTGCAGCCACTCCTTTTTTCCCGTAAAACCTGTGAGAACCAAGGTGCAGTAGGTTTGGCACGCGCCGAAGAAAGGGGTTGTAAAGGGACGATAGCATCTATAGCGAAGGACAGTTGGTCATTAAAGTTAGCTAAATCTGCGTTCTCATCATCTGAGGGCTGCCAGTTCACATTTGCAAGAGTATGTTCAAGGGCATCACAGGTTACGTTGTACCACTTCCTACTAAGGTCACCATTCTTAGTGGGGATGGCTGGCGTCCGGGGAAAGGTCAAGATGAAAGGAATGATCAGACCAGGTAAGGGGAAGAGGGGCCAAAATAGACAAGCCGGGTAGATTAGTAAATATGAGGTCCATAGTGTGGCCCACGCGATGGGTGGGACCTCGTACCTTCTGATCAAAGTTCATACCAGCCAGAGTGTCTACAAAAGAGCAGGCCTTTGAAAACGTGGTGTCATCCACATGAAGATTAAAATCTCCCAGAATGGTGAAGTGTGGATGTCTCAAGCATGGTCTGCCATGGTCGCTAAGAGCTCCTTGAGTTGAGATGGTAGTGTGCCGGGGGTATTGTATAACAACACCCCAGCAGCAATCAAATGTATTGAGTCGGAAAAGCTCAAATACATGGCCTCAATAGGGCCAGTGTTTTCCAGTTTCCTGGACGTTATGTTCCAGTGTGAACGAAGGATGGCAGCAATTCGCCTTCTGCTTGATCGCCTGGACGATTAATCCCTGCAAATCTGTACTCCGGAGGGATTGCCAGGCTAATTAGATGCATCTTTGACCCCAAGTCTCGGTCAGGAACATCAAGTCCCAGGCGTGAGAGGTTAGAGAGAGCCATATATCGCCTGCGTGTCGTGGCAGGGAGCGGCAATTCAGCAGACAAGCTTTAACTACCATCAATGTTTTTGCACATCGATCTTCTCTGGCCGCTAGCCGGGAACGTTCAGAGGCAGGGGGGAGGGAAAATGGGCAGTCTTTGCAACTGAAATGGCTAGTTAGCAGCAGGGAAGGATCTCCACGCGAGCTGTTGCAGCATGTCGCTGTCCAAAGGGCTAGTAATTGAGCCCTAGACCAACAAACCTGTAGCGATGGAGTGCCACTGGCAGCATGGCTGGTGCTGGTCGCGGGACAGGCACGGACAAGCGCAGACGGGCTTGCTTTCGACGCACCAGCGGCACGCCCGCTGCGCGCTGTCCACTGCACGTACGAGATGGAATTCCCATTAAATACCTAACCCCCTAACTCCACCCTCCCTGAGCCCGGGGAGTTGATTGGACGCCCTGCCTCAGGCGCCAGCTGATTGCTGACATCAGTGCTACCACCTCCCCCTGTCTCTCCCGCAAAGATGTCAACCCGCTGCTCCCTCCACAACAATCGGGCAAGCCCGTGGTGGACCGGGGAGCAGGCGGTACTAGAACAGGTAGGGAAGTGTGCCGGTTAAATATCAAGCCGTACAAACAGGGGTGAAGTTAAAAAAAAGAAAAAAAAAAAAAAAAGAGTATTTCGCCACAGCTAGCGTTTCTGCACCTCGCAGTCTTGCGTCCGCTGTGCGAAATGCGAGGCCAGCAATTTAAAGCCTCGTGCGTCAGCTGATTGCTGACGTCAGTGCAACCACCGCCCGCTGCTCCCTCCACAACAATCGGGCAAGTCCGTGGTGGACGGGGGAGCAGGCCATACTAGAACAGGTAGGGAAGTGTGCCGGTTAAAAATCAAGCAGTACAAACGGGGGTTAACAAGCATTTTCAATGCAATGGTTTCGCCTTTGGAAAAGTTTGAGCTATTGGCATTGTTAATGACCAAATTTTTATTTATGTGTTGGTTTTGAAAACAGATAAATAAATGGCATTGTCATTTACATTGTTATTAGCGTACTCTTTGCAGTCTCTAGAACTCTTTAGCACTCCCTAGTTACTCTACACTCCCTAGCACTGTTCACTCCCTAGCTTCCCTAGTCACTCCGCACCTCTTAGCATTGTGCACTCCCTAGCTTCCCTAGTCACTCCGCACCTCTTAGCATTGTGCACTCCCTAGCACTCTCTAGTCATTTCCTAGCACTCTGCGCTCCCTAGCACTCTGCGCTCCCTAGCACTCTGCGCTCCCTAGCACTCTGCGCTCCCTAGCACTCTGCGCTCCCTAGCACTCTGCGCTCCCTAGCACATACTCCCAGACATACTCATCAAAAAACCTCCAGGGTGCAGCCACCTTCGGGTCGTGGCGTCAGTCCCAGGTGTATGTGTGCACACTCCTTGCCTCCCACTGTCCCACACTACAATCACACACAGATCCGACTAGCATCGTGCTCTAGTGCTTATGTGTGAAGAGTACCCCCCCCCCCACACTTACACACACACTCAATCACGGCCCTGTGTGCAGCCCCCTTCATTACGCTCTGTCACAAACTGGTGCCTGTGAGGTAAGAGGCCTTGCTTTGACGCCCCGACACGCAAGCCTGTGTGTGTAACCGCCTCCGAAATGCAGGGGCAAGCTTTGCTGCTCCACACTCAGCCCCCGCAGCCCCACCCACTACAAGCGTCTGTGGGCACCTATGTCGTTGGAGGCGCAGCGCGGAGTTAACGTGTGACCTTGGTGTGTCACACCTGTTTGCCATGCTAGTTATCCAGGTGTTTCAATCATGTGGCGCCTTGGGTAAAGTGAACGCGTCTGAAAGACGTGGGATCCCACCAGGTAAAAACTCATTGGTGAGTAAAAGTGTCCCCTGCGTGGGGTGCGCAGATGAGTCCATGGAGCACATCCGTGGGGCCTCAGCACTGCACGGCCTCGGACTATCACTGAACACAAACTGGCATCTCCTACCCTGTTTAAAGGTATCTGCGCGTGACCTGCATCCAACTCCCCGCAGAGCCGCGCTCAATTAGCCGCAAGCTCACACACCCCGCATTTTCGGTGGTATTTCGGAGAGTGTTTGTACTGACAGCCAATTAATCCTGCTCCCCCCGGCAACAAGTTGTGTTCTGCGGTGTATGGGACATGAAACGGCCCAGCCTGCGGCGCCCGCCATCAATATTTCAGGCTGTGGGGAGCGCACCTCGTCCCACTGAGGAGGAGTGCCTGGGGCCCTCTACGTCGACTTCTCGCAGCCTCTGCAGGCGCCATCCGCCCGGAGCCGGCCTCTCCCGAAGCCTGTCTGCCGGGGGCAGTAGTAGGGTTCGGGTGGCGCGGTCCATATCCGGTCAGTGGCCGTACTGATCGCTGCGTGCCAGGGAGCACACCTCCACGCGACTGGCGGCGCCTTGGCAATCGGATTAACAGCTCTCAGAAATACAGTCAGAGAGAGCTGTGTCTGCCATCTGCTGGGCTCCTCGCCGCTCATTGCATCTTTACACTACTTACACTACAACCACAGGCTCGCACTGCTGCCCACAGACATTCTACTTGCCTAAAGGAAGTTGTTTTGATGCCACAACACACGTGCTGTGTGTTCTCACTTGCATTATGACTTGCATATGTGCTACTGCAGCTCTATCCACGCGCCTCTGTTTACACTACAGCTCACCGGCCTTTTACCTAAAGCTGCAGCCGGATTGTTGCACTACTTACTCAGCCCACATGTTGCAGTACTTGCACTACAACCCCCACGTTGCACTTATCACGTTATTGCACACATGTCAGGCTGGTCTTTTATCAATGCAATCTGCGAAGTCGCCGTTCTACATTGGCTGTCCAAAGGGTCTGCCTACACCAGACCCCATCCATTGCACGACTTGCCCTCAGGCCACACGCTTCCCTACTTCCAGTATAACGTTGCGCCATCGCTGCATCTTAGGGTGGGGGTGGGGGGGTCGCTTTGATGATGGGGTGGAACGCCCCAGAGACCACGCGCGTCGTCCCCTATGAAGACGGCGGAGCACTACCTCGTGCCATCTACGCTCGGGCCGCCCGGGCAAGCCTCCCCATAACCTTGGAGAAAACGACCTAAAGCGGCAACCATCAGCGATGTGACACCTGTTAGGGAAGCGGCACACCATCCCTGTGCTCCTCGCTGCACAGCCCCCACATGGGACACCAGTTCCCTTCCTCGGCCACACCACGTGCACCAAATCCCCACCGCAGAAGGTGGGGCTTGAAACCACGACCACGATCATGAGTCGATGCCTACACGCAGAGCTACGCGACACAACAAAACAGTGTGAGTAGCCCAGCGGACACGGACATGAACAGGTTGCCACAAGAGACGACTGAAGCCATGAGCCAAACACGAGTGCATACTCTGAGAAAATAAAAACGTGTTAGGACCATACTGTGCAAACAGAAACATTAACAACACGGGCATGTACAGACAACAGCAAAAAACAAACAAAAACGTAAAACCAAAGACAACATGAGACAACCACTTCGGCCAAAGGCTTTTCCAAAATGACGAAAACATCACGGGACCAAAATAAAAAAAATTAAAAAGTACACGCCCACCGCCACATGACGTCAGAAAAGAGGCAGGATGAGAAAAACATAGCCGAAACGCCCACGAATCGCCTCGAACGATGACAGGCAGATCTCACTTCCAATAGCTAGCCTCCATTTATGGAGGTAGCCAATGGAAGTGAGAGGCGTGACAAAGCACCATACTCTTGACAAAAGATTTCGCCTGCGGACGCCAGGCGAAACCTAAAAAGAGAGGAGGCAAGTAAGCAATTACAAACTGCCTATTATAAGGAACAAATGTCAGATACTTGTCTGCATTAAACATTAACAGTCTGTCATTAGACCTTCTCTGGTTTTAATACTGCGATAAAAAATACAAGTAAAGCACACACTTGATAGTTTTAGTATAAGCTTCTTCATGTAGTGGGACAGATGGGAAGGATCCCTGTCTGGGAATGAAAGGATTGGTTCTGACCACATGTTGGTTATTACAATACAGGATGTTTCCCAGGACTGGGTGGGTGAACACCACGACAAAGCAAGCCAAACTCTGTAGGTGAAGATTCTGGGCATAAGCTACTTTCTGGACTGACTCAAGGACGTAACAACACACTGCTCCTACAAATGTTTGTTACAGCGGAAGAGACTTCCAAGACTTTCACTCTGTAATAGCAGTTTCCCATGCCAGAGTGAAAGCCACCACTTCCCTCTTTCTTCCTTGTGACCACTATCCAACTGTGAATTGGCTACTGGAAAAGGATTGCATTACATGGTGTGGTTGTGTGACCGCACCGTGTAATACACTTATCAAAGCCTTGAGGTGCAGTAGGTTTCGCCTGTCAAACCCTCAGGTTAATCCTGGGTAGCGGTGGAACTGAGCAGCAAGGCTTATACAGAGAAACAAGTGTTACATATTAAACAGCACCAAAACAATTGAAGACAAAATCTACAACACATAAGAAACTCTACACTAATTTACAAAAATATATTAATTTTAAAAGAATTTAACCACCACAACAAAAAAGATCCACAAGAGGGTTTTGGGATGTGGGTTTTACAATAAATAATAAATTAAATCATTTTCACTATACCACAAATAAGTCTTCGAAAATTCAACTAATTAGACACCTAGAAATCTTTTCAAGGAAAACTTGAGTAAGTATCTATGCGGTTGGGTAGAAGTACTTGTAGCAACGTGATCCAGCAGAGAGCTATTCAGGGGGACCAGCAGGGTCCTTAGAATCAGTTACCTCCACAGTAGCAGTGGTACTCCAGCAGATCCAGGCACTTTAACCACATTGCTATGGATTCCTATGGCGTGAGGATACTGAAAATGCTCCAAGGATGGGACACCGTCAATGGGGGTCATGCTGCATGGAATTCTTTGGTCTACAAAGATGGTGCAGGGGTCCTTTTTGCAGGGTCGACGTCCCATGAAGTTTTCTATGGCCTGGCTGAAGTCCAGTCGCCAGTGAACTGCCAGTTGCCTTGTGTTGCAGTCAAAGGCCAATCCTTCCTGGGTCTATAACTCTCCTTCAGCAGCATCGGCTCAGATGGAGGTGTAGGAGTACCGACTGAGAGTGCGGTGCTTCCCTCGTGCCCTGAGCCGTTGCCAGTCGGGGTGGAGCCATTTACTCCAACTATCATGTGACGAATATACTTTCTACAAACAAAGGAATACACCTCAAACAACAGGTGATCTTTTTTTTTTTTTTTTTTTTTGGAAAACCTTTATTTATAGGAAAAAGTACACCGCTATTCAGCCATACATCCCGGAGGCCAGGCAGCATTAAGGCAATAGGATAGGTCATGTACCATATCGGAAGCAGGAGCAATCCGGTTTAATTTTTAAATAACATCAAAGCTGAAACTAATAAACCATAAGATAAAAGGGGGCCAGAAGGCCAAGAAAAAGAAGTGTGCAAGAGGCACAGGAGAAAAAGAAGGGAAGAGAGGGTAGGCTGAGGACAATACAGATTCAGCGGACTTGCGTAGCGGCAGGAGGTCGGGGGCTGCACACCCAAGGTAACACACTGACAATGACAACAATGAGGCATGTGGGAAGTAGTACCGCAGGATATACAATCTGGAGCCACAGGCAGAGGGCGCTACGGGGAAAGCTGGATCTCGGGATCAAGTTCAACGGGGGGGTCGCAAATATCACCTCTATGAGTGTTCCAGGCACCCCAAACAGATCTCCACATTTTAGGTTTACCCCTGGCCACATACACCGTCTTTTCACGCAGCATGCACCAGTCCATATTAGTTTCCCATAAGCTGAGCGAGGGAGGAGCAGGCACACCCCATTTCTGGGCGATATCTCTCTTAGCCACCATATTGCCCAGGGTGACCCAGCGGGTCTGTGCGACATTGTAGTCGGTCGGGCCCCAGATGTTAAGGAGGCATCTCCGGGCCTCTGCCGGCAGGGCCACACCAGTCACTTCTTCCATAACCTCATGCACACGTTTCCAATAACGGGCCACATCCGGACACTCCCATATGATGTGCAGGAAGGTCCCAAGCATACCACACCCCCGCCGGCACATGCCGTCCATAGAAAGCCCCATACGTAGAAGTCTTGGGCCGGTGACATACACTCTGTGCAGTATCTTCAGCTGCACCAGGCGGAGCCGTGCAGATATGGCCACCTCCCTAGGGGAGGAGATTGCCGATTGCCACTCCTCGTCATCCACCTCTATACCGTCATGCACCCACAGCTCTCTCAGTCGCACCAGCAAGTCCACTCGTACATTAATAAGTTTTTTATACGTTAGGGAGATAGCGCTGTCCGGCATATGGCCGTCCAGCACCCGATCCTCCAGGGGGGATGATTCAGGGATAGGCTCCCCTTCCACTACATAGGGAGAGAGGGCATGACTAAGCTGGGCGTGTCGGAAGAATTCCGTCGCCGCCAGTTGGTGTTCAGACTGCAGCACTTCAAACGACTTGACCCGTCCCCTGGCCACCATGTCCCCCACCTTGGAAATCCCGATGGTGTCCCACCTGTCGAAGCCCTTAGTATGCCACAGCTTCCCCAGTATGTCCGAATCAAACAGCGGGGTGGCCATAGTAACCTTATTATGCCAGCCCAGAGTTTTAGTAATTGTGCGCCATATACGCACCATCGTCATAGTGGGACCTGTCAGCTTCCGATCCAGAGACCCGGAGTACAACGCTCTATAGTAATTCCCATCTCCCACTAGCCACCGATCCATAGCATAGCCCGGGTTGACCGCCGGGCCGTAGAGGCCATGATTGATTGCCGCCAGCTGGGACGCCCAATAGTAGCGCCTCACGTCAGGTAGGGCAATGCCCCCGTCATAACTTGGTATAGTCAACTTAGCCAACGAGATTCTCGGCCTACCATCCCACAGCAACGCCCGCTGCAGTGATTCGATATCAGTAAAGTATTTCGCCGGTACGGGATCCTGTGTATTCTGCAGGGCATATAAGAAGCGAGGCAGCGCCATCATCTTAAAAAGCGCGGCTCTACCCATCAGGGAGATCGGCAACTTCTTCCAGCCTTCGACGTCCCGGCGCAATCGCTCCAATGGCGGGAGGAGGTTGTGCGAGTACCGGGCTCGGGAGTCCCGCGACACGTAGATGCCCAAGTACCGAAAGCCCTGCTGGGCCACCTGAATTGAGCACCCACGGGGGAGGCGCGGCGTGTCTCCGGACAGTACGTACAACGAGGATTTAGACCAATTGATCGCCAGGCCCGAGTGGGTCCCGAAGGTCTGCAAGAGTTCAAAGGCCATTATGAGCGAGTGGCATGGAGAGGAGAGGTACAGAAGGATGTCGTCCGCATAGAGCGATATCCGGTCCTCGAAACCCGGGGACCACGGTATCCCAGAGATATCGGGGTGCGTTCTAATCCAGGCCGCCAGTGGCTCAAGCGCTAAGGCAAATAGGAGCGGGGAAAGCGGGCAGCCTTGCCTAGTGCCCCTGTGCAGCGCAAAGGAGGCAGATAACCGACCATTGACCGTCACATTGGCCATTGGAGCGGAGTACAGCAGCCGGACCCAGCCGATGAAAGCGGGGCCAAACCCCAACTTGGCCAGAACTGCCCACAGGTAGTTCCACTCCAACGAGTCAAATGCCATAGTGGCGTCGAGGGAGGCGAGGACAGCGGGTTCTCGGAGCAGATGGACACGCGCCATTACTGCGTGAAGCCGTCTCAGATTGAGCGCCGTATTCCGATGCGGGATGAAACCGGACTGGTCCGGGTGTACCAGGTCCGAGATCACTCCCACCAACCGATTAGCCAATAGTTTGGCCAGAATTTTGGGTTCGGCGTTTAAGAGGGAGATAGGTCGGTAGGATCGACAAAGATCGCGAGGCTTCCCCTCCTTATGTATCACCACAATGGTGGCCAGCCGCTGGTCGGGGGGGAGTTCTCCCACCTCGCGGGCCTCAATGAACATATTTAACAGAGGTGTCGCAAGAGCGTCGGCCCTGAGTTTGTAGAGCTCAACCGGGATGCCGTTTGGCCCCGGCGCTTTGCCCGAGCGTAATGATTTAATAGCCAAGGCCGTCTCATCCACCGTTAGGTCCCTATCCATATCGTCGCGCTCGAGGTCCGAGAGGCAGGGAAGCTCAATGTCCTCCAGGAAGGATGCCGACGCAGACTCCGGGAGGGGGTCCGCCGAGGCGTAAACCTCCCCAAAGTAGTCCGCGAAGGACCCAACTATAGCCGCCGGGTCCGTGAGGGACAGGCCCTCCGCACTGGTCAACTCCGGGACCACCCGAGACGCGAGTTCCCTTCTATCTAGCCACGCCAGGAGCTTGCCAGCCTTGTCACCCGCGTCATAAATTCTGCCTTGCTGTTCCCTGCTCAGGGCTTTCGCCGCGTCAGTGGCGGTCGCCCGAAGCTCAGACTGTTTGAGGGAGAGAGCGTGGAGTAGCTCGGGAGACGGGCCCAGCTCCAGCTGGGAGTTTAGTGCAGCAATGTCAGATTCCAATCGAACTACGTCCTCGTCCCGCCGCCGGCGGACCTCCGCAATCAGGGAGAAGGCCTCGCCGCGAAGCACAGTTTTGAAGGCCTCCCAAAGGGAAACAGACGAGGCAACCGATCCTGTATTCTCGACGAAGTACCGATCCATAGCTTTAGCCAGGAGCGACCTGGTCTTCGGGTCGCGAAAATACCAAGGGTTGATGGGAGCCACCCGCGAGGACACGGGGGTTCGAAAGTCAAAGGAGACCCAAACCGGGGAGTGATCCGAAATGCCCCTAGCCAGGAGACGCGCAGTGGACACGGACTGCGCCTGGGCAGCCGGAGTGAGGACGTAATCCAGTCTAGAAAGGCTACCATGGGCGCCGGAGAGGAACGTGTACTGTCTCTGGGAGGGGTGCAACAGACGCCAGCAGTCAACCATCCCCATGGAATCTAAGAAGTCAGACAGCCAGGACTGGGAAGGACGCAGATCTCTGGATGGGAAGCGGTCCAGGTCCCCGGAAATGACAGAATTAAAGTCACCACCCACAAGCAGCAGCCCCTCAGGGAGACCCAAAATGGCGCCAGCTAGATCCCTGAAAGTAGTCTCTTGTAGCCCCGGGGGAACATAAACCGAAACTAAAACTAGCGTGCGGCCCTCCCATTTGCCCACCACAGCAACATATCTGCCCCTCTCATCCGCAAGCACCGACTCCACCTCCAGCGGGAGGGACATGCGCACCATGATGCCCACCCCTCGTGATCCCGAAGAGAACCCTGAGTGTGCCACCATTTTGAAACCACGTCTGGTCAGAGCTTTACAAGTGTGCCCCACTAGGTGGGTCTCCTGCAGGAAAACCACATCTGGTGAACAACGTTTGAGCATTTGCAACACCACACCCCTTTTAATACGGTCCCCCAACCCGTTTACATTCCAGCTTAACAAGTTAAGAGTTCTACCCCCCATCATCAGGGACGTTCCGCCCCCTTCCCCCCACCCATGCCCACAATGGCGCCCACAGCAATAACATAGTAGTGCAATAAGACCTCAGCCAGGACAAAGAATAAGACAAGAAAAGAAGTAGAAAAAGCACACCCCAACTACCCACCACCCTGCACCCCTGCATAAGACTAAAATCCACCCCAACTAGCAGTGTGCCTGTCGCCCCTTAACTAACCTACAAAAAGCCCACAGAGGAGAAAGGAGACATCCTATCACCCCCCGTCATCCCCCATATTATTGACAAAACGAGTCAAACCATAGCAGCAGTGTCTGAAGTGAAAGTCCCATACGGCTACCCAGCTCACAGAACGTCAAACGACAAATATTCATTCCTGCGCTTCCGCGCCCCCGGTGGAATCCTCCGTCTGGTCAGCCGGTTCGCGTCGCTCCTGTGGCAGGGTATCCAGCCAGTGCCCCACCTCGTCTGGATAGTCAAAAAACAAAGTCCGGTGGTCCCGCTCGATGCGGAGCTTGGCAGGGTAGAGCATGGAGTACCGCAGGCCCATTTCTCTCAGTCTTCGTTTCACCCCGGTAAAGCTCTGACGCTGTTTTTGTACCGCCTGGGTGAAATCCGGAAAAAAGTTCACGTCTGAGTTCTGGAATCGCAAAGGACCCGCGGCTCTCGACGCCTGCAGGATAGCGTCTCTGTCCCTGAAGTTAAAGAGCCGTGCGATGATGGGGCGAGGGAAAGTGCCAGACTTGGGTGGTCCCCCCGGTATCCTGTGTGCCTGTTCCACCGAGAAGAACTTACTCAGGCCCCCCGGCGCTAAGTTCTTAAGCACCAGCTCCTCCACGAAAAGTTCAGCCGAGTCCTCCTCGGCCTTCTCCGGTACCCCAGTAATACGGACGTTCTGGCGCCGCGCACGGCCTTCGAACTCGTCCAGTCGGCGCGCCAGCATTCCGTTCGCCAATTTCAGGCCACGTACCTCCGTCTGGATATCGGACACATCAGTGACCAGGCTAGTCGTCTTGAGATCCAACGACTTCACCCGGTCATTGGTTTTCCCGAGGTCCGTCCTGATGAGGTTCATATCGATCTTCAGGGAGTCGACCTTACTGGACAGTTCCTCCCGGAGTGCGTGCATCTCCGTCTGCACTCCCGTGATCGCACCCAGAACGTCCCGAAGCGTTATGGCAGAATCGTCCGGTGATCCATCCCGTTTCGAGTCAGTAGTGCAGCCCGCCTGCGCCGGCGAGCTTCTTGACTGGGAAAAGCGTTCCGGGATAGTAGACTGGGACTGGGACGGTTTTTGGTGCCTCTGTCTAGGTCTCCTTTGCCCGCCATGTTGGTACCTCGGGTCAGACGGCCAGCAGGGGTAAGGATCCTCTTGGTAGGCGCGCCACACACACGATGATAAAACCAGGGTCCGGTACGTTGGCCGAGTAGCGGGGCATGCAGATATCAGAGTTGCTCCCCGGTGGAACTAAGCTCAGACAAAGAAGCGCCCGTGCGGAAGCACCGCTGTACCCCTCAATGATGTACAATGACACGGGAGGAGCCTCCGGGCCTCGTCGAGCTAACTAAGTCCAGGAATGTCCGATTTTCATTCCGAAAGCGGGCGCCGCATCAGGACCCACTCAGCAGTCGATTCCCACCATCGTGGGACAGGATAGATAGCAGGATTATTGCGGAGGACCGGGAGGTCTTCGGAGCTCCGAGCTCACGCGGCCATCTTGATCGCCGGCGAAGCTCCTCCCCCCAGGTGATCTTTTTTCATGTTGTAGGAAATGCATATATTCAGTTACTAAAATACGTTTTTATCCATCACTTCACTATTTGCAGTAGCATTCTAACGTTTACCGGTCCTGATGAAAGCAATGGACTCGATAGTCCCTAGTATATTGCTGAAACATGTTGACCAATCTGATACCAGAGTAGATATTTGTTAAATCTACCTATGCTGCTTTTTTAATATTGGCGGAGCGAGCATAGAACCTAATAAAGTTTCCTTATTTCTGCTCACTCACCCAATTTTATACATTTTCACTCACCTCTTTTCACACACCTTTTTTCACAGCACTGCAAATCAGTCACCCTCCAAACGAATTGATGGGTAGTTTGTGACACTCTACCACTATTTGGCCGCCACCTGACTCTTGGGAGGTTATACCAACTGACCCCCCCTTGTTTGAGGCAGTGGCGTACCAATTTTTGTGACAAACAGGAATGCCAAATGATGAAGGGCGGTTCCGTGTGGTGACTGATGGATATCCTGTAAGTGATCACTGGTATCCAGCAATTCTCTCTATCACGGTTAGATGAGTTGACACTGTTCTGTTAGTTTAATGAACCACACATAGACTAGATAGACCCTCTGACACTCTTTTGTTTTTCTATCATATAATATTCCCATTCTATTAGTTGATCTATTCATTGCATCGATAATTGCTATGCTTAGCAAACAAATAGTTGATTCTCTTGCTTTAAGCCTAGCAAACACCTGTACAAATTTAAGATAATCTCCATTAGACAATTGATACTTCAGCTTTAAATCAGAAAAAGTTGTTACAAATCTTTACACAAAAAATCATTAACTGTCCTAATTCCCAGCATTTCCCATTTCCTAGATATGTCATCAAAATCAAGGCCCACTGTAACCTTTGAGTGCCAAAGAGGTGTATATCTATTGATTTTCCCAATATGCATATGTTTAGTGACCTTAGACCAAACCCTCCAGGCACGAGTTACAATTCCAAATTTGTAATTTTTTTAAATAATATATCGCGTCTGTTTGCTTCAGGAAAAGACTCTTAGCTTTCTGCCCAAGTACCAGCTCATATGTTGACGGTATTATGCTACTATCTGTATTGTTTAGATTATCTGACGAGCTAACCAATGGGGCCATTTGTTGAAGGAATGTAGCCCAATAGTATAGAATGGTATTAGGAATGGCGAGCCCGCCTCTATTCTGTGGTAGTGAGAGAAGTTTATGGGATCTCCTGATCTTGCCTTGCTGCCATACAAATTTCGACATAATAGAGTTAAATGTTTTTAGTGTCTTATCAATGGCGAGAGGGATCGCTCGGAATAAATATAAAAACCTGGGTAACACATTCATTTTCAAAAAATTGCCTCTACCTATAATCAATAGGTGAAGACTACTTACACGATCCAAGTCATTTTTAATAGTAACAAGGAGTGGATCAAAATTAAGATTAGGTATAGATTTGGTATTAGAGCTGATAGTGACACCCAAATACGTAGCCTTACTGGCTCTCCTTTGATCCGAAAAAATAATATTATCCGTACATAATATGATGGTCTTCCCCTTATTCAGGGAATATCCCGAGTGATTACCATACTCGCGTGTCAAATTCTCTACTTCATTCATAGCCTCCATCGGATCAAATGTAATATGCCAATACTTTTGTCTCAAATTGCCCGCAGATAACCGGTTTGATTGCCTGGTTATCCAAAAACTTTAGAATTGAAGGGTTTATATAAAGTGCAAATAATAAAGGTGAGCAGGGGCACCCTTGCCTGGTGCCCCTGGAGTTGTTATTGTAACCAGATTCCGAACCCATCATCTGTAATTTTGCCTTGGGGGATAAGTACATAGATTTGATGGACTTAAATAAATTTGGGGCCAAAATTATTTCGTGCCAGGACCGCCCATAGGAAATTCCATGAGACGCGATCAAAGGCCTTTTCGGCATCTTGTAGGATCATAGACATCCGGCACCCCGTAACAGACATGGCATCAAATAAGGTAATAGCCCTACGTGTGTGGTCTGTGGTGCTCTTGCCAGGGACAAACCAATGCTGCCACGGGGAGACCAGGTGCTCTATGACCCCACTAAGCCGAACTGCCATCACTTTAGCATATAATTTGGAGTCCGAATTAATTAATGAAATGGGACGATAAGAAGTTAGTTGCTCTGGGGATTTACCTTTTTTAGGGAAGACAATTATATTAGTCTCGTTCCATGATTCGGGGGGAACCCCGTTCCACTGTATCCCTAAAAATAAATCATGAAGTATGGGACCAAGTTGACAGCTCAGTATTTTGTATAGGTCTAGGGGTATCTTGTCAAGGCCAGCAGCTTTACCAGATGAGAGTGATGAAAGACCTGCCATAACCTCAGCCAATGTGATTTCTTTTTCGAGATCCTCCCGAGAAGCATCTAATATTCTCCCAACTTCAGGATTGTTGAGAAGATTATTAGGATATAAACATGACTCTCTTTCACTCGTAGTTAAGTCCTCTGTATATAGTTTCTGATAGTATTGTTGGAAGGAATAGATAATATCTGGGGTTTGTGTGTAAGTCTGACCTCTGTCCTGTATAGAGCTAATATTGTTAAAAACATACTTCTGTCTAGTGTGTAGTGCGAGCTGCTTACCAACCCTTTTGCCACTCTCATAAACATCCTTCCTGTGAGCTCTATATGTTTCGGCTGCTTTCTGACTAAGACTCGAGTTGAGTTCTGATTTCAACACTGCTACTTGATACATAGTATGTTTACCATCTCGGCCCTGGGAGATTTGTGTGGTATGCTCTTCTTCTGCTTTAGCCAGGGCTTGTATCTTTAAATTATATTCATTATTTGATTGTTTTCTAGCCCTACTTTGAAAACTAATTGTTTCTCGCCTAAGAGCAGATTTAAAACAATCCCAGACTATATTCCTTGAAGCACTAAATCGATTGTTATTAAAAAATTCTTCAGCCCAGTTTTTAATAAAAGTCATATAATCCTTATTAGCCAAGAGTTTGCGATCAAACGTCCACGGCCTATGCTGTCTATTCGAGGCTTCGACATTAATTGTAAGAATAAGTTCGTTGTGGTCGGAAATGATTTTTTAGCAATTTACTGATTAAAGATTGTGAGGCTCACATCACTGGAAACAAGCATATAATCTATACGAACGTGCTTCTGATGAGGACATGAGTAGTAGGTAAACCCCGGATCCTGATGCTTCCTGTGATCCCATATGTCGATTAGGCCAAAGCTATCTGAGAGTCTTTTAATAGCTTTGTAAACCTTCGGCTTGCGACCAGTATATTTACTCGATTGCAGCTTGATTGATATATTACAATCACCACATATAATAAGTGAACCCTGCCATGTAGCGAGCTCAGATTCTAGATGTTCAAAGATTGTGGGATCATCTTGGTTAGAACCATAGATAGTACAGATAGTAATACAGAGGGCAAGCTTCACAATCGCCCATCTACCATATGGATCTGAAAGCTGACGTAATACCTCACCCAGAGACGTTTTAGCTAAGATCGCTACACCCCTAATGTTCGATGTTCGTGTAGATGTTACTAATAGATTATATCCCTTTACTCTCAACATTGATCTCTTGGCCCATGGCACATGCGTCTCCTGGAGGCATAAAATATCAACAGGGTTTAAGCTAATTAATTCTCCCAGTCGATGTCATTTTTCTGCAGTTAATAAACCTCCAACATTCCAGGTTTGAATATTCAACCTACCCATTGCTTTATAAAACATTCTAACCCAGCAGCCTTCCTAACATCCTGTTGATTGAGATACTGCAACTTCTTTCTCTTTAACTTTGTTTTATTTTTGAAAGCAACAAAAAAAGGCAAAAAGACAATATGACTTGATGATAGAACTGGTTCTTTTTTTAAATTTGAAATTTTACCTCCCCTAACCCCCCCCCCCTCTAAACCCCCCCAACCCACCCCACAAACCCCCCCCCCCCAAAACACAGGCAAACAGACTCTATAAGTGTCTGGGTGATGAAAAGCAGTAAGACACCCGAGCTACCACCTTAAGATATGAAAAAAGACTAACAAAAAAAAATGAGCCACCAGAGAGTTACTAATTATGAAACAGCAAACATTCTAAAGCTCTCATTATAATGCAACCATAACCTTCTGATTACTTTCTATACACTTCCACTGATTCATTCAGTCATCGCCTTTCTTTCTAATAAACCAGTACGATCAGTCCATATGTTAATTACTCCCACTTGATATATCTCATCCAGAAAAGCTTTTGCTTTTATCTCGGAAAGAAAGAATTTTGTCTGGCCACCACGGACAACTTTTAACCGTGCTGGATTATTCAGGAAGGCCTGGGCTCCTTTATCCTGAAAAGGCTTAATTAATGACCGCAATCGCCAGCGCCTTTCGACCGTGGCATGGCAAAAGTCTGGTCGCGTAAAGTATGAGAAGTCATTAAACGTAAGTTTATGATCTGGTCTAGCTTTCTCAGCAACTGTCTGTCTTAACAAAAAGTTTCCAAAATACACCAGTATCGCTCGTGGGTAGATTCCAGGTTTAGGTGGTGGGTTGAATGGCATCCGATGAGCTCGTTGAATTTCAACGTCCCAGTTCCAGTTTGTCAATTCGGGCAGTGACTCCTTAAACAACCTCACCACAAAAGCACGCACATTTTCCCCCTCCACTTTCTCGGGAACTCCTAGTATGCGCAGATTATTCTTGCGCTGACGATTTTCAAAGTCTTCAAGCTTCCATTTGATATCAGTCATCTCTGCTTCTTGTAACTTGATCTTTTCTGAGTTCACTGTAGCCTCATTCGCATTAGAGAGTACCCTTGCTTCAATCTCCGTGACTCTTTCTCGAAATGAATTACAGGTCTTTGAAAGTTTTCTGACCACCCCTTGCATTTTGCGAAGAGCAGCTTGCGATCTTTTGCTGTCGAGGGCTGTCTCTTCCCTGTGAGCTGCAATAGCCTGTAGAATAGTCTCAACGGCTGTCGAAGGAAGCTCAGAACTGTTGGCATTGTCTGATCCTTGAATGGTAGAAGGAGGTTGGTTAGACATAGAGTGGCCCTCGGCTGAGCCCCCTACACCACGATGTTTAAATCTGGATGACAAGATTGGTTTCGATCTTACAGTGTTCAGTTTCATGCTCTCTTCATCACTGCTATCCTCTGAGGTGCCAGACATAGACTCCCCATCGAACTCGGTTTCATCCGACCATTCTACCTCTGCATCCGTCCCTGTCTCATCAGAGAAAGAGTAGAAATCACTTATTTCCTTATCCCCCTCAGGTATTAAATTGTCCATTGAGGTCACGAATCTTAAATCTTGAACAGATTTGCCATATCCAGTGGGACTATTAGCGCTTTCTGGCAACAACTGAGCCGGAGGGACAATTATTACAGATCCTGAGGCCACTACAGCTGGTGTTGCTCGAGGGGTATCAGATGTACTTTGATTTAAATCCTCGTTAGAGGGAAGAATAGCAGGGATGTTAACCTCATTCAATTGCTCCACCCCCATTATATTTTCGCCTGCTCCAGAGAAAGACATACATTGCCCCCTTAAACATTGGTTGACATTCTCACTAGCCTCAATAGCCTCAGCTGTCTTTTCAGACTCACCAGTCCCCCCAATAGTAGCAGTACTTACAGTTCCGGGCAAAATTGGAGTCTGGATATCAGATAATTCATTTATTTCATTTATTGATCCTGCTGCGAGAATTTGGGAATTAATCACTTGCTGGTCTGCAGAATCAGTCCCACTGCCTGAGACTCCAGTTTCCAAATTTTGTGTCTGTGGGCTTAGAGCTGATGTTTGTGTTTTATTCAGAATTCCTTGTTTTTTCTTAAACAAATCCATCACTGTACTGCCGGGGGTGGCCGAAGATTGAACGCGGTCTTTGTTTAATTTTCTCCTAGAGGCCAATACCTCCTGTCTCGGAGAACAATCCGTTGCCGAAGCTTGGTGCCTCTTTCCCTTCGACTTTCCCGTAGAAGAAGATGCGTTCACTCGCCCGCTTCCATTCTGCAGCTGCTCACTCCGCTGCTGACGTTCAGTTTCTTCACGGAGGGTTCTAGCGGCTTTGGCAACTCTGGCTCTCGCTGCGGCGGCCAAGGCTGCTGATGCTGTCTTAGGCGGCATGATGAAGGGCTCAGAGAAGTGAGAGGTCCTGGCAACAGAGCACTTTTGGTGTGCTATTTCGAGAGCCTCCCCTGAACAGTCACTCCGAATCAGCGGGTGAAACTTATCGCGGGAACAACAGGAGCAGCGCGGCGAGGCGGTTCGAATCTTAAACGCTGCCCAGCCGATCAGCGTGTATAGCGATGAAAGGAAATGAGCTTCTGGATGAGGCGATTCCGTAGAGTTCATTTCTCTTTTTAAAGTACTTTATGTTGTTTAAAACGCTCTAGCACTTCCCCCGTTATTTACGTGCAGGTAGATTTCTTTTCAGGAAGGTGTAGAAGAAAGTCGATAGTAACGGGTAGTTACATTCCTCTGGTAATAGCGAGGCTCAGGTGTGCTGCTGCAACCCGGTCTAGAGCCAGACCTCCATCTTGCCCCCCTAAGAAAAGTAATCTCAAAAGTAATTTACCTGTAATTATACTAAAAAGCCCATTCAAGTCTATGTACTGTATTTACAAAGTATTGAATTTCTCTGAAATCATACAGTAAGTCAAAATAAAGAGCATATACAATTTCAATTCAAACTGTTTACAAACTGCATTACTACTGTAAAGTATGTATTGCTTACCTGTGCCAGGCTTGCTTGGTTCTAGAAAATAACTTAAAGAATATATTCATACAAATACAATTGGTCTGTGTAGGAAGCTGGCTCTGAATATAATATACCAAAGTGAGGTACAGTGTGAACAGAGTCCAGTGGCACCACAAATGGTAGGCAGAGGTAAAGATAGATAGCACCTCACTCCATTTGTGGTAGTGTGTTCGAGAAGTAAGGCAGTATCAAAGGACAGAGTTAAGCATTTGTTGTGCACACTAAGTCAGCAAATGAATTCACACACTCAGACTGAATTTCAGACCAATTGTTTTTGAATAAAAAATATTATATTAGTTATTTTTATTTCTTAGAACCAACCAAGCCTGGCAAAGGTAAGTGTTAATTACTTTGCAGTAAATATACAGTTTGGAACAGTTTGGCTTGCAATTGTAAATGCACTTTGTTTTGACTTACAGTATTGTTTCTGAGAAATGCAATGCTTTGTAAATATAGTACATATACTTTGTAAAGGATTTTCAGAAAAAATACCGGTAAGGTACTTTTGAGATTACTTTTCTTACAGAGTATCATAGCTGGATACTACTCTGGGGCATTTCCTGTAAACAGACAGGTAAAATGGTTTTTGTTAAATAGTAAAATTTTAAAGAATTTCTTTAGGTTTTCCATCTCCACACCTAGAAACTTTTCACAGAAAAACAGTCAATATTATCCTATGAAGGAAAGGAAAATGCTACTTACCAGTATGCATCTGTTCTTGGCATGTAGAGCTGCAGACTTGCACACTGTGCACAGATCGAAACCTAGTGTTTGGACCGGATGTTTGCAGTTAGTTGTTGTCCTGAAAAGTTCTTTGGAAGTCACGAGATAGGTGACTCCTCTTTTGGACCACATTGCGCATGGGCATTGGCTCCATCCCCAGATTGTTTTTCGCCATAGGGAAATTATAGAGCTTTGCAAGAAAAGTAAGGATGCCCATATAGTTTGTATCCAATTAAAATAATACTGGAACAGACCAGGGTAGCCGGGGAGGCGGGTGGGCGTGTGCACTCTGCAGCTCTACATGCAAATAACAGATGCATACTGGTAAGTAGCATTTTCCGTTCGAGGCATATGAGCTGCAGGTTGCACACTGCGCATAGATTGTGTAGCAGTACCCACCCCTAGCGGCGACCACCCCTATCTGTTGCAGTAGTTTGGAATAATGTTTTGAGAACAGCCTGGCCCACATTAGCTTGTTGTTTGGTTTGCACATCTACACAATAGCTTTTTGTGAATGTGTGCGGTGTAGCCCATGTAGCTGCTTTGCAGCTGTCATCTAGGGGAATGTTCCCTAAAAATGCCATTGAACCCCCTATTTTTCTTGTAGAGTGGGCTTTAGGAGGAACAGATAAAGTACGTTTAGCTTTGTGGTAACAAATCTGTATGCATTTGACAATCCATCTAGCTATCCCAGATTTTGAAATGGGAATACCTTTGTGTGGTGGTAAGAAAGACACAATAAGTTGTTTTGTCTTACAAAAGAGTTTTGTCCTCTCTATTTAGAATAGCAATGCTCTTTTGACATCTAGAGTATGAAGAGTTCTTTCTGATACTGTCTGTGGCTGCAAGAAGAAAACGGGCAGTTCCACAGATTGATTGAGATGGAAGGGAGAAATGACTTTGGGCAAGTATTTTGGATTAGTACACAGAACTACCTTATTGCGATGCAGTTGCAAGAAGGGTTCTTGAATGGTTTAGTGCTTGTAATGAACTAACTCTCCGCAGAGAAGTAACAGCTACTAGGAACGCAACCTTCCACGTTAAAAATTGCAGTTCACATTTGTGTAAGGGTTCGAAGGGGGGGTCCCATTAACCATGTGTGAACAACATTTAAATTCCACACAGGTGAAGGTGGTACCCTGGGGGGAATTATTCTTTTAAGGCCTTCCATAAAGGTTTTAATGGCAGGCACTCTGAATAGAGATAGATGGTGTCTGTTTTCCAGATATGCTGCTATTGCAGCGAGATGTAGTCTAATAGAGATATAAGCTAAGGTAAATCTTTGGAGATGCAGTAAGTATCCTATGATGTGTTGAATGGACACTCTAGAGGATTAATATTGTTGTTGTGACAATATATTACAAATTGTTTCCATTTGGCTGCATAACATGCCCTAGTGGTTGGATGTCTAGCTTCTTTAATGACATTCATGCAGTCTGGAGGAAGGTTCAGATATCCAAATTCTAGGATTTCAAGAGACAGATCGCAAGGTTGAGCTGAGCTGGGTCCGGGTGTCTGATCTCTCCACGGCTCTGTGTTAAAGAGGTGTGGAGACAGGTCAATTTTTGGTGTGGTACTACCGACAGTTGTAGCAGTATGGTGTACCAAGGCTGTCTGGCCCACATTGGAGCAACTAGGGTGAGGGTAAGAGAAAGCTGCTGTAGTTTGCGTACTACTAGTGGCATGAGTGGTAGAGGTGGAAAAGCGTACACAAATCTGTTTGACCTGTTCATCCATATCGCATTGCCTTTGGACAGTGGGTGTGGATATCTGGTGGCGAAGCTTTGGCATTTGGCGTTTTCGTGGGTGGCAAATAGGTCTATGTGAGTTTGTCCCCACATCTGAAAGAATGGCTTAAGAACTTAGATGAAGTTCCCATTCGTGGGTCTATTGCGTTTGACGACTTAACAGATCCGCTATGGTATTCTGTACTCCTGGAACATGCTGGGCTAGAAGGATTATGTTTTGAGGAATAGCCCAACGCCATATGTCTTGTGCTAGTTGAGAGAGCTGCAGAGAGTGTGTGCCTCCCTGTTTCTGTATGTAATACATGGCTGTCATGTTGTCTGTGCGGACTAACACAGCCTTGTTTGATACTTGCTTTTGGAAAGCTTTTAGTGCTAGGAATATTGCTAGTAACTCCAGATGATTGACGTGGAGTAACTTTTGTTGCGGTGTCCACCTGCCTTGCATGTGCGTTGCAGGAGGTGGGCTCCCCTGCCTGAGAGCTATGAGTCCACAGTCAAGATTATCTGAGGAACTGGCTCTAAGAACGGTCGTCCCTTGGAAAGACTTTTGGTGTTCCACCACTGCAGAGAGCGATGAGTCCGACCGTCCACCAACACTAGGTCTGTTAATTGACCTTGAGCCTGGTTCCATTGACATGATAAGCATTCTTGTTGCGGACGCATTTGAAGTCTTGCATGGGGTACTATGAAAATGCAAGAGGCCATCATCCCTATGAGTTGCATGAACACTCGTGCTGGAAGGGAGTGTTGTAGCTGAAACTTTGTTAGAAGAGTTTGCATGCTGGCTATCCTTGCTGGAGTGGGATAAGCTAGCGCTGTAGAGGTGTTTATTGTGGCACCGAGGTACTGTTGTACCTTGGATGGTTGTAGATGGGATTCGGCGTGGTTTATTGTGAACCCCAATTTGTGGAGCAGCTGTATCGTGGCATGAGTGTTTTTCAAGCATCGGTTGTATGAGCTGGCTTTTATGAGCCAGTCGTCGAGGTACGAGCTATCCTGGCTGAAGACGGCTGATAACCAGAAACTGGTCCTAGGATGCTTGATTCCGGTCCGGGAAAGACATGGCTTGGCAGTTCGGGCTGGACTGTTCCCATGAGGCACAGGGTCAAGGCTGATTTGCATATGGCCATGTTTGAACTGGGGTGGTGTGGAGTGCAAAAAAACGATGGATTTAGGTCCAGATCTCTGTACTGGGGTGAATGTATGACATTGTTCTGCATTCAGTCCATCAACTGTGCTTTTTGCATTTGTCACCCCGAGTGAAATGGGTATGCTCAGACTTGAGTCCCATGCTCTCTACACCACTGGAGTCAAGCTATCCTGGCTGAAGATGGCTGATAGCCAGAACCGGTCCTAGGATGCTTGATTCCGGTCCAGGAAAGACATGGCTTGGCAGTTCGGGCTGAACTGTTCCCATGAGGCACAGGGTCAAGGCTGATTTGCATATGGCCATGTTTGAACTGGGTTGGTGTGGAGTGCAAAAAAACGATGGATTTAGGCCCAGATCTCTGTACTGGGGTGAACGTATGACATTGTTCTGCATTCTGTCCATCAACTGTGGTTTTTGTGTATGTATATGTTTACCGGTCTGAGGTCTAGAATAGGCCTTAGAGAGCCGTCCTTTTTTAGGATTAGAAAATATAGAGTAAACCCCCTTGTTTTGTTGGTGCAGAGGAACTTGTTTTATTGTTCTTTTTTGTAGCAGAGATAATACTTCTTGCTTTAACAGTGATAGATGTTCTTCTGACATTGGACGTTGTTTGGGTGGTATGTTTGTGGGGGGGTAGGTGTTAGTTCTAGACAGTAACCTGACTGAATCATTTGTCAAACCCACCTGTCTGATGTGATGTTGATCCCGGCAGGAAGGAATTGTTGTAGTCTTCCCACCACAGGAGTGGAATGTTGGGGCGGAAGGGGAGGAAAGTCATTGGGTAGGGGTAGAGGCAGAGCGGGAGTCCTTGGTTTTGCCTCTGCCTTTGTTGTTGTTACCACTGTAACCCCCTCATTGGTAGCCCTTAGTGAATGTGGAATGGCTAGGGTTCTTGTAAGAAGTGGAGGGACTGTCCAAGGAGTAGCCTCTAGTGTTGCCGCTGTATGATGAGCGACGAAAAGAACGACTGGGAGCTTGCTGCTGCAAGGATCCCATAGATTTTGCTGTATCAGTGTCTTTTTTCATCTTTTCTAAAACATGTCGACATTTGGGCCAAATAAATGTGTCTCATCAAATGGCTGGTTAAGGATGGAGTTTTGTACTTCAGGTTTAAAACCTGAAATACGTAGCCAAGCAGGTCTACGTAGTAGGGTGCTGGTATTGCTTGGCCTTGAGGCAGTATCTGCAGCATCTAGGGCATAACAAATGGAAGTATTAGTAATATTTTTACCTTCCTGTATAAGTTCGTTGGCCCTATTTTTGTATTTGTCTGGTAGGTGTTGCATTATGCACTCTAGTTCATCATAATGTGTTCTGTCATACCTAGCCAGCAGTGCTTGGGTATTGGCAATGCGCCAGATATTAGCTGCTTGCGACGCTATTCTTTTGCCGGAGGAGTCAAGTAGCTTAGATTCTTTGTCTGGTGGTGAGGCCTCACCTGATGTCTGAGAATTAGCACGTTTACGTGCATTAGACACTACTAAAGAGTCTAATGGTGATGAACCTTTAATATAGACTGGATCTGTGGGGGCAGCTTTATATTTTTAATCAATGCGAGGATTAAGGACCCTAGCACTGACAGGATCCTTAAAAACTTCTGTTGTGTGCTTGATGACACCCTTAAGCATTGGCAAAATGGCAGTAGACCTTTGTGTGTTATCAAAAGTGTCTAGTGGGAAATCTTCCTCCACCACGTCAGTGTGTAAGGCAGCTCTTTGGACTAGGAGGTTTAAATCTATAGAGTCCTCTGGTGGGGAAAGGTCTAGAAGGGTATATATCGTCTTGTGGGACATAAGGCACATCAGGGTTGTTGTAATCATCCCATGGATTAGGTGACTGAGGGGGACTATTAGTTTGTGCTGGTTCATGTGCACCCCCACCTGTGTCATCAGAGTCCATGTCTCCATCATCGTCTGGATTTGGGGATAGTGTAGGTGAATGGTGAGGTGGAGGAGATGTAGGAGGAGGAACAATATGGGGAGGTGGTGGAGAAGGAGCCCTTAATGGAGAGGTTGCAATGTCTATCTTCTTTGGAGGAGGAGGAGGTGCTAGCGCCTCAAGTGGTCTCTTCTGGGAGCTGAGAGTAAAGTGACCAGTCTTATGATCCTTTACAAGAGTTTTTTGGTTAGGATCATGTGTGAAAAATTCCTATGAACAGGAAAAATCCTTCGGCGTCGAGGATTTTGGCTCCGTAGGTTTTTTCGGCACCGAGTCGGTAGCTGGTTTTGGATCTTTTGGTTTGGAAGTGTGCCCTTTTTAAATGTCCTTTACCGGAACCTGTTTCTTCGGTTCCGGAGGTTTTTATCGGTTCTGAAACGTGTTCTTGAGCTTTAGGCGGTGTTTTAGTCGGCTCAGAGTGCAGTTTCGGCATCGAAGAGCCGCTGCCAGTCTTCGGCGCCATGTGCTTAGGTGTCGGAGCAACGGTCGGCGTGGTTGCGGAAGATGGCTTTTTCTTCGGTGTCGGTATAGGATCGGCACCCGGGGTAGGCTGGCTCGAGCCAGAGCTGCCTAAAGGCTTAGTAAGCTTCTTTGCCGGGCAAAAAGGCGGGGCGTGGGAAGCAGTCTCTCGGTGTGCACCCGGGCCCGAACGGGAGGGTGTGCCCGAAGCCTTTTTGGAGGGTGTCGAGGAAGGGTTGGGGTTGACTATCTTACTTACGACCAGTTGAGCTGGAGTGTCTTCCTCGACATCAGAGTCTTCGGCGTCTGAGGAGCTGGTACTCTCTTCAGCGTGCTGGTGTTCTGGCACGTCGACGCCCTCTTCGAAGATGTCGTCGGGGACGGAAGCGGACGAGCGAGCCATAGTTCTCCAAGCTCGTCGGACCCGGATCTTCTTCTTGGAGCGGAAAGTGGCACAAGCGTAACAGTCTTTGGCCTTGTACTCCGGTGAGAGGCAAAGGTTGCATACTTCATGTAGGTCGGTGTGGGGAAACTTCGACCCACATTGAGGACACTTTTTAAATGGCGTCCTTTCCAAGAGCCACGAAGTAAGGCCTAGGTAGGCCCGAAGGCCTTCGTCAACGACCGGAATCGAAGACTTCGAAGTGGTAAAGAATCGCATTGATGTGGAACGCAATCAAAACAATACCGCTGAACTGGGTGAGGATTAAGTGCAGAAGGAAATTCGGTTCCAAACCAGAGCGCAGGAAACACATCCGAGCCTGATGGCGGGAAAAAAACTATCTGGGGATGGAGCCGATGCCCATGCGCAATGTGGTCCAAAGGAGGAGTCACCTATCATGACTTCCAAAGAGCTTTTCAGGACAACAACAAACTGCAAACATCCGTGCCCAACACTAGGTGGCGATCTATGCACAGTGTGCAATCTGCAGCTCATTTGCCATCAACATTGGGTTATCGGTTCAAAGGCAAGTATTCGGTTGTGGGAGTTGGTATCCTGGGGTAGACTCAAGGGTCCCCCAGAGTCAAGGGTGCAGTCTTGTTACACCCTCAGCTGCACTAGGGCAGCTGGGTGCAGAGTACTGAGGCCCAATGATATTCAATGGGGGATAGGTGGCCTCGGGCTGGTGCCTGCTTACGAGCAGGCCCCTGGGTTGTGGGAGCTGTGAGAAGTTGGCCTTATATTCAGTGTTCACTATTCTAGTGATCACTATGTATCAGTCCAAACAACCCTTATGGTGATTGGTTGTAAGTCAACTGATAGACCAGCTATCCTAGTAGCATGGACACGAGCAGTCTTCGGGCTAAACTCTAGAGGGCGTGTTAAGCCAGCTGTTATACCACACATATACCCCTTGAACACCAAGTGAAAGGACACCACACAAGCGTTATGAAAATAAACAATGTATTTATTTAGATCACAACAGCCCTGGACTCTAAATGAGGACAGGGTACTAAGCACACAACAAAACTCTTACGAAAATACTTTAAGTTGCACAATTTACACAAATGCCCGAGGGGCACGGAAAACCATATACTATGGAAGTGGAATGCGAAATTACTAGCAGGTAAGTACTGGACTAATAGGCTTTGGAATCGCTAGGACTACGTTACTGAACCTTCAGATTACTAGTAGGAGGCCTAGGGGACTCGGGTGCAGAGTGTACACTCTCACGCGGGATAAAGTCTATGGAGGCTAGTAAAAGCAAAGTTAGTGTTCTCGGGCGAACCCGATAAGGTAGGCTGAAAACGAAAGTGGTTCTGGACCCTTGGATAGTGAGGCTATGCTGGGGCACCGAAATGCCGAAGTTACCTAGCCCAGGGGCTGCGGCTGCATAGGTCTGAAAAGACGTCGGAAACCTTCGTTGACGAACCAGGAGCCTGAAAGAAGGAGTTGCTGGCAGGCGACCAGTGAAGAGATTTTGGATGGATCCACGCCTGGATCGGAGATGGAAGACACCTGTAAGCAGAGGGGACCAAGTTCTGAATCACTAGCCAGTGATTAGATGGGCACCAGGATGGCACCGGATGGAGTCACCTCGACCAGGTGAGTGGGAGACGCTGGGCTCTGCAGTCTCACGGACCAGGAGGCGTTGTCGGCGACCAAGTCTTGGCAAATTCAAGCCCACGCCGTGGACTCAAAATGGCGTCTGGAGTGGACCAGGAGGGTCCGGGGTGCTCCTCTTTTGGAAGGGAGCAAGGGCCAGTCTGGAGCAACCAGACTAGCAGTGGTGATGTCGGTCGTCGTCGGGAAGGCCACAAGCCAGCGGGCTAGTAGCCAGACAACGCAGTGAGCAGCCTTCAAGCAGAAGGGCCCCACGCAGATCTCGTGGATGCTGGGGGGCTGGTCTTCGGTGCCGGAGCTGCTCAGGGTCGGGGCTTCTCGGACTCACCAGAGGATCCCTCGGCGGTCGTGCTGGGTAGAAGTCGTGCAGTTCTGATGATGGCCGGTCCCTCGAGGTCTCGTCGCACCTACGGTTCTCAGCTTAGCTGTAGAGGTAGGTCAGAGGTGCCAGGGATGCCGGGTCTCGTCGAGCTGGTCAGTCGGATTCCGGAGGAAGGACGTGCAGCAAACCGCAGTGTTCTTAGACGGTGCCTGCGGATGCAGGGTGACTACTCCTTAGCCACAAGGGAGAAATCTTGAGAAGAAGTTCCTTTCGTAGAAAGTAGTTTCTTGATTCAAAGATGATCTAATTTGGAAGGGTCCCCGCTCCTGCCTTTATCCTAAAGAAAGGGGTGGGTACGCGACTAGGTCCTGCCCATGGGTGGGACCAGGAAAAGGGGGTGGTTACACCCCTCTCCCATGCCGGACTTTCCCCAGCTCAGGGGCTGGTGTGCCCCTGGAACTGGTTCTAGCCGGCAGATGCGTAGTGAGCACGGGGGTGCCACTTGCAGACACCTTCCTGTAAAGCCCTGCCTACCCAGGATACACAAAACCCTGTCTGGGATGGTGCTAGCACCGCCCCTGACAGGAAACCCTTTGTCCAAGCTCCCCTCGCTGGAAGGACTCCCAGCTGCAGGGGGTCAGACTTGTGTCTGTGGTGGCAGCATCCATTTTGTGCAGAGTGCTTGGAATTATGTGAGATGGTGCTCTAGCATGAGCTGAGCCTGTCTGCAGCTTTCAGAACAAAGTCCTTTAGCTGTTTCCATGATAACGCTATACCATATACTCTTAAGTGCATTATAATCCTCGCGGTTATTGCTAACTTTGGTATAGCATTATCAAAACATGTCGAGTAAGGTGTCAAACGAATTGGAATACTACCCCCTCGCCAGTTCTGGCGACGGGGGTAGCATTCCACCCTTCTAGAGGGACACGACATGTATGTAACTGTGAACCCCGGTTAAAGTTAGCTCGAGCCTCAGCATCACAAAATGGATGCTGCCACCACAGACACAAGTCTGACCTCCTGCTGCTGGGAGTCCTTCCAGCGAGGGAGGCTTGGACAAAGGGTTTCCTGCCTTGGGAGGTGCTAGCACCACCCCAGACAGGATTTTGTGTATTAGGTAGGACAGGGCTGAAAGGAATGAGACATGCCTGGGGCACACAAGGTGTCCCTGTGCATAGACCTGTCTAAACCAGTTCCTGGGGCACTCCAGCCCCAGAGCTGGCGCAAGACCGGACAAAGGAAAGGGGTGTAACCACCCCCCTTCCTGATCCTACCCAGAGGAGGGACCTAGTCGTAGTGCAGCCCCCTTTAGCCGAATAAAGGAAGGAGCTGGTCCCATTCTAAATTAGATTATCCTGAACAACTTTACAAGAAGAAACTCTGGACTTCGACGTTCTGCTCCGCAGAAGACTGAAGTAATCTCCCTTATGGGCAAGGAGTGTCCACCCTGCACAAGCAGGCACCATCAGCGTACAGCGGCTTCCCTTTGTCGTCTTCCTGCAAGGATCCAGACTTCAGAGCCCGACGAGACCCGGATTCCCAGACCTCTCCGACCTATACCTACACCTGCAGCACAGCTGAGATCCGTGGATGCGACGAGACACGTGGGACCGGCCATCTTGAAAGAAGCAGCACTTCGCGCCAGCACGACTTCAGAGGCATCCTCGTCCAAGTGCTTTGGGGACTGAGAAGCCCCGACCCAGAGCAGCTCCTGCACCGAAGACCAGCCCTCCAGCATCCACAAGATCTGCGTGGGGCCCTTCTGCCTGTTTGCTGCTCGACGCGTTGTCTGGTCACTTGCCGGCTGGCTAGTGGTCTCCTAGACAACGAACTGCGAAAATCTTCACTGCTGGTCTGGTTCCTCCAGACTGGCCCTTGCTCCCTCCCTAAAGAGGAGCACCCCGGACCCTCCTGGTCCACTCCAGACGCCGTTCCCACTCACCGCGTGGGTTGCCTTTGCCAAGGCCTGTTGACTCCGAATCCGAAGCCGACACCGCCGACAGCGAGAGCCTGCGTGGGACAGCTCGTGCCTCCATCCTGGTCGTCGAAGACACCACCTGGTCCACGTGGCTGCAGAGACAAGCGTCCACCTTCACCTGATCGCGACAACGACATCTGGTTCCACTCCTGGTTCCACTCCAGTCACTGGCTAGTGACTTTGAACATTGTCCCCTCTGCTTTCAGGTTCTTTTCTTCACTGACTCACCCTTGGATCACACCGGACATCTTCCTCCTGACCACCTGCAGCATCTTTTCCTCCAGGCTCCATAGACTTCAACGCCGGAACCCGACACGACTTGGCACCTATGCACCCGCAGCCTGTGGGTGAGGTGACACGAGCATCTCGGTGCTCACGGGTAGCTTGACTCTCCTAGAGTCCAGTTCCACAGTCGTTTTGGTCCTATCTAGTCAGGGACGTCCGTACTCACCTTTTTCGTAAAACTGTACTGTCCATAGACGTTTGTACGCATCTCGCGTGTGAGTTCACACTCTGCACACGCGTTCCGTGGGCCTCCTATTACTTACCTCAAGTTGGTATAGCGTGGTCCCAGCGATCCTACAGCCTCTGGACAGCTCCATTCCTATTATTGACTTTCACATTCCACTTACTTAGTATATGGTTTGTCGTGCCCCTAGGGCACCATTGTAAATCGTGCAACTTAAACGTATTTTTCCTAAGAGTTTGTCATGTGCTTAGCCCTCTGACCTCATAAAGAGTTCAGGGGTGTATGTTAGTTAATAAATACTTGTTTATTTTCATAACAACCTGTGTGGTGTCCTTTCACTTGGTATTCAAGGGGTTATATGTGGTAAAACAGCTGGCTTCACATGCCAAAAGAGTTTAGCCTAAGACTGCTTTGTCCATGCTACCATTAGGATAGCTGGTCTATAAGGTTGACCTACAACCAATCACCATAAGGGTTGTTTGGACTGATACAAGGTGATCACTAGAACTAGTGAGCATCATATATCAGGCCAACTTCTCACAGGGGTCACTATGAGAAAATTGACAAAGCAGATCGGGGTTCAGGCTCAGCAGTTTCGCAGGGCCTGGAGTGCCAATGAGCCCGTGCATCGTCGGAAGACTACGATGGATGCAGAGAAGTCAAATACTTCCTTGACTTCTTAGGTTTGTGGGACTTACCCGATGATTTGTAGTGTGACAACAACCGTCTCAAAGGGCTCCATGAATAGCCCCGGGAACTCTAGCATCACGGGGCTGATGTCTGGTAATAGGCGCTTGAGGGAGCGCTTACTCAGCGCTTTCACATGCATGGTGCGGCAGCCCTCGCAGGGCTTGGAGTCGTTGTCCCAAATACCCCAAGTGGGGGTCTTTCTCAAATAATTGTCACCAATATTTGCCTGTGACAGGCCCCACGTGGTTTGAAACCAGCCGGTTTCTTGGGTGACCTACCTCGCATCAGGAGAAAACACCGGACCAGTGTAAGAAACTGGCTCTATATATACTACACCAAAATGAGGTATAGTGTGTACAGAGTCCAAGTGTCCCCAGAGGTAGGCAGAGGTTTAAGTTAGATAGAACCTTACTCTCTAATAGTGGTAGCTTGGTCGAGCAGTAAGGCAGTATCCGAGGACAGTGTTAAGCATCTCATGTACACACTCAGTCAGCAAATGAATTCACACACTCAAGAACTGAACTCTAGGCCAACTGTTTTTGTATAAAAATATACTGTTTATTTTTAGAACCAAGCATGCCTGGTACATGTAAGCATTAAATACTTTACAGTAATAAGTTACTGGCTACAGAACAGGTTGAAAACTCAATAGAAATTGTACTTCGTTTGATTTACAGGGGAGCAGTAGTAAGCAACACTTAGCAAATACAGTACATTGGAATGAATAGGCTTTTTCAATAAATTGCAGGTAAATTACTTTTACATTACTTTTTCTAACTGAGTGCTGTATGCCTAGATTCGGCACTGGGACATGTCCTGCAAACAGGTGAGAAGACACGTTTTTGTTATTTGTACAATTTTTAAATAATGTCTTAATTTTTCAAAACTCCACACAGTCGTTTTTGGGAGGGAAAATTGTCAAGGTTATCCTATGGAGGGAAAGCAGGTAATCGGTTTGCAGGTAAGTAAACAACTGTGGGAGTTAAAGTACTGGGGTTAGACTTGGGGGTCTCCCAGGGTCAGTGATGCACTGAATTGCACCCTCGGTGGCACTAGGATGGCCGGGTGCAGAGTGTTGAGGCCCAATGTTATCCTGTGGAGGATGGGGGATCTCCGGTTGGTGGCTGCTGGCAAGCAGGTCATGAGGTTGTGGGAGCAAAGCTCCTAGGGTTTAGCTCAGGTCAAGTTGGGGACCAAAGTAGCACCCTCCGCGGCTCAAGGGCGGCCAGGTGCACACTGCAGACTCAGTGACTAGGATCTTCTAGGTGCGAACACCACTTCGAGTGGTAAGTTGGGATGTCGTGGGTGGTTTGGCCGCACAAGGCCGCATTGGGGGGGGGGGGGGGGGGGGGTGGAGACAGGCAGGTACTCCGGGGTTTTTGAGGTTGCTGGCTGCATGACCCACGGGGATTTCGCAGGAGCAGGTTCGAAGGGAGACAGGCCTGTAGGACTGGTGCAAAGTAAGTGAGCGTCGTCCTCTTGTTAGCTCTGCACAGCTTTTCGTCCTTATTTTCTTTTCTTGTCTTTCTGGATCTGAGGAAGGAAGGTTCAGTGTGCCCCCTAAATACTACATTTAGGGGTATTACAGGTAGGTAGATGGCAGGGACTAATGGGTCCCTTCCCTGGGGTGGGTACACCCCCTATTCTGCAAACCTCTCCAATGAGAGGGGGGCAGGAGCCTGCCCCTGGTTGACTGGGTCACTCCATCCTCAAGATGGCGAAACTCGAGGTTGTGCTTCACCTCACCTCCCCTACCTTTGGAGTGGAGATGGCAGAGGTGAGCATATGTCTCTTCCTCACTTGTTTTTCCCACCGGTTCTCCCACCGAAAGCGGGGGGTAGAGCCAGTGGGGACCAGTTGCTGAAAGCAGAAAATGGTCTGGAGTGGCTCACAAAGGCAGCATGCCTTTGAAGCTTCTCCTTCGTGAACCCTGCCCATCCTGGGGGAGGAGGCTTGGCACCTCGTCCCAGGATGTGCATTATTTCAGGTCCCCGAAAGCAGCAGCTCTCGACCCAGGGGTCCAGAAACATGTCTGGTGGTGGCAGCCTAAGCAGCCACTTAGTCAGGTCACTAGAAGTTAGTAGAGTTTCAGAAGGCAGCTCTAATAGGCCTTGTGAGAAAGTGCAATCTTTCTTGCCTTGGTATGCACACTGTTTCTGAACTGGTGATGTGCTTTGACTGAGTGTGCTCTGGGTTCCTGCCAACCAGGGACCCAGGGTCTGTGTTCCTTCCTTAAAACTGTGCTGAAACTAAAAACCCAATTGGCCTCTCTGGCCACCTGTCAGCCCCTAGTAAATGGTACCCTAGGTACCCCGGGCATGGTGACCAGAGAAGACCCCTGAGGGCTGCAGCACTTATTGTGCCACCCTCAGGAGCCCTGTACATTGGCACCCACACGCTGCCTTTGCAGGCTGAGTGCCTAAGTATAGAACTAAACCAAGAGTCAACATGACACACATCCTTGTGTTCCATGCCCACAGAACCCACTGCCCTGGCATACTTCAGTCACCCCTCTAGCTGGGTGCCCTCTGAAATCCTAACCTACAATCCACGTCTTGGCTAAGTGGCTGCAGAGGCTGCCACATAGCAGACATGTTGCTGAACCCCTGGGTGGAGAGCCCCCGCTCTCCTGGCCCTGCAACAATGCACATCCAGGGCGAGGTGCTAGGTTTCCTTCCCCAGGATGGGCAGGGGGGAGCTACAGAGGCATGCCGCCTCTGTGAGCTTCTCCAGACTATTTGCTGTACCCAGCAACTGGCCCCCCACCAGTTCCAACCCCCACTCTGGTGGGAAGACTGGCAGGAAAAACTACGCCAGGAAGGGGGGGGGGAGGGGTGACAGCCTGTGCTAACACCATCCCTCAGGTGGGGGAGATGAGGTGAAGCACGACCCCAGGCTCCGGCCATCTGGTACATGGGGAGCCCTGCCCAATCCCAGCTGGGCTCCTGCCCCCGTCCCACAGGAGAGGAGTAGACGAGGGGGTGTACTCACCCCAGGACAGGGACCAATTGGTCCCTGTCCTTGCCCTACCTGTAGAGCCCCTAATTCAGTATTTAGGGGCTCCCTGAGCCTTCCTTCCTCAGATCCAGATACGAAAAGAAGAAAGAAGATCAAGAAGAAGAAGACCCGCCGTGCAGCTGCTAACAGAACGACAACAACTGACTTGGCCCCAGCCTTACCGGCCAGTCGATCCGAGAAGCTGCTCCTGCTTAATCCCGGCTACTCCTGCGGACAGCAACCTTGGGACCCCCGGAGGACCTGCCTGCCTTGACCCTATTGAAGACTGGGACTCCCATCAGCAGAGGCTCTGCTGCAACAACCCACCTGGTGCCAACCAGGAAGCTCTGGACCAGCCTACTCTACACCCGCCGAGCCCGGGCCGGGTCCAACCGAACCAAAACCACGAGGACGTCCCCCTGGCGACTGGGAACCGAAGTCCAGTGCCCAAAGACACTCCACGACGAACCAGCAGACGCCTGCAGACTCAGAACCAGGGGCCACCGCAACCGCGACCAGCCGAGGGTAAGCTTTTCCGACACCCAAAGACACCCCTGCACCCGGCGCCCTACAGCCCCTTGTGCCTCGCTTTGGGGGTACCTACCTGTGCTCCAAAATCCCAACTTACCTCTTGAAGTGTTGGTCGCCCTTGGAGTGTCTCCATCCTCGAGACTGCAGCCTTTGTTTCTTTTTGACCTTTCCCATTGGATAACATTGAGTGCCCGACGGCTCAAGTGCACCCAGCCGGCGAAGTGCCACTGGCTGTGCCACCTTTGTCCTATCCTACTTCCCCCCCTTGCCCTAAGCAAGTGACCAGGAGCCCAGCTCCCACAGCCATGTAGCCTGCTAGCCAGCAGCCACCAACCGAAGGCCCCCTTCCCCTCATTGGATATCATTATACCTACCTACCTCTGCACCAGGCTGCACCTGTGCCGCTGGGATTGAACTAACGGTATCTCACCTGACCCTGCGGGACCCCCGAGTCTATGCCCAGAACCTTAACTTCACCAACCAAGTACTCACCTGGAAACCGGTAACTCACTTACCTTCCATTAGATAATTCTGACCAATTTTGACTCGAAAATTTTCTAAGTGTGAAGTTTTGAAAACTGAAAATATTCATATAAATTCAGCCAAAGTCCGAATTCCAAAGTACTCAACTGCGATCAGGGAGAAGCCAGTGCTGTACCTAACCGCAAAAGTAATCCCAACTGAGTTTACTAGAAATCAGCATTTTCTCCATAGGAACCCATTGTCTGCTTTTCTATGAAATTTCTTCTAAGTGTCTACTTTTGAAAATTTGAGATATTCTTTAAAAATCCTACAAAATACTGAAACGCAATTACCAACCTGTTCCAAGTTAAGACCCCAGTGCTGGCCCTAGGAGACCAGTGCTGGATTACAAAAGTAACGCAATCGTACTTTACCTGCATTCTGAATTTTCTCCCATTGAATAACATTGTCAGATTTTCATTGAAATGTTTCTAAGTGTTAACTTTTAAAACAGCTTTATATTCATGAAGATTCACTCCAGTAACTAAAACGGTTTTGCTAATCTGGTTTCAGCTTAGACCCCAGGACTAAAGCTATGATCTAGTCCTGGAACTACCAAAGTAATCTGCATAGTAATCAACTGTACTTAAATGTGGAAAACCCATTGAGCTCAATGCTATAGTGTGTTTTAGGATTGTGTTGCTTACTACCAATACTGTATTCACTGTGTGCACAAACTTCATTGCTCATTTGCAAAGTAATTACATGATAGTACTCATAACGAGAAAAGTATATTTTTATAACTGTTGGTTATAAAACTAAAGGAATATGCTACTTACCAGTATGCATCTGTTCTTGGCATGTAGGGCTGCTGACATTCATATCTGTGCATAGATCGCCGCCTAGTGTTGGGTCCGGATGATTGCACATTGTTGTCCTGGAAGAGTCTTCGAAGTATCACGAGATAGGTGGCTCCTCCCCTGGACTACAGTGCGCATGGGCATCCTCTCCATCCCCAGATTGTTTTTCGCCATTGTGGCAGAGTTGGAGTGTAATACTGAAAGTGATGACCATGCCTGAAAATGATTCTGAGTGCTACAGCTGCGACAGGCACCGGGGAGGAGCGCGGGCGATATGAATGTCAGCAGCCCTACATGCCAAGAACAGATGCATACTGGTAAGTAGGCATGTGGGCTGCTGAATTCATATCTGTGCATAGAATAAATAGCAGTTACCTCCTTAGCGGCGGTTGCCCGTGCCAGCTGCAGCAGTATGAAAGAGTTCTGAGAACAGCCTGTCCTACAGCAGCTTGCTGTTTGGAGTGTACATCTACGCAGTAGTGTTTGGTAAATGTATGTATGGTGGTCCATGTGGCTGCTCTACATATATCCTCTAGAGGAATGTTACCTAGGAAAGCCATGGATGCCCCTAGCTTGCGTGTGGAATGCGCTCTTGGGGGAACTGTTAAAGTGAGTTTAGCCTTTTGATAGGTTTGTATGCATTTAACAATCCATCTGGCTACACCTGATTTGGAAATAGGGTTGCCTTTGTGTTGTGGAGAGAAGGCAACAAACAGTTGTTTAGTCTTTCTAAAGTCTTTTGTCCTGTTGATGTAATACAGGAGAGCTCTTTTGACATCTAAGGTGTGCAGTGCTCTGTCTGCCACTGAATCTGGGTTTGGAAAGAAAACTGGCAGTTCTATGGTTTGATTAATGTGGAACTGCGAGATTACCTTAGGCATGAACTTGGGGTTGGTGCGCAGCACTACCCTATTAGCATGAATTTGTAGGAAGGGCTCTTGAATTGTCAGGGCTTGAAGCTCACTGACTCTTCGTAGCGATGTGATGGCTATTAGAAAAGCCACTTTCCATGTAAGAAACTGTATCTCACAAGAATGAAGAGGCTCAAAGGGTGGCCCCATGAGCCTGGTGAGAACGATGTTTAGATTCCAGACAGGCGAAGGAGGGTGTCTGGGAGGGATCACTCTTTTGAGTCCTTCCAAGAAGGCTTTAATGGCAGGCACTTTGAAGAGGGAAAGATGCTGTCTGTTTTGAAGATAAGCGGCCATGGCAGCCAAATGTATCCTAATGGAACTATACGCTAGATTGCACCGATATAGATGCAGCAAGTAACATATGATGTTTTGCGTGGACGCATCTAGCGGATTAATGTCATTGTGGGAACAATAGATGACAAAACGTTTCCATTTGGCTGCATAGCACGCCCTAGTTGTAGGTCGCCTTGCCTCCTTGATGATGTTCATACACTGAGGGGGCAAGTTGAGGTAGCCAAACTATGACCTCAGGAGCCAAATCGCTAGGCTCAACTGTTGCGGATCTGGGTGCTGAATGTCTCCATGGCTCTGAGTGAGGAGGCTGGGCGTGAGGCTCAGCCGTTGGTGAGGCACCACTGAAAGTTCCAGGAACGTGGTGTACCAAGCCTGACGTGCCCACGTTGGAGCAACCAGGATGAGCGTCATGGAGTGCTGGCGCAGTTTGCGCGCCACCAGCGGTATGAGTGGGGCTGGGGGAAAAGCATACCCAAATCTGCCTGACCAGTTCATCCATATCGCATTGCCCTGAGACTGCGGGTGTGGGAACCTGGCGGCGAAGCTTTGGCATTTTGCGTTCTCCTTGGTGGCGAAGAGGTCGATCTCTGGATGACCCCACTGCTGGAAATATGGTTGGAGCACTGAGGGGTGAATCTCCCACTCGTGCATCTGATGACTGTGCCTGCTGAGCAGGTCCGCCATCTGGTTGTCTTTGCCCGGGAGATGTTCCGCCATGAGGAAGATGATCCTCTGAATGGCCCACTTCCCCATGCTCTGGGCTAGGTGAGATAGCTGCGGGGAGTGTGTGCCTCCCTGTTTCTGGATTTAATACATGGCAGTCATGTTGTCCGTCCGGATCAACACGACATTGTTGCACAGGTGCAACTTGAACGCTTTCAGTGCCATGAAGATTGCCATAAGCTCCAAAAGATTGATATGCATCTTTTGCTGCTGCGCCGTCCATAGTCCTTGCAGTGTAATGGAGGATATGCGCTCCCCAACCCTGGAGAGCTGCGTCCGTTGTCAGCACTATCTGTGGGACAGGCTCTTGGAACGGTCGTCCCCTGCAAAGGTTTTGTGGATTCCACCAATGCAGAGAGTTGTATGCACGACCGGTTACCAACACTAGGTCTTTTACATGCCCATGAGCCTGGTTCCACTGTTGTGCTAAGCATTCTTGAAGGGGACGCATGTGCAGCCTCGCGTGCAGGCCTATGAATATGCAGGAGGCCATCATACCGATCAGCTGCATGAATACCTGCGCTGGGAGCGATTTGTGAGGCCTGAACTTCTGAATGAGCAGCTGCATGCTGTTGACTCTGGCAGAGTATGGCTGCGCTGTTGCCGTCAGAGTGTTCAATGTCGCCCCTAGGTACTGTTGCACATGGGCGGGCTGAAGGTGCGACTTTGTGTAGTTTAGTGAGAACCCTAGACTGTGAAGGAGGTGAATTGTACGTGACATGTGACTGGCACACTGCTGGGCTGACTTTGCTTGAACAAGCCAGTCGTCCAGGTAGGGATATACATGAATGTGTTGTCTCCGAAGGTGCGCAGCCACAGTCGCTAAGCACTTGGTGACCCCGAAAGGCAGGACCTTGAAATGGTAATGCTGATTGTTGATGGTGAATCTGAGATATTTCTTGTGACTTGGGTGAATGGGAATGTGGAAATATGCATCCTTGAGGTCTAGGGTCGCTAGGAAGTCGCCCTGACTGAGCAATGGCAGGACCTGCTGTAAGGTTAACATATGAAAGTGTTCTGACAGTATGTATATGGTTGAGGGGTCTGAGGTCTAGAATGGGCCGCAGGGAACCGTCCTTTTTTGGGATTAAGGAGTACAGAGAATACACTCCTGTACCTTGTTCTTCTGCAGGCACGCGCTCTATTGCCCCTTTTTGCAGCATGGAGAGTACTTCTTGCTGCAATAAGTGCATGTGCTCTGCGGACATAGGACGGTGCCTTGGGGGTAGGTTGGGGGGGTGGAGGTTAGTTCCAGACAATAGCCATATTGGATAAGTTGTCTCACCCACCTGTCCGTGGTAATGCCTTCCCAGACTGGCAGGAACTGCTGGAGTCTTCCCCAGACAGGTGTTAAATGGTCGGGGGGCAGTGACAGGGCGTCACTGTTTGTTGGGAGCGGAGGATCTGGCATTGTTATTACCACGTCCTCTGCCCTTGGCGCTGTTCCCACGATATCCACCCCTGGTATTCTTTGTGTAGGTGGTTTGCATGCTCCCTTTGCTGTACTGGGCTTGCTGTAAAGCTTGTCCTCTAGAGGCTCCCCTATTACCGGAGCGATGAAAGGAACTGCCCCGAAACTGCTGTGACTGCAGAGCCCCCATGGATTTTGCGGTCAGTGTCCTTTTTAATTTTTTCGAGGGTGGTGTCCACCTCGGGACCAAAAAGGAAGTCTGGGTTAACTGGCTGGTTGAGCAAAGATGTTTGAATCTCGGGTTTAAACCCAGAGATGCGTTGCCATGCGTGACGGCTCAACATTACACTATTGTTAATGGCCCTAGCTACCGTGTCTGTCGCATCCAGTGCGCATTTGATGGATGCATTAGAAATTAACTTCTCCTCCTGTATGATCATTTCTGCTCCCTCTTTATAAACGTCAGGCAGGTGTTGCAACAACTGTTCTAGCGTGTCGTAGTGAGCCCTATCATATCTAGCCAATAGGGCCTGTGTATTTGAAATCCTCCAAATATTAGCAGCCTGTGCTGCCACCCGCTTTCCTGACGCCTCCAAGATCTTTGATTCTTTGTCCGGAGGAGGAGCGTCACCACTAGTTTGCGAGTTTGCCCTCTTGCGAGCATTGGCCACTACGAGGGAGTCCAATGGGAGCTGGTCTTTGATGTAGGTGGGGTCCACTGGAGCAGGCCTATATTTTTTTTTAATCCTAGGGTTGATAACCCTTGCTTCTGTGGGTTCTTTCAAAATGTCCGCAGCATGCTTGAGGACTCCCTTTAGCATAGGCAATGTCTTTGTCGATCTTTCAGAGGTGGAGAAAGTATCAAATAAGAAATCTTCTTCCACAGGTTCTGCGTGCATTTCCACGTCATGGTTGAGGGCTGCCCTTTCTATCAAAGCGTTAAACGCCGCCGTGTCTTCAGTAGGCGAGGTTTTGACATTGTAAGACTGAGTGTCCGGTTAAGCTTGTGGATCATCAGGGTCTACAGCATCAGTCCATTGCTGAGGTTCTTCCTGATCAGTGTCAGCCTGATAAGTGAGGGCCGCCTGACCATATTCATCACCCATGTCCTCCTCGCTTTGTGCTGGAGAATATGCCATTTGTTGTGAATAGCTCTCAACGTGTTCAAAGAAAACTGGTGAGGTGGTCGAGTCTTTTTTCCGTTAAAGAGGGATTTTATACGCCTCCAAGGGATGTTCAGGTGCGATCTTCCGTTTATGGATGGTAAGCCTGCCCGATACCGAGTCGATGAAGAGTTTTGACTAGTTGTCGTATGAGGGTTCTTGAAACACAACCCCCTCAGGGGTGGACCTCGAAGGCGCGGACACTGTCTTGGATGGGTCGGTGCCTTTGTGATGCTAGACTTGCTTGGCTCGAGCCGTCGGTGGCGTTTTTAATTGGAGGGTCGCCTGTGGACGGGCCGACCTTCTTAGAGCTTGCCGTAGTGTTCGATCCGAGATGCTTCGGCAACTCACTAGTAGGCTTGCTACCTTGCGTCGACTCGAGCTCACGGTGCGTAGCATGCACGGCCTTGGGCGTCGATGCAACCTGCTGCTTCGGGTCGGCTTTGGTCTTTGACTCGAGAGGTTTGCCCAGTAGCAGTTTGAGCGCTGAAATCTTCAACTCGACAGCCTTTTTGGTCTGGAGGCCTTTGGTCTTGTCGCCATGCTTGGGCGCCGACGTCGACGCAGACTGCATCGAGGTGACGTGCTTGACTGCAAAGCTTGGCTTCGGCGCCCCCGTCTTCGAGGCGACGCCCCCTGTCGACGTCAATCCGACAACCACTTTTAGTAGTTTTGGTTTCTGTTTTGGCTCCGTTGGTTTTGATTTTGAAAGATCGACCGATGGCTCCTTTGAAGTATTCTTAGTCTGGCCTGGATGCGTGGCTATAGAATGTGGATTAAGATCTTGGCTAAGGCCTTTCGGCGATGCCTCGACCTGAGCCGTAGGGAGCGTATTGTCAGTAGTAGGCCCCGCTACTGCGGTTGGGCCTGGCTCATCACTGGAGTCGTCATCGACGGCCCCGATGGCCTCATCCGCGTCCCCTACCTCGACGACGTCTTCTTCATGGACGTATTCCTCATCTTGTTCGTCCACGTCGAAGTTGGAGTCATGCTCCGACGCTGGGTCCGACTGCTCGTCAGGATCTTCGTCGGCGCCTTCTTCGTCACCGGCCTCGAAGATGTTAACCGGCTCGGGCGCCGACTGTCTTGCTGCGCGTCGAACTCGAAGCGTCTTCTTGGAGCGGAACTTCGAGCAGGCCATACAGCTGGCCTCGTCGTGCTCCGGGGATAAACATTTATTGCACACTGGGTGCACATCAATGTGAGGGTATTTAGAATTGCAGACGGGGCATCGTTTGAACGGGCTCCGATCCATCGTCGTCGTAGTTTGGGCCTTTGGTGTCGAAAGTGAAACACTGCCTTCGACGTCCAGTTCGAAGAACTGGATAAAAAACAGGCACCGAACGAGACAATACCGACGCCCCGAAGGCCTTTTGGCCTTAGTAAAGAGTTATAAAAAAGTTTCCGAACTGGAGTCGAGAAAGTATATCCGAACCCAATGGCGGAAAAAAACAATCTGGGGATGGAGAGGATGCCCATGCACACTGTAGTCCAGGGGAGGAGTCACCTATCTCGTGATACTTCGAAGACTCTTCCAGGACAACAATGTGCAATCATCCGGACCCAACACTAGGCGGCGATCTATGCACAGATATGAATTCAGCAGCCCACATGCCTCGAACACAACTATATCTGTTGATTTAAAAACAATTGGCCTGGAGTTCAGTCTTTGAGTGTGTGAAACCTTTTGCTGATTGAGTGTGTACAACAAATGCTTTACACTGTCCTCTGGTACTGCCTTACTGCTCGATCAAGCTACCACTTTGAAGAGTAAGGTCAGTTCTGACTTTAGCCTCTGTTATACCTCTGGGGTTGGTGGACTCTATACACACTGTACTTCATTCTAGTCCAGTATATATAGAGCCACTTTCTCAGAGGCCCTCTGTGGTGCATTTTACATTAAATCCCAAACTGGCATCAGTGTGGGTTTAATGTGCTGAGAAGTTTGATACCAAACTTCCCAGTCTTCAGTGTAGCCATTATGGTGCGGTGTAGTTTGTAATGACAAACTCCCAGCACAATATACTCTTAATAGTAGCACTGCACTTACAGTGCGCTGGAATGGACCTGGGTACTGTAAGAGTACAGGGCTCAAGCATCTGTACCCTCAACACTGGCATAGGGCACCCAGCTAGAGGGGCGACTGATTTATGCCAAGGAAGTGGTTTGTGGGCAGTTTTAGGGAAAGAACATAGGCCCGGGGTACCTGATTAGCAGGAGCCCAGGGCACACTCAGTCAAAGAACATCGGCAATTCAGCAGAAAGTGGGGGCATACCATGCAAATAGAGGGCTCTTTCTCACAACCAGCATGTCTGCCAGGTAAAGGCATCGGCATGTCACTTTCAGTGAGAAAGGATACTGCTCATAAATCATCAGGATCCAGTCTGACACCTGTGGAATATTTTAAGGTAAGGAATCTGCGGCTAAAAGTCTATCAGATAGTGAATGTAAAGGTGTGTTGTCTTCCCTGTGGAGGTGGTAGAGCAAGCGCAGGTAGCGGCACATCATCTGGCGTCGGTCGCAGCTTTGGCAAAGTTAAATTCAGCAGTGTCTCAGAGACAGACAGTACTATAGGGAGAGCTTAGTCCAACACCAAGGGATTCGGTACTGCCATCAAAATCCCCGGGGTATCTGTTGCCCATGGTGACGTCCCCGTAAGTGAATTAGTTGCCTGTTCTTCCACCTTTTAGAGTTCTGTGATTGAAAATGTAATTCTGATTGATACTTCAACCAGCATATTCCTCAGTTCTTGAATATCCTCGGGAGACAGATTGAATTTCAAAACTTTTCTGCAGCTAGATAGAGTGCTCTAGCTCTAGGTTGGCCTCGGAAGCAATGTTACAGTGACGTAAACGGAGCTATAAAGCATGCACACTGACATTGGTTCCCTTAATTGTCACACCTTTCCGCGAGGGTCAGGTGCTTCTCTGCAGTGATCTGCTCAGAGAATTTTCTTTTTAAAACATTTTAAACTTTTCAGTGTAAAGTTCAAGGAAGGTCACATCCCAAAAAGGCACGGTTCAACGCCCTGTCACTATTGTGCCAATCAAATGCCCATAATTTACTGAAGGATAATTTTCAAGCTGTCAATAAAAGTAAAGTATCATTAAATATGTCAAAATGAGATGGCAGATAAGGCAGTAAGAGTGTTTATGAGAATATAGAGGTTAGGTGCCTTGAAACATATAAAACTACTTACCTGTACACTATGGTTCTCCAGTATTATCTTTCATAGATTCACATGTTTGTATCTTCCCCGTCGTCATGGTGGGAGTCTCACAGTAGCAGAATGACTATAGCAGTATCAGAGTAAAACACTGCATAAAAAGTCCAAAAGGGACCATTATATTTGGTTGACAAACCTCCTCATTATTTGGACCAAAACTCAGCCAATCAGCGACATCACACTCCCCAGTAGAACCCTCATACCTCAGATTTCCGACCCAGAGTGAGAGCCAAGGATATATCCAGAGATAAGAGGTCTACCTAAGTAACGGGGAGGTGGGAGGGTTGCATGTGAATCTATGAAAGATAATACTGGAGAACCATAGTGTACAGGTATGTAACTAGTTTTTTCTCCAGTATTGAATCTTTCATAGATTCACATGCTTGTATCAGACTAGTGAGCAGTACTTTTAGAAGATGCATTGCTCAGGATAGAACCTCACAGACTGTGGGCTCTGCTCCTTTTTTTTTAAATATAAATTTACAGAATTGTAGAATAGTCTTTAAAATTGTACGATATCATATCTGTTGAACAAACAGAATACCAATAAAGCAAAAGCATAACTTTGAAAGAAAAGCAACTATCAAGATATATATATATATATATATATATATATATATATATATATATATATATATATATATATATATATATATATATATATATATATATATATATATATATATATATATATAAAAAACTTTGGACAATACCTCAATGAAATAGATGGCGAAGAACCGTTTGTCCCACTGCTGCATCATTTCGCCATGCTGTAGCTAGACAATAGTGTCTAGTAAAAGTGTGCACATTCTTTCACGTTGCCGCTCGGCAGATGTCTGGCAGAGAAACTCCGGCAAATAGGGCTGTAGAAGTTGCCATTTTTCTGGTGGAATGTGCATGTACTCTGGATCAAAGAGGTTTACCGGCTTTGTCATGGCACAGAGAGATAGCCGAAGAAATCCATCTAGAAATACTGGCTCATGAAAGTGCCAACCCTTTTCTTGGACCAGAAAATGCTAGAAACAGCAGGTTTATTTTTCAGAACGACTTCGTCCTGTGAATGTAGAACTTTAGACATCTTTTGACATCTAGGGAGTGTAAAGATTGCTCCGCAGGTAACGAAGGATCCTTAAAACATTTAGGCAATACCACAGGTTCGTTGAGATGAAATATGGACGGAACTTTAGGGATGAATTTAGGATTTGTCCTCAAGACCACCTTGTCAGGTCGAAATTGGAGAAAAAGCTCCGAAATCGAGAAAGCCTGAATTTCGCTTACTCTCCTCGCTGAAGTGAGGGCTAAAAGCAAGGCTGTTTTCCATGAGAGAAATTGCAAATCAGTTTTATGTATCGGTTCAAAAGGAGACTTCATGAGTTGTGCTAGAACCGTCTTAAGCTGCCACAAGACTGTTGGACGGTGGACTGGAGGAAATGACCTGAAAAGTCCCTTGAGAAATTCTTTTATTACTCTCTGTGACCAGAGAGATGAACGGTTAGGGTGTCTTCTATATCTTGATATAGCTGCCAGATGCACCTTTATAGAAGCATGAGAGAGTTTTGCTTTGGCTAGATGCAAAAGATAAGGCAGGATTTGTTCTGAAGAAATATTAAAAGGATGAAGATTTTGAGAAGCGCACCATTGACAAAACCTCCTCCATTTTGCTGTATAGGTTTTGTTCGTAGAGATCGCCCCTGATTTGGAAAGAATCTGCATTCTTGAGAAATATTCAAAGATTGAAACTCATGTTAATGAGGTTCAATGCTGATAAATTGAGTGATTTCAAATTCGGATGAAGAATTTGGCCTTTGTTCATGGAGATCAGATTCTGAGAGAGTGGGAACTGAATCATAGGTGCCACTGAAAGCTTTAAGAGATCGGAGAACCACGCTTGTCTTGGCCAAGCTGGAGCTATGAGAATCTAGTGGCATGGCTCTGATTTCATTTTCCGGATCAATATTGAAATTAGAGGGAATAGGGGAAATGTATATGTGAACATTCCTGTCCAGCACATTTGGAGACCATTGCCCCACGATCCTTTCTGATGGAATCTGCTTGCGAAGTGTTTGCATTTTCAGTTGCGGACTGTCGCGAAAAGGTCTAGCTATGGGGTTCCCCATAGACGGAAGACCTGGAGAAGGTGACCCTGATGTAACTCTCATTCGTGAGAGACACTTGGAGATCTGCGGAGAGCATCTGCTCTAGAGTTGTTCACTCCCGGAATGTGCTGCACTTGTAGCGAGATGTTGTGGAGAAGCAACCATCTCCAAATCTCCTGCGCATGTTTTGAGAGTAGTTCTGATCTTGTACCCCCTTGTTTTAGTAGGTAAAACATGGTAGTCGTGCTGTCGGTCCGGACTAGGACCGTAGAACCTCTGATCCTGGGAAGAAAATCTTGGAATCCCAAGAATACTGCCTTTAACTCCAGCAGGTTGATGTGAAGATGCAAATCCTTTTCTGACCAATGACCTTGAATCTCCAAGTCTTGAAGATGAGCTCCCCAACCTTGCAGAGATGTGTCTGTCATTACATAACTGTGATGTTGAGGCTCGAATATCAGACCCTTCGTTAAGTGTTTTCTGATAGTCCAACATGACAGGGCTCTTTTTATTTGAGGAGAGATGGACACTTGATCTTTGAAAGATCCTTGAGATTGGATCCACTATTTGTCCAGAAGCTCTTGAAGAGGTCTCATGTGTAGTCTGCAATTGGGAAGCAACGGGATACAAGAAGACATCATTCCCAACAATGACTTGTAGATCCTCACTGAAGTGAACTGCTTTTTTCGCAGAAGGGATGCCAGATTTAGAATCTTTTGAACTCTTTCTTCGGAAGGGTAAGCTTTTGCTTCTTTTGGGCGAAGCAAAGCTCCTAGAAACTGAAGAGACTTAGATGGACGACGACATGACTTTTCGATGTTGACTCTCAAACAGAGACGACTGAAGAGATCCATGCAGCGCCACAGAGAGCGCTAAGTTTCCTGAAATGAAGCGCCTTTCACAAGCCAGTCGTCCAGGTACGGGAAGACCTGAAGACCATGAAGTCTTAAGTTAGCTGCCACTGGTGCCATACATTTTGTGAAAACCCCTGGGGCCGACTTCAGACCGAACAGCAATACTTTGAATTGGTAGTGGCGCCCGCCACCATAACGCGGAGAAATTGCCTGTGTTTTATGTGTATTGGAATATGAAAATAGGCATCCAAGAGGTCCAGGGATGCTAGATAGTCTCCTTGGCAAAGAAGTAGTAATATTTCTTGAAGGGATAACATTCGAAATGACATCTTTTTGATGAATTTGTTCAAACTTCTTAGGTCCATTACCTGTCTCCATTTCCCTGTAAGCTTTTTCTTTATTAGAAAGAAATGCAAATAAAAGCCTCTCCATTGTTGATGACGCGGCACTTCCTCTATTGCCCCCTTTTGTAAGAGGGATAATATTTCCATTTTGAGAGCGGACAGGTGTTGTTGCTTTCGGTGGATAGGGGGTTGATGTTGAGGCTTCTGTATTAATTCCAAGGTATGGCCCTGATGGATTATGTCCAAGACCCATTTGTCCGTTGTAATGGACTTCCATGTGTGGTAGAATAGAGCCAGATAATGGTAGTTAAAGTTTGGACAGGTGGTGGGCGCATTGTTGCAGTCACTGTCTTCTATGAGACTGTTGAGCCTTGCCTCTTGTCGATGATTTTCCTCTTGTCTGTTGCTTGTATGAGGAACCTGAGGAACAAATTTGCTGACCACTTCAAAACTGGCGATATCCCTGATGATTGTAAGGTTGATATCTGCCAGACTGGAATGCCGGTCTCTGGGTATATTGTCCTCTTGAACCTCTCCTACGAAAGGAAGAAAACTTTCCCTGTTGTAAAGATCCTAGTGCTTGTGCCTTGTACGTGTCAGCTTTGATGCCCTGAAGGGCCTCATCGGTATGTTTACCAAACAGATTTTCTACGTCAAACGGCATGTCAATTATCTTAGTTTGCACTTCAGGTCTGAATTAAGTAGCCGTAAGCCATCCGTGTCTTCGCAGCGCTATGGCCGCTGCCATCTGACGAAATGCAAGCGACGACATATCCATGGCTATATCGATTGACTCCGAACCCGCTCTGGAGCCATCCTGAAAATTGGTAGATGCCTCATTTTTCTTATCTTCTGGCAAGTGAGACAATAAAGGAGCTATGTCAGACCACATCTGGCGATTGTATCTACTAAGTAGAGCTAAGGCATTCGCCGCTTTAATTGCTGCTGCCGCCAGCACAGAAAAGCTTTCCCCCGCTCCAACCATGCGTCTTCCTTCCTTGCCCGGAGGCGCTGCCATTGTGGACACCGGATTCTTAGAGTTGCACTGTGCCGCCTGCATCACCACAGATTCCGGCCGAGGATGCCCAATTAATCATGCCGGAGAAGACTCAGGCGCTCTATACTTTTTTCCAATCCTTGGAACCGAGTCTGCAACGGAGGCAGGGGTTTTTATCAATTTCAACCACTCTTCCCAAATAAAGTCAATAATCGGTATTGATTGGACAGATTTACGTGAATCCTCTTTAAAGTCGTAAAGGAAACATTCTGCCTCCTTGACTGGAAGCGGAAGCTCAAAGCACTTTGAAGCCTTTTCCATTATATCATGGAATCCTCCAACATCTTGAGGAGGAGAAGTGGCTGGCGATGGAGATGGCGTTGTAGCGAGAACATATTCATTCCATTCAGTCCCAACTGGGCTATACTGAATAAGTTCACTTTCCTATGGCTGATCTCCATCACTTTCAATCAGGTCATCTCTGATTGTAACAACAGGAGGAGAGCGTATTTGCATGGGAGGCGTAGGCAGAGGTGGAGGCAGAGTCTTCTGAACCTGAGCAGGACTTGAAACAGATTTAGAGGTGTCAGTATTCGCTTCCGGAAAGCGGCAATAGTTATCATTTATCATGTGGCGAAGGTCTGTTACTAGAGAGATTGGCATAGAGACAATCTCCTCTCTCACCTCTTGCTGAACCTCCTCTTCTACTTCATAGTCGTAAGACTCCTGAAAAGATTCATATCTCTTTTCTGGCACTGGACGATCCTGGAAAGAAAAGTCCTCTTGTACCTACTGGTACTCCTCCTCATCAGTGTTCTGACTTTTTATTTGTAGCTGAGAAGGGCAATAAGCTACTCCAGACTCCTCATCTTCTGACTGCATTTCCAACAGAGATAACGGTGGCAACGGTGAAACCTTGGTTCAACTGGTAAAGTCAGAAGATTTTTCCGTCACTGACAAGCCCGTTGACGGGTGAAATGACTTTAAAGTAATGGAGGATTTTGATTTCGGAGACTTGAAATGTCGACGAAGAACCTCTCGTTGTCGAGATTTTGATTATCGTTGACGATGCCCTCGTCAAGTGTCGTCGTGGACGGCGTCGACGAGGTTGTCGTCGATGGTGCAGTCATCGACGGCGCCGAAGCAGATCTTCCCGTTGACGAGATTGACGTCAAACCTTTAGTCGACGGTGTTGTCCTCGTCGCCGACGAAGCTGTCGACGAAGCTGTTGTCGTCAAAATCGTCGTCGCCGATGAAGTTGTCGTCGACGGGGTCGTCGTCATTTTGACAGGAATTACAGATGTAGATTCTCCTACCTTGGATGAGGGAGCAGATGATACCTCCCTTGAAACAGCCGATTTTTTCAACGTTATTTGAGGCAAAGAAGATGAAGAAGCCTCTTTTTCTTTGTTTTTTTGCTTTTTAGCAACCAATTTCTCCTCAGGGGCAGAAGACTCTTTTCTTGGGGGTCTGAGGATCAACTTCGTCTTCAGTCAGTCTCAGTAGTGGACTTTTTCTTTTAAAGCCACAAGAGCAAACATGCCTCCCTGTCCCTCAAGGTTTTAGCCGAGAAGGTCCTACAATGCTTGCAGTCTTTAGGGACATGTTTAGGGTGGAGACAGTAGTCCTTATGTGGATCCTCAGAATAAAGTCTAGGTTTTCAGTTGAGCACGGTGAACAGTTCACAGGGATAAACTGAGCAGAGCTCAGGGAGACTCCTCTTCACACGAAGGCGGTTGGAAATCTGAGGTATGAAGGGTCTACTGGGGAGTGTGATGTCAGGGCTGGCAGTTGATTGGCTGAGTTTTGGTCCAAATAATGAGGAGGTTTGGCAACCAAATATAATGGTCCCCTATGAGACTTTTCTAGGCAGTGTTTTACTCTATGATACTGCTATAGTCATTCTGTTACCGTGAGACTCCCACCATGACGACGGGGAAGATACAAGCATGTGAATCTATGAAACATTCAATACTGGAGAAGGTAAAATACAACTGGATCATGTTAAGACCACATTATTAAATGTCTGAAGACGTATATATGAGTTTTCTCTAGGGTTCTTCAGAAATAAACAACCACCCAAACACACACTTGTAACAAGTTCTGACTAACTACAAAGATAAAAAGATGGTTTCCCATGTATTGAACTAGTCTAAGAAGAAAACAAAATGAAAAAACACAGATGAAATCCCAAGAGTCACAGTACTTTCTGGAAGTTTCCCTGGAGTACACTAGTCATTCTCACCCATCCACGCCTTTTATGTCGATGCAGATCTCGATAGAGAGTAGACCCTCCTCCTCAGCCAGGCACATCTTCAGGAACTGATCATCCCGTAACTCTTTAACCGGCTTATTCTTCAGGTACTTGAAGGAATAGGCATAGTGTGCTTCATCAATTTCCTGGAGCAAGAAGAAAGTAAGATTGTATGGCGCCCTGGGAGAAGAAAGCTTCAACAGCTCTGTACCAGAATAAACAAACATTTATCAGATGTACTAAAGACCAAGAGTAGAACATCTCACAATATTTAGAATGCCTAACAAAATGCACTTTAACTGGTGAGTTACTGAACATTTCAAAATGTTTTTCAGAAGTGTCTGCAGAAGAGTGACCAGAGTAAAACCCATTACGCTCGCAGTATACATCTTCCATTGAGATATATTCCTTACATACATTTCTAAAAGGTAAGCAAAAGAGACCTGGACAAGCCTCTCAAAAAAAATGCATGAGTATAAGATTGAGAGCCAGGTTAAAACCAAGGAATAAGTGGCTGAGGATTAACCAAAGAGAGCACTTAAGCAGAACACAGGCATAAATGAGTTTGTGCTGTGAGATTTGAATGATTAAAGCCCAGTACAAATGAGACACCTATAAAGAGGAAGTAGTCATCTTGCAACCGGCTGGAAGTGCCCAAAGAAAGTACCATCGCAGGAGAAAGCCTTGGTTAAGACATGAGGTGAAAGGAAAATGGGGCTTTACGGGTTGAGCAGGGCAATAAGGAGACAATGGGGCATGGAATTATCAAAACACCATATTGTGTACTTTGGGTACCCATAGGGGTAGAAGGAGACAAGTATTGGTCCCAATACAGATAATCATAAATCCTGCAGGTGGGATCCTTTTTCATTGAAATCTGAGATACGGGACAGTATCTTGCGAGGATATGGTCATTTAATACACATGTCTCAGAGCCACTGTAAGACCATTTCTTACAGTCTGGGCCATCACAGGTTACAGAGCATCACAGTTTAAAGGTAATGTTGTTTACTACTGAAGCCACAATTGTCTTGTACTTGAAGAATAGCCAAGAGAGTCACTTTAGGTCTTGACTGGCACAAAGCTCAAGGTAATGAGAATGAGCAGTAAAAGCTTACTTCAGGAGCTGGAGAAGTTTATAAACTCAAAACACAGGAAGACATATGAGAATACCCATTAACTTAATTGTCCTGCTAGAGCTTTAGAAAAAGAAAAATAAGAATAATAGAATAATACACTCCAAATTAGTATACCTGCAGAAAAAACAAATTCCCTCAGGCCTTCTGCAAACATCTCTACAGCTCTCTCATGCTAGGTATCTGGGTAACACTTAGTCCTATGGCCAATGTTTTCTTTTGGGGGGATGCTTTAAGTCAGTTTAGCAAACATATTTGTGTTCCTTAATAAAAGACAGAGGTGACTGGTGGGTTTCAGTCAGTGATTCTGGTAACCTGTATGTACATTGAAGTTGCTACAAGTGATACTCAAGGATGCGCCCAAAACAAAAACTTAGCAACAGTAATAACATTTCTGGTAGATACAATATATTCCTGTTGATTCCTCACCTTCTGCAGATCATCCTGTAGTAAGCTGGCTCTTTATATACTATACCAAAGTAAGGTATAGTGTGCACAGAGTCCAGTGGAACCCCAAAGATAGGCATAGGTAAAGTTAGATAGCACCTTACTATTTGTGGTAGTGTGGTCGAGCGGAAAGGCTTTATCAGAGGGTAGTGTTGAGTATTTATTGTACACACTCAGGCAAGAAATTATGTCACACTCAAAGACTGAACTAAGACCAATTTTGTATGTACATTTCCTAGATAAAATGTAACTAAATCAGTTTAGGTACATATGCAGTTTTTAAGGTTTCATACAATCCAACTCCACACACAATTTTCACAAATAAGCAGTCAAAGCGGTCCTTTGGGAAAAAAACATGTTATCGGTTTAACAGCAAGTACTTCGGTTTGGGAGTTGGTTTTCAGGGGTTAGAACAAGGGTTCTCCCAGGTTCAAGGATGCACTCTCAAAGCACCCTCAGAGGCACAAGGGCCAACGAATGCAGAGTGTTGAGGCCAAATGTTATCCAATGGGGGATAGGGGCCCTCCGGTTGGTGGCTGCTGACTAGCAGGCCACTTGGTTGTGGGAGCAAAGCTCCTGGACTTTAGCTCAGGGCAAACGGGTAAACAAAGTAGCACCAAAGGGGCACCCTCAGCAGCACGAGGGAGCTGAGTGCAAGGTGCTGTTTTGACATCGGGCGCCCTCTTTGCAATGGGCATCCTCTGGTATGCAAAGGCACTGCAGGCTTTAGAAAAGGAGGTCTTCTGGGTGCGAACCCCCACTTTGAGAGGTACGTTGGGATCTTGGGGGTTGGCTAGGCACCGTTGGTTGGACATCCCAAGGCTGTGGGGCGTCGGGTGCAGGGGTGCCTTTTAGTGTCGATCTTCATACCAGCTCTGGCCGCAGTTGGGAGGACCATCCGGATTTAGGCTGGTCAGGGGTTGGCGGATCTTGGGTCAGGATTGCCGGGGTGCCTCTTTGTGGTGTTTGCCCACTTGAGCTAGGGTGGTGGATGGCAGATGCAGACTGGTGCGGATTTGCGGTGTTCGGCCGGAGTCAGAGGTTGGAGACAAACAAATCCGGTGTTCATAGGAGACACAGTCTTTGTGGTTGAAGGCAGGCAGGTCCTCCAGGTTTTTCGAAGTTGCTGGCTGCAGGGCACACCAGGATTTCGCAGGAGCAGGTTCGAGGTGGAGACAGGATGGTACCAAGTCAGTGACAGTCTTCCTCTTGTTAGCATGTAGTTTCTTCTGGTCTGAGGAAGCAAGGTTCAGGGGTGCCCCTTAATACAAGATTTAGGGGCGTTACAGGTAGCTAGAATGGTTAGGATCAATGGGTCCCTTCCCTAGGGTGGGTACACCCCCCATTATGTCACCCCTCCCCCCCCAGTGGGAGGAGAGCAAAAGCCTTTCCAATCTCTAAGATGCCCTCCGAGTGCATTTTTCAATAAATCCCTCACTGGCATCAGTGTGATTTTAATGTGCTTAGACGTTTGATACCAAACTTCTTCGTTTTCAGTAAAGCCATTATGGTGCTTTGGAGTTTGTAATGATTAACTCCCATGCCGTATACTCTTTATGGCTTTTACTGCACTTACAATGTCTAAGAATTGACGTAGACACTGTAGGGGTACAGGGATCATGCTCCTGAAACCTCGTCACTTGTATAGTGGACCCAGCTAGAGGGTAAGGTTACATATACCAGGACAGGGGACTGTAGGCATGGGGGGGGGTATGTATATATGGTCCTGTTCTGGCAAAGTTCGGGGGAAGGTTTGAGTTTCAAGGATATATAGATATATCTATCTATCTATCTATCTATCTATCTATCTATCTATCTATCTATCTATCTATCTATATCTATCTATCTATCTATATATATATATCTATATATCTATATATCTATATATATATCTATATATCTATATATCTATATATCTATATATCTATATATATATATATATATATATATATATATATATATATATATATATATATATATATATATATATATATATATATATATATATATATATATACACATATATATGGTACAGGGCCTCTAAGGATGCACATTAAGTGCTTTAGCCCTTAGGGGCCTTTCCTGGTGACAGTACCCTTGGTACCTATGGTTCCTTTTACAAGGAACTTAAATTTGGCAAAGAGTTGCCAATTGGGTTTTGCAACAGTACAGTTTAGGGAAATAACATATGTCCTGGGTACCTGGTTGGCAGGAAAACAGGGCACACTCAAAGAGCATCAACATTAGGCAAAAAGTGGAGGGCAACCATTCAAAAAGGGGCTCTTTCATAAACAATGATATCAAACACCTCATCTACATAAATCTGTATTGATGCCAGGGCTGATTTATTATGAAATGCACCCAGAGGGCATCTGAGAGGTGCCCCCTGTGAGAAGGTGGCCTGATATGCAGTGCTCACTATTCTAGTGAACACTATTCATCAGTCCAGCAACCCTTATTGATGATTGGTTGTAAGTCAACCTTATAGACCAGCTATCCTAGTAGCGTGGATACGAGCAGTCTAAGGCTAAAGACTCGAGAGGGCGTGTTAAGCCAGCTGTTATACCACACATATACCCCTTGAACACCAAGTGAAAGGACACCACACAAGTGTTATGAAAATAAACAAGATATTTATTATAAATCACAACAGCCCTGTACTCTTTATGAGGACAGGGTACTAAGCACAAAACAAAACCTTTACGAAAATACTTAAGTTAGCACAGTATATACAAATGCCCGAGGGACACGGAAAACCATATACTCTGAAAGTGGAATGCGAAATTACTAGCAGGTAAGTACAGTACTAATAGGCTCTGGAATCGCTAGATCTTGACTATAGAATCTTCAGATTACTTCTAGGAGACCCAGGGGACTCGGGTGCAGAGTGTGCACTCTCACGCGGGATGCGGGACAAAGTCTATGGTAGCTAGTAATGACAAAGTTAGTGTTCTCTGGCGAACCCGACCTGGTGGGAGGAAAACGAAAGTGGATTCTGACCCTTGGATAGTGAGGCTATGCTGGGGCACCGAAATGCCGAAGTTACCTAGCCCAGGGGCTGCAGCTGCATAGGACTCAAAGGACGTCGGGAATCCTCGTAGACGGACCAGGAGCCTGCAAGAAAGAAGTTGCTGGCAGGCGACCAGTGAAGAAAGTTCGATGGATCCAAGCCTGGATCGAAGGAAGATGACACCTGAAAGCAGAGGGGACCAAGTTCGTGACTACTAGCCAGTAGTCAGGTGGCACCAGGAGGGCACCGGATGGTAGTCACCTCGACTAGGTGAGTGGGTGACGCTGTGCTCGCAGATCTCACGGACCAGGAGGCGTTGTCGGCGACCAGGATGGAGGAGCGAGCAGTCCCACGAAGATGGAAGCTGTCGGCGTCGCTGGACCCAGGATTGGGCAACAAAGCCTTGGCAAATTCAAGCCCACGCGGTGGACCTAAAATGGCGTCTGGAGTGGACCAGGAGGGTCCGGGGTGCCTCTCTTGAAGAAGGAAGCAAGGGCCAGTCTGGAGCAACCAGACCAGCAGCAGTGATGTCGTCGGGCGTCGTGTAGAAGGCCACAAGCCAGCCGGCTAGTAGCCACACAGCGCGGTGAGCACGCAACAGCAGAAGGGCCCCATGCAGATTGTGGAGATGCTGGAGGGCTGATCTTCGGTGCTGGAGCTGCTCAGGGTTGGGGCTTCTCGGACCCCAAAGCACTCACCAGTGGAGCACACGGTGGGCTTGTTACAAAGAAGTCGTGCAGTCTTGGCGATCGTCGGTCCCTCGAGGTCTCGTCGCACTCACAGTTCTCAGCTTTGCTGTAGAGGTGAGTAGAGGTCAGAGGTGCCAGGGAAGCCGGGTCTCGTCGAGCTGGGTCGTCGGATTCGTGAAGAAGGACTTGCAGCAGACCGCAGTGTTCTTAGGATGGTGCCCGCTTGATGCAGGGTGACTACTCCTTAGCCACAAGGGAGAATCTTGAAGAAGAAATCTTGATGTCCTTTCGAAGAAAGTCGTGTCTTGATTCCAAAGATGATCTAATTTGAACAGGGGGCCCGCTCCCATCTTTATACTAAAAAAGGGGGCTGACCCGGTGACTAGGTCCTGCCTATGGGTGGGACTAGGAGGGGGGTGGTTACACCCCTCTGCCATGCCGGACTTTCCCCAGGCCAGGGGCTGGTGTGCCCCTGGAACTGGTTCTGACCGGCCTATGCGTAGTGAGCACCGGGGTGCCAATCAGCAGTCACCTTCCTGTAAAGCCCTGCCTACCCAGGATACACAAAACCATGTCTGGGACGGTGCTAGCACCGCCCCTGACAGGAAACCCTTTGTCCAGGCTCCCCTCGCTGGAAGGACTCCCAGCTGCAGGGGGTCAGACTCGTGTCTGTGGTGGCAGCATCCACTTTGTGGAGCTGAGGCTTCGTTTAACTTTAACCGGGGTTCACAGTTACATACATGTCGTGTCCCTCTAGAAGGGTGGAATGCTAACCCCGTCGCCAGAATTGGCGAGGGGTTAGTATTCCAATTCGTATGACACCTTACTCGACATGTTTTGATAAAGCAATACCAAAGTTAGCATTTAACCGCGAGGATTATAATGCACTTAAGAGTATATGGTATGCGATATCATGGAACAGCTATTAGGACTTGGTTCCGCAAGCTGCAGACAGGCTCAGCTCATGCCAGAGCACTATCTCACACGATTCCAAGCACTCTGCCTTCAGGATTGTTAAGGCCTGCCATAGGAGTGACTGATAGGAATCTGTGTGTCCATCTTAGGGTTAGATATAGGTATACTATATCTATAGCAAAGGGTGATTACACGACTTTGCCCCAGCTGTCATGCAGCCAGTTGTGTCAAATTTAGGAGGCCAGCCAGGGGTGGCATAATACATGCTGCAGCCCCTGGCAGCCCTGGGTACACCTATGCCCTGAGTTACAGGGTCTGATAAGGTGGCCCAGTACCAATTGGAAATGTACCTAGGGTACATGGAATCCATTTTACAGAGAGAGCAGTAGGCCTGGGGTCCTGATTGGCAGGGCCCCAGGTCGACTATGTCAAAAACCAGCTAAAACACAGGGCAAAAAGTTGGGGGCAACCATAGTCAGGAGGTACCTTCCTACACCCCCTGAAAACCAACCAACCTCTAATGTGCTGGCAGACTGTTCTTGTACAGCCTGCCACCACAGACGTGTTTCTGACTCCCCTGGAGATGAGAGCCTGTGGTCACTGAGGGCAGAAACAACATGTGCTAAGGCTGGAAGTGTTGTCACCTCCTCCAAGCAGGATGGCTAGTATTCAGCATATCAAGGCTAGATACTTAATAAGCCTCTGCTGCCTTTGATATGCAACCACAGCTTGCCCCAGGGTCCATTTGGCACCAGGACAGGTGGAAAAAATAGCTAACCAGGAGGTGTTTTCACTATCCCGCTGGTTACACTCTTAAGGGGGTTACCTGAAGTGAACAAGAATAGTAGAATTCCACTACCTTGGTTTGTGGTGAAATTAGATACACTGGGTCAGGGTTATGCCCACTCCCCACAGGAAGCGGTCATAAAGGGGGTATAGGCACCCCAAAGGTAAGTAGCCCAATGACTACTACATTACACTCCCCTTAGAACACCTAAATGGAGTATTTAGGTGCCCCCCCCCCCCCCCCTGACATCAGGAACTTCGATTCGACGTACACAAGAAGAGGATAAAGTAAAGAAGCGAGAACTGAGGACCAGCTTGTGAGAAAGTGGCTCTATATACACTGGACCAGAATAGGATACAGTGTGTATATAGAGTCCACAAACCCCAGAGGTATAACAGAAGTTAAAGCCAGGTGTGACATTACTCTCTAAAGTGGTAGCTTGGTGAGCAGTAAGGCAGTACCAGAGGACAGGGTAAAGCATTTGTTGCACAAACTAGGTCAGCAAAAGGTTTCACACACTCAAGAACTGAACACTAGGCCAATTGTTTTTATATAAAGAGATATAGTAGTTTTATTTCTAGAACCAACAGGTATCAAAATGTATTGTTCTCCATATGAGAGGTCTCAGATGAGTACTTTGCAGAAAGGCAATTAACTTTGTAAATACAATAGGTACAGGTGTTGCAGTTGCAATTTAGCACTGAGCTCAATGGATTTCCTTATATAACCACAGTTGATTACTTTGTAGATTACTTTGGAAATTCCAGGACTGGCTCCCAGGTTCAGTTCTGGGGTCTAAGCTAAAAACAGTTTAGCAAAATCGTTTTAGGTATTGTAGTGATTTTTCAGGAATAAAAAGCTATTTTAAAAGCTCACACTTACAAACTTTTCAACAGAAACCTGGCAATGTTATCCAATGGGAGAAAATTCAGGTTAAGTATGATGTTGTTACTTTTGTAATCCAGTACTGGGCTCCTGGGGCCAGCACTGGAGTCTCAACTTAAAACAGGTAAGTAATTACGTTTCAGTATTTCGTATGATTTTTAAAGAATATTTCTAGTTTTCAAAAGTAGACACTTTGAAGAAATTTCATAGAACCTCAGACAATGGATTCCTATGGAGAAAATACAAGCTACTAGTAAACCCGCTAGGGGTTACTTTTGCGGTTCAGTACTGGGCTACAGGGTACAGCACTGGCCCCTATCCTGATCACAGGTGAGTATTTCGGAATTCGGATGATTTTATACAAATATTTTACGTTTTCAAAAGTAGAACACTTTGAAGATTTTTCGAGTCAAACCAGTCAATGTTATTCAATGGCAGGTAAGTGAGTTACCGGTTTCCTGGTGTGTACTCGACTGGTGAAGTCGTGGTTCTGGGCATGGACTCAGGGGTCCCCCAGGATCAGGTAAGTACAGTTGGTACACCCTCAGCGGCACAGGGGCGGCCAGGTGCAAAGGTAGTTGGGCCCAATGTTATCCATTGAGAGGCAGGGGGCCTTCGGTTGGTGGCTGGTGGCTAGCAGGCCACGCAGCTGTGGGAACTGGGCTCCTGGTCACTTGATCAGGGCAAATGGGGAAGTAGGATAGGAGAAAGGTTCACTCCCAGGGGGTCTCGGGCGGCGGGGTGCAGAGTGCTTTTAAGCCGTCGGGCGCTAAATGTTATTCAATGAGGATCTTGAAAATGGAACAAAGGCTCGGGACGGTGGATCTTCTGGAGTGACCAACACTTCGAGGGGTAAGTTGGGATATTGGAGGATAGGTCGGCACCCAGGAGTTGGGCACAGGGGGCCATGGGGTGAAGGGGTGTCTTTTGAGGTCGGGAAATCTTACCCCCTGCTGGTCGCGGTCGGAGGGGTCCTTTGTCCTGGGGCTGCAGGCGTCGTCGGGGTCATCGAGGAGGGTCCTTGGGCACTGGATTCCAGGTCCGAATCGCCAGGGGGACGTTTTCGGGGTCTTGATTCACTCCGGCACAGGCCAGGCTTGGCGGGTGCAGAGGGTGCAGGGTTTGCAGTTCCGGGCTGATGCCAGGGCTTGTTACTTGCTTTGAGATGAACCACTGCTCGTGGCAGACCCAGATAGTCGGAGTCACAAGGCAGTCAGGTCCTTCTGGGTTTATGAAGTTGCTGACCACTAGAGATGCCGGGGTTTAACAGGAGCAGGTTCAAGTTCAAGTTCAATATTTGTATAGCGCACTACTCACCCAGAAGGTCTCAAGGCGCTTGAGGGAGGGTGGTACTTTACTTATCGAATATCCTGGTTTTTTGTTGTTTTCTGAAGGAGAGGTGGTTCTGTGTAAGGCGGAGGTGGGTGGGGAGGGAATTCCAGGTTTTAGCCGCTAAGTAGGAGAAGGATCTTCCCCCCATGGTGGATCTATGGATGTCTTCCTCGTTTCAGCAATTGCACAGCAGGTCTTCGTGTTCCTTGATCTTCTTTATTGTTTCGTAATCTGGATATGAGGAAGGAAGGTTTAGGGAGCCCCTAGATACCGAATTAAGGGGCGTTACAGGTAGGGAAAGGGCAGGGACCAATAGGTCCCTGTCCTGGTGTGGGTACACCACCTAGCCTGCTCCTCTCCTGTGGGAGGGGGGCAGGAGCCAAGCTGTGATTGGGCAGGGCTCCCCATCTTCAAGATGGCCGGACCCCGGGGTCATGCTTCACCTCGTCTCCCCCACCTGAGGGGTGGGGTTGGCATAGGCTGTCCCCCCCCCTCCGCCTCCCCACCCCCCTTCGTGACGGAGTTTTTCCAGCCAGTCTTCCCACCAGAGTGGGGGTCAGAACGGGTGGGGGCCAGTTGCTGGGTACAGCAAATGTTCTGGAGAAGCTCACAGAGGCGGCATGCCATTGAAGCTTCCCCCTTCCCATCCTAGTGAGGAGACCTAGCACCTCGCGCAGGATGTGCATTGTTGCAGGCCCAGGAGAGCGGGGGGCTCTCCACCCAGGGGTCCAGCAACATGTCTGCTGTGTGGCAGCCTCTCAGCCCAGACGTGGATTGTAGGTTAGGTTTTCAGGGGGCATCTCTAAGATGCTCTCTGGTGCATTTTACATTAAATCCCACACTGGCATCAGTGGGGGTTTAATGTGCTGAGAAGTTTGGTACCAAACTTGTCAGTATTTAGTGTAGCCATTATGGTGCAATGGAGTTCGTAATGACAACCTCCCAGCACCATATACTCTCCATAGCATCACTGCACTTACAGTGCCCAGGAATGGCCCTGGGTACTGTAGGGTCACAGGACTCATGCACCTGTGCCCACACCTCAGGTATAGGGCACCCAGCTAGAGGGTTGACTGAAGTATGCCAGGGCAGTGGGTTCTGTGGGCATGGCACACAGGGATGTGTGCCATGTCGCCTCTTTGTTTAGTTCTGTACTTCGACACTCAGACTGCAAAGGTAGTGTGTGGGTGTCAGGGTACAGGGCCCCTGAGGGTGGCACATATAAGTGCTGCAGTCCTCAGGGGTCTTCTCTGGTCACCATGCCCTGGGTACCTAGGGTACCATTTACTAGGGGCTGGTAGGTGGCCAGAGATGCCAATTGGGTTTCAGTTTCAACACCGTTTTTGGGGAAGGAACACAGGCCCGGAGTACCTGGTTGGCAGGAACACAGGGCACACTCAGTCAAAGCACATCAGCAGTTCAGGAAAAAGTGGGGGCATACCAAGGCAAGAAAGAAGGCCATTTCTCACACAGCTGCAGACTTTTTGGTGCCAAACCCTGACTATCTTCACCTGTCGTAATAATCGTGACAAACCGACTTGTCCTGCTGCAGTGCATCCGCCAATAAACCTAGTGGACTGTCGGCACGGTGCAAATTACCAGCTATCTCCCTTGGAGTAGAGGAGCTACTCCGCTGCAGCTTGCAGGCACCAAACAGCAAAGTCCGGTACACCATTCTGCTGCCCCCCAGTACCACAAACGCAGCAGCCACCCAGCAGAAGGTTTCCGTGGTCCAGAAGGTCAGATATGTCTCTGAACCAAGTGAAAAGATGCCTGGAACAACTGGAGCTGCACACCACCAATACCCAGGGCACCTGACACCTTGCAGCAAACAAAGCCTGTCTGAGCATATTCCAGACTCCAAGACCGAGCCGCCGTCAAGGGACGTTGGCACCACACAGACCCACTTAAAGAGCAGCCCAGCTGTTGTGTTTATGTCCCCACAGTGCCCATGATGAACAAGCTCAGCCAACCTAACCCCTCTGCACCAGAGCACCCCAACCCGGGTTCCTGAGAACAGACTGTCCATCCTTGCTGCCAGGGCCCTCACAAACTAGCCTTCCCCATTGTGAGCTTTCAGACTTGTACCAAAGTCCACCACTGCAGCCTGATGATGTGCTGCTTCCTTCGCTTGGTCTACCACCTCCACAGGGAAGACAACACACCATTACATTCACTATCTAATAGAGACTTTTAGCCGTAGATTCCTTACCTTAAAATATTGCACAGGTGTCAGACTTGATCCTGATGATTTATGAGCAGTATCCTTTCTCACTGAAAGTGACATGCTGATGTCAGTCTTTTCCTTTACGTGGCAGATATGCTGGTTGTGAGAAGGTGCCCGCTTTCTTGCATGGTATGCCCCCACTTTTTGCTGAATTGCTGATGTATTTTGACTGAGTGTGCCCTGGGATCCTGCTAATCAGGTACACAGGGGGCCTGTGTTCCTTCCCTAAAACTGCATTGAAGACTAAACCCAATTGGTATCTCCGGCCACATGTCAGCCCCATGTAAATGGTACCCAGGGCATTATGACCAGAGAAGACCCCTAAGGGCTGCAGCACTTAGAATGCCACCCTTAGGGGCCCTGTACCCTGACACACACACAAACACTGCCTTTGCAGGCTGAGTGTCCTGGTGCAGAACTAAATAGAGTCGACATAGCACACATCCTTGTGTGCCATGTAGACAAACACACAGCGGTGTGGGCACAGGTGCATGAGCCCTGTCCCCCGACAGTACCCAAGGCCATTCCTGGGCACTGTAAGTGCAGTGATGCCATTAAGAGTATATGGTGCTGGGAGGTTGTCATTACGAACTCCACAGCATCATGATGGCTACACTGAAGACTGAGAAGTTTGATATCAAACTTCTCAGCACATTAAACTCACACTGATTCCAGTGTGGGATTTAAAGCCAAATGCACTACAGACAGCATCTTAGAGATGCCCCCTGAATCCTAATCAACTCCCAGTGCCTGACTGCGTGGCTACCGAGGCTGCCACCACTAGACATGTTTCTGGACCCCTGGGTCGAGAGCTTGCCACTCTCGGGGGCCTTAAACAAGGAACATTCTGGGATGAGGTGCCTAGCCTCCTGCCCCAGCAGGAGAAGCTTCAAAGGCATGCCGCCTTTTGTGAGCTTCCACAGGCCAATTGCTGGCTACCGTAGGTGAGGAAAGGAGGTGTGTCAGCCTGTGTTAACTCCCCCCCTCAGGTGGGAGAGGCGAGGCAAAGCACAACTCCGGGTTACCGCCATCTTGAGGATGGGGAGCCCTGCCCAATCAGAGCTAGGCCCCTGCCCACCTCCCACAGGAGAGGAGCAGGATAGGGGGTGTACTCAGCCCAGGACAGGGACCTATTGCAGTTAGAAACTTACAAATATTCCTTAAAAATCTCTTGGATGACCTAAACGCATTCTTTCAATTGTTTACATGAGATACACCAGTGCTGGATCCAGGATCCAACACTGAGTAAAAAAAAGTAACGATAACATTACTTACCTGAAAATTTAATTTCCTTCCATAGGATAACATTGATAATTTCAACGAAAAAAGATTCAAAGTGTCAACTTTTAAAAAACAATAATATTCCGTAAAAATCACTACCAAAACGCTTTTACTCAATTGTTTACAGGAGATGCCCGAGGACTGAATCTAGGATCCAGTCCTAGGGTTAGAAAAGTAATCTATAAAGTAGCTAATTACATTTATCTAGAAATTCCCATTGAGCTCAATGTAACATTGGGTTTGAAATTGTTTTGCCTATTACACCAACTGTAGCTATTGTATTCTACAGTCTATTGCCTATTTGAAAAGTATTTGCCTAAAATAACGAATTCTGAGAAAGTATATTTTGATACCTATTGTTGGTTCTAAAATAAAACGATATATTTTTTTTTACAAACAAATGGCCTAGAGTTCAGTTCTTGAGTGTGTGAGGCCATTTGCTGACTGAGTGTGTACAACAAATGCTTTACACTCTCCTCTGATACTGCCTTACTGCTCGACCAAGCTACCACTTTAGAGAGTAAGATTATATCTGACTTTAGCCTCTGCCAAACCTCTGGGGACTGTGGATTCTGTAAAGTGGAAGCTTGGTCGAGCAATAAGGCAGTATCAGAGGACAGTGTAAAGCATTTGGTGTACACACTCCGTCAGCAAATGGTCTCACACACTCAAGAACTGAACTTGAAGGCCAATTGTTTTGGATAAAAAATGTACTTATTTTATTTTAGAACCACAGGTTGATATAAAAATACTTTCTCAGAATGAGATGCTACAGTTGAATACTTTCAATGAGCAATAGACTTTTAGATGCAATAGATACAGTTGTTGCAATACGCAACACAAACTTTACACAATAATAACATTGAGCTCAATGGGAAATTGAAGCAAACTGCAATATCATTTACTTTACGTACGTTTTTCTTACTCAGGGATGGATTCTGCCCTGGTGCATCTCCTGAAAGCAGTTGAAGGAAATTGTTTTTGTTAAACAGGCAAGTTTTAAGGAATAATTGTATGTTTCAAAAATCAACACTTAGAGAAGAATTTCTGGTAAAAACCAGCCAATGTTATTCTATGGAGGAAAATCAGGTTATCGGAAAATCACAGTTATCACTTTTTAGGTCTCGCGCGTAGCAGTGCGTGACCTCTTGTACGGGGGTTCTGAAAGCTGACCACACGCTTGTGCGTGTGGTTTTGCTTTCGCGGGCTGCCATTGGCTTTAGGGTTATAAAAAAAAAGAATAAATAAGGCACGCAATTGAGCAAAGGAGGGCGCATGTCCTGCCTTTGCTCCGCCCCTTCCCATAGGTGTCTAGGACACGCATCAACGCGGCACAAACAACAGGCTCCGTCGCCCCCGCTCCTCTGTTGTGCGCGCGCACCACTGATTTAGATTCCTGCGTCGGCTCCTCTGTGGTGCGCGCGCACCACAGGTTTCAATTCCGTGCTTGTTCTTTCTATCCTTATCCTGATCACCAGTTGTCGCTGATTTTTGAGCTCTCTGTCCCCTCTTTACACCCTTCTGTCACTCTTTGCCGGTCGTTCTCTTCCGACGACTTTGTACATGTTTTGTTTGTATCTTCCTTTCTCTGGGCCACACTCTAATGAGGAAAAGTACGTCCTGGTCTGCACAGACAAAATGAATCACCTATTGATATCCTGAAATCGCCAGGGTTGAGCACAGAGCCGCCGCGAGTCCTTGTAAACAATATATTACGCGCTTCCCACAGGGAATCGCAGTTACACGTAATTCCAAAGCGTACTGTGAGCCAAACCAAAAACTGCGTGCACAAAAGTGTTGAGCGCCTTGAGGCCAGTTTGTAAGGAATGAAGGCTACGTGGGCACCCCTCTAACTCTTTGAACACGACACGTGCTCACATACCCAAATTCTGTCGTGAACCTGGACCCAAGCGCTCTTACAAAAATAAGCCATATTGGCTACTATTTCTGAGCAATTAGTATTAAAGCAAGGGCAAAAAACTAACGAATACATTTACTATCTTGTGTGTGCACTATAGACTGCACAAATTCAGGCTTCTTAGTTATATGTGAGTATAAAACATAACTGATTGGTAAAATATGTATTTAAAATATTTAAACACCAAAATATGTTTTAATATATTTCAATATGTTCCCACGCGGATTGCTCTTTTCTAATATTTCAGCTCTACAATCGTCTCAAAGTTGTTTGTAGTCTGACTTGGACGTCCCTGTCTGAGTATAATATTAGAGGTGCAGGTACGTGGGCAAAAAACAATTACAAACATGCATTTACTAATGGGGAAAGTCTCGAACACTAATTCTGACTTTAGTTCGTAAAGGAGCCTCTCCCTCAAATGCTCACACGTCTGTGCGTGGCAGAGGGGTGTCTCTTACATTACTTCACACTTCTGCGTCTAACTCAGAACACACGCCCCCCTCCTTCACACGCTCACACATCAGTTTGTATTGTACGGCAGAGTTTTGTTTCTTACACTAATTCTCAGTTTTGTGTCACACTCAGGACAAAGGCACTCCTCTTTCACACACTCAGACTTCAGTGTTTCACTAATGGCAGAGGGTTCAATCCTAAACTAATTCAGACTTCAGCTGCTAAATGAGGCCTTGCGCATAACTCCAGCTCACACGTCCATTTTCTTTATTGGGAACTGTCAAACCCCCCTACGAGACTTGCCCCTAAAAACTACCACTCACAGGAGCGTCTCACTGGGCCAGTGACGTGCCTCATACATTAACTGTTAGCGGTTCCTTACTGCAACACTCGCCCAGCTCGTCTCGTTCAGATGGTCTCACCGCTGCACTTATCTCACACTCTCGAGCGAGCGCGCACGTCACCTCCCCCCCCACACACACACACAAACGCACACCGACAGGTCACTCACTGAGGCACACATTTATTTATCTCCTTCTCTCACATACGCAGACGCACAAGTTACTACTTGTGTAAAGATATATCCGTAAGAGACATTAGTTAGTGATAGATTCCTTACCTTACAATATCCCCAGGCATCAGACTAGATCCGGAAATTTTTGCGTAGCAGTACCCTTGCGCGTCAGAATGCGTCATCTGCGGCTCCGCGTCCGTCGTCGGCGCCGTGATGACGTCGTTGAGGTACTTAGACGTCGCCTCCGCGTGCTGACGTCCGTTCTTAGACACAGCTTTTCCGCGCCATAAACGCAGAGCCATGCTAAAAACCAACACTGGTGCCAAGAAACTAGGGCCCTGAAAGGGGAAGACCTTAACCCTAGATATCGGTTCGCAGAACGGGGAGGGTGGGTGGGTCGGTAAGGAATGTATCACTAACAAATGTCTCTTACAGATACATCGTTACACAAGTAGTAACCTGTGCATCTGAAAGAGACACGTTAGTGATAGATTCCTTAGCTTAGAATAGATACCCCATCAATACCAACCCCGGTGGTGGGTTTGCGAACCAATAATCACACCAGAAAGTCCTGGAGGACGGAACGGCCAAAGAAGCCAACCCTCCGGACTTGGCTGTCCAGGCAGTAGTGTCTTGCGAACGTGTGCAGCGAGGGCCGCGTAGCTGCCTGACAAATGTCCTGCAAAGGGACTCCTCTGCCCAGGGCAATAGTAGTCACCGTGGCGCGAGTGGAATGGGCCCTCAGCCAAACAGGAGGTTCCCTTTTAGCCAAAGAGTAGCACTCTTGGATGCACAACACGATCCACCGAGAGATGGTCCGTTTGTGCACCGCCCGTCCTTTCTTAGCGCCCACCTAACCAAGAAAGAGTTGGTCATCCACCCGGAAGTGGCGTGCGCGATCCAAATAGAATGAAAGCGCATTTCAGCCGCTCTTCCTCCTTTGAGGGATGCGGAGGCAGAAAGAAGGTGGGCAAGGTGATAGACTGCCCGATGTGGAAGGCTGTGACTACCTTGGGCAGGAAATAGGGTTTTGTCCGCAACACAACCTTGTCCAGATGGACAGAAAGGAAAGGAGGTTTAGAGGATAGAGCCTGGAGCTCACTCACTCTCCTGGCAGAGGTGATGGCAACCAGGAAAGCAGTCTACAGAGTAAGAAGGTGGATAGGACAGTTGTGAAGTGGCCCACTGAGGCATCACGAAGGGAAATGGTAGAAACGTGTGTGTGATGCCTTTCAGGAATCGATTTACAATAGGGGACTTGAACAAAGATGGTTGATCAGGCAGCCTTAGGAAGGCTGAAAGGGCAGAAAGATAGCCCTTGATAGTGCCCAGAGCAGAGCCCTGCTGGGCCAGAGAAAGAAGGAAGAGAAGAACCTCAGAAAGAGGGGCAGAGAGAGGATCCACAGCCTTTGCTGTGCAATATACCACAAATCTGTTCCACCTGCAGGCGTATACCGACTTTGTGGAGGGACGCCTGGCTGCCAGAATGATGTTACAGACTTCAGGAAGCAAGTCAAATGGCCTCAACTGTAGCCGCTCAATCTCCAAGCATGGAGGTGGAGACTGGACAGGTTCGAGTGGAGGACCGTCCCCTGCTGCTGTGACAGAAGGTCCTCCTGAAGAGGCAGACAAACCGGGGGATCAACTGACATACTGAGTAGCTCGGGATACCAGTACCTTCGTGCCCAGTCCGGAGCCACAAGGATGACTTGTGCCCGGTTGCGCTTGATCTTCTTCAGCACTCTGGGCAGAAGTGGTATAGGCGGAAAGGCGTACAACAGACCGTAACTCCACTCGCGACGAAAAGCGTCTCTGAGCGAGTGCAGCCTTGGAAATTCCAACGTGCAGAACTGATGACATTGCGCATTCTCTTCTGTAGCAAATAGATCTAACCAAGGCTCTCCCCACAGCAGAAAGAGACCTTGCGCCACGAGCGAATACCAGACGCCATTCGTGATCCATCATGCACAGGTGGCTAAGTTCGTCCACCCTGGCGTTCAGAGAACCTGCCAGGTGTTGAAAGACCAGGGCCACACCCTGATGTTCCAGCCACTGCCAAAGGCGCAGAGCCTCCTGGCAGAGGGTCCACGACCCCACCCCGCCCTGTTTGTTGCAGTACCACATGGCGGTGGTGTTGTCCGTGAACACCTGCACTACACTCCCCCGGACAGAGTGGAGGAATGCCTTAAGTGCTAGGCGAATCGTCCGCAGCTCCAATCGGTTGATATGGAGCCGGGACTCCGCCGGAGACCAGAGGCCTCTGATCTCTGCCTCTACCATGTGGCCTCCCCAGCCCTGGAGGGACGTGTCCGTCACAACTAAGTGCTCCGGTTGGGGAAGGGAGAGGGATCTGCCGCTGACCCAATCACGGTCCGTGAGCCACCACTGCAGCTGTCTCGCAGTGCCCTCCGAGATCAGGACATGGTCGGGCAGGTTGCCCTTATGCTGGGCCCACTGAAACTTCAGGCCCCACTGCAGAGCCCGCATCCGCCAACGGGCATGATGCACCAGAAGGATGCAGGAAGCCATCAGCCCCAGAAGCCGCAGCGTCAACCTGACCGAGACTCCGGATAAAGGCTAAAAGATTGGAATCAGAGCCTGTATATCCCGAACCCGCTGTTCAGGAGGATAAACCTGAAACTGCGCCGAGTCGAGTACCGCTCCGATGAAGAGGAGCTTCTGAGAGGGGCACAGGTGTGACTTCGGCACATTGATGGAAAACCCCAGCTGGTGCAGGAGGTCTGCCGTTGTCTGGAGGTGGCTGACGACTGTCTGGGGCGAGCCCGCCTTCAACAACCAGTCGTCGAGGTAGGGGAAGACTGAAACCCCTTACCTGCGCAGATGAGCTACGACCACCGCCATCACCTTCATGAACACCCGTGGGGCGCTGGTAAGGCCGAAGGGGAGCACGGTAAACTGAAAGTGCTCGTGGCCTACCGTGAACCGCTGGTAGCGCCGGTGGGTCGGCAGGATGGAAATAAGCGTCCTGCAAGTCCAACGCTACCATCCAGTCTCCTGGGTCCAGGGCAGCTAAGACCTGAGCCAGTGTCAGCATCTTTAACTTCTCTTTCAGGAGGAAGCCGTTGACGTTCCGTAGGTCCAAGATAGGGCGTAGGCCCCCTTTACCCTTCTTGGGTACCAGAAAGTAGTGCGAGTAGCAACCACATCCTACTTCTGGCCCAGGAATGCGCTCGATGGCCCCCTTGGCCAAGAGGGCCGAAACTTCCTCCTGCAGAAGCCGCAAATGATCCCCCCTATACGCGGTGGTATTGCGGTGGCATGGCTGGAGGGGTCGCCTCGAAGGGGAGGGAGTAGCCCCTTCGGACGATTTGCAACATCCACCTGTCCGAAGTGACAGTGCGCCAGTGGAAGTGGTGATGGCAAACCCTGCCCCCACTGGCGTCACATGGGCCTGAAACACACTGACTAGGAGGCTTTAGAGGCGGGTGCTGCGGGTGAAGGTGTGGACTGGCCTTGCCGTTGTCCCTGACCCCGACACAGCGGTTTCCACGGCCGCCACAGCGTTGTCAGTCTGCGGTGCGTGGCTGGCAGCACGTGTGGGAGCGCCCCTTCCTTGGCCACGAAATGAGCGAAAGGCACCCGTTTGCTGGCGCAGGGCTGAGAGGCCCAAGGACTTGGCCGTAGCCCTCGGGTCCTTAAAGTGCTCAAGCTCATGGTCTGCCTTGTCGCCGAAAAGGCGACGGCCATCGAACGGCATGTCCATAAGAGTGCTCTGGACATCGACCGAAAAGTTGGCGGACCTCAACCAGGCGTGGAGACAAATCGCCAACGTCGTTGCCATCGCTCTGCCCAGTGAGTCGGTGGTTTCCAGCCCACACCGGATAGAAAACCGTGCTGCATCTCGACCCTCCGCAAGGGCTTGGGCGAGTTTAGTCTGGACCTCCGCCGGACATTTAGCAGCACGTCCGTGACCTTGTCCAAAAGAGAGTGGGTGTAACGGCCCAAGAGGCACGCGGTGTTGACTGACCGCAGTCCCAAACTCAGGGAGGAGAATACTTTCTTAAAGTATTGGTCATACCTCTTGGATTCCTGATCGGGCGGGGCCATCGGGAATGCGTTCTGGGAGTTGGAGGCCTGGATGACCAGGCTCTCAGGGGTGGGGTGGGTGGACAGGAAGCAAGAGTCGCCCGGAGCCGGGCGGTGGCGTCTGGCCACGTTCCTATCTACAGGCTGACCTGTAGCGGGCTTGGACCACGTGCCCAAAAGAACATCTGACAAGGCCTCATTAAACGGCAGCAGAGGCTCAGCCGAGCTTTACTGCGGTTTAAGGACCTCAGTGAGGAGGTAAGTTCTCACGGTCGCGACGCGGAGTTCCAGGCCCAAGGCCTTGGCCGCCCGCGTCAGTACAACACTGTAGGCAGCCCCCTCCTCCGTAGCCACAAAACCAGTGTCTGGCGAGGTGTCCAGGCCACTGGTAGTCCCAAGCTCACCTGTCCAGTCCTGCTGAGACTGACACTCCCGTGTCAGAGGGTCCTCAGCAATCCCCCTCATCACCCATCTCCTGGTATGCAGGTTCAAAGGATGGGGCCGGTTCGTGGAAGTAAAAGTTTCCATACGACGTCGAGAGCGGCGCCACTCCAGCGCCAGAACCGAATCGAGGGCAGGATCGGGGACGGCGTCGCCCGTAGGCGGCGCTGGGGGCGACACCCTAGGGGCCGGCGCCAGCGAGGTCGTGAGGTCGACCGGCGACGACCCAGATCCGGAACCGGATCCAGTGAGGGCCTGCGGCGCCGGGACGGAAGTCGTCGTCGGCGCTGAAGCACCCGACCCGCTAGGCCCCCCAGCCGGGGCCACTGGGCCCGAAGGCGCCATGGAACCCGGCGGAGGAGGGAGAGACCTCATGGCCATGAGGTACCGCTTGATCTCCTCCGGCGTTGCCCAGGGACCGGAAGGTATGGGGCAGGTTGCGCCGCCCGCGACTCTGTCAGCGAACCCCTGGCCGCGTCGCGCGAGAGTCGGGTGGGTCGGAAGAGCGATGACGCCTTTCTGACCTCTCATGCCTCTTACCTGAGGATCTTGATCCCGAAGACTGATGCCGACTCTCGGAGCTACGACCCCGCGACCTGTCCCTCGACCTCCTGTGGGACCGGGACCTCGAACGGTGCGGGCCGACTGCCTGAGCTCAAGTCGCTTGCGGGACCGCTCCAGCCTAGCCTTAGACGTCAGGGCCCGTCAGTCGGAGCAGGTTCGGTGGTGGTGGTCGAGGCCTAGACACTGAAGACACCGGCGATGGGGGTCGGTAACCGACATTAATCGCCTGCACTTGGAGCAGGGTTTGAACCCGGGCATCCCTACCGGCACCGTCTGAGTCAGTCGACTCGAAAAACAGATCAAAAAGATCAAAGTTTTAGTCAAAAAATGACTAAAAGGGTACTACTTCTCCGGATCGGCGCTTAGCTGGTGCGGAAAAAAGAATACCTAATGCCAGCGCACGAGGGCGGTGTCTAAGTACTCCGGCGGCGTCATCCCGGCGCAAACGATGCCGACGACGGACGCGGCGCCGCAGACGACGCCTACCGACGCGAAGGGGTACTGCTACGCAAAAGTTTCCGGATCCAGTCTGACGCCTGGGGATATTCTAAGGTAAGGAATCTAATACTTACCTGTTTCTTTCAGATTTATGTGGCACGGAGTGGTATTTGGACTATATGTTGCATTGAGTGCAGTGTAATTATGTGGTGTGTAATTATGTGGCACGGAGTGGTATTTGGAGTGTATGTTGCGTTGAGCGTAGTGTAAATATGTAGCATATAATTGTGAGGCACTGAGTGGTATTTGGAGTGTATGTTGCATTGATTGAAGTGTAATTATGTGGCCTGTAATTATGTGGCACGGAGTGGTATTTGGAGTGTATGTTGCGTTGAGCGTATTGTTATCAGTAGAGTGTAATTGTGTGGCGTGTAATTATGTGGCACTGAGTGGTAAAAAGTATACTGCTTCTGTGTTTGCGCTCAGACATCACTGTGCATGTCATAATAGTTGTGGTATTTAATATCATAGTGCTGCTATATCAATAAATGCACATCACTTGCGGTATACTCTATGCATCAACAAATAGTAAAATAAAAGACCTATAGGTTGCAATGTGTAGTGCGCTCCGCACTGTTCGAAGTAAGTAAATTTAATAATGACAAAAGACAGCTTTTGAATAAAGTGTTCTTGAAGCGGTAATGAAGGATGTACAAAGAGCATCTACTAATAAATGTGTTACCAAGAAGTAACAATAAGGAGCCAGTTAGAAAAAAGGGTAAAATACCGGCAACTAGCAAACAAAAGTAAAGGCTTCATAAATTAATGAAGCCCAATAAATAAAAGCGTCTGTAACTGAAGAAAAGTACAGGCTCCATTGATTAATACAGTGCAGTAAAGTGATGTCCTCGCCCAAAACACGCAAAAACATGCGCTTCACGAGGTAACAGACTCGCCAATAGGAACAAACGATCTGGCCTAGGCACGGTGGTGTGACGGGAAACAAGGACTGGGCGAGAAGGGAGAGGGGAATGCCAGCAGGAAGGGAGGGGGTGGCAAAGCAGCTGGGGTGTGGCTTGTAAACAACGAGCTCTGGCAATGCGTGGAGGGGGGCGGGGGAGCGGATTCCTTTGAAGTGTAAACCAGCATGAGTGTGGAGAGAGGCTCACAGGCTGAAAAATGGTGTGCGATGTGTACGCGCTCGCACACATGCACTGTAGGCTATCCGCCTAGAAAAGCCTTTGGGTGCATTTTTTAAAGCCCCTAAATAATATCTCGCCAACAAGCATTATTAAAGCAATGCCTTAAGCGAGACCAAAAAAAAAAAAAAGAGAAAAAAAAGACTACAATTCCAGACCCAACCACTAGATGGCGGAATAGCTCACAGCATATTGAATCTAGAAAGATTCACGCTGCAAAACCGAGAGAAGAGGAGGTGTGCCCCCTTCACCAAATCCATCCCTCAGGTGCCGGAGGCAAAGTACATTTTTCAGTGCCCACCATCTTGAAGATGGTGGAATTTATCCAATCAGGCAAGGGTAGGGCTATGCCACCCCCTCCAGAAGGGTGGCATATTAGTGGGTGTAGGTTTCAAAAAGGGGAGTGATTCTGTTGAGGCTTGGAGAGGCTGGAATCAAATATACAATTTATCTAGCAAATGCCTCTCGGACCATAGATCATGAAGCGTTTGTAATCGGAGGCCTCCTACTGTTACCTAAAAAACTGTTCAATTAATGATCTGAGGTTACTTCCTTTGTGGTTCTTATATCATACTGGTGTTTCCTAAATCAAAGTCTATGACAAGGAATTTTTACTGATATACTTTGTAGAACGACTGTATCAAACTTTTTGTCTTTAAAAGAAATATTGATAATAACACAGCAACAGATTTGCATAGACAACAAAACTTCTAGTGCATTGTTGGAATTGTAGCCCAAGCAATAAATAAGTACAACAGTTTGGTCTGCTACATTCAACAAAACGGTGCACAAGGGGACTAATTAGCACATTCTAAACATAAAACATTATGGTCCGAGAGGCATCTGCTAGATAAAGAATAGTGGGTGTAGACACCCCAGATAAGAAACCCATTGGTCCCTACCTGTTACTCCCCTGTAACGCCCCTAAATATAGTATTTAGGTGGCCCCCCAGAACCTGAAATCAAAATCCTGAACACCTAAGAAGAGTCAAACACTACAGTGTTGCACCAGCAGAGAAGACTGCGGATAACAAATGGCTTGGCACCAGCCCTAGCGGCCTGTCTTTAGTCCTAGATGGTCCTGCGCCAAAAGACCATCTGAACTGCAGACCTATTCAGAAGAAATCCACTTTAAAGAAAATGAACTCAGCCCGGAGGAACCATGAAACCTCCTCCGGACCCACCTCTGCACCAGACGCCATGGTCAGAGACAAAGTGGCCCACCTGGGGTCCTGCAAAGGTTCCTCAGTACTTCTGAACTATATTCTACTGTGGGTTAACCCCTGCCGGACTCTAACGCAACGCCTGCAGCCTGAATCTGAAGACTTCCCCTGACCGCAACCTGTCCAGTGAGCTGTTCCCGACGCCAAAGGACATCCCTGCAGCAGAAGCGCCTGGGCCTTGGGGAGCTTGACCAATGATGTGTCTACGTCCCCTAGCATCAGAACTTACTTGGGCAGCTGTGGGGTTTCCTTGTGCAACCTCGTGGCCAGCGCCTGTTGCCTCTTTCTAACACCGACTCCCCCAATGAATTGCACTGGGCACCTGATGCTGTGTTAACACACTGCGCCCGGCTGCCCTGAGCCGCTATGGGTGTAACTTTGCTGCTGGTTTGTGGCCCCCTTTTAAAATGTAAAGTACTTACCATGAAAAACGTACTTTACGCATGTCTTGGTCTTAAAATAAATCTTGATAGAAGCTTATTATTCTAAAATTGGTGTGGATCTCCTTTTTGAGTCGTGTGTCCTATACTAGTCACTGTGTGCATTACAAATGTCTTACACTCCTCTGTGTTATGCCTATGGCTGCTCACCACACTACCACAATTAGAGCACTTTGGGTCTACATGGAGTCCTGAACACTTCTCAGGGAATCTCATGACTGTATGCATGATATAACCACTTAGTGGATTACCAGGCACAGAGCCATTTCCTACAAGATGGCTTAAGGTGCATTTGGATGCATGTCTACCTCACTGCCGTCTTTGTGGAATCACTTGGAGGAGCACTTGTCGCTGAATCATTCCCAGAGGAGGGATCCCGTCACTTAGAAAGAGGGTAATTTTTTTTCCTTTGCACAGAGGCCCAATCTCCGCGCTCTGTCCTTCAGAAATGTTTACGGAAACGTTCTACACATATAACAGCATGAATGAAGGCTTTGGCGCTCGATAAAGGCAATAAATACAATGCTCATGTGGGTTATCAGTGTAGAATTTTTTCATACCACAGAGAGAACAGAATTTGTATAGAGATGGTTTCTCTCTGTCGGTCATAGTCAATGTTTGTAGGAAGGTGGGTACTTTTTGCAGTACCCCCACCACTTTTTGCCTGGTATTTGATGCACCTTTGACTGAAGTGTACTGGGGTCCTGCTAACCAGGTACCCAGCAATAATATGTACAAAAATGTACAATTATTCCCCACATTTTCAAACCTTTAGCACCCTCTTTAAGTCTTGAGTAAATAGAACCCTGGTACCTAGAAACTGAGGTACTAAAGAGGGTTCAGAAGTAGCCATCTTTGTGATGGCACATTTCAGGATTCTGGGACAGGGTATGCCCACTTTTCACAGTATGTGGTCATATTGGGGGTGCAGTGACACCAAGGATCAGTAGCCAATTAGCTACTACTGGACACTTCTCCAACGCCCCTAAGTTCAGTATTTTGGGGAGCCCCTGTACCAGAGAACCAGATCCTGATGACCTAAGAAGAGAGAGTACACAGGTAGGAATCTGGCTCTGTATATACTATACCAAAATGAGGTACCCCAAAGGTAGGCAGAGGTAAAAGTCGATACAAACTTACTCTCTATTTGTGGTAGTGTAGGCGAGCAGTAAGGCTGTATCAGAGGGTAGTGTTAAGCATTTGTGGTACACACATTATTCCTCTAAGGTGCCCTCTGGGTGCATGCATTAATAAATCCAACACTGAAATCAGTGTGGGTTTATTATTACGAGATGTTTGATAACAAACATCTATTTTCAGTGAAGCCATCATGTAGTTGGGGAACTCATTCTCACCAGTGTCAAGCACATGCTTTTAAAATGGCTTTCCTGATCGAGTGCACTGGCAGTAAAGTAACTGCCCTGCACAGGGGCATATCTGCTCATGCAGACATGTCCTCACATGTAATTTAGTGCACCCTAAATGGGCTGTAAGGCATGCTGTACTGGGGACTTACCTATACTGCTCCTGTGTCCCCAGGCATGGCACATAGGCTGTTGGCAATTTTGTGTTTTTACTTTTGTCTGCACCAAGAAACGCATCCTGCAATGGCAGTCTGTATGCGTTTGGTGATTGGTCATTTAGGGTGGATCAATTTGTGCTGCAGCCCTTAAAGACTCTTTAGCCTTCTTGCCCTATATACCACTTGTACTATTTACTAGGGACTTACAGGGAGAGCTAAAGGTATTCCCAATAGGGGAAACACTTGTACAGTTTGGGAAAGATATATTAGCACTGTGGACCTAGAAATTAGGAACCCAGGGCACTTCCAGGTAAAATCACATCAAATACAAGACAAAAGGTGGGGGTGACCTAGTCAAAAACGTTGGGCACTTTCCTACACAGGTGTGTTTCTCTCTTTAAGAGCAGTTCTAAACTAGAATCAATCAATATGTTTAAATTCACGGAATTGTTCACTCACACTTTCATATTCTCATTGATGATAAAAAGAGTTGTGTGATAGTTCAGAAGGAAAATGCTACTTACGAGTATGTATCGGTTCTTGGCATGTAGAGCTGCAGAGTTGCACACTGTGCATAGATCGCCACCTAGTGTTAGGCCCGGATGTTTGCAGTTTGTTGGGCATCGGCTCCATCCCCAGATTTTTTTTCGCCCGTAGGGAAAGGATGGAGATTTGCAAGAAAAGGCAGGATGCCCATGTAATTTGTACCTAATTAAGATAATACTGGAACAGACAAGGGTAGCCGTGGAGGCGGGTGGGCGTGTGCAACTCTGCAGCTCTACATGCCAAGAACAGATGCATACTGGTAAGTAGCATTTTCTGTTCGAAACATAGGAGCTGCAGATTGCACACTGTGCATAGATTGTATAGCTGTACCCACTCTTAGCGGCGACCACCCCTATCTTTTGCAGTAGTTTGGAATAATGTTTTGAGAACAGCCTGGCCCACATTAGCTTGTTGTTTTGTTTGCACATCTACACAATAGTGTTTTGTGAATGTGTGCGGTGTAGCCCATGTAGCTGCTCTGCAGATGTCATCTAGGGGAATGTTCCCTAAAAATGCCATTGAAGCCCCTATTTTTCTTGTAGAGTGGGCTTTAGGAGGAACAGATAAAGTACGTTTAGCTTTGTGGTAACAAATCTGTATGCATTTGACAATCCATCTAGCAATCCCAGATTTTGAAATGGGATTACCTTTGTGTGGTGGTGAGAAAGACACAAAAATTTGTTTTATCTTATGAAAAGGTTGAGTTCTTTCTATGTAGTATAGCAATGCTCTTTTGACATCTAATGTGTGAAGAGCTCTTTCTGCTACTGACTATGGTTACAAGTAGAAAACGGGCAGTTCCACAGATTGAGATGGAATGGAGAAATGACTTTGGGCAAGAATTTTGGGATTAGTACGTAGAACTAACCAATTTTGATGCATTTGCAAAAAGGGTTCCTCAATGGTTAGTGCTTGTAGATCACCAACTCTACGCAGAGAAGTAATAGCTACTAGGAAAGCAACTTTCTATGTTAACCCCTTCGAAGCTAATGACGAGCTGGGCTCGTCATGGCGCTTACCTGCTGTGCGCGGATGACAAGGCCAGCTCGTCATGATTTATGGGATTTTGTTGTTTTTAGCGCAGGACGGGAAAACGCCTAGCAGCCATGTGGTTAAAAACTGTAATTCACATCTGTGTAAAGGTTCAAAGGGAGGTCCCATTAACCGTTTGAGAACAACGTTTAAATTCCACACATGGGAGGTGGTACTCTGGGAGGGATTATTCTTTTAAGGCCTTCCATAAAGGCTTTAATGTCGGGCACTCTGAACAGAGATAGATATTGTCTGTTTTGCAGATATGCTGCTATTGCAGCAAGATGTAGTCTAATAGACGTATAGGCTAAGTTACATCTTGGGAGATGCAGTAAGTATCCTATGATGTTTTGAATAGACACATTTAGGGGACCAATATTGTTGTTGTGACAATATATCACAAATCGTTTCCACTTGGCCGCGCAACATGCCCTAGTGGTTGGACGTCTAGCTTCTTTAATGACGTTCATGCAGTCTGGAGGAAGGTTCAGATGTCCAAATTATAGGACTTCAGGAGCCAGATCGCAAGGTTGAGCTGAGCTGGGCCCGGGTGACTGATCTCTCCACGGTTCTGTGTTAAGAGGTGTGGAGACAGGTGCAGTTTTTGGTGCGGTACTACAGACAGTTGCAGCAGTGTGGTGTACCACGGTTGTCTGGCCCAGGTTGGAGCAACTAGGATGAGGATCAGAGAATGCTGCTGTAGTTTGCGTACCTCTACTGGCATGAGTGGTAGAGGTGGAAAAGCGTACGCAAATCTGTTTGACCAATTCATCCATATCGCATTGCCTTTTGACAGTGGGAGTGGCTATCTGGCGGCGGAGCTTGGGCATTTTGCGTTTTCATGGGTAGCAAATAAGTCTATTTGAGGTTGTCCCCACATCTGAAAGAATGGTTGAAGAACTTGCATATGAAGTTCCCACTCGTGGGTCTGTTGCGTTTGACGACTTAACAGATCCGCTATGGTATTTTGTACTCCCGGAACATGCTGGGATAAGAGGAATATGTTTTGAGGTATAGCCCACCTCCATATGTCCTGTGCTAGTTGAGCGTTGCAGGGAGTGTGTGCCTCCCTGCTTCTATATGTAGTACATTGCTGTCATGTTGTCTGTGCGGACTAACACAGCTTTGTTTGCTACTTGCTCTGGAAAGCTTTCAGTGCTAGGAATATTGTAAGTAACTCCAGATGATTGGTATGGAGTAATTTTTACTGCGGTGTCCACCTGCCTTGCATGGTGTGTTGCAGTAGGTGGGCTCCCCAGCCGGAGAGCGATGCGTCCACAGTCAAGATTATCTGAGGAACTAGCTCTAGAAACGGTCATCCCTTGGAAAGGTTTTTGTTGTTCCACCACTGCAGAATGCGATGAGTCCGACCGTCTACCAACACTAGGTCTGTTAAATGACCTTGAGCCTGGTTCCATTGACGTGATTAAGCACTCATGGAGAGGACGCATCTGAAGTCTTGCATTGGGTACTACGAAGATGCAAGAGGCCATCATCCTTATGAGTTGCATGAAAACTCGTGCTGAAAGGGAGTGTTGTAGCTGAAACTTTGTTAGAAGACTTTGTATGCTGGCTATCCTTGCTGGAGTGGGATAAGCTAGCGCTGTTAAGGTGTTTATTGTGGCACCTAGGCACTGTTGTACCTTGGATGGTTGTAGATGGGATTTGGAGTGGTTTATTGTGAACCCCAATTTGTGGAGCAGCTGTATCGTGGCATGGGTGTGTTTCACGCATCGGTTGTATGAGTGGCTTTTATGAGCCAGCCGTTGAGGTACAGGAAGACATGGATGTGTTGTCTTCGTAAATGAGCTGCCACTACTGCTAAACACTTAGTGAATACTCTTGGTGCTGTTGTAACTCTGAATGGGAGTACTTTGAATTGATAGTGCTACCCGTCTATTACAAATCTGAGGTACTTCCTGTGAGCCTTGTGAATGGGAAAGTATGCGTCCTTGAGATCTAGAGTAGCCAGGAAGTCGTTTTGCAGCAGGAGCAGAAGGACTTGTTGGAGTGTGACCATGTGAAAATCGTCTTACTATGTACATGTTTAGCAGTCTGAGGTCTAAAATAGGCCTTAGAGAGCCTCCTTCTTTGGAATCAGAAAATATAGAGAGTAAAACCCTTGTTTTGTTGGTGCAGAGGAACTGGTTCTATTGCACTTTTTTCTAGCAGGGATACTACTTCTTACTTTAACAGTGATAGATGTTCTTGTGACATTGGACGCTGTTTGGGTGGTATGTTTGGGGGGGGTAGAAGTTAGTTCTAGACAGTCACCTGACTGAATAATTTGTCGCAACCACCTGTCTGATGTGATGTTTATCCAGGGAGGCAGGAATTGTTGAAGTCTTCCTCCCACAGTGGAATGTTGGGGGGGAAGGGGAGGGAAGTCATTGGGTAGGGGTAGAGGCAGAGCGTAAGTTGTTGTTTTTGCATCTGCCTTTGTTGTTGTTACCCCTGTTGTTGTGAACGTATCTAGGACCCTAATTAAATAGTCCCGATTCATGCCCTTATGTGGTTATAACAAATCATATCCTTATAAAGGCATAAGAATCATATCCATATTTAGTCATAGCCAATGCAGTCCAAATACAGCAAGGCTACTTCCCTAGACTCCTAGAAAGTACAACGCGTTCTTTAAACAAACCAAGCCTCCAGCAGCCCGGGAATTCCCCCTGCTTTTGTTTTGATTTGTCCTAGAACTCCTGAGAGTCCTGAAAGAACTGCCAGTTCTTAGTGACGTCTTATGTCCAACCTTACGTCAAACTCTGGACCTTTCAGGTATAAATACACCAGCATTTGCCTTAAGCAAACTCACGGTGGTTTGGAGCAGAGCGGCTATCTACTTACCCAAAGCCCAGCTGATGCGAGTGCCGAAGGAAGCAGACCCTCCCTTTTGACGCACTAAGAGAGACGCTGTCTTTTCTCCTGCCGAGAAATCCAGCTCCAGTGTTTCCAGTCACCCTTGCGGATTGCTGGGAGATCGAGTCCTGAGAAAGAGATGCAAGACCTCCTTCATTCTAAAACCAAGGTACGGAGCTTATTAGATCCTTAGAGAATTCTTGATTCAGATTCTTGGCAAAACTAACTTAACTTAAACTGCAGCTCACTTGCTCCTTCCCACGTACTAGGTTTAGGTTAGGTACACCGGGGTAGGCGTATTTTAGAAGCACCAGTTGAGTACGTTTAGTCAACTTTTATCATTGTATGTATTGTATATATTTTATCCGTTTTAAGTATCATATGGCTCAGAAACCATATAAATGCTTTTACAGTATTATTTCATAATACTCCTTTTACTGTACGCACTTTACTTTACTTTGTGGCAATTCACTTCTCTTGCATGAGAAAGAAGACTGCTCAATAAATACCAACTTTTATTGAAAACGCCCGTCTCTCTATTTCTCTGCACTCTGGTGAAACTAAGCATGCACGATTGACTGAGTGAAATAGCTATCTATTGTTTTCACACGACTCTGGAGATATACTCCTTATTCTGGTGGGAGCAAAGTTGTCATGTTTATGCGGTTGTCAGAATCTAATCCCTTCTTGTCTATTCAGGAAAGTTTAACTCATTCCTGTTCACTCGAGAAAGTTTCTAGTGACCTCTGAGCTAGCTGGCATTCATAATTAAGTCTAAAATATTCAATAGAGACCTAGTCGACCTCAGTCCTAAGTCTAAACTATTGTTTATGTTATTCCAATGCGCAGAGCCTATTGGGAATATAGGAACTACACTACACTGTAACCCCCTCCCTGGTAGCCCTTAGTGAATGTGGATTGACCAGGGGTTTTGTAGGAAGTGGAGGGACTTTCTGAGGAGTAGCCTCTTGTGTTGCCTCTGTATGATGAGCGACGAAAGGAACGTCTGGGACCTTGCTGCTGCAAGGCTCCCATAGATTTTGCTGTATCAGTGTGTTTTAATTTTCTCTAAAGACACATCAACATTTGGGCAATATAAATGTGTCTCATCAAATGGTTGATTAAGGATGGAGTTTTGTACCTCAGGTTTAAAACCTGAAATACGTAGCCAGGCATGTCTACGTAGTAGGGTGCTGGTATTGATTGCCTTTGAGGCAGTATCTGCAGCATCTAGGGCACAACTGATGGAAGTATTAGTGATATTTATACCTTCATGTATACGTTCTCTAGGCCTGTTTTTGTAGTTTTCTGGTAGGTGCTGCATTATGGACTCTAGTTCGTCGTAATGTGCCCTGTCATTTCTTGCCAGCAACGCTTGGGTGTTGGCAATGCGCCAGATGTTAGCTGCTTGTGCCGCTGTTCGCTTGCCGCAGGCGTCAAGGAGCTTAGTTTCTTTGTCTGGTGGTGAGGCCTCACCTGATGTCTGGGAATTAGCATGTTTACGTGCATTAGACACTACTAGAGAATCTAATTGTGCTGGACCTTTAATATAAACTGGATCTGTAGGGGCAGCTTTATATTTTTTCTCAATGCGAGGATTGAGGACCCTAGCCCTGACAGGATCCTTAAAAACCTCTGTTGAGTGCTTGACGACACCCTTAAGCATTGGTAAAATGGCAGTAGACCTTTGTGTGTTATCAAAAGTGTCTAATAGGAAATCTTCCTCCACTGCATCAGTGTGTAAGTCCACCCCATGATATTGTGCAGCTCTTTAGACTAGTAGGTTAAACCCTATAGTGTCCTCTGGTGGGGAAGGTCTGGAAGGGTATACATCATCTTGTGGGATGTAAGGCACATCAGGGGTGTTGTAATCATCCCATGGATTAGGTGACTGAGGGGGGCTATTGGTGCCTGCTGGGTCGTGTGCACCCCCACCTACGTCGTCAGAATATGTGTCTACATCATCATCTTGATTAGTAGATGGTGTAGGTGAATGATGTGGTGGCGGAGGTGTAGGAGGAGGAACAATATGGGGAGGTGGCGGAGAAGGGACCCTTAATGGAGAGGTTGCAATGTCCTTCTTTAGAGGGGGAGGAGGTGCTGGCGCCTCAAGTGGTCTCTTCTTGGAGCTGAGAGTCAATTGTCCGGTTTTAGGATCCTTTACAAGAGTTTTCTGATTGGGATCTGGTGTAAAAAGTTCTTCTGAGTGGCAAATCCTTTGGCGTAGAAGTTTTAGGCTCCATAGCTTTTTTCGGTTCCAAGTCGGTAGCTGCTGTCGAGTCTTTTGGCTTAGGAGTGTGCCCTTTTGCAATGTCTTTTACCGGAACCTGTTTTTTCGGTTCCGTGTGTTTTTTCGGCTCCGACGCGTGTGAATCTGGAGCTTTGGGCAGTTTTTTACTCACCTCCGAGTGCGGTTTCGGCATCGATGAGCCTCTGCCAGTCTTCGGCGCCGTGTGCTTAGGTGTCGGAGCAACAGTCGGCGTAGTAGAGGAAGATGGCTTCTTCTTCGGTGCCGGTATAGGATTGGCACTGCAAATAGGCTGGCTCGAGCCCGAGCTGCCTGAAGGCTTAGTGGGCTTCTTTGCCGGGCCAGAAGGCGGGGCGTGGGAAAGAGTGTCTCGGTGTGGACCTTGGCCTGGAGTTGAGGGTGTGACCAAAGCCTTTTTTGAGGGTGTCGAGGAAGGGTTGGGGTGATGTCCTCGACGTGGGAGTCTTTGGCATCTGAGGATCTGATACTCTCTTCGGCGTACTGGTGTTCTGGCACGTCGACGCCCTCCTCGAAGATGTCGTCGGGGTTCAAAGCTGACGAGCGAGCCATAGTCCTCCGAGCTCATTGGTCCCGAAAGGCAAAGGTTACACACCTCATGTAGGTCGGTGTGGGGAAACTTCGACCCACCACATTGAGAACACTTCTTGAATGGCGTTCTTTCCATGAGCCAGAAAGCAAGGCATAGGTAGGCCTGAAGGCCTTAGTCGACGACCGGAATCGAGGACTTCCAAGTGGTAGAGAATCGCGTTGATGTAGCGCGATCGAAACAACACCGTCGAACTGGGTGAGGATTGGGCGCCGAAGGAAAATCGGTTCAAAACTGGGACGCAGGAAACACATCCGAGCTCGATGGCAGAAAAAAACAATCTGGGGATGGAGCTGATGCCCATGCGCAATGTGGTCTTAAGGAGGAGTCACCTATCTCGTGACTTCCAAAGAACTTTTCAGGACAACAACAAACTGCAAACATCCAGGCCCAACACTAGGTGGCGATCTATGCACAGTGTGCAATCTGCAGCGCATATGCTTTGAACACGGCATTACCAGAACTTTGGGCAGATATCGTAGTTTCATGCCTAAATAAATAATAAGGTAGCATACTGGTAGGGACCTTCGAGTTTGAATGCTTAAGATAGAAATGTGATGAGAGAACAAAACTAAGCAATACACAAGCAAAGAGCTACTAAATCACAGATTCCTGCATGAAAGTGTTCTTCTAACCACAAAAAACAACAAGAGGATGCAAAAGAAAACTGATATATACTCCATCCAGTTTTTTAAATTCTATTGATACCGTACCAGCATTTGCGAGGAGGGAAGGGATGTAGGACTGGATAGGGAAATCTTGCAAAAGGAGAGAAATGATTGTGTGAAGGCCACAAAAGGATATTCAATCTCACCTTCTTGCCCTTTTTGGTGGGAGTTATGTTGATTTTAGCCCTCTCCTGGAAGGTCTGACGCAGCACCTGTCTCACCAGAGGTTCCCGAGCGATCTGTAGAGCTACCATGTAACGGGCACCCTCTAGTACGATCTCCGGAGTTGGGAACTGACTACAAACAAAGATTGCTGTGTTAATGACAGAGATTAGGCAGCACATTGCAAAATGTATGGACTCCAGAACTGAATCATTACAGGACAAACAGCTTGCGATAAGAGTTTGCTTGTCCTACATACTGAATTGGAGTAGATTAACCACATTCCTTGGCTGACAAACTGGTCTTTTAAAATTAATGAGACCCATTATATTTCATGTGTAATTCAGTTTAGTAGAGATGATCCACCATTTTCAGTTTGCACAAACCTCTTGAAATCTATCCACAGAGATTCTTCTCCATCCCTTCATTCAACAGCACCAGGTCACCAACTTGAAGTGAAGAACTGCCCTGACTTACAGCACAGTTTCAATGCAGTACCATCCCTGACAGAAAACTGTCCAGCTTTAAAATCATCTGACTTAGAAAAGAGTTATGAACCCCAAGAGGAGATCTATACCTTTGCTGCCACAAGTCTATGCAATGGACAGCAGCACCCACCTGCACACATAATCCTTTGCTAACTCCAGGGGCTCTGCTGGGAACTGCTCAGTCTCATGTCTCTGGTAACTGTCACGAAGATTTTCTCCAAACTGCTCAGGTGTTAGGCCAAACTTTTTAGTGAGGCCATCTGTTTGCGAAGGACACAAAAGTAAAAACCAAATGGTAAGGAAGGAACCCTTGGCACTACATGGTACACAAATAAAAACACATCTGCTAATATCACAAACTATAAAACTGCCTTTGAGGGCAGAAAAAAAGAGAATTAGCGTACACTCAAAAGCTGAAAACTGAAATAGTTTGTGAATCTGCTAATAATACCACACTACATAATTTACTGTAGGAAGCAGATGAGTAGATATGTTGAGTACTGTGCAAAAGGATGCAATCTAAATTAATATTCTGAATTAGGAGTTCCCTCAGAATTTCTTGATTCAGAGATCCTTGAGCTCCTGAACAAACAAATCAACCCAAACATCCGAAGGTCAATTTAGTGGGTTAGATGGACTGAAGTAATAGCTATTGCTCTGCATAGAACAGATGCCAAAGAAAGAGTTTGGGGACTTACCAAGTCCGGCTGCTTGGCAGATGGAATACATGTCTCGACGAGAAGCCTGCTTCAGTTCTGGCCCCTTCTGCTCCTCATCCTCTGGTTCGTCCACTTCTTCACCTTTGGAATAAAATAACATTCAGAAAATGGTCAGCGTAAGCTAAAAAGCAAATGGAGTAAACAACAAAACATCCTGCAGATCTAAAGGCTCGGTATGGACATCAAACTCTGCTTTTGAGGTTTGTATTACTAGGAGTTGTCAATCAGACTAAGTCATTGGTTCTTAACATTTTGACCACGTAAACCTTACTAGAATACAGGACCCATGCTGAATAGGTTTTGGAATCTAGGGTCTCCGACTGAGTCATTACTAGAAGCTAACCCCCCCCACCCTCACTCCCCCCCCATTAGCCATGACTCTCCTGGAGTGTTAGATAGCCGTGATTTGGAGTCAATTGTTGGAAGTGGCTTGGAAGTGCGACCCAGTGGTCCTAGAATTCTGCTTGGAATATTGCGGGCCTCGCGGCTAAATTAGATCTGCCTGATTGGGGAGATTATATTGACTCCCATGAGATCTGCCTATTTCAAGAAACCTAGGCGCTAAGACCCCTTTATAGAGTAGAGTTGGTGGCGTATTGTGAAGCAGCAGTGAAGGGCCTTAGGGCTAGACCATGGGGGGGTCTATGTATATGGGAACCCATTTAGGATGCACGGTTAAGAGAGTAGATACACATTCTCCTGATATTTTATGCATTCTTTTGACCCATAGAACCCTACCAAAACTGGCCATTATCAATGTTTATTCCCGGCCAGTTCAGCATGGTGGGATATCCCTTATATTAGATTGTTTGGTTAGCATTATTGGTTCACTTTCGGGGAATGTGTACTTTTTAATTGGTGGGAATTTTAATTGCCAATTTGAACCTCTCAATGGACTTATGAAACGTATTACTAGCGATGACCATGCAATTTGGTCTATCCCTCGCCTAACACATACCCGATAAGGGGGTGGACCCCACTTGTCCTCCATTTGACTTCTCTAACCCTCCTTGAGGGCCTGAATGGACGGTTTACGGGGGATAATCCAGGGCATTCCACCTTTGAGAGACCTGGCCAGGCATCAGTAATTGATTATTTTTTGTCTAGTGTCCAAATCTGGCACAAAGTTGCAGAGTTTAGCGTCGACCCGCGCATTGAAAGTGATCATATACCTTTGGCCGTACTGCTAGACTTTCATATGGCAGACATAGATCAAGGTCCTGAAAACCCCTTCCGAAATAACTTAGTAGTGGCCGAAGGAGGGAGACTTATTCGTTGGGTTACAATAAATCGATCCTCGGAAACAATGTCAAACTTGTATAATAGTATTATCCCCCTGCAAAAGAAGGCAAGCCTTGTACCCGGAAACTCTGTCAACTTAGGACCCAGGACTGATTTGTGGAAAATTCACCAGGATATGGTCTCAATCCAGGCAGATTTCTTTTATAGCAGCATGGTACCTAAGTGTAATCACCTTAGTGATAAAAAAACCCTGGTATAGCAGGAGGTGTAGGGAAGCAAAGCGAGCCTTGCTAGCCTCTCTCAAGGGGGGTGACAGCTTGTGTATTAGGGAAGCTTGGGCTGTTTTTAGGAAAACTCTCCTAAAAGCAAAATCTGAATGGGAAACGGATAGATGGCAGGCTATTAATATTGCCCTGGACTCAAAAGACACTAGAGGCTTTTGGAATTTGGTCCAACACTGGAAAAATTGAGGGCAGGTCTATTATCGAGCCAAACATTGATGAGGAAGCCTGGCGTCTTTATTTTAAGGAGTTATATTCAAGTCCGCCTATTGGATCGAGTGTGAGTGAGTTTACGGTGTGTTGTCGTCCTACCTCTGACTCTTTATGGGACATACCCCCTTGTTCTATGGCTGAGGTATTATCTGCCCTAGCCAAGTTATCTATACTACTATAATAAAGTAAGAACTTTCAGGCTTTGAGGCGGGTAAACTCGGGAACCACTGCTTTAATCTACACACCCGATACACAGTTGAAATCGTCAGGGTGGGTAGATGGTTATAGACTATATAAATGTCAAAATAAAACGTCATTTACAATATTTATATATTTTTTAAAAAGTAGTCCCCCCCTTAAAGTAGCGCCGGCCGAGACGTGCGTGCGTGCTCACGTCACTTCGGGGAGGAGAGGCGTCCGAGGAGCGGCGGACATGGCGCGGGGGAGGAGCGGTGACATGAGGCCAGCGGCGGTGGGAGCAGTGGAGAGGCAGACATGGCGCGGGGGAGGAGCGGCGGCGGACAGGCGGTGAGGAGCAGAGAGACGAGGAGCGGTAAACTAAGATTCGGCAGATCAGGTAAGCCTCCGGGGACAATGTCGGGGCAGTCGGGTGTCGGGCCGCGGTGAGGAGCAGAGAGGCGAGGAGCGGGTCGGGGCAGGCAGGGGGCGGGGGCACGGGCTGCTGCGGGGTCAGGGCAGGCGGGGGACGGGGCGGGCAGGGGCACGGGCTGCTGGGCAATGTCGGGGCAGGCGGGGGTAGGGGAAGCCTGAATGCTACCGGACAAGGTCGGGACGGGCTGCTAGTTACCTAATAAAGCACCAGGATTAGATAGAATCCCAGGGGACCTATATAGAAATGAACAGGTAGTGTTGGTTCCATATCTCCAATCACTTTTTAATGCAATTCTCCATGGCCTCCCAGCACCCTCTACGTGGGCTGGTGCGGAGATTATCCCCATTTACAAAAAAAGGGTCCCCCATTGAACCAGCCAATTATAGGCCAATTTGCCTTATTGATGTAACACAAAAAATCTTTGCAAGGGTGTTACTGGGAAGACTGCAGGAATGGATGGAAGACCATGATGTCTTAACCCAGATGCAAGCAGGTTTTAGAGCTAAAACTTCAACCGTAGACCAGCTGTTTAGGCTCCAGTTGATCTACTGGAAGCATGTAGTGCTGGAAGGTGGGAACCTGTCGCTTACCTTCGTGGATTTGAAATCAGCGTTTGATATGGTGGACCGTGACCAGATATAGGTTATCTTGCTGGACATGGGAGTTCCACCATATCTTTGTTTTCAGCTCAAACACCTCCACGAGGGAACATTTGCTAGAGCAAGGTATGGCAAGAATGGGCAATTAACTGCTCCTTTCCCTGTAGGTAAGCGAGTGAGGCAGGGCTGTGTGCTTGCGCCGGCTGTCTTTTCCCTCTTCCTTAACGGGTTAATTGAAGATCTACTCGCCATTAAGGATATAGACTCCCCAAAACTGGCACACTGCAAATTCCCCGCATTAATGTTTGCGGATGATACCCTGCTTCTTTCAAAATCATCAATGGGGATGCAGCGTCTGCTAAAGGAATTTACCCAGTTCTGCAAAAAGAGGAACCTTGTGGTAAATATTAATAAAACTAAATACATGGTTGTTAATGCCAATTCCACAAACTGGCCCCACCCAATGATGGATTACAGACCTCTGGAGAGGGTCCCTATTTTTGACTACTTGGGCCTCTCTTTAAACGATAAAATGGGGTGGAGCCCACAACTCAATAAGGCCAACCTAAAGTTAACCCAGGCTGTCAGGGGGATTTTAAAAGTCCAGAAGAGTTGTGTTTTAAAGGTTATAAGCCCACCGCTTGAAATCTACAAAATCCAAGCTTCTTATATGGGGCAGAATTGTGGGGGCATAGAATAGAATAGAATAGAAGCCATTTGTAAAGCGCCTGGTTACTCAAAAACAGAGTATACCCGCGCTGAAAACTGCAAAGGAGCTCAGAGGAAGGAACACAGGAAGGTCAAAACAGGGCCAGGGAAATAACAGTAATTAAGTGCGAGGGAATAGAAAAGTTTTAAGTTTTCCCCGAAACCTGATTTCGGAGGGTTCCATACGGATCTCGAGTGGGAGCTCGTTCCAGCACTTGGCAGCCAAGTATCTGAACGAGCAGCCGCCCATCCTGGCTCTGGTGATTTTAGGGATTTTGAACAACATCGTTCCAGAAGATCTCAAATTCCTGGTAGGCCGATGTATTGTGAGTAAGCGATGAAGATATTCTGGACCAGTGCCGTGGGCAATACGGTGGGCAAAGCATAAGGACTTAAATTTGATTCGCTCCTTGATGGGGAGCCAGTGGAGTTTGGACAAGGCAGATCTCCCTGAAGCTCTTCGAGGGAGTTTGAGCACAAGGCACGCAGCGGCATTCTGAGCACACTGGAGTTGGTGAAGTCCCTTTTTGCTCAAGCCCAGTAACAGAGCGTTCCCATAGTCCAGATGGGGGGTTACTAGGGCATGGACAATGGTCTTCCTGGAGTCCATGGGAAGGAGGTCTAATACCTTCCGAAGAACTTTCAGTACGCTGAAACATCTGGCTGTGACTTTGCTGATATGGAGCTTATATGAAAGGTTAGAGTCCAGTGTGATGCCCAAGTTACGCACCAAAGCCACAGGACAAGGAGGACTGCCTAATTCCGCAGGCCACCACATGTGAGACCATGCGGAAGAAGATTTTCCTACCACCAGCAGCTCCGTTTTGTCGCCATTAAGGCGAAGGCAGTTCTTATTCATCCAAGCTGCCACGGAAGAGAGACAGTTGGAGAAATTGGTGGCATCTTCACTGTGGTCGGGCGTAAGTTTGAACATCAATTGGGTGTCATCAGCGTAGCTCACAATGCCCACCCCATAAGTCTCCACTATGCGAGCCAGGGGTTCCATGTAGATATTAAACAAGGTGGGGCTCAGACTCGAGCCCGGAGGAACCCCATGGCTCGCCTTTCTGAGAGAGGACCTAAAGGGGGGGCAGTGCAGCTGAAAGTTCCTGTTAACCAAGAAGGACTCCATCCACGCAAGGGCTGACCCCTTTACTCCCATACCAGATAGCCGAGACAGCAGTGTTGAATGCAGCACGGTGTCAAAAGCTGCACTTAGGTCTAAAAGTACCAACGCTGCTGTCTCTCCCTCATCAACTATGTGCCTAAGACTCTCGGTGGAGAAGAGTAGGGCAAGACTCAGTAGAGTATCCAGCTCTAAAGCCTGATTGTGTGGGATGTAGGAGAGAATGTTCTTTCAGATAACTCATGAGCTGCCTATTCACTACTTTCTCCACAATCTTAGCACAAAAAGGGAGGAGTGAGATGGGGCGGAGATTCTGGAATTGGGAGATGTGGATGTTGGCCTTCTTTTTGAGGGGGATTACTTGGGCAGTTTTCCAAGCATCTAATACCTTGCATTCTTTAAAGGAGAGCGATACAATAAGGCTGATGTAGTCGATTATTGTGGTCTCCATAACTCCTCTACAGCGAGTTGGCGGGCAAACATCGCTCGGAGAGCCAGATTTTATGCTATTTGCGATACTAAGTAACTCTTGTTTATCAGGGGTAGTAAAGCACGTGAGGTCAGGGGTCCCCGTGTTGCTGTTGTTGGCTTCTGCGAGTTTACTAGAACTGGCCTCATCCTTAGTGTAGGTAGCATGGATTTTGTCAATCTTTTGTACAAAAAAATCTGCAATGGAGTCGCATAGTTCTTCCGAGTGAGTGTCTTGAGCTTCCAATCTGGTTGGAATCGTGAGTTCTTTATAAATAGAAAACAGTTCTTTAGTGGGGTTGTCTGCTAAATCAATTCTATTTTTGAGGTGGCAGCTTTTTTCCGATCTCATTAGTTTATGGTATTTGCTTAGTTCGCTCTTATATTTATTTTATTTATTTATTTGATGCTATTTATAAAGCGCATACAATTACCCTTAGGCGTCTCGGCGCTGAAATTGCATTTAGGTTTCACCCTGGAGCGGTAATACGGAATAAAATCACTGATTGAACAACCAAGTCTTCAGTTTTTTTCTGAACTGAAGAAGAGTGGGACTTGTTCTTATGTGAATGGGCAGAGTGTTCCAGAGTCTAGGGGCCGCAGTTGAGAAGCGGCGATCTCCCCAGGAAGCTGTGCGACTGCGTTGTATCACCAGTTGATTTAGAGAGGTAGATCTGAGCGTTCTTGGGGGATTATAGGGGATCAATTGCTCTCTAAGGAATCTGGGTCCTAGTTTCTGGAGCGATTTAAAGACAATACACAGCGCTTTAAATTATACAATAATAGTTTGTCCTCTAGATTGTAATGTTTTCTCCAGTTGCGCTCTAGGGTTTTACATCTAGCTTTGGCAAATTTTAATTTTTCCGAAAACCAAGGAGCGATTTTGGATTGCCTGGCTGGGGGCTTGGAGGTCCAGGGAGCTATATCATCCAGAGCATTGGACAGCCAATTTTCATAATTTTTCCAAACTTCGTTAAGAGAGTTGCTTTGCGGAGGGGGAGTTTTTTGAAGAGCATGTCTAAAGGCTTCTTGGTTAAACTTCTTCCAATTTCTACGTTTTAGGGAAGTGGGTTTGGAAACTCTGTTTTCTGTAGGTGGGTTTTCAACCAAGAACGGGATGACGAAATGGTCTGACCAAATAATTTTAATTGGAGGGAAGGCAGTAATGCCCTCCCAGTTGGCAAAGATGGGGTCTAGGAGATGGCCAAGTTGGTGTGAAGGGGCAGTAGATTGTAAATTCAGCCCCAATGACGCCAGAGCTGTTGCCAACTCCTGTGCCTCCTTACATTCCCTATCATCAAAATGGAGGTTTAAATCACCTAAAATTATGAACTTTTTATAACGGAGAGCTGGTTGCGTTATAAAGTCTAGGAGCTGATTATCAAATTGTCCAGCTGCTCCAGGCGGGCGATATATCAACATACCATTGATGATGTTTCTTGGCCCTAATTTGATGGTGAATAAGCCGCTTTCACTATGTAGTAGAGTGGCTTTTACTAAGGTACATTCTAACTCGGCCTTATGAATGAGGGCTATCCCTCCTCCTCTTTGTTTTTGTCTATCTAAACGAAGTAGACAGTAGCCAGGGGGGGGTAGCCTCAAGCACTTCCGGAGAAGATTCCTCATCCAGCCACGTCTCGGTTAGAAAAAGCACGTCAGGCTTATTTGTGGTTATTAGATCATATATTTCCAATTTGTGTTTTTTTAATGACCTGCAATTTAATAGTATCATATTAGGTTTAGATGTTGCCTGTATGTTAGTCTTAGGTGATTGGAAAGTCTGGTCGCAAGAGTCGCAAACAGTTGGTAAATGATCGGCTTGATAGCTGTGATCACAGTAATTAGCCACATCAGGAAGTAAGAAGAGCAGCTCCTGTTTCGTATATTGCAAGTGGTACCTGGCCGAATTCATGGTGTCAGGTGGTATCAGGGGATTAGGGGGGGGTCACCCCACGTCCCGGTCTGTCGCGGACGGGCGCAGACAAGCTGGACTCTGGCTTGACTCCGGCGCGAATGCGGCGCGCCCGCTGAACGCGTCCGCTGCGCGGAGCCATGATCGTTTACTTTTATAGTGGTGACTCACCAAAGATGGCCGCCGTAACCGCTCCACCCGAGACCCAGGAAGCCCAGCCCTAAAATCGGCCGAACCCTCCGGGAGAGGCAGCGCTGACTAAAGTGAGTGAAATAATATAGTAACAGCAATTTTAAAAAGCTATCTGCACCCTCAAATCGGTGAGATGCCAAGCGTCGCAATTAAAATCGGTGCGCTGGTGCTGGGGGGGAGCGGACACACAGGGCAAGTACAATCAATAGAATAGAGCTGTCAGGGTAAAGAAAGACCGCCCGGCTCAAGCCTCAGGCGTGTAATGCAGTGTTCTCGCGGATCACGTCCCTTACTTAGTTTTATAGTGGTGACTCACCTAAGATGGCCGCCGTAATCGCTCCACCCGAGACCCAGGAAGCCCAGCCCTAAAATCGGCCGGACCCTCTGGGGGAGGCAGCGCTGACTAAAGTGAGTGAAATAATATAGTAACAGCAATTTTAAAAAGCTATCTGCACCCTCAAATCGGTGAGATGCCAAGCGTCGCAACTAAAATTGGCGCGCTGGTGCTGGGGGGGAGCGGACACACAGGGCAAGTACAATCATAGTGCATCCAATGCTCTCACTCTAACTGAAAATAATTTCATTAGACAAATTCTGGCCCTGCCGAAAAATACACCCCTAGTACCACTAAGGATGGATTTGGATATCCTCCCAATTATGGATTTAATCTCGTCACACCCTTTGCTCTATTGGCAACGGCTGTGGAGCACTCCAGAACTGGGCTGCTATAGGGAGGACCTAAAAGTGGTAATGTCATCTTTGGGGGCTGGTAGTATACCCCGGCTGTCCTTTGTTAGGGATTCTTTTCGTGCAATTGGAAGGGAGGATCTATGGACCACTCCTGAAGAATCCTGCCCAGCCATTTCCAAAAGAACCTTGACAAATGCAGTGAAAGAGTATAAATTGACTAGCATCATGCAGGTAGTTAACCCTACAAGCCTAACTTATGGGTTTTTGGATTTCAAGTCCCATTACAAATTTGAGCTGGTGTTGGACTCAATACAACCATTAGCTAAGATGTTTTTGCAATTCAGATATGGGACGCTCCCGCTTCATGCCATAACTAATAAGTGGGCTTGCGTAAGCCATCGCCTATGTCCTGGATGCCTAGTGGAGGAAGAAACGGCAATCCATGTAATGTTCTTGTGCTTGGCATATAAACAGGTTAAATTCACACCACCTTCACAAGTGACCTTTAAAAGCAAGACCACAGGCCTGGCACTGAAGTGGGTGACTGCAACCTAAAAACTGCTATAGAGCATGCCCTAGGAAATGTTTCTGACTTTTAGAAAATCCCACTTCTTAGGTCTCGACTAATATATCCCGCAGGGATAAATAGACGAGAGTAATGTAGTTGAAACAAACTCTCTGACCAAGCAGATTCCATGCGGATTTTTCACAATGCATGTTAACTCTTGTAGCGTGACGCTTCTCCTGCGCGCGCTTGGCCTCGCACACCACCATCAAAGGCTTCTGCTCCCCCTCACTCACACCCCATCCCCATATGCTCCTTTCCTCCCTCCCACACACTGGCTCCTCCCCCTCCTCCACCAGGCTCTTGAAGCGCAACGCTTCACCAGCACTTCCCTCCCACTCGCTCCCTCCCCTTCTCCCCAGCCCCCATCCGACTTGTTTTTGGGACTCGAACACTGTTTCCTACGCCCAAAGTCGGCAGCTCGCTTCTGCCCTTCTCTGCTCTTCAGGCCCAGCTTGTTTTGGTTGACTCTTCACTTTTGGAGCTCACACACAGCATTTGCATTTCTAGGTTTCCTGCTAATCCGACTCAGTCAGAGGGCATTTCTAATCCAACGTGGTTCCAGCACTTTTTTCCATGCATCCCTGCACTTCCCCCTCCCTCTTTGGCTTTCGAGCAGCATTTGAATGTCTTTGATCAGGGCGGTTTGAGGGCGCCTGCTCCGTGCATTGCCCCCAACCCTTGTTTTATTTTGCTCCACAATGTTTGTTTACCGGATCCTGGATACCTTTAAATTTAATTATTATGTCTGCATTTTTAAAATAAAGCCAGCGGGACTCGAACACTGTTTCCTACGCCCAAAGTCGGCAGCTCGAGCCACATCCCTATACATGTATACTTGCAGCCAATCACAATATGGCCACTATTGACGGCCGATCCTTTCAACTCCTCTTTCCATGTCAATCATGTTGGTATTTATATGACGTCTGAGGTTTAAACAATCGGCCTCGGAGTTATCCACATTGCGTGTTTACTCTTGTACATGCCTTCAGTTTCTTCCACTTCTGACGGGCCTCAGACAGGTGTTTTTCAAAAGTTGACAGAACTAGATCAGTGATGTGCTGCTCACTTGGGTTTACTCTTGGGTTCACATGTTAACTCTTTAAACGGGACGCTTTTCCAGCACGCGCTTGGCCTCGCACACCACATCAAAGGCTTCTGCTCCCCCCTCACTCACACCCCATCCCCATATGCTCTTTCCTTCCCTCCAACTCGCTGGGTCCCCCGCCCCCCCCCACCAGGCTCTTGAAGTGCGACGCCTCACTAACTAGAATATGTTGTATCCTGAAGAAATGATTGACACTGGCTGACCCTCCCACCTATCTAACTTGGAAAACCAGATATATACGCACTTTGTGACTGCCGCCCAAAGGCCAAATCATTTCTCATTGCCGTACGTCTCTTTAACTCGCTCCTATATTCCGCACCCAGTGCTTTCCCCTCCGGTGCTGGCATCTGAGCTCCCCTTTAAATAAGAGAATCTAATTTCCCTTCCTATCAGACACGTATCTAGATGTCAATTACATGCAGCCTACCGACTCATTAGCTTCTCATCGAACGGCCTCTCTAGACGGACGTGATGTAAACAATGTTATTTCCGCCTCAAGCTCCCGCGGCCCACTTCCAAAGACTAAAAGCATATTTACAGCCAACATGATCATTTTCCACAATTTCCCACTACTGATCTCAAGCACTCCCAATAGCAGAGGCACAGGCATGCTTTCAAGACTCGTTTTTTATTTGGTTCGGAGCCTCTTGTTTTATATTGTCACATGACTATTGCTATTCAGGAAAGTTGACATTTTCCAGCAAAATAACATTTGTGGCATGCTTTGAGGAGGAGCAGGCAGTGACTACTTTTAACACATTTTTAAGCATTCTAAGACATACAAAACATTATTCTTTACATTTATGTTGCAGCGTCACAAAAAAATGGGTAGACGATCTAATTAATCTATAGGTGTCCATAAGTCCGCTCTCGTGCAATTAAACCACTGGATATTTTCTCCAATAGAATACCTCCAGATGTTTCCCATATGAACATATCTTGGGTTTTTTTTGCGTTCAGGCACCACCCAAGATCCCCTCTCCGCACTGCTGCATCTGTAAATTCAAAGCCCCCATTCCCTGCCAGGTTCTTCTCCCCTTTCACTTCTGCCCACTTTTAATTATTTATTTCGTTGCACGCATTGCTTGTTTAGTGGAGCCAGCTTTTAAAAATATTTTTTTGTGTTTGAGCAGCATCCAAGAGCACCTCGTAGCACTGCTGCATCTGTAAATTTAAGCCACCCTTCCCTGCCAGGTTCTCCTCCCCTCGTGCTTCCCGTGACTGCCCATAGTCCCCACAGCTATTAGCACTCCTACAATACGGCCACTCAAGGCAAAACCTTCTTCAAACAAGCATTTACAATGCAATAGGTCTCACATTTACGCACATTTAAGCTATTGCCATTGTAAATGACAATGCCTTTTATTTATGTTTTACAAACAAAAACATAAATAAAAGGCATTGTCATTTACAATGCAATAGCTCAAACCTGCATAATTGCGAGACCTACTGCATTGCACCACTCAACGCCACAGCACCACTCAACGCCACAGCACCACTCAACACCACTGAATGCCACAGCATCACTCAACACCACTGAATGCCATAGCATCACTCCGCACCACTGAATGCCACAGCATCACTCAGCACCACTGAACACCAAAGCATCACTCAGCACCACTGAACGCCACAGCATCACTCAGCACCACTAAACGCCACAGCATCACTCAGCACCACTAAACGCCACAGCATCACTCAGCACCACTAAACGCCACAGCATCACTCAGCACCACTGAACGCCACAGCATCACTCAGCACCACTAAACGCCACAGCATCACTCAGCACCACTAAACGCCACAGCATCACTCAGCACCACTGAAGGCCACAGCATCATTCAGCACCACTGAAGGCCACAGCATCACTCAGCACCACTGAAGGCCACAGCATCACTCGGCACCACTGAAGGCCAAAGCATCACTCGGCACCACTGAAGGCCACAGCATCACTCGGCACCACTGAAGGCCACAGTATCACTCCGTGCAACCTTTCAACAACAACTGGTTCAAATATGTTCTCTCAATGTTTCAAGCTTTATTACAAACGTCACAAAAAGATGTTAATATTTCACTTCTGTTCTTGGATTTTCTTCACAATAAAATACACTGAACATAATCTTCCCAAAAGTTATTTTCAAAAGTTTAAGCTATTGCCTTTATAAATTACAATAACTTTTATTGAAGTATTAATTATTAAAAAAAATAAAAAGTCATTGTTATTTGTAATATTAATACATTTAAGTCATGTAAATACAACACATATTGCATTACAAATGCCATGGGGTCACGTTTGCGAAAGTTAAAACTATTGGCATTGTAAATGACAAAGCTATTAATTTCGCTATTTTCAAAACCAACACAAATAAAAAAAAATTATTTACAATACCAATAGCTCAAACTTTCCTAATGCGAGACCTATTGCATTGCAAATGCTTGTTACATTAGCTAGGACTCCCCTACGCAGTGTCTAGGAAACAGACATGGAGCATGAGGTGGACAAAAAAAAACAAGCATTTTCAATGCAATAGGTCTCGCATTAGGAAAGTTTGAGCTATTGGTCTTGTAAATGACAATTTTTTTTTATTTATGTGTTTTTGAAAATAGCTAAATTAATAGCTTTGTCATTTACAATGCCAATAGTTATAACATTCACAAATGTGACACCTATAGCATTTGTATGCAACATGATTTGTATTTACGTGACTTGGATGTATTGATATTACAAATAACAATGGCTTTTATTTTTTTAAATAATTAATACTTAAATAAAAGTGATTGTAATTTATAATGGCAATAGCTTAAACTTTTGTAAATACCTTTTGTGAAGATTATGTTCAGTGTATTTTATTGTGACGAAAATCCAAGAACAGAAGTGAAATATTAACATCGTTTTGTGACATTTGTAATAAAGCTTGAAACATTGAGAGAACATATTTGAATAAGTGATGCTGTGGTGGCTGCGCTGAGTGGTGCTGTGGTGGCTGCGCTGAGTGGTGCTGTGGTGGCTGCGCTGAGTGATGCTGTGGTGGCTGCGCTGAGTGATGCTGTGGTGGCTGCGCTGAGTGATGCTGTGGTGGCTGCGCTGAGTGATGATGTGGTGGCTGCGCTGAGTGGTGCTGTGGTGGCTGCGCTGAGTGGTGCTGTGGTGGCTGCGCTGTGTGGTGCTGTGGTGGCTGCGCTGTGTGGTGCTGTGGTGGCTGCGCTGAGTGGTGCTGTGGTGGCTGCGCTGAGTGGTGCTGTGGTGGCTGCGCTGAGTGGTACTGTGGTGGCTGCGCTGAGTGGTGCTATGGTGGCTGCGCTGAGTGGTGCTGTGGTGGTGCTGAGTGATAATGTGGTGGTGCAGAGGGCAGAAAGGCACAACGAGACCTATTGCATTGCAAATGCTTGTTCTGCTTTAGTCAGGGTGAGTGAGATGTGAGAAAAGCAGCTTGGAGCTAAGAAACACCTCTCAGTCGAGTTTGTGTGTGGGAGGGGAAGTCTTTGAAAGAGAAGCCCAGAGCAAGCCGACTCAGCCTGGCCTGCGCCCTTAGAACAGTGAGCAGCAGGTTACAAAATAAAGGCTGAGACTGAAACCAGATATTATTTACTTGTCAGCCCCTGTCTAACTTTACTCATGCACCAGCGCTTAGCACATGACCTGCGACTTATATTTTACTTTGGAGAACTCAAGCAACTATCAAATTCTATTTGGAATATGGCACGACAAAATAATTACTTGCAGATGCGGGCCACTCCTTTCATACTAAACAACGAGTATATGCTACGATCTTTAGGTCAGGAGTGCAACTTCTGGTAGAAAACACTTTTCTTTCATGCGTGTAAATGAAATGTTATTATACTCGGTAATAATAATACGTTATTCATAGCACTTAGGAATTGCAGACATGCAGCCTAAAGTGCTTTACAATACCACTATATACAAAACAAGTTCATATTATAACTGCGGAGAGTGCATTTATCATCTGTTAACGTCCTCGAAATTGTGAATTTCACTTCTGAGTTCCGCATGAAGCAAGGCGCCTTCATTAGTAGCGCGTCTCGAGGGAGGGTGGAGGGGCTATTAACTGTTTACTGGTAGAATCTGAGAGACCAGGCAAAGTACATGGGTAGTTTAGGCAGCTCATGGCATCTATATACCTGGTTAAAAACACACACACAAATGATTCCTCCTACATTTGGAATACATTTCATTTTTATTTTATTTTATTTTTTTGTAAATTACCTTTGTTTCCAGGAGCTCGCTTGGACTTTCACAGTCCTATGAGAACTTCTGAAAACTTAAAAAACAAGATACCAGCCGCAAATGCTCAGTTGAGTGTTAGCTCATGGGCAACTGAAACCACTGAAGGAAGTAAGCCAACAACACGCAACTCCCACTCGCGTGCACATCTCCTGCCCTTGTAGTGATCGGGAGGGTGCCGCCGCGCTGCCCGCGGCGACCTGGAAGCCCTTGGCCGGCCGGCCAATCCGCTCGCGGCCGACCGGAAGTCCCGCCTCCCGAGGTCCGTGAGAAGGCATGCCGGCGCATGGAGCGCCCTGCCGGTCCGGGGTAGCCCGGGTTCCCCAGGAGAGGGCCGGGGAGAAGGAGGAGTGTGGCGCCTGTTGCGGGGCTCCTCTGACCTGAGGGAGCCCCGATTCAGAAGAGGAGACGCGCCGCGCCGCGCCGTGAGGAGCGGAGCGCGAGAGGAGCCCCGCCGGAAGAGCGCAGTCGGTGAGTGGGGCCCAGGGCTGATGTGAAGTCCGTGCGTGCATGTGTGTATGCCTGGGGTGGGGGGGGGGGTGTGCGCGCATGTGTGCGCGAGGGAATGTGTGTGCGCATGCGTGACTGTGTGTGATTGAGAGAGAATGCGAGGCAGGGGATAGTGTGCCGTGTGCCTGTATGTGTGCCGTGTGCCTGCGTGTGCATGCGCGCGTGTGTGTGTGTGCGTGCATGCGTGCATGCATGCAGAGGGGTGGGGGCTGCCTGTGTCTGTGTGTGAGCAAGGGCTTTGCTCCGCGCAAGCGCAGCTCAGACGCGCGCTCCCGAGGTGAAATCTGACATTGTCAAAGCGCGCGTCTGATAGCTGTCCACATTCCTAAATACGGGCCACAATAGGTCTGAAGCAGACACCTTCAATGCTCACGCATTGAGGGTAGGTCTGCTCGACCTAACAACGGCGGCTGGGAACGCAGCTACATCGAAGGTATGCGAACCGCCCAACCAGTGGTCCATGCCGCATGAACAAGTGAGACTGGATGAGAGCCGCAGACAGGGAAGAGCCTGTGGGGCCCTCCTGAGAAACTGTACAACAGTGCACGCAATAAGCACACAGCAACAAGAGAAGCCTGGAGGTTTGTTTAGGGCATATGAAGATTAGAGCCCCGAACGCTGCACATGAGGAGACCCACACTGAGTCGAGGGGAAGCGGCACGGTGATAGCAATGCGCAGGACGTCAACCCCCCAGAGTAAAGAAGCGAAGGCAGCCACTGAGAGGGGATTGACTGAGCCGACCAGCGCTGCAGTGTAAGGGGCTCCTCTTCGCCTCAAACAAAGTGGCAATTTGAGCACCAGTGCCTGCCTTACTACAGTCCAGGCCCATGAAAGTAGGCCAGTACAACAAGCAACAATGCGAACGGAGGAAAAGCCACAGCAAGCGGAGGCCAACAACACGGACTCCGAAGATGAGATGGGCATCCAGCACTAGATGAGACTGGTCAGGAGCGCTTGCGCACTGAGGCCAGGGGGTTTGTTGCAGTCCATGATTCACCATAGGCCGCGATGCGAGAGCAAATACTAACCGTAGTGCAGTAAGGAGAAGAGACTAGGCCTGCAGTAACAGCGGCGGACTGCAGGAGAGGTTCAGTAAGGCACCACGTTCAGTGAGGCAAACCGGTGAAGTGATTGTGCAATTCAGAACCCGCACTGGCCTGAATCTGCCACTATTGAAGGGGTGCCCCATCCAGAGATCACCCCATGACTGCCCGAACCCTGGAGCAAGCAACTAAGTGCCCGCGTGCACATCAAAAGACGGCACATAAAAGCCTGATCCAGCACTAATAAGTGGCTGTGCAGAAACCACAGCGCAAATTAAAGGCAGTAGGCATACAAGCCCAGAGCCCCTACTGGGGGAACCCCAAATACAGGACACGAAGCGAACAGCCCAGCAGAAAGCAAGGCCTACACCTCAACACGTGCAACCTAGGGACCTCCTAAAGTAACAAATATGTTACTTACCAGTATGCATCTGTTCTTGGCATGTAGGGCTGCTGACATTCATATCTGTGCATAGATCGCCGCCTAGTGTTGGGTCCGGATGATTGGACATTGTTGTCCTGGAAGAGTCTGCGAAGTATCACGAGATAGGTGGCTCCTCCCCTGGACTACAGTGTGCATGGGCATCCACCCTATCCTCAGATTGTTTTTAGCCATTGTGGCAAAGATGGGGGGTAACACCGTAAGTGATGACCATGCTAAGAGTAATTTTCGAGTGCTGCAGCCGCTACAGGCGCCGGGGAGGAGGGTGTGTGATATGAATGTCAGCAGCCCTACATGCCAAGAACAGATGGATACTGGTAAGTAGCATATTCGGTTCAAGGCATGTGGGCTGCTGAATTCATATCTGTGCATAGAATACATAGCAGTCCCTCCATTAGCGGCGGCCGCCTGTGCCAGCTGCAGCGTTTGAAAAAGTGTTTTTAGAACAGCCTGCCCTACAGCTGCCTGCTGTTTGGAGTGCACATCTACACAGTAGTGTTTAGTAAATGTGTGTGTGGTAGACCATGTGGCTGCTCCTCTCATATGTCTTCTATAGGAATATTTCCAAGGAAATCCATGGAGGCCCCCAACTTTCGCGTGCAGTGGGCCCGTGGGGGAACCGTTAATGTGCGCTTGGCTTTTTGATAGCAAATTTGAATGCACTTAACAATCCACCTGGCTATACCTGCTTTGGAAATGGGGTTGCCTTTGTGTTGTGGCGAAAAGGCAACAAACAGTTTTGTTTTCCAAAAATCTTTGGTCCTATCTATGTAGTACATTAGAGCTCTCTTGACGTCTAGTGTGTGGAGCATTCTCTCCGCCACTGACTCAGGATTTTGGAAGAACACAGGCAGTTCTATAGTCTGATTGATATGGAACTGTGAAACCACTTTAGGAAGAAATTTAGGGTTAGTGAGAAGTACCACCCTGTTGGAGTGAATCTGTATGAATGGCTCTATATAGTTAGTGCCTGGAGTTCATTAACGCGTCACAGCGATGTGATTGCTTTCAGGAAAGCCACTTTCTGCGTCAAGAACTGAATCTCTCATGAGTGTAGAGGCTCAAAAGGTGGACCCATCAGTCTGGTGAGGACCACATTTAGGTTCCATTCAGGAGCTGGTGGGGTCCGGGGAGGAATAACTCGTTTGCGTCCCTCCAGAAAGGCTTTAATGGCAGGCACTCTGAAAAGTGAGACATGCTGCCTGTTTTGTAGATAAGCTGCTATTTCGGACAAATGTATATGGATAGAAGCATAGGCCAGATTGCATTTGTATAGATGTAACAGATAACAAATGATGTTGTGAGTAGATGCGTCTAGCGGGTTGATGTTGTGGTCTGCACAATAAATGACAAACCGCTTCCATTTTGCCGCATAACATGCTCTGGTGGTGGGCTTTCTTGCCTCTCTTATGATATCCATACAGTCGGGAGGCAAGTTGAGGTAGCCAAATTCAAAGAACTCAGGAGCCAGATCGCCAGGTTGAGCTGTTGTGGATCTGGATGATGAATGTCGCCATGGCTCTGCGTCAAAAGCCTGGGTGTGAGGTGCAGCCTTTGATGCGGTACCACGGATAGTTCTAGAAACGTGGTGGACCATGGTTGGCGTGCCCAAGTCGGAGCAAGCAGGATGAGTGTCAACGAGTGGTGCTGCAGCTTGCGTGCCACCAGCGGTATTAGAGGTGCTGGGGGAAAAGAGTACGCAGATATGCCTGACCAGTTCATCCATATCGCATTGCCCTGCGACTGTGGGTGTGGAAACCTGGCGGCAAAGCTTTGGCATTTGGCGTTTTCCTTTGTGGCCAATAGGTCTATCTCTGGATGACCCCACTGCTGGAAGTATGGGTGGAGTACTGATGGATGTATATCCCACTCGTGCATTTGGTGGCTGTACCTGCTGAGCAGGTCCGCCATCTGATTGTCCTTGCCCGGGAGGTGTTCCGCCATGAGGAAGATGTTCCTCTGAATGGGTCACTTCCACATGCTCTGAGCCAGATGGGACAACTGTGGAGAGTGTGTACCTCCCTGCTTCTGAATGTAGTACATGGCCGTCATGTTGTCCGTCCGGATCAACACAACCTTGTTGCACAGATGTACTTTGAATGCTTTCATCGCCACGAAGATAGCCATCAGTTCTAGAAGGTTGATGTGCATCTTCTTTTGCTGCGCTGTCCATAGTCCCTGCACTGTGTTGTGGAGTACATGAGCTCCCCATCCCTGGAGAGATGTGTCCGTTGTCAGAATAATCTGTGGCACAGGCTCCTGGAACAGTCGGCCCCTGCAAAGGTTTTGTGAATTCCACCAATGCAGAGAGTTGTATGCACGACCGGTCACCAACACTAGGTCTTTCAACTGTCCGTGAGCCTGATTCCACTGACATGCTAAGCACTCCTGAAGCGGATGCATATGTAGTCTCGCGTGCGGGACTATGAAGATGCAGGAGGCCATCATGCCTATCAACTGCATGAACACTCGTGCCGGAAGCGAGTGTTGCGGTCTGAATTTTTGTAGCAGCAATTGAATGCTGTTGATCCTCACTGAATTTGGCTGTGCTTTGGCTGCCAGAGTATTTATTGTCGTGCCCAGAAACTGCCGTACGTGGGCGGGCTGAAGGTGGGACTTTGGATAATTCAGTGAGAACCCCAGATCGGGAAGAAGGTGAATGGTGTGGGACATGTGGGCGGCACACTGCTTGGCCGACTTCGCCTGGATAAGCCAGTCGTCCAGATAAGGGTAGACGTGAACGTTCTGTCTCCGTAGGTGTGCAGCCACTGTCGCCAGGCACTTTGTAAACACTCTGGGTGCCGTCGTCACTTCGAAAGGGAGGACCTTGAATTGATAATGCTGATTCTGAATGGTGAACCTGAGATATTTTCTGTGTGACGGGTGTAGCGGAATATGGAAATATGCATCCTTCAGATCTAATGTTGCGAGGAAATCTCCCTGACTGAGTAACGGTAGAACCTGCTGCAATGTGAGCATGTGAAAGTGTCCTGATAGAATGTACTAGTTTAGGGGTCTGAGGTCCAGTATGGGTCTGAGGGACCCGTCCTTTTTTGGGATCAAGTAGTACAGCGAATACACTCCTGTACCTCTTTCTTCCACAGGCACGAGCTCTATTGCTCCTTTTTGCAGCATGACGACAAACCTCCTGCTGCAATAAGTGCAAATGCTCTGTGGACATAGGACGGTGTCTTGGGGGTATGTTGGGTGGAGTGGATGTTAACTCCAGACAATAACCGTACTGGATAAGCTTCCTCACCCACCTGTCTGTAGTGATGGATTTCCAGACTGGCAGGAACTGTTGTAGTCTCCCCCGACCGGTGTGGTATGGTCGGGGGGAAGTGACAAGGCATCACTGTTTGTTAGTGGCGGAGGATCGGGAGCTGTTGTTTCCACGACCTCTGCCCTTGGCGCTGTTTCCACGATAGCCACCTCTACTTTGTTTGGTGTAGGTGGTTTGCGCGCCTCCTTTACTGTACTGTGTTTGCTGGGACAGCTGGCCTCTGGAAACTCCTCTATTGTTTGAGCGACGAAAAGAACCACCCCTGAACTGCTGCGACTGTAGAGCCCCCATAGACTTTGCAGTCTCAGTGTCCTTTTTGATCTTTTCTAAGGTGGTGTCCACCTCTGGTCCAAATAAGTGATCAGGGTTTACAGGCTGATTTAGTATGGTGGTTTGTATCTCGGGCTTGAAACCGGAGATTCTCAGCCAGGCATGTCGCCGTAACATCACACTTGTGTTAAGCGCCTTGGCCGCGGTGTCTGCTGCGTCCAGTGCACACTTGATAGATGCATTTGATATAAGCTTCCCTTCCTGTATGAGCATCTCTGCTGCCTCCTTATATTCATCTGGCAAGTGTTGTAACAGGGTCTCAAGTGTATCGTAATGGGCCCTGTCATATCTGGCTAAGAGTGCCCGAGTGTTGGAAATGCGCCAGATATTGGCCGCTTGAGCTGCCACCCTTTTCCCTGATGCTTCTAGCACTTTAGATTCTTTGTCAGGGGGAGGAGCATCACCCGTTGTTTGCGAGTTTGCCCTCTTCCGGGCATTGGAAACAACCAGAGAGTCTAACGGCAACTGTCCCTTGATATAAGTAGGGTCCCCAGGTGCCGGTTTGTACTTTTTCTCAATTCTGGGGTTTATCACCCTTGCCCTCGTGGTCTCTTTAAAAATGTCCCCAGCATGTTTTAAGACACCCTTTAGCATAGGCAGAGTCTTGACAGTTCTCTCTGAGGTGGAGAAGGTGTCAAACAAAAAATCCACTTCAATAGGGTCAGCATGGAGCTGGACATCATGATTTTTGGCTGCCCTTTCAATAAGTGCATTAAACGCCGCTGAGTCTTCAGTAGGCGAGGTTTTCACAGCATACACATTACTGTCTGGGGCAGTGTGTGGATCTCCTGGGTCAGCAGTGTCTGCCCAGGGTTCATTGTGATCTTCAGGATCAGTGTCTATAGGATAATTGTACTCCTCATTGTCACCTTCCTCTGTCTCCACATCCGAGTAAGTAGGCGAGATAGGAGAAGTGTCTTGGCCATGTGGTGATATAGGTTCAACAAGAAGAGGTGATATAGTAGAATCCTTCTTCTTTTTGAATGGAATTTTATATGACTCCATAGGCTGTTCAGGGGCGATCTTTTGTTTGTAAATAGAAAGTCTACCCGTGTCTGCGTCGATGAATTGCCTGGACTGCTCTTCAAGCGGAGGCTGTCGATGCTTCGTGACTACTTCTGCAGTTGGAGGCTTCGGCCCCGAGGCCACCTTCTTGGACGCTTCGACGGCCGTCTTAGGGGCGAAGGCCTTAGGTACCACTTTCGGCGGCAGTGTGAACTGGATGGGTGCCGACGATTTTTGAGGTTTACTGGTAGGCTTCGTTGGTGGAGTATCCTTCGGTCCGACAGTAGAAGCCTTCTCTTTAATGCGTTTCAGCGATTCCAACACCTGCTTCGAAAAGGAGACGGACGGCTGTGTTGACTCGACGGGTTCCTTTGAGCCTCCTCCAGGAGTGGACTCTAGGTTAGTACCGCTAGTAGCCTTGTCTGGTCGACGCGTAGGATCGAGAACCTTCTGAGCTCCGAGTCCTTTGTCTCTGTCGACGGCCGACTTTTTCGGCTCGACGTCCTTGACCAGTTTTTTCGGTGTCCCAGTCTTTGGCTCGACACCCTTTAGCGACCTCACCGGGTCAATAACACCTTTTTGCTTTGTCGGTGCCGATAGTTCAGAGGTTTTCGAGCCGACCAAAGCATTACGCACTTTTGGTTTTGATTTTGCTTCCAGTGCTTTCGGTTGTGTAGACACTGATGTTTTCTCTTTCGGTTTCGATCGGTCAACCAGTGGCTCGTTAGAAATGTCCGAAGCCGGGCCTTGAGGCGAGGCTGTAGAACCAAGTGTACGAACTCGGGTAAGGCCATGTGGCGAGCCCTCGACCTGAGCCTTAGTAGGTGTTTTGGTCTCGGCCCCCGTAGCTTAGCTCCTCGCTCGAGCTATCTTCCACGGCCCCAAAGGCCACATCGTCGTCTCCTACGTCGACGACTTCTTCATTAACGACCATTTCAACATCAGCGTCGTAACTGGAGTCGATCTCCGACGCAGGATCAGACAGGTTCTCTCGAACTTCCTGCTCGACTCCCTCATCCTCTTCGGTATTGAAAATGTTCACCGGGTCAGGTGCCGTCTGCTTGGCCTCCTTGCGCGCTGCGCGTCGAAGTCGAATCGTCTTCTTGGAGCGGAAACGAGAACAAGCCATACAGCTGGCTTCATCGTGATCCGGAGACAGGCACTTGTTGCACACCGGGTGGACATCGATGTGAGGATACTTGGAGTTGCAAACAGGACACCTCTTGAACGGGCTCCGTTCCATGATGGTTCGTCGATAAGGCCTCTGGCGTCGATCGGGCCTTCAGTGCCAAAAAGCCACGCGGCTCCTCTGGACGTCCGGCTCGGGAACTGAGCTGGAACAAGAACTGGGCACCGATCGTAAGACAATACCGACGATATACTAAAGGCCTTTTGGCCAAAAGGAAAGTTTTTTTATCGATTCCGAACTCGAGTTAACAAATATGCATCCGAACCCAATGGCGGAAAAAAACAATCTGAGGATGGAGTGGATGCCCATGCGCACTGTAGTCCAGGGGAGGAGCCACCTATCTCGTGATACTTCGAAGACTCTTCCAGGACAACAATGTGCAATCATCCGGACCCAACACTAGGCAGCGATCTGTGCACAGATATGAATTCAGCAGGCCACATGCCTCGAACCCAGGGGGTCCTGCTAGCCTAAAGTCCTGCCCGTTACACACCTGCCAGTGACAAGGCTGCCACACACCCTCCGAAGCCGCTGACAACCCCATTGGCACTGAGCCCCACCTGGGGACCAGGTGAAAAGCCATAGAAGCCTTGATCGAGCCTCTGTGATTCATGTCAGACGGTGCTCGGCTTTTCCAGAGTAAGCTGCGCTTTTCCTTCGATCGTTCTACTCGGGATTGACCTTCCGGCCTTTCCACCAGGGTGTGACAATTTGCCTCCTGGAAGTCCAGAACCCCCTTGTCCCCCTCACCCCCCTCCCCTGTCTTGATAAAGGCCCGCCGTGACCACCAATCGGGGCACACCAGGGTCAAAATGTCGACGCACAATACTGGTCAAGAAACTTCCGGGAACGGGCATAGTAACCATCTGTTTCCTTGGAGCATTAACTAAGAACTCTAACCTCCAAAACAAAATTGTTCCCCCCCTTTCCCCGTGTATAATATTGTATATATTTGTAAATAAGTGTCACTCAATTTATTGCACCAGTCACTTTGCTCACCTATAGTCACTTTTCACATGTTCTTAGAATCTGTATAAACTAAAATGGAATGAAGTAATTCCGGTGTTTTACAAATGTGACGTTGTTTCCTATAAAAACTTTGAACTACATTTGTTTTCAGAGAGGTTTTATCCAATTTAATTGAACTTTAATTATTACATTGTGTTCGGAGCTAACCTAGCCTTTTCCTAAAAGCAATTTATTCGGTCACCCGACAGAGCCATTCTTGTTTTTAATCATACCTACCCAGGTTCTGAGGGACACAGGGTTACCCCTTTTTTGTTAAAACATAAAAGATGCAGCAGCCACGCGAAGGAGACCAAAGGCCCCACAGGCAAGATGCGTGCGGCAAATCTTCGCAGCGGTACAGCAATCAAAGCACCACAAGATGGAGGAACCACCTGCTCTCTCCTGGGGAACGGCAGAGACACTTGTAGCAGACTTGTGCAATACCAAGGGCAGAGAGCACAAGCACACACACACCACAGGAGACCACTAGCCAGCAACTGCAAAAATACACCAACTAGACTGTGAATACCCCTCTCTACTCATACGCAATATTCGGCAAGCACAACAAATATTCCACAGACACCGAACCTGCTAAACACCTACAAGCCCTCAGCGCAGAAGTTGCCCATGGGTCGCTTAACAACCAACACACAGCAGTCGACCGCACACCCTGAAGCGCCAGGGGCTCAACGCACAGAAGAAGAAGGTACAGGAGAGACCCGAAACTTAGCACTCTCTGCAAAACTCGACTCAATCCTGTCAGAGGTGGAAAAGATCGCCGCCGCCCTAGATCACAACCGGAACTCGCTGGAATTCAAAATGGACAAAGTTGCATCAGATTTCACTTTGCTGAGAGCAGACCACCGAAAACTAAGAGTCCAAACAAATGAACCAGACCGTTCAGAAATAAAGCCAACAAATCGTAGTTACACAGCGGTGCTACAGGATATCATGGATAGAATAGACGCCCTAGAAGACAGGCTGGAAGATGCAGAAGGCTGTTCGAGATGCAAAAATGTACGTATAGTGGGCCTCCCGGAGGGAGAAGGAGGACAGGACCCAGTTACATATGTGGAGCACTAGAAACAGGAGCTTCTCACAGGTGGTGTGCTCTCGTCAGAGTTTATGGTAGAGCGAGCCCACAGGATACTGTCCAGACGACCACCCCCGGAAGCCAGACCACTGATACTACTGTTCAACTACAGGGACAGAGACACAATACTAAGGGAAACCCACAAGCTCACTGAAATAAAAGTGCAAAATCAACATCTAATGATGTTCCCTGATTACACAGTGCCAAAAACAAAGAAGATGCAGTTCCTTCATAGAAGTTAAGAGCCAGCTGCGGATGCTGAATATATGATACTCTCTCATGTTCCCAACAAGGCTGTGAATCGTTGACAAAGGACAAACATGATTTTTTGAAGCACCATCTGAAGTTTGGGACTGGTTAGAAGAGACAGGACTGCTATCAGGACCCAACCTACCTGCGGACATGCAATCACCCGACTGGGTAGAAGAAACCATTGCCAGGGCAGATGGAAAAATCCTAGGTGGAAGCGGCCACAGGTAGCAATTCCTCACATTGAGCAAAGGATGATGAAACATAAGGAGGCTCTTCACGTGGCAGCAACCATCCACGCTAACTCTGATCTCTGAACCGGACGCACGCTCACCCTGTTCCCAAAGCTTGGCTGGATCACAGGCGACGAGATACGAAGATCGCGACTTCCTCCAGCTGCCAGAGATTACACTGCAGACATCCGGCGACCTACTATGAACACTGGATACATACTTAAAGGAGTGTATCCTTTTGTTGTTAATGAACTCCATACCTGTTCTTCATTTATGCATCTTAAAATGATAAGCCCACGCCTGTTGCGTGGCACATCCAACAGACACAGAAGTGCCCATGCACACCTTGCACAAGGCACCCCTGCATCTCCTCAATCGCACTGGTGACTGAACACAGTGCACATAAAACACAACGAGGCGGGACGGGATACATCATACATTCCAAGCAACATTGGGGTGCACTTCAAAGCGTGCGATTACACAGAACACAACCCCATAGTTAAACATGTCACACATGTTACATATGTTAGTTGCTGCTGTTTGGCCTCACAGTTTGGACGAGCAGTGACTACGAATTCAGTCTCACGATGTTTTGTGGAATCCCGTTGCACCCTTAACCCCTATGCGGTTCACTCCATCCGCAGAAGCTCTGTTTGGCAACCCGGCTGCTGCTGACAGCCTTAACCCCCCCCCCCCCCCCCTTACATAGGTGATTACATGATGCACCCAGGGAGCAGACGAACACCGTAACACAGAATGTGAGGGGCATGCATGCACCTGCCCGTAAATACTCAGTATATGCATACATACCGCACAGACACACACACACACATCAGTTTTCTACAGGAATAACACCTCACCTAGGTTGAGGCAGACCGCCGCCGCAAGTGATGGAGGGGGAAGTATATAGCACTAACTGGCAACTGGGAACACTGATGTGGATAAAGGTGGGCGTCCCACGCACAGCAGAGGAGGTGGTCACAGACCAGGAAGGAAGATATGTTCTACTGAACGGCAAACTAAACGGGCAGATGCTGCCGATAGGCTCAGTGTATGCACCTACCGCAGAACAAGCTGCCTTCCTTTAAAAACTTGCAGTAGTACTCGCTAGATGGAGTGGACTCCCATGGCCCATAGGAGGTGTTAGACGGGGACCTGGAGGGTCGGCCGAGTACAGGGGGGAGAGTCCTCCGGTGAGGACGTTCTCCAGCGATCGTACAGACAAGTAACTTCCCCCCCACAAATGGACACCACACAAGGATAAGATCTGCACACTTTATATAGGATTCTTGAGGCAAGGTTATCAACGATACAGTGGGGGTAGGACACGCGGATCCTCCCAATTCTAGTCTCTGTAGGGTAAGGGGTAGCGGGACAGTCTTTGGTACCGGTCCGGTACCAGGGTGGCCAGAAGGAGCTCACAATCCTCGAGCTCGGAGGTCTGAAAGGTAGGGCCGCGGCAGCAGGCTAGGATGAAAAGTCTCGGCAAGGAGGGCCGCGGCAGCGCCAGCAGGCTAGGACGATGGTTCTCGGTACGACGGGCCGCGGCAGCGCCAGCAGGCTATGATGATGACTTCTTTGCAGAGGGGCCGCGGCAGCGCCAGCAGGCAAGAGCGATGGTTCACAAGGATGAGCCGCGGCAGCGCCAGCAGGTCCAGACGAAGATGCACGTTGCAGAGGGCCGCGGCAGCGCCAGCAGGCCTCAGAGATGGTTCACAAGGCAGGGCTGCGGCAGCGCCAGCAGTCCGTCAGGGATGAGTTCTTCAAGGTGTCTCTCGACTCCAGGATACAACTGCCCTCCTGCTCTGGAGCTGCCCCAGTTATAGGTCTGGTCTCCTTTGATGTCCGGACCCTCGCGCTTGGAGGTCGGGAGGTCCGGGATGAGGGCGTCCAGACACCCAGCAGGGGGGTGGAGCCAGCGCCCGGGGAGGCCGGGGGCGATCGGCACCTGGCGGGGGAGAGCCATCGACACTCCTTTCTCTCATTGACCTGCCAAGTGGTCTCTTCGCCTCCTGGGTGGATGGTGGTGCCTCGATGTCGGGGCCTGGCAGGCCCAGGGTTGGGGTCGAGCTGAGGCCACGCGGCCTCGTGGTGCAGTGTCCAAGATGGCGGCTGGGCCGGGGCAATGGTGCTGACGGAGGCCCGGGTCAGCCGATGCTGGGGTGTTCGGGCGCAGGTGTCCCGTTGGGGACGGATTGCGGGTTGCTTCGGTGGGTTGCAGGGGTGGTTCTTTCTGGGGACACCGGGGGAGCCGGTGTCCGAGTCTTCTCATGCGGGGAGGGAGCGGGCCCTTTACGAGGCCTGTCCAATAGGAGGGGACTTTAACGTAGTTCTAGACGTAGAATTAGATAGGTTATATCCACCCCTACTGCGCATTGCGGCAACCTCGAAGGCGCAAACCCGGTTGAAATAGTCGCGAACTGGGCACAGACAGACATCTGGCGAACTCTTAACCCCACAGCACATATTTACTCGATCTACTCTCCTGATCTTGATCGCATTATTGGGTTGCCTGCTCTCCTTCCCATCATCAAACACACGGAATACCTAGGACGAACACATACAGACCATAAGCTCCACATCCTACAGCTCATATGAGACAAAGGATGCCCTCCGATCTCCAGATGGCGCTTACAACCAGCAGTGCTAGCAGACCAGGCGTTCCGCTCCTCACTGGGGACAGCAATACTCAAACATTTTGAGATTAATGACCACTCCACTGAAGACCATCTCCGAGTGGGATGCTTTCAAAGCAATGTTAAGAGGGCACTGCTTAGGAGCCCCATGGATTATACGCAAACAGCTACATACGGCACTCAGTAAAGTATAAAGACATCTAATAGCCCAAGAGATAAAGCAATCAGACAGGGGTAGGAACACGAGAAAACTAGACACTGCCGGCAGACCACACAGATTTGCTAGAGTAACTCTGTTGCCACAACTACGCAGCACAATCTGCTCACACACCTGCCACTGCAGACCGCGCAGGCAAAACACTAGCATGGCTACTACGCCAGGAGCATATACACCGCCCCATATCCGCCCTAAAAACTGACGCAGGTATAACTGTGTACACACAGCACGAAAGACATGAGGCAATGACGCGCCAAAACAAAATATTGTACCAGTCCATGGACTCCCAGGCAGGAAGTCAACTCAGAGAGGTTCCTAGAGCCAATACACCAACCGGAGACCACGCCAGAACAGAGGGTGCTGCTAAACGAACCTAACACACCGGAGGAAACTCAAAGCGCAATAATGGTGCTGTTGTGCGGGAAAACCTTAGGCGCAGACTGATTCCAATCCGAATTCTATAAGGTCCACACTACAACACTCACCCGCCGCCTACATGAGCTATACACAAAGGCTATAGATGAGTAACATCTCACCCTGTCCATGATCAAGGCTAACCAGATGCTGTAGGAAGCTGGCTCAATTCCACACTTGGAACATTTTTCAGAGAAAAACAGTCAATAGGTTCATATGGAGAGAAATTAGGTTAACGGTTACCAGGTAAGTGCTCGGTCTTCGGGGTTCAGTTTCTGGGCTTAGACCAAGGGTTCCCCCAGGCTCAAGGGTGCACTATTTTTACACCCTCAGCTGCACTACGGTGGTCGGGTGCAGAGGCCCAATGTTATCCAATGGGGGATAGGGGGCCTCCGGTTGGTGGCTGCTTACGAGCAGGCCACTGGGTTGTAGGAGCAAATCTTCTGGTGTTAGGCTTAGGGCAAAGGGGAATCCTAGTCAGCACAAAAAGTGCACCTGCAGCAGTGGCAGGGTCCAGGGTGCTGCTTTGGCATTGGGTGCCCTGTTGATTGCAATGGGGATTCTCCGGTTTCAAAAAAACACTGCAGGCTAGGGGACGAAGATCTTCTGAAGGTGTCCACTGTTTGGAGATGTAAGTTGGGATGTCTGGGGATGCTGGGACACCGTCGCTTGGGCCACTCAAGGCCGTGGGGCTTAGGGTGCAGGGGTGTCTTTAGGGATCAGGTTTCTCTTACCAGCTCCAGTCGCGGTCAGGGGGATCCTCCAGAAAGAGGCTGCCGGCTTCACAGAGATTCAGAGATCACCAGATCAATCAAGCAAACTGGTTTATAAAGAGCGCTCCGGATTAGTCAAAACTCCAGGTCTTGAGGATCCTTGTGAAGGTGGGGAGAATCAGAGGTTGAGTGAGAGCTCATTCCAGGTCTCTGGTGCTACATAGGAGATGGCTCTTCCGCCTGCTCTGGTTCTGCTGATGTGTGGGGTCTCTGCCAGGGCGAGGTCGGCAGCACGGAGCTTCGTTTTGGCTACGTGGAAGGAGACTTTCGTTGAGGTATTTGGGTCCAGTGTTGTGGAAGGCTTTGTAGGCGTGGGTGAGTAGCTTGAAGGTTACCCTCTTCTCGATTGGGATTCAGTGGAGGTCTCGTAGGTGCGGGGTTATGTGTTTATGTCGTGGGGTTCCGAGGAAAAGTCTGGCTGCAGTGTGCTGGATAGTTTAGAGCTTGTGTAGCAAGCTTTTGTTGCTTTCAGAGTAGAGGGTGTTGCTGTAGTCCAGTCTGCTAGTTACGAGTGTGTGGGTGATGGTCTTTCTGCATTCGTGGGGGATCCACTTGGAGGTCTAGCGGAGGGAGTTGAAGCAGGTTGAGGAGACGGTGTTGATGTGGCGGGTAATGGTAAGGGAGTAGTCTAGAATGATGCCAAGGTTTCAAGCGTGGTCCGTCGGGGTGGGTGGGGGGGGGTGAGGGGGGGGGATGGGAGAGTGTTCCAAGGGCAAGGGGCAACCAGGAGCTGTCCCACGCCGTCAGGGAGGATCCCTGTGTAGGAAAGTGCATTTCTGTTGCAGTAACCCCCCACTTTTTGCCAGACTACTGATGCACTTTCACTTAATGTGCCCTGGGTCCCTGCCAATCACGTTCCCAGGGGCTGTGTTCTTTCCCCAAAACTAACCCAATTAGCATCTCTGGCCATAGGTCAGCCCCTGGTTAATGGTACCAAAGGTACCCAGGGCACTGTGACCAAGGAAGACCTCTAAGGGCTGCAGCACTTATTGTGCCACCCTTCGAGGCCCTGTACCTTCATACACACACACTGCCTTTGCAGACTGAGTGTTTTGGTGCAGAACCAAGTGAAGAGTTGACATGGCACACATCTGTGTGCCATGCCTACAACCCACTGCTCTGGCATAGATCAGTCACCCATCTAGCTGGGTGCCCTATGCAAGTGTTGAGGGTACAGGTGCATGAGCCCTGTACCCCAACAGTATCTAATTCCATTCATAGACATTGTAAGTGCAGTGCTGCCATTAAGCATATATGGTGGTGGGAGTTAGTCATTACGTACTCCACAGGACCATAATGGCTACACTGACAACTGGGAAGTTTGATATCAAACTTCTCAGCACATCAAACCCACACTGATGCCAGTGTGAGATTTTATGAAAAAAGCACACAGAGGGCGTCTTAGAGATGCCTCCTGAAAAACGACCAGCTTCTGGTGGGTTACCTGACAGCTACACACTAGCCCGCCATCATGAGACAGGTTTCTGGACCCCTAGGGTGAGAGCCTTCACTCCCTGAGCCCAGAAACAAAGCCTTTCCTGGGCAGAGGTGTTAACACCTCCCCAGGCCAGGAAGCGCCATCTGTTGCAGGGGAACTTCAAAGGACTGGTAGCCTTTGTAATGCGATCCCCAGCCTCTCCCGCCATCAGGGCCAGGCCCCCTTCCTGTCTCCCCTCCTTTTCGTCGGGAAGACGGGCGGGTAAAACAAGCCAGCCCAGAAGATGTGCCCACCTCTGCCAACTTCACCCTTCAGGTGGGGGGACTAGGTGAAGCCCTCTATTCAGTGCCCACAATCTTGCAGATGGCAGGCACTCCCCGATCAAGAATAGGGATTGTGCTCACTCCGCCACGTGGGGTGAGCACACCAAGGATGTAGTCACCTTAAGGTCAGTAGCCCATTGGCTACTGACCCAGAGACCCTTAAAATGCCCCCTAAACACAGTATTTAGGGGGCAGCCCTGAACCAAGAAAGGAGATTCCCGCAACCTAAGAAGAAAAAGTACGAAAGAAGACACCCAGCAGAGGATACTGCAGAGAACAACTGACTTGGCCCCAGCCCTACCGGCCAACTGCAGTTTCCAGAGATCCTGCCCCAAAAATAGTCTTGTCCTGAAGCCAGCGGCCTCCAGAACACCTGGGAGGACTGACTGCCATCAACAAAGACAAGATCTCCTGCCAACAGCAGCCCTCTTAAAAAAAAAACCTCTGAAAACAGACAGCCTGCTGCGGACAAAGAAAACGGACGCCTGGAACGAACACTGCACCAGTCGCCTACGGCCTGAGATAGAGTGACCCATCAGTCCCAGCGTGGTCCCCCAGCGCTCCAGAGTCCTAGTCCACTGTGGGTTAAACCCTCCAGGACTCCCCAACGTCGACTGTAGCCTCTACATGGAGACCCCCCGAACCGCAAGTGGCCTGGTAAGGTGAAATCCGACCTCAAAAGACACTCCTGCATTCAGACGCCCTGCGCCCGGGAGAAAAGTACCCGAGGTGCACCTGCGTCCAAGAGCCCTCCAACTTACCTGCCCGGCTGTTGGTTCCTCCCGGAACACCAAAACCGAAAATCCCCATTAAAAACAACAGGGCACACAATGCCAAAACAGCCCTCTGCACCCGGCCGCCCCAGTGCCACCGAGGGTGCACCTCTTGTGCTGTTTTGTTTCCCCATTTGCCCGGAGCTAAAGTTCGGGACCTTTGCTCCCACAGCCAAGTGGCCTGCTCGTCAGCAGCCACCAACCGGAGGCCTCTATCCCCCATTGGATAACATTGGGCCTCAACACTCTGCACCCGGCCGCCCTAGTGCCTCTGAGGGTGTAACAAGAGAGCATCACTGACCCTGGGGGACCCCTGAGTCTACCCCCAGAACCTCAACCTCCACTACCAAATACTTACCTTAAAACCGATAACACCATTTTCCTCAATAGAATAACATTGACTGTTTTTCTTGGAAACGTTTTTAAGTGTGGAGTTTGAAAACCTAAAGAAATTCTTTAAAATTGAACCATTTAACAAGAAAGATTTTACTTACCTGTTTGCAGGACAAGTCCCAGAGTAGTATCCAGGCACACTACTCTGAGTGAGAAAAGTAATCCAAAACGTAACTTGCCTGGTATTTTACTGAAAATCCCATTCAAGTCTATGTACTGTATTTACAAATCATTGCATTTCTCTGAAACAATACTGCAAGTCAAATCAAAGCACATTTACTATTGTAGTCCAAACTGTTTACAAACTGCATTACTACTGTAAAGTATTTATTGCATACCTGTGCCAGGCTGGCTAGGTTCTAGAAAATAAAAAAACGAAAAGAGTATTTTTATACAAAAACAATTGGTCTGAAGTTCAGTCTTTGAGTGTATGAATTCATTTGCTGACTGAGTGTGTAAAACAAATGCCTAACACTGTCCTCTGATACTGCCTTACTGCTCGACCACACTACCACAAATAGAGTAAGGTTCTATCTAACTTTTACCTCTGCCTACCTTTGGGGTTCCTCTGGACTCTGTGCACACTATACCTCATTTTGGTATAGTATATACAGAGCCAGCTTCCAACACCTAGGACGAGGACTTCAGTCTTCTCAGAGTTCAGTTTGAGGCAGTTGTCACTCAACCATGCTGCAACATCTTTCATTCCTTCTTGGTAGCGAAGTCTGGTGTCTTCGCGGTTCTTCATGAGAGAGAGGATGAGCTGGGTGTTGTCAGCGTAGGATACTATGCTGAGCCCATGCTGTTGGACGATGGCGGCAAGGGGGGCCATGTAGATGTTGAAAAACGTGGGGCTGAGAGAGGATCCTGGGGATACTCCATAGTTGATCTTTGTAGGTTCAGGGAGGAAGGGAGAGAGTCTGATCCTTTGGGTTCTGCCAGTCGAGGGCGGTTCCTCGTATACCGGCGTCATGGTGTCTGGTTGCGAGGGTGCGGTGTGAGACGGTGTCGAAGGCCGCGGAGAGGTCTAATAGGATGAGGGCTGCAGTGTAGCCCTGGTCAAAGAGCATGTAGATGTCATCAGTGGCGGCGAGGAGGGCGGTGTCGGTGGTGTGGTTGCTCCGAAAACCAGACTGGGAGGAGTCGAGGATGGCGTTCTCTTCGATGAAGGTGGTCGGCTGTGCGTTGATGAATCGCTCAGTGACTTTGGCTGCAAAGGGAAGGAGAGAGAGAGGGGCCGGTAGTTTTTCAAGCCTGTCGGGTTGGCCATGGGGTTCTTGAGGAGGGGCTTAACTTCTGCCTGCTTCCAGTCGTCGGGGAAGATGCCGGATTCGAGGGAAGCGTGGGTGGTTCGAGAGCTATGGCGGCAGTGGTTCTGTGGTAGATGTGCAGTGGGTAGGGGTCTGTGGGGGCTCCTGAGTGGGTGTTCTTCATGGTCTTGGTGGGGCCTTCAGCGGTAGCAGGTTTCCAGGTGGTGATGGTCGGCCGGTTGTTGGTGGCGGAGAGGGGTTGGTGTCCGGAGTCTGTTCGCTGAAGTGGTCGTAGATCTTGGGTCAGAATCGTCGTGGAGACCTCCTCGTGGTGTTGGGCCACTTTGAACTCGGGCAATGGGCGATGGGTGCAGAGTGGTGCAGACTCGTGGATTTGGCTGGAGCTGGAGTCTGTGGGTGAACAAATCAGGTGTTCAGGAAAGACAAAGTCTTTTCTTTGGAAGGCAGGGCAAGTCATCTGGGTTCTTCAGGTTGCTGGCTGCAGGACACACTGGAGTTTCACTTCTGCAGGTTCGAGGAGGGGACAGGCCGGTAGGGCTAGGGCCAAGTCAGTGGGCATCCTCCTCTTCTTAGCTTCGGCACAGCTGTTCGGTCCTTCTTTCTGTCTTGGTCGTCTGAGAGGACAAGGCTGAGGGGTGCCCCTAAATACTACATTTAGGGGCGTTACAGGTAAGTAAATGATTGGGACCAATGAGTCCCTTTCTTGGGGTGCCTACACCCCTAATTATGCCACCCTCCAGTGGAGAGGGCATATGCCTCACTCTGGTTGGCTGGGTATCCCAATCTGCAAGATGCTGGGGACAGAGTTGCGCTTCACCTCGCCTCCCCCACCAAAGGGGTGGGGTTGGCAAAGGGGGTCACACCTCTTTTCCTCACCATTTTTTCCAGCCAGTTCTACCGCCCAAAGTGGGGGTCACAACCGGTGGAGACCAGTTGCTGCAAGCAGCAAAAGGCATATGGAAGCTCACAAAGGCAGCACGCCTTTGAAGCTTCCCCTTCGTGGACCCTGCCCATCCTGTGGAAGGAGACTTGGCACCTCGTCTAAGGATGTGCATTGTTTCTGGCCCCCGAGAGCAGAAGGCTCTCAACCCAGGGGTGAGGAAACATGTCTGGTGGTGGCACCTGAAAGCAGCCACTCAGCCTGGACACTAGTGGTAGGTCGTCTTCAGGGGCATCTTTAAGATGCCCTTTGTGTGCATTTTTTGCATCAGTGTGGGTTTAATGAGCTGAGATGTTTGATACGAAATTTCTGTTTTCAGTAAAGCCATTATGGTACTGTGGACAGACTCCCAGCACCATATACTCTTAATAGCAGAACTGCATTTACAATGTTTAAGAATTTGCTTAGACACTGTAGGGGTTCAGGGCTCATGCACATGTACCCTCACCACTGGTATAGTGTACCCAGCCAGAGGAGTGACTGACCTCTGCCATGGCGTGAGGGGGGTACTGCACCAGAAACCCAGCTTCTCACACCCACCACCTTGCAGATAGGTGGACTCAGCCAACGAGCTAGAGGCACATGCCCCCCTACCACTGGAGGGTTGTAGGATGCAGGCTCAGTATATACTATACCAATATGAGGTATAGTATGGACAGAGTCCAGTGGAACTCAAAATGTAGGCAGAGGTAAAAGTAGATAGCACCTAACGCTCTATTTATGGTAGTGTGGGCGAGTAGTAAGGCTTTATCAGAGGGAAGTGTTAAGCATTTGCTGGCCATACACCATGCACAAATGCTTTCACATACTCAAAGTCTGAACTTAGACCAATTGATTTGTATAAAAATATTATTTCGTTTTTTTATTTCTAGAACCAAGTAAAGCCTGGTGCAGGTAAGTGAAATAAATACTTTGCAAAATCTTATGCACTGTTTTACAATTAAATACAGGTACAAATGCCGTAGAATGAATAACGGATAAGGAAAATGCTACTTACCCAGTATGCATCTGTTCTTGGCATATAGAGCTCTAGAGTCACATGCATATGCATAGATCGCCTTCTAGTGTTGGGTCTGGATGTTTGCACTTTGTTTTTGTTCAAAGAAGTCTTTCCAGTCACAAGGTAGGGGTCTTCGTCTTTCGGTGATAGTGCGCATGGGCATGGACTCCATCCTTAGATTGTTTCGCAGTAAAGGGTGATAATGGAGTTAGTAAGAGTAATAAAGCGAGATGTCCATGTATATTGTATCTAAGTAAGATGTTACTGCAATAGGTAAAAGGTACCTGGGAAGGCGGGTGGGCGCATAGAACTCTACAGCTCTATATGTCAAGAACAGATGCATACTGGGTAAGCAGTATTTTCCGTTCAAGGCATATGAGCTATAGATCATATGCTTATGCATAGACTACATAGCAGTTATCTCCCAAAGCGGTAGCTAACCTGTAGCTGTTGCAGTGGTCTGAAATAGTGTACGTAAAACTGCCTGGCACACACTAGCTTGCTATCTTGCTAACACATCTACACAATAGTGTTTTGTGAATGTGTGTTGTGTAGACCATGTTGCAGCTTTGCAGATATCACCTATAGGTATATTTCCTAAGAATGCCGTAGAAGCCCCCAGTTTGCGTGTAGTGTGTGCTCTCGGGGGAACTGTTAATGTCAGTTTAACCTTTGTATAGCATATTTGAATGCATTTGACTATCCACCTTGCAATACCGGATTTTGATATTGGATTGCCTTTATGTGGTGGCGCAAAAGAAACAAAAAGTCTCGGTTTTCCAGAAAGGTTTTGTGTTTTTCTATGTAGTATAGAAATCCTCTTGACATCTATGGTGTGAAGAGCAAGTTCTGCCACTGAATGGCTGAGGGAAGCTCAGATTGGTTGATATGAAAGGAAATTACTTTAGTTATGAATTTGGGGTTAGTCCTTAGAAACACTTTGTTTTGGTGTATTTGTAAACATGGCTCTTCTATGGTTGGTGCCTGAAGCTCACCCACTCTTGCCATAGCTGCGATGGCTATGAGGAAGGCTTCCTTCCAAGTGAGAAATTGTAGTTCACATTTGTGCAATGGCTCAAAATGTGGACCCAGAAGTCTTTTAAGAACTATGTTGAGATTCCACACTGGAGCAGATCCAAGTCTGGGGGAATGACCCTTAAGTCCTTCCATAAGTGCTTTAATAGCAGGCACTCTAAAAAGAGACAAATGCTGTCTGTTTTGTAGATATGCAGCTATTAGAGCAAGACGTAAGCGTATGGATGTGTACGATAAATTGGAACGCTGTAGATGTAATAGATAGCAAATGATGTTTTGGACTGAAGGATCTAGCAGATTTATTGGATTGTTGTTACAGTAAATGCTAAACCACTTCCACTGTGCTGTATAGCATGCTCTTGTGGCAGGGCGCCTAGCCTCTTTGATAATATTCATACAGTCTGGTGGAAGATTAAGCTAGCCAAACTCTAGGATTTCAGGTGCCAGATCGAAAGGTTGAGAAGACTCGGTTCTGGATGCCATAACTCTCAATGGTTCTGAGTGAGAAGATTGGGAGTAAGGTTTCGTTTTTGGTCAGGAACTACTGATAGCTCTAACAGGGTTGTGAACAAAGGTTGACGGGCGCATGTGGGAGCAACTAGGATTAGCGTCCGGGACTGCTAACTGAGCTTCCGAACCACTAATGGAATGAGTAGGAGAGGCAGAAAAGTGCAAGCAAACATACCTGACAAATTCATCCATAGTGCATTGCCTTTGGACAATGTATGCAGATACCTGGACGCGAAGTTTGGGCATTTTGCGTGTAGGTGGGTGGCGTACAGATCTATCTCTGGGAAGCCCCATATTTGGAGGAATGGGAGGAGAATTTGAGGGTGGAATTCCCATTTGTGGATCTCCTGTCATCGACGACTGAGCAGATCTGCAATTTGGTTTTTTGCTTCTAGAAGGTGTTCTGCAAGGATATATATTTTTTGAGGTATGGCCCATCTCCAGATGCTTTTATGCAAGCTGTGAGAGCTGGAGATAGTTTGTCCCCACCCCCCACCCCCCTGTTTTTGTATGTAGTACATTACTGTCATGTTGTCTGTGCGAATTAGGACAGATTTGCCTACTAGGTGAAGTTGAAAGGCTTTCAATGCTAGAAACTGTGCTAGCAGTTCTAGATGGTTTATTTAAAGTTGTTTTTTTTGCTGATTCCAGATGCCCTAAATGCTATGTTTTCTGTAGATGAGCTCCCCAACCAGTGACCAATGTGCCTGCTGTTAGCACTATCTTTGGAACCAGGTTGACGAATGGCCACCCACTGGAAAGGTTTTGTATGTTCCACCACTGCAGAGAGCGATGGGTGCGGCCATCCACCAACACTACATCTGATCATTGACCTTGAGCCTGGTTCCCCTGATGTGCTAAGCATTCCTGTAGGGGACGAATTTGGAGTCTTGCGTAAGGAACGATGAAAATGCAGGACGCCATCATTTCCAGCAATTCCATGAACACTCGAGCTGGTTAGGAGTCTTGAGGCTGAAAGTGCGATATTAGAGTCTGCATGTTGTGGATCCATACTGGGTTTGGATACGCTAGAGCTTTCTGAGTGTATAGTGGCTCCTAGATAGATTTGTGTGTTGGATGGTTGGAGATGAGACGTGGCGAAGTTTACAGTGAACCCAAGTTCGTGCAGCAGTTGGACTGTTTCTCGAGTTTGGCATAGGCAGTTCTGTTGCGAACTGGCTTTTATTAGCCAGTCGTCTGAGTATGGGAAGATGTGAATGTGTTGTCTTCTTAGATGAGCCGAAACTACTGCCAGACACTTGGTGAAAACCCTGGGTGCTGCAGGTACTCCAAATGGGGGAACTTTGAAATGATAATGTTGTCCGTCCACCACAAACCGGAGGTATTTCCAAGCAGGGTGAATGGGAATATGAGAATAGGCGTTCCTTAAGTCCGGAGTGGACAGAAAGTCGCCTTGCTGAAGGAGTGGGAGCACCCGTTGGAGTGTGACCATGTGAAAGTGGTCCGACTGAATGTACAGATTTAGTTCTCAGAGATCTAACATTGGCCTGAAAGAGCCGTCCTTTATGGGAATTAAAAAATATAAGAAGAATACTCTGTTTCCCTGGTAACGTAATGGGACTGGCTCCAAAGCGTTTTTTTCCATGAGAGAGAGAACCTCTTGTTTTAGGAGGGTGAGATGTTCTGGTGACATTGCATGTGATCTTGGAAGAATATTTGGGGGAAATGTCTGTAAGCTCCTAAACATATCGGATAATTTGTAGTACCCACTTGTCTGAGGTGATTGAATTCCAGACAGGTAGGAATTGGGAGAGATGTCCCCCGACAGGGGTGGAATGATCGGGAGATAGTGGAAGGAAGTCACTGTTTGTTTGCGGGGAAGGGTGCGTGGAGTTACCTCTGCTTCTTCCTTTACCACTCTTTCCTCTAAAACCTCCTCTGAAATAACCACCTGCAGCGGTGATTACTGAATGGTCCGTGGGTGTCAGCTGGTGATGCTAGCATGCAGGTGTTGTCGTGGCCTGGGTTGAGTGTGTGGAGTGTCACTGGGTCGCAGCGTTGGCGGTGCAGGATTCGGGTGGCGGACAGGTGCAGACTGGCCTGCTGATGGCGCACCAGTGGCGCAGCAGCCTGCATTATTTAGGGGAGGGGGAGGGAAACTGCAGCTGGGAGACAGGAAGTAGCAAGCGGGAGGTGGGCGGGGCCTGCAACGAAGGTGAATCAAGAGAGAGCAAGAAGAAATTAAGAGGCAAAACGGAAGAACTAAGCCAACACAATAAAATTACACCAATGCAAGAATAACTTGCACCATGCAGCAAAAACAGGGCAGGCACAGAGAGCAGGTCGAGAGCAGTCTCGAATCCTGCTCTTCTGGCTCAGAGGCGGTGACGGCCAGGCGGAGCTGCGTGGAGGTGGAGAGCTGTTCCCAGGCCAGAAGGTCAGGGCACAGAACCAGAAAGGGTGTGCCTTTCTCTCAAGCGCCAACTGTAATGGTTTTGAGTAAAACTCCAGATCCTATTAATAACAATCTATATTCTTTTGCTTAGGGCATCTGTTGTCACATTCCCACCAATGCCATGGAAGATGAAGGGATGGGCTGTTGAAGAAGCCATGTATGATGGACCCTGTCTTGGCCCCTATTTGACAATAGTCTGTTGCCATTGTGTGGTTGGGTGAAAGTGCCTCTTTTTGCATGGTTAAGGCCCACTTTTTACCAGGTTTTGATGCGTTTTAAATTGTAGTGCACAGGGTCCCTGCCAACCAGGTCCCCTGTGCCAGTGCTTCTTCCCTGATCACAATTCACCAATAGGTCCTTCTGCCACCTTTAAGTCCCTAGTAAATGGTACTCCGAAGACCTAGAGCCTGGGATCTGAAGAGGTTCCCCTGGGATACACCTCACTGGGATCATGCCACTGCCCTGGCAGTTTGCATGCTGCTTGAGGGAGAAAACGACAAAGTCGACATGGCGCCATGCCTGGGTGCCATGCCAACTACCACTTTTCAAGTAAACAAGGGAACCCGAACTAATGGCTGAGGATCACGCGTGTTAATCATATATTTAAAAGAACAGAGGTCCGTAGCATTTTAAACAAATAAGTAAGGAATAGCATATAGAACACAATAGGCTACTATATAATTCCTATGTCCATCCGGACAAGGATTTTTATATTCTAGTTATTCAAAAAAATGGAATCAAAGATATCAAAACAACATCAGTTGCAGTAGGGCACAGTCCTGTACCATACTTGGAAAGGGAGTTAGGAAAAGGAGGGACATACAACATTTATAAGGTTACAGGCAAAGACTGAGCAAAGTTGGCCACTTTTAAATCAGTGTGTCAATTGTAAGTATTGCCAAAGTGGAAATAACAACAAGGTTATACACAGTGGTGTGCGTACTGCAAACGGAGAGTGGCGACTGCAGCTCTTGAACACTGCTGAGCACCGAGGCACTGAAACCGGCTGAGGCGCAGCGGGGGAGAGAGTGGTGACGGTAGACTCCTGAACGCTTCGGAGCGCTAAAAACATTAAAATACTGAAACATTAAAAGCACTAAAACACTGAAACCTGCTGAATTGCGGTAGGTGCGGCTCACCTTTTTTCAGGTACGGAGACAGAGGCTCCGAGGCTTCGCGGGAAGCAGAGGTGGAGGCAGACGAGGTGGCTTTGGGGAGCAGAGGAGCGGAGAAGCAGAGTGCAGTGGGGCTGGTTGAGAGCCGAGTGAGCCGAAGGAGACTAAGGAGACCAAGGAGACTCGGTAAAACTGTCCTCGTGGGAATTGTGGGAACTGCTGGGGGAGCCAAGGCACTGAGTTAGGGTGTCAAAGTAGGTCTCTAAGCAGTGAGGACTGGATGTGGCGTTTGCGGCTGATTGAAAGCAGAGTAAAGGCGATATTCAGGACCATCCGACTTCGACATATCTCCACAGTAACTTCAAGGGGGTGGACGGCGTTTGGCTTATTCAATCTGCTGACTCACTGGGGGTCAAGCTCAGGTTCAGGTTCAGGCTCAGGCACAGGCACAGGCACAGGCTCGGGCTCTGGATCTGTAACTGCTTCAGAGAGGCTTGCTATGGCACCAAAGCCTCCGACAACTACCAGGATTACACGTACTGCGAAACAGACGGGGTTGAACACTGTAATGGAGAGTAATCCTGTGCCTGCAACAGTAGCAGTAGGAACCATCGTGGAGACGTCAGAGGCAAAAATCCCTGATGGGGGAAAGAAACCAGGTAAACAGGAGAAACCCGCGCCAAACGTTAGTAAGCCACTTACTTGTCTACCAACCTCACAAACTTTACCGACTTCTGTTAAGCCCATTGCGGCATCTGATAAGAATACACTAAAGGTACTTCCCACTGATTCTATAATGACATCGAATACTTCTCTTGGGATGCAGGGCAAAATTCTAACAAATCAAATAAAGGGGGAGAATAATGCTATAACTACTGCCTCAGTTTCTGTCTTAGAGAGTGCTATCAATACTTTGAATGGAGCAAATACAATATCACTAAAAGGTTCTGCACAGAGTCAGTCAGAGGCTCAACCAGAGACTCCTGCTGACATTATCATGAACGCTAACGCTAATGCCAATTCTGCACCACCCATGTTCTATATCAGCGGCAGTGATGTTGGAAGGCTCTGGCGATAAAGAGACAGATGATAGAGAAGAGATAACAAGGCCGGTAGAGCAGCTGTTAGCTGTAGGAGAGGAGATAATTAAGAAAGCAGAGAAGCAGGAAGCAGAGAGAATAGCTGAGACTAAACAACTTATACCGGCTGAGCTTCTGATTGAGCATCTGATTGGGCACTTGGAAGAGACTGAAACTGAAACTGAAACGGATGAGGATTAAATCGATTTCCCTGAACTTGGTAACAGCACACCTCCTTGCTCAGCTAAGGAATTTCTCAACGGCATAAGGAAAGGAAAAGGTAAAATTAAGAACAAGACGAAGAAAGTTATATGCAAATATAAAACTATTACATCAAAAGCAATAGCTGAGAGTAGCCCTATAAGGAAATAGGTACAGGCTAAATCTTTGACATTAAAGCTTTCTGAAGACAGTCTCTCCGGTGCAGCTGCTATATCAGGGGAGACAAACTGCCCCGTCGATGAGACAACTTCTGTGGCGGTTCTGGTGAAAGGAACTGATAGTGTGATTGCTACTGGGGAATCAATGGGCCCTCTGTCTTCTCCTCTTTCTACCTCTAAAGGAACTGATAGTGTGATTGCTACTGCGGAATCAATGGGCCCTCTGTCTTCTCCTCTTTCTACCTCTAAAGTGTTAACAGCAGGGGTGACTCCCACCCCAATTTTGGTATCTGGAGGATTCGGAATACATGAGGCAGCTTCAGTCACAGCCATCAGCGATGGCTTAACTGGGGCAGACCATATTAATGATATACCCCCCTTAAATACTTCTCGAAATGTAATATCTACTGATTGTAATCTCCATGGGAGGTTTCCTCGTCATTTCAATTGATCCTGCAATTGCTTAATGAGCAGAAACATGAAGCACAATCTCACTACCAGCAGATGCGGGAGGATAGTAGTAAGACTCCATCAACGTTACATGAAATGTCTCGGAAACTAGGGGTTATATCTCAGGAGCTGGAAGAGCTACAACAAAGGGTCGTCTTAACAGAAGAAAAAACAACCCGCTCTGAAATAGTAGCGAATAAGCATGAGGCTCGGATCTGTCAAATGCAAGCTAAACTCGAAGATTTAGAAAACCGACTACGAAGACAAAATCTACGTGTATTTGGTATTGCGGAAGGGGTTGAAGAAGTCGATCCAAGAGCATACATTGTTCACTTGTTTCAGAAAGCTTTCCCTGAGTTATCAGATTGTGACTGGGACTCACAGATACAACGTGCCCACCGACTTCCTTTGATCCAAAGAAACAAAAACAATTAGTACCCGCGCCCTATTTTGATTTATGTTGATAATTGTCTTCTTCGCCAAGCAGTTTCATTAAAAGCAAGACCAAATACCCCAGTTACTAGTGATTCAGTCACGTTCTTTGTAAGATCAGATCCAAGTAAACTCACGATGGATCGTCGATGGAAATTCCGACAATACATTGACTCCATCAAGGAGTTGGGAGGACAAGCTTTTTTGCAAGAACCAGCTAAGTTAAAGGTTCTAAAGAATGGACGTTCATTTTACTTTGTGGAAGAAAGGGAGGTAGAGCAAATAATGGACCAATGGAAATAGGAAAATAAACAATGAAATAGCTGCTGATCATTAATTAAAATAAGACTGAGCTAAATCACGTTTTGGCTGAGTGTGATCGGATTGTGGATGTTAATCAAGTGAATCAGCAGCTGAATCTGTTTCTATATTGTGATAAAAGATACAGTTCAACATGATACATGGTCTGGAGTTGGTAATACTACACAGCTGTACCCTCGGGCCGCAGCTCCGTCTTTTATGCTGCCAGTACAGCGGCAGTTGGGTTAGTATATTTGGGAGGGGTACCCTCTCTCTGGAGGAGGGAAGGGGTAGGAGGGGTGGGGGGGTCAGGAATGTTTGGAGGGGGGGTTTTGTTTGGAAAAAATAGCACAGGAGGAAAAGTACCTAAAAAAATTCGAGATTAGTTTACTACTTGTTTTAACTATGCATAATGACAGGATGTATTTGAGGTTTTCTTTTTTAGTTAAATGTCTCGAGTAAAATGCTTAGTTTGGAACGTTGCAGGCTAAAATAGTAAAAAGAAAAGGCGTCTGGTACTGGAAGAATAAGCCCTGTATAAACTTAATTTTTTATTTCTATCGGAAACACATGTAGCCTATAAAGTTAAAGTTAGAGCTATTGGCATTGCTCATGACATTTTTATTTATGTTTTTGTTTTTAAAACAAATACATGGCATTGTCATTGTCATTTACAATTCCAATAGCAGGGCAGGGCAGGAGAGCAAGCACAACGAACGAGTGGGCAGGACAGCAAGCACAAGCAACGAGGGGGCAGGACAGCAAGCACAACCAACGAGGGTTGGGGGGGGCAGGAGAGCAAGCACAACCAACGAGGGGGGGGGGGGGGTCAGGAGGGCAAGCACAACTAACGAGGGGGAAGGGGCAGGAGAGCAAGCACAAGCAACGAGGGGGAAGGGGCAGGAGAGCAAGCACGAGCAACGAGGGGGCAGGGGCAAGAAGCAAGCACAAGCAACGAGGGGGCAATAGAGCAAGCACAAGCAATGAGGGGGCAGGAGAGCAAGCACAAGCAACGGGCGGGGCAGGAGAGCTTGCACAACCAACGGGGGGCAGGAGGGCAAGCACAACAGAAGAGGGGGGGCAGGAGGGCAAGCACAACAAGCGAGGAGGGGGGCAGGAGAGCAAGCACAAGCAACGAGGGGGCAGGACAACAAGCACAAGCAACGAGGGGGCAGGACAGCAAGCACAAGATGGCAGGCCAGCAAGCACAAGCAACGAGGGGGGGGGGAGGAGAGCAAACACAACCGGCGAAGGGGGGCAGGAGAGCAAGCACAACCAACAAGGGGGGGCAGGAAGGCAAGCACAACCAACCAGTGGGGGGTGCAGGAGAGCAAGCACAACCAGCGAGGGTGGGGGGCAGGAGAGCAAGCACAACCAGCGAGGGTGGGGGGCAGGAGAGCAAGCACAACCAGCGGGGGGGGCAGGAGCAAGCACAACCAGCAAGGGGGGGGCAGGAGCAAGCACAACCAGCGAGGGGGGGGGGGCAGGAGCAAGCACAACCAGCGAGGGGGGGGCAGGAGAGCAAGCACAACCAGCGAGGGGGGGGGGCAGGAGAGCAAGCACAACCAGCGAGGGGGGGGGGCAGAAGAGCAAGCACAACCAGTGAGGGGGGGGGGGGCAGGAGAGCAAGCACAACCAGCGAGGGGTGGGGCAGGAGAGCAAGCACAACCAGCGAGGGGGGGCAGGAGAGCAAGCACAACCAGCAAGGGGGGGCAGGAGAGCAAGCACAACCAGTGAAGGGGCAGGGGAGCAAGCACAAGCAACAAGGGGGCAGGACAGCAAGCACAAGCATCGAGGGGGCAGGACTGCAAGCACAAGCAACGAGGGGGCAGGACAGCAAGCACAAGCAACGAGGGGGCAGGACAGCAATCACAAGCAACGAGGGGGCAGGACAGCAATCACGAGCAACGAGGGGGCAGGACAGCAAGCACGAGCAACGAGGGGGCAGGACAGCAAGCGCGAGCAACGAGGGTGGGCAGGACAGCAAGCGTACCTGCTACTTGCCTGCTACAGAGCTCTGGATGACCAAAATCACAGACTGAACACTAGGAATAATCCGGCACTCTGGGACTGCTGTCGCGTTGCCGGGCTCTTGCAGCTAACCACCACGTCTCTCCTGCTTGCTTGCTTCCACTGCATTGGCGTTGGGCGGCTCTCGCAGCTCGCTGCTCTGCTCTGTTTTAGTGAGGGCTCGTTGACCCCCCTCTGGGGGACGGAACTCTGCTACTCCGTCGCCAGTAGCTGCCCTGACCCCCTCTATGGCAAAATCGTGGAAAATCACTTGAAATCAGCGGGAATAAGCGGGAGCCGCAGTTCGACGTCTGTTCAGCATCTGTCAGCTTGCATTCTGGGTGCTCTGTTCCGCCGTGGCCGCAGGCTTCAGCCTTCCACCTGTATGGGCACTGAATAGCGGAGTTGTTTGCCACCCGGCAGGAGCACCTAAACCAGTGCACCGGATTCTTCTTTGTTGTAGTTTTTTCTTCGTTGTAGTTTTTCGATGGCCTGGCAGGTTCGGGGCCAGGCGCACAGCCTGCTGCGATCCTCTGGTGCCGAGCCTGCTCATACAGCTTTCTCCGCCTCCGTCTCACTGAACGTGCTCTCCTCTCACGGCTCTCTAAGGCCTATTCTAGACCTCAGACCACTAAACATGTACATACAATCAGACCACTTCCATATCGTCACACTCCAGCAGGTCGTTCCTCTCCTTTTACAAAACTACTTCCTTGTCACTATAGATCTCATGGACGCCTATTTCCACATTCCCATTCACACAGCGTACAGAAAATATCTCAGATTTGTACTAGAAGGTCAGCACTATCAATTCAAGGTACTCCCATTCGGAGTCACAACAGCACCAAGAGTATTTACCAAGTGCCTAGCAGTGGTAGCAGCACACTTAAGAAGACCGTACATTCACGTTTTCTCATATCGCGACCATTGGCTCATAAAAGCCAGCTCGTACAGTCAGTGTGTACAACACACTCACACCACCATCCAATTACTCCATGACTTGAGGTTCACAATAAACCACACCAAGTCCCATCTGCAACCGTCCCACGTACAACAATATCTCGGTGCCACAATAAACACCTCAACAGCGCCAGCTTATCCCTCTCCTGCCAGGATAAAAAATATGCAAGCTCTTCTGGCAAAATTCCAACCACAACACTCTCTTCCAGCTTGAGTGTTCATGCAACTTATAGGAATGATGGCCTCTTGCATATTCATAGTGCCGCATGCAAGACTACAGATGCGTCCTCTTCAAGAGTGCTTAGCACGCCAATGGAACCAGGCTCAAGGTCAATTAACAGACCTAGTGTTGGTAGGCAGTAAGATTCAACGCTCTCTGCAATGATGGAGCACCAAAAACCTTTCCAAGGGCCTACCGTTCCTAGTGCCAGTTCCTCAAATAGTTATGACAGCGGACGCATCGCTCTCCGGCTGGGGAGCTCACCTATTGCAGCACACCATGCAGGGCAGGTGGACACCGCAACAAAAGTTACTCCACATCAACCACCTGGAGTTACTGGTCGTATTTCTAGCCCTAAAAGCATTCCAAAAGCAAATATCTGACAAAGCTGTCTTAGTCCGCACAGACAACATGACAGCCTTGTACTACATAAACAAACAAGGAGGGACACACTTTCTGCAACTCTCTGTTAGCGCAGCAGATATGGAGATTGGCTGTACCTCTAAACATCTTCCTCTTAGCCCAACATGTTCCAGGGGTACAAAACACCATAGCTGATCTGTTAAGCCATCAGACACAACAGATTCACGAGTGGGAACTTCATCCCCAAGTTCTTCAACCGGTCTTTCAAATGTGGGGACAACCTCAGATAGACCTCTTTGCCACCCACGAAAACGCCAAATACCCAAACTTCTCCGCCAGATATCAACACCCGCTGTCCAAAGGCAATGCGATATGAATGAACTGGCCAGGCAAATTTGCATACACTTTTCCACCTCTCCCACTGTTTCCACTAGTGGTGCGCAAACTACAACATTCCCGGACTCTCATTCTGGTTGGTACACCACATGGCTGCAACTTTCTGTGGTACCGCATCAAAAGCTATGCCTGTCTCCATCCTTCCTAACCCAGAACCATGGAGAGATCAGACACCCGGACCCAGCTCAGTTCTACCAAGCGATCTGGCTCCTGAGTCCTAGAGTTCGGTTATCTTAACCTTCCCCCTGACTGTATGAGCGTTATGAAAGAAGCTAGACGTCCCATCACTAGATGTGTCTATTAAACATATCATAGGATACTTACTAGACCTCCAAAGATGTGCTTAGCGTACACATCTATTAGACTGACTCTTGCTGCCATTGCAGCATACCTACAAAATAAACAACATCTATCACTTTTTAGAGTACCTGATATAAAGGCTTTTATGGAGGGCATCAAAAGAATAATTCCTCCCAGAGGACCACCTTCACCTGTGTGGAATTTGAACATTGTTCTCACACGGTTAATGGGAACTCCCTTTGAACCTCTACATAAATGTGAACTGCAATTTTTAACTTGGAAAGTTGCTTTCCTAGTAGCTATTACTTCTCTAAGAAGAGTTAGTGAGCTACAAGGATTCACGATTCAAGAACCTTTTCTGCAAATGCATCATAATAAGGTTGTTCTACGAACCAATCCTAAATTCCTTCCAAAAGTCATTATGCCCTTCCATCTCAATCTGTAGAGCTGTCCGTATTCTTCTTGTAGCCCCAGTCGCAGAAAGAGCTCTTCATACCTTAGATGTCAAAAGAGCATTGCTTTACTACATTGAAAGAACACAACCCTTTCGTAAAACTAAACAACTTTTTGTGTCTTTCTCACCACCACAAAAGGCAACGCCATATCAAAATCTGGGATCGTTAGGTGGCTTGTCAAATGCATACAGATTTGCTACCACAAAGCTAAACTTATGTTATCTGTACCTCCAAAAGCCCATTCTACAAGAAAGATAGGGGCTTTAATGGCATTTTTAGGGAACATTCCCTTAGGTGGCATCTGCAAATCAGCTACATGGTCTACCCCGCACACATTTACAAAACACTATTGTGTAGATGTGCAAACTAAACAACAGGTTACTGTGGACCAGGCTGTATTTAAAACACTGTGTACGAGGCATGTGGGCTGCTGAATTCATATCTGTGCATAGATCGCCGCCTAGTGTTGGGTCCGGATGATTGCACATTGTTGTCCTGGAAGAGTCTTCGAAGTATCACGAGATAGGTGGCTCCTCTCTTGGACTACAGTGCGCATGGGCATCCTCTCCATGCTCAGATTGCTTTTTTCCGCCATTGGGTTCGGATGCACTTCCAGCACTCCAAGTTCGGAATCAACAAAAAACTTTCAAAAGGCCTTCGGGTTTCGTCGGTATTGTTAGATATCGGTACAGATAACCTTCTTCTACATTGATTTGCACTCCGGTCGTCGAATCGGGCCATTAGGTCTTCTCGACGCCACGTGGGCCAACGGTCGATGGAACGAAGCCCATTCAAATACTGCCCGCAGTGCAACTCAAAATTCCCGCACACCGATAAACATCCAGTGTGCAACAAATGCTTGTCTCCAAGTCACAATGAAGACAATTGCCTAGCTTGTGCTCAGTTCCAGTCCAAAAAGACGATCCCGAATCGACGGAGAGCAAGGCAAGGAAATGCAGAGGTCGGCACCAGAGCCCGATAATATCTTCAACGACAAAGAAGACCTCATCGACGCCTAAGACTCGGAACAAGAGGGAGATCAATTCTCCGACAACGACTCTGACCATTATATCGACGACCAAGAAGAAATCGTCGATGTCGTAGAGTACGAACAAGATATCGTAGTCGTCGAAGACAACTCGGAAGACGACGAGGGGCGAACCGTGAATTCACCGCCCCATATAGACACTACACCTATATCAGAGACTCGGGTCGAGGCATCGCCATCAGGCCTTAGCCAAGATCAAGATAGTAGTTCTACAGCCCCGCAACGCCCGGCTAAGAACATACAAAAAGAGCCTACTGAGACACGTAATCCAAAGTCGGTTACATTAAAACCAAGACTCATCGACACGACCGTCTTCGGACCGAACGTCGTCGAACCGAAGGTGATAAAACCAAAGGGTGCCGACCCGAAGGCCACAGTTCCATTCACACCTTCGAAGCCAAAGGCCATCGATACAAGCTCGAAACCAAGGGCCGTCGAAACGACCTCAAAGCCAAAGACCCTCGAATTGACCTCGAAGCCAAATGCCGTCGATTCGGCCTCAAAGAGAAAGTCCGGCGAACCGAACAAATCGGGTTCGACTGTTCAAAAAGGAAAGAAGCCAGTCGACGAAAGCAAAAGGGCTACGCCCAAGGTGGTCGTCGAAGCAAAATCGAAACCGAAGGTAGATAACACCAAATCGGTCGAGCCGAAGCCCGTCTAACAAAACAGGGGCATCGGCCCGAAGACGCAGGCTCCAAAAACTCCTAAACAGGTTATCGACCCGACTAAACCGATAGGTCCAAAACCGCTCGTGAAACCTATAAAACACCTCGACCGACAAAACCTGCCGGAAACCCTCCAAAGCCAATACAAGCACCTCAAGCGGTCGAACCAAGCATCGAACCGAAGAAAGTAAAACCAAACACTACGGTGCCAAGACAAAAGACCGTGGAAGAGGAGTTCATCCATCCAGACCCTTCCACAGAGCATCAATCAAAACTATATATTGACCCTAATACTGGCAAAGCGACTGTGTATAAAAGGAAAATAAGACAAGTGCCTGGTGAAGACTTTTCCAAAATTCCACTAAAAAAGAAAAGAGACTTTGCTACCTCTCCTATTCTTTTCCAACCTATCTCTCCTGATATGCCTGCTACTCCATACACACCATACTCACCTGCACACTCTGATTACAACCAAGATCAGGATGCAGATGCTGGTTTTGGGGATATACAAGACCCATATGAGGACCCCAACGCAGATACATGGGGGGTGGAGGTGAGCCAGACAATGAAGGGACTTTACCTATTACAGACCCTACTGTATACCCAGCTAAGCCATCACCCACAGAAGACACAGTGGCTTTTAATTCCCTAATAGACAGAGCTGCAAGCTACCATAACGTAGACATGCATTCTGATGCTATAGAAGAGGACTTTTGTATTTGATACACTAGCAACATCTGTAAGAAGTGTAAAAACTCTCCCCATGTTAAAAGGCGTCTTAAAACACGCTAATGACATCAGCAAGGACACTGCTAGAGCACGTGTCGTCAACCCTAGAATAGAAAAAAAGTATAGGGCGGCACCAGTAGACCTTACATACATCAGGGGGCAACTGCCTTTAGACTCATTGGTGGTGTCCAACGCACGAAAGCGTGCAAATTCACAAACAACTGGAGAGGCTCCTCCTCCTGACAAGGAGTCTAAGATTTTGGAAGCATCAGGCAAGAGGGTAGCAGCTCAAGCAGCAAACTCATGGCGAATAGCCAATACACAGGCCTTACTGGCCAGATACGACAGGGCACACTATGACTCTTTAGAAGGACTTCTCCAACACTTACCCGGGCCTTACAAAGATCAGGCAGATGAACTTATACAGGAGGGAAAGCTCATCACCAATACCTCCATTAAGTGTGCTCTAGACGCGGCAGATACAGCTGCCAGATCTATTAACACAAGCGTACTGCTTAGAAGGCACGCATGGCTTCGTATGTCTGGATTCAAAAATGAAGTACAGGCTACAATTCTTAATCAGCCTATAAATCCAGATTTCATGTTTGGTCCAGCAGTTGACTCAATTCTGGACAAAATCAAAAAGGACACCGAAACGGCAAATTCCATGGGAGCACTTCAGTCACAACAACACCGAGGCTCCTTTCGTTGCTCAAATTACAGAGGAGGAGCGCGAGGTAACACATCGCAGCAATCCTCCACTTACAAAAATAATGCACAGTCCACATACAGTAAAAACACCAACAGGGGTGGATACAGAGGAAATAACACCAAGGGCAGAGGACGTGGAGGCAATTCCAATAGATCCTCCACTAACACCAGACAGTGACTTCTTGGCACTACCCCAGACCATATAACACCAGTCGGGGGAAGACTACAACAATTCCTGCCAGTCTGGTTAAACATCACTACAGACAGGTGGGTGAGGCAAATTATCCAACATGGCTATTGCCTGAAACTAACGTCAACACCGCCCAACTTACCACCCGTACACCGTCCCATGTCACAGGAACATATAACATTACTGCAGCAAGAGGTCATCAGTATGCTACAAAAGGGGGCCATAGAACCAGTCCCACTACAACACCAAGGAATAGGAGTATACTCCGTATACTTCCTCATTCCCAAAAAGGATGGTTCACTCAGACCAATATTAGACCTCAGGCCCCTCAACATGTACATTCTATCAGAGCACTTTCATATGCTCACCCTCCAACAAAGTCTTACCACTGCTTCGCCAGGGAGACTTCCTAGCAACTCTGGATCTCAAAGACGCATACTTTTATATACCAATACACCCTGCTCACAGAAAGTATCTAAGGTTTACCATTTAACGACAGCACTACCAGTTCAAATTCCTCCCGTTCGGTGTAACAACAGCTCCACGAGTGTTCACCAAATGCCTGGCAACAGTGGCGGCACATCTCAGGAGACAACACATTCATGTCTACCCATACCTGGACGATTGGCTAATACAAGCGCCATCAGCCCAGCAATGTGCCAGCCACATGTCAAAGACCATTCTGCTCCTGTACAGCCTAGGCTTCTCGCTCAACTACCCAAAGTCGCACCTTCAACCCTCCCACGTCCAACAGTACCTGGGAGCAACAATAAATACACTAGCAGCAAAAGCATACCCGAACGCAGCACGTACAAACGGAATGCAAACGTTGATCCAAAAGTTCAAGCCCCAGCAGTCATTACCAGCTCGGGTGTTTATGCAACTCATAGGCATGATGGCCTTGTGCATATTCATAGTCCCCCATGCCAGATTACACATGCGTCCGCTTCTAGAGTGCCTAGCAAGGCAGTGGAATCCGGCTCAAGGACAATTAAAAGACGTAGTGTTGGTGACCAGTCGAGCATACAACTCTCTGCATTGGTGGAATCCACAAAACCTTTGCAAAGGTCGACTGTTCCAAGAGCCTGTCCTACAAATAGTGATAACAGCGGACACATCCCTGCTAGGCTGGGGAGCCCATGTCCTGCATTACACAGTTCAGGGACTATGGACCACACAACAGAAAAAAACGCACATCAACCTTCTAGAATTGACGGCGGTCTTTCTAGCCCTAGAAGCATTCAAAACACACTTATGCAACAAGACTGTGTTGATCAGGACGGACAACATGACAGGGATGTATTACATTAAAAAACAAGGAGGAAACTATCCCCACAGCTGTCGCACCTAGCAGAAAGCATGTGGAAGTGGGCCATTCAATGGAACATTTTTCTCATGGCAGAACACCTCCCAGGCAAGGACAATCAAATAGCCGACCTGCTCAGCAGGCACAGTCACCAAATGCACGAATGGGAGATTCACCCCAAGGTCCTCCAACCATTCCTCCGCAAATGGGGACAACCAGAGACAGATCTGTTTGCCACAAGCGAAAACGCAAAATGCCAGTACTTTGCCGCCAGGTTCCCACATCCGCAATCACAAGGCAATGCGATATGGATGAACTGGTCAGGCAAATTTGCGTATGCTTTTCCCCCAGCTCCATTAATACTGCTAGTGGCACGCAAAATACGCCAACATTCACTGACGCTAATCCTAGTTGCTCCCACATGGGCAAGGCAACCATGGTACACAACGTTCCTAGAACTGTGAGTGGTGCCTCATCAAAGACTGAAACTCACACCAAGTTGTCTAACTCAGAACCGTGGCGAAATCCAACACCCAGACCCGCAACAGCTGAACCTAGCGATCTGGCTCCAGAGATCCTAGAGTTTGGATACCTCAACTTGCCTCCAGACTGCATGAATATTATCAAAGAGGCAAGAAAACCCATTACCAGGGCATGTTATGCGTCTAAGTGGAAACGTTTTGTAATTTACTGCAGTAACAACGACATAAACCCACTAAATGCTTCTACACAAAACATCATTTGCTACCTCTTGCAACCAACGTTGCAATTTAGCCTACTCATCCATCAGGATACATCTAGCTGTGTTAGCAGCATATCTCCAAAACAGGCAACACCTTTCACTGTTTAAAGTGCCAGCAATTAAAGCATTTATGGAGGGACTTAAACATGTAATTTCCCCAAGGCACCCAACTTCACCAGTCTGGAATCTAAACCTCGTTTTAACCAGACTTATGGGACTACCTTTTGAGCCACTACACTCATGCGAACTACAATTTCATACTTGGAAGGTAGCTTTCCTTATTGCCATTACTTCACTTAGAAGAGTTAGTGAGCTGCAAGCCCTAACTATTCAGGAACCATTCATTCAAATACATGCAAATAGAGTAGTTCTCAGAACAAACCCCAAATTTATGCCAAAAGTGGTATCCCATTTCCATATAAATCAAACAATAGACCTGCAAGTGTTTTTTTCAAAACCCACAAACAGTTGCTGAAAGGGCCTTGCATACCCTAGATGTCAAAAGGGCTTGGCTTTATTACATAGATAGAACTAAAGCATTTCGAAAGACTAAACAGTTGTTTATTGCTTTCTCACCACAACACAAAGGCAACCCTATCACTAAATCAGGGATAGCCAGATGGATTGTTAAGTGCATTCAAATATGTTAACCAAAGGCAAAACGCACTTTAACTGTTCCCCCTAGGGAGTATTCCACACGCAAACTAGGGACATCCATTGCTTTCCTAGGAAATATTCCGTTACACGAAATCTGTAGAGCAGCCACTTGGTCAACCATACATATATTTACCAAGCACTACTGTGTAGATGTACACTCCAAACAGCAAGCTGCTGTAGGACAGGCTGTTCTCAAAACTCTTTTTCAGACTGCTGCAGCTGGCACAGGCAGCCACCGCTAGGGGAGATACTGCTATACATTCTGTGCACAGATATGTATTCAGTAGCCCACATGCCTCGAACGGAATATGCTACTTACCAGTATACATCTGTTCTTGGCATGTAGGGCTGCTGACATTCATATCGCCCACCCTCCTCCCCGGTGCCTGTCGCAGCTGTAGCATTCACTCTGCATGGACATCCCTTACTGTACTATACTCCATCTCTGCCACAATGGCGAAAAACAATCTGAGCATGGAGAGGATGCCTATGCGCACTGTAGTTCAAGGGAGGAGCCACCTATCTCGTGATACTTTGAAGACTCTTCCAGGACAACAATGTGCAATCATCCGGACCCAACACTAGGCGGCGATCTATGCACAGATATGAATGTCAGCAGCCCTACATGCCAAGAACAAATGCATACTGGTAAGTAGCATATTCCTTCAAACTACTGCAACAAATACGAGTGGTCGCCGCTAACTGAGGGTACTGCTATACAATCTATGCACAGTGTGTAATCTGCAGCTCGTATGCCTCGAACGGAAAATGCTACTTACCAGTATGCATCTGTTCTTGGCATGTAGAGCTGCAGAGTTACACATGCCCACCCGTCTCCCCGGGTACCTTTTTCTGTTCCAGTATTATCTTAATTAGATACAGCCTACATGAGCATCCTTCCTGTTTCTTACAAAGCTCCATCATTTACCTGCTGGCGAAAAACAATCTAAGGATGGAGCTGATGCCCATGCGCACTCTGGTCCAAAGGAGGAGTAGCCTATCCTGTTACTTCCAAAGACTTTTCTGGACAAAAACAAACTGCAAACATCCGGGCCCAACATTAGGTGGCGATCCATGCACATTGTGTAACTCTGCAGCTCTACATGCCAAGAACAGATGCATACTGGTAAGTAGCATTTTCCTTTCCTCCATAGGATAACATGCACTGGTTTTCTGTGGAAAGTTTGTAAGTGTGGAGTTTGAAAAACGAAAGAAATTATTTAAAATTGCATAATCTAACAAAAACAATTTTACTTACCTGTTTTCAGGAAATGTCCCAGATTAGTATCTAGGTATACTACTCTGTGTAAGCCTAGTAATCGCAAAAGTTACTTACCTACTGTTTTACTAGAAAACCTATTCAATTCTATGTACTGCATTTACTAAGTATTGCATTTCTCTGCAGCCATACTGTGAATCAAACCAAAGTGCATATACAAGTATCATTCAAAGTGTATTTCAATTGCATTACTACTCGAAAGCGTTAATGTCCAGCATTAAGAAACTGACAAGCCCTATTCTTATTGCATAAATGAACTTTGATGAAAGTTAAACCTTTAGTAATAAATATTGTGACACTTTTGCTATTGTCTTTTATAGTGTACGCCTTTTTAGGTCTCGGCCTAGCGTACACTACGCAGCAGTGTCGCGCAGCCGACATTTTATGTTTACAGTATGGGGCTTGAACCCATCCCTCTTTTCCATTGGCTGGCTTCCTAAACGGAGGCCAGCCATAGGAGGAGAGGGGCGTCACTCCGTTCAAGACCGGATTTGGGTGTGTGTTTTTGACGTTCTTTCTCTCCTCTTCCCATTGGCTGGAATTTTACATTCCTGCTAATGGGAAGAGGAAAGAACGAAAACCACGCCCCGGTATGCGAAAATGGCGGCGCTTTCTGACGCCATTTCTGCCCGACCGCCGCTGGAAGAAGTCGAGAAGCTGCGGAGTCCTCCGGTGAGTGCTCGCTTTTCTTGCCTCTCTTCCCTGATTGTGCCCTTGTTCTTGCCTCAGGCCCCTCATTGTGCGTCTGCCCCCCCTCGCTGGTTGTGCTTGCTCCCCTGCCCCCTCGTTCGTTGTGCTTGCTGTCCTGCCCCCCCTCGTTGGATGTGCTTGCTGTCCTGCCCCCTCGTACTTGCTGTCCTGCCCCCTCGTTGCTTGTGCTTGCTGTCCTGCCGCCTCGTTGCTTGTGCTTGCTGTCCTGCCCCCTCGTTGCTTGTGCTTGCTGTCCTGCCCCCTCGTTGCGTGTGCCGCCTCGTTGCTTGTGCTTGCTGTCCTGCCCCCTCGTTGCGTGTGCTTGCTGTCCTGCCCCCTCGTTGCGTGTGCTTGCTGTCCTGCCCCCTCGTTGCGTGTGCTTGCTGTCCTGCCCCCTCGTTGCTTGTGCTTGCTGTCCTGCCCCCTCGTTGCTTGTGCTTACTGTCCTGCCCCCTCGTTGCTTGTGCTTACTGTCCTGCCCCCTTGTTGCTTGTGCTTACTGTCCTGCCCCCTCGTTAGTTGTGCTTGCTGTCCTGCCCACCCTCGTTGCTTGTGCTTGCTGTCCTGCCCCCTTGTTGCTGGTGCTTGCTGTCCTGCCTCCTTGTTGCTGGTGCTTGCTGTCCTGCCCCCTCGTTGGTCGTGCTTGCTGTCCTGCCCCCTCGTTGGTCGCGCTTGCTGTCCTGCCCACCCTCGTTGCTCGCGCTTGCTGTCCTGCCCCCTCGTTGCTCGCGCTTGCTGTCCTGCCCCCTCGTTGCTTGTGCTTGCTGTCCTGCCCCCTCGTTGCTCGCGCTTGCTGTCCTGCCCCCTCGTTGCTCGTGATTGCTGTCCTGCCCCCTCGTTGCTTGAGCTTGCTGTCTTGCCCCCTCGTTGCGTGTGCTTGCTGTCCTGCCCCCTCGTTGCTTGTGCTTGCAGTCCTGCCCCCTCGTTGCTTGTGCTTGCTGTCCTGCCCCCTCGTTGCTTGTGCTTGCTCCCCTGCCCCTTCACTGGTTTTGCTTGCTCTCCTGCCCCCCCCCCCCACCTCGCTGGTTGTGCTTGCTCTCCTGCCCCCCCTTGCTGGTTGTGCTTGCTCTCCTGCCCCACCCCTCGCTGGTTGTGCTTGCTCTCCTGCCCCCCCCCCTCGCTGGTTGTGCTTGCTCTCCTGCCCCTCCTCGCTGGTTGTGCTTGCTCTCCTGCCCCCCCCCTCGCTGGTTGTGCTTGCTCTCCTGCCCCCCCCCCACCTCGCTGGTTGTGCTTGCTCTCCTGCCCCCCCGCCCCTCGCTGGTTGTGCTTGCTCTCCTGCACCCCCCACTGGTTGGTTGTGCTTGCCTTCCTGCCCCCCCCTCGTTGGTTGTGCTTGCTCTCCTGCCCCCCTTCGCTGGTTATGTTTGCTCTCCTTCCCCCCTCGTTGCTTGTGCTTGCTGTCCTGCCATCTCGTGCTTGCTGCCCTGCCCCCTCGTTGCTTGTGCTTGTTGTCCTGCCCCCTCGTTGCTTGTGCTTGCTCTCCTGCCCCCCTCCTCGCTTGTTGTGCTTGCTCTCCTGCCCCCACCTCTTCTGTTGTGCTTGCTCTCCTGCCCCACCCGTTGCTTGTGCTTGCTCTCCTGCCCCCTCATTGCTTGTGCTTGCTCTATTGCCCCCTCGTTGCTTGTGCTTGCTCTCTTGCCCCTGCCTTCTCGTTGCTCGTGCTTGCTCTCCTGCCCCTTCTCCCTCGTTGCTTGTGCTTCCTCTCCTGCCCCTTCCCCCTCGTTAGTTGTGCTTGCCCTCCTGACCCCCCCCCTCGTTGGTTGTGCTTGCTCTCCTGCCCTCTCCTCATTGGAAGGGCTTGCTCTCCTGCCCCCACCCCCCTCGCTGGTTGTGCTTGCTCTACTGCCCCCCCTCGCTGGTTGTGCTTGCTCTCCTGCCCCCCCTTCGTTGGTTGTGCTTGCTCTCCTGCCCCCCCACCCTCGTTGGTTGTGCTTGCTGTCCTGCCCCCTCGTTGCTTGTGCTTGCTGTCCTGCCCACTCGTTCATTGTGCTTGCTCTCCTGCCCTGCTATTGGAATTGTAAATGACAATGCCATGTATTTGTTTTAAAAACAAAAACATAAATAAAAATGTCATGAGCAATGCCAATAGCTCTAACTTTAAGAATGCAGAGACAATTGCATTGTAAATGCTTTTTTTTTTTTAACCTAACGACCAATTGTGATATATTCCATTAACTTGAAATGTTGCTCTTTGGACTTTATATTTATTCGTATTTCCAGATTTACAAATATGTATATAATCTTTTATTAATCCTTATATTTTATCAAGCATTAATATGACGTTTGTATGTTACGGTTTTATCTTTATAGGCTACATGTGTTTCCGATAGAAATAAAAAATTAGGTTTATACAGGGCTAATTCTTCCAGTACCAGACGCCTTTTCTTTTTACTATTTAAGCCTGCAACGTTCCAAACTAAGCATTTTACTCAAGACATTTAACTAAAAAAGAAAACCTCAAATACATCCTGTCATTATGCATAGTTAAAACAAGTAGTAAACTAATCTCGAATTTTGTTAGGTACTTTTCCTCCTGTGCTATTTTTTCCAAACAAAACCCCCCCTCCAAACATTGGATCGACTTCTTCAACCCCTTCCGCAATACCAAATACACGTAGATTCTGATAGATACATCTGCCGTGTGGATTCCTCACCTTGTGAATATCCCCCTTGCGTCAGCAACATTCGGAAATTCTTTTTGTAGCTTCGCGCCGACGTGGACGCGGACGTCACAGAGACACGGCTCCGCTCGCGACTCCGCTGACGTCACCAACGCCTATAATAGGCCCACGCCGGCGTGATGACATCAGTTCCCTTTTTTCCGTGTCGTCGACGCTAACGGTTTTCAGGGATCGTACTGTAGCTTTACAGTAACTTTGTTACTATTTACCTGTTATTCTGTTTAACTTTATATTCTTCAAGATGTCGAAGAAGACTGGTTTTAAGGCTTGCGGCGAATGTGGAAAGACTATGTCTATCACCGATCCTCATGATTGCTGTGTCTGGTGTTTAAGCTCCGACCATGACGTCGAGGACTGTGCTTGCTGCAAGAAGATGACTTCGAAGGCGCTAAGAGAAAGAGAGGCGAAACTCCTTGTGGCTAAGCTAAAGAGTAAGAAGGAAAAGAAATCTTCGAAGTCTCGAACAAGTCGTTCAAGATCGTGGTCGAGGTCTCGATCGAGGTCACGCTCGGAGTCGTCTTCAGCTCACGCTTCGAAGTCTTCGAGGAAGAAGCACAAGAAGAGGAGCCATGAGTCACGTCATCGCTCCAGAAAAGACTCTGGTTCGAGACCGAAGTCCCAGGTTAAGCTTCTGAGTAAAGAGGTGGTGGTTTCGGAGTCGGAGCATGTCTCTGTTGGTGAGGCTTCACATCCAGGTTCACCCGAATCTCAGGAGCAGGTCCATTCTCCAGTTCCATCCAATCCTTCTGGTCAGGCGTCCGCCGGCCCGGAGAATGCGGAAAATCCTCCATCCTAATGAGGCCCTTTGTCTGGAGGAGCAGCCTCTGCGGTAGTCTGGGAGTTAGCCCTCTTACGTGCGTTGGACACCACTAGGGAGTCCAGGGGTAGCTTACCTTTTATGTATGTAGGATCTATAGGTGCAGCCCTATATTTATTTTCAATTCTAGGGTTAATGACCCGTGCCCTAGCAGTGTCTTTAAAAATGTCATGTGCATGTTTTCAGACGCACTTTAACATGGGGAGTGTTTTTACATGACTCTCAGATGTTGTGAGTGTATCAAAGAGAAAGTCTTCTTCAATAGCATCAGAGTGCATATCTACGTTATGGTAGGTAGCTGCTCTATCAAGTAAAGAATTAAAGGCCACTGTATCTTCAGTGGGTGATGACTTAGGGCCAGATGTAGGAGCCCTAATACCGATCGGTATTAGGGTTTTCAGATGTAGGGGGCCTATATTTTACCGATTCTGTAAATTTACCGAATCGGTAAATTTACAGAATCGGTAAAATACCGAATCGGTATATTTACCGATTCGGTAAATCCACATGTAGGTGGCACTCCTAAGAGTGCCACAGGCCCTTAAGTATCGGTATTTTACCACCCAATCCTATGGGGGGGTAAAATACCGAATTCAGGTGTGCATGCACATCTGTGCATGCCCACCTGTGCAATGTGACACACAGACATGCCCTTAGGGCATGTCTGTGTGCGACATGGCACACAAGTCCGGAATTGGGGTGCTAGAGGGTGTCAAAGTGACACCCCCTGCACCCTTGCAACATTCGGTATTTACCGATTCGGTAAATACCGAATCGGTATTGCCCATTGATTCCTATGGGCTTTAAGGCCCATAGGAATCAATGGGCAATACCGATTCGGTATTTACCGATTCGGTAAATACCGAATCGGTATTGCCCATTGATTCCTATGGGCTTCAAGGCCCATAGGAATCAATGGGCAATACCGATTCGGTATTTACCGAATCGGTAAATACCGAATGTTACCGATTCGGTAAATCAGATTTTTGATTTACCTACATCTCCCTCCTTCTAATTTACCGATTCATAAATACCGAATCGGTAAAATTCAGTATTTATGAATCAGTAAATTAGATTTACCTACATCTGGCCCTTAGTTGGGTAAACTGCTGGTTCTGTAACGGGCAGAGTCCCCTCATTATCTCGTTCTCCGCCTCTACACCATGGCTGTAGGTTGGGGTCTCCAGTTGGGTTTTGTGGATAACCAAACCCCACATCTGCATCCTGATCTTCACCTGGTTTGTAGTCAGGTGATGCTGGGGCATATGGGGTTGTAGGCATGGCTGGACTGATGGGTTTACAAAGGATAGGAGACGTAGCACAGTCTCGTTTCTTTTTGAGTGGTATTCTAGGAATGCAAATGCTACTTACCAGTATGCATCTGTTCTTGGCATGTAGGGCTGCTGACATTCATATCTGTGCATAGATCGCCGCCTAGTGTTGGGTCCGGATGATTGCACATTGTTGTCCTGGAAGAGTCTTCGAAGTATCACGAGATAGGTGGCTCCTCCCCTGGACTACAGTGCGCATGGGCATCGCCTCCATCCCCAGATTGTTTTTAGCCATTGGCAGAGATGGAGTGAAGTATGTGAGTGATGCCCATGCTAAGAGCATATAAATATATGTAAATGAATACTGCAGCTGCTACAGGCGCAGTGGAGGAGGGCGGGCGATATGAATGTCAGCAGCCCTACATGCCAAGAACAGATGCATACTGGTAAGTAGCATTTGCAGTTCGAGGCATGTGGGCTGCTGAATTCATATCTGTGCATAGAATACATAGCAGTCCCTCCTTTAGCGGCGGCCGCCCGTGCCAGCTGCAGCAGTTTGGAAAAGTGTCTTGAGAACAGCCTGACCAACAGCTGCCTGCTGTTTAGAGTGCACGTCTACACAGTAATGTTTAGTGAAAGAATGTGTGGTAGACCATGTGGCTGCTCTACAAATATCTTCTAAGGGAATGTTACCTAGGAAAGCCATAGAGGCCCCCAACTTTCTGGTGGAGTGGGCTCTTGGTGGAATTGTGAGAGTGCGTTTAGCTTTAGCGTAACAGATCTGAATGCATTTCACGATCCACCTAGCGATCCCAGCTTTGGAGATAGCGTTTCCCTTGTGGTGTGAGGCAAATGCAACAAAAAGTTGCTTGGTCTTACGAAAATCCTTTGTCCTGTCAACGTAGTACATCAAGGCTCTTTTAACATCAAGGGTGTGGAGCATCCGCTCCGCCAGTGACTCTGGGTTCTGAAAAAACACTGGTAACTCAATTGTCTGGTTTATGTGGAATTGAGATACAACCTTGGGTAAGAATTTAGGGTTGGTGCGGAGCACCACCCTGTTAGCGTGTACTTGGAAGAAAGGCTCTTGGATGGTTAGCGCCTGCAACTCGCTGACCCTCCGTAGCGATGTAATTGCTACTAAGAAAGCAACCTTCCAAGTCAGAAACTGAAGCTCACAAGAGTGCAGTGGCTCAAAGGGAGGACCCATCAGCCTTGTAAGAACCACATTGAGGTTCCATTCCGGAGCTGGTGGTGTCCGTGGTGGAATGACTCTTTTGAGTCCTTCCAGAAAAGCCTTGATAGCAGGGACCTTAAAAAGTGATAGGTGTTGCCTATTCTGGAGGTATGCTGCCATCGCAGACAAGTGAATGCGGATGGAAGAGTACGCCAAATTGCATTGGTACAGGTGGAACAGGTAACAAATGATGTTCTGAATGGAAGCATCTAGCGGGTCAATATCATGGGTTACACAGTACATGACAAACCGCTTCCATTTGGCCGCGTAAAAAGCTCTAGTAGTGGGCTTCCTTGCCTCCCGAATGATGTCCATGCAATCGGGGGGAAGATTGAGGTAGCCAAACTCTAGGACTTCAGGAGCCAGATCGCCAGGTTGAGCTGTTGCGGATCTGGGTGCTGAATGTCGCCATGGCTCTGCGTCAGAAGGCTGGGGGTGAGATGAAGCCTTTGATGCGGTAGCGCGGAGAGTTCCAGAAACGTGGTGTACCATGGTTGGCGAGCCCACGTTGGAACAACCAGGATGAGAGTCATCTAGTGCTGCCTGAGTTTGCGTGCCACCAGCGGTATCAGAGGTGCTGGGGGAAAAGCGTACGCAAATCTGCCTGACCAGTTCATCCACATCGCATTGCCCTGCAATTGCGGGTGTGGGAACCTGGCGGCGAAGCTTTGGCATTTTGCGTTCTCCTTTGTGGCGAACAGGTCTATCTCTGGATGACCCCACTTTTGGAAGTACGGTTGGAGTACTGATGGATGTATCTCCCACTCGTGCATTTGGTGGCTGCGCCTGCTGAGCAGGTCCGCCATCTGGTTGTCTTTGCCCGGGAGATGCTCTGCCATGAGGAAGATGTTCCTCTGAATGGCCCACTTCCACATGCTCTGAGCCAGATGAGACAGCTGCGGAGAGTGTGTCCCTCCCTGCTTCTGAATGTAGTACATGGCCGTCATGTTGTCCGTCCGGATCAACACGACCTTGTTGCACAGATGTACTTTGAATGCCTTCAAGGCCATGAAGATTGCCATCAGTTCCAAAACGTTGATGTGCATCTTCCTCTGCTGTAGTGTCCATAGTCCCTGCACCATGTAATGGAGTACATGCGCTCCCCATCCCTGGAGATAAGCGTCCGTTGTCAGGATAATCTGTGGCACAGGCTCCTGGAACGGTCGGCCCTTGCAAAGGTTTTGTGGATTCCACCAATGCAGAGAGTTGTACGCCCGACCGCTCACCAACACTAGGTCTGTCAGTTGCCCATGAGCCTGAGTCCACTGACATGCTAGGCACTCCTGAAGCGGACGCATATGTAGTCTCGCGTGCGGGACGATGGAGATGCAGGAGGCCATCATGCCTATCAACTGCATGAACACCCTCGCTGGAAGAGAGTGCTGAGGTCTGAATCGTTGGATCAGCGTTTGGATACTGGCGATTCTCACTGAGTTTGGCTGCACAGTGGCTGCCAGTGTGTTTATTGTCGCGCCCAGATACTGCCGTACATGGGCGGGTTGGAGATGGGATTTTGGATAGTTCAGCGAGAATCCCAGATCGTGCAGGAGATGAATGGTGCGGGACACGTGGTCGGCGCACTGCTGCTCTGTTTTTGCCTGAATGAGCCAGTCGTCCAGATAAGGATAGACGTGGACGTTCTGGCGTCGTAGATGCGCCGCCACAGTCGCCAGGCACTTTGTAAAGACTCTTGGCGCTGTGGTGACCCCGAACGGTAGAACCCTGAACTGGTAGTGCTGGTCTTGGATCGTGAATCTGAGATACTTCCTGTGGGAAGGATGCAGGGGGATATGAAAGTATGCATCCTTTAGATCCAACGTAGCAAGGAAGTCCCCCTGTTGAAGCAGAGGGAGTACCTGCTGTAACGTGAGCATATGGAAGTGCTCCGAGAGAATATACCAGTTGAGGGGCCGGAGGTCCAGGATGGGCCTGAGGGATCCGTCCTTTTTGGGGATCAGAAAATACAGGGAGTAAACCCCTGTTCCCCTTTCTTGCAGTGGAACGAGCTCTATTGCCCCTTTTTGCAGCATGACTTTGACCTCCTGCTGCAACAAGTGCAAGTGCTCGCCGGACATAGGACGGCTTCTTGGAGGTATGTTTGGTGGAGTGGAAGTAAGTTCCAGACAGTAACCGTACTGGATAAGAGATTTGACCCACCTGTCCGTGGTGATGGATTTCCACGCGGGCAGGAACTGCTGGAGTCTCCCCCCGACCGGTGTTGTGTGGTCGGGGGGCAGTGACAAGGCGTCACTGCTTGTTGGCGGTGGTGGACCTGGAGCTGTTGTTTCCACGTCCCCTGCCCTTGACGTTGTTGCCTCTGTAGCCACCTCTACCCTTGTTGGTGTATGAGGTCTGGGTATTGCTCTTATAGTACTGTGTGGATTGCGATGCCTAACCCCTTGAGGTGCCCCTGGTATTGGAGTGGCGAAAAGAACCACCCGAAACTGCTGAGATTGGAGGGCCCCCATAGACTTAGCAGTGTCTGTGTCTTTCTTCATTTTTTTCAAGTGTCGCATCCACCTCGGGCCAAACAGGTGGTCAGAATTAACTGTTTGGTTCAGTATGGTTGTTTGTATATCTGGTCAAAAGCCTGATATCCGAAGCCATGCATGTCTTCTTAGCAACACACTAGTGTTGATTGCCCTGGAGGCTGTATCAGCCACATTTAGCGCACATTTGATGGAAGCGTTAGTGATTAGCTTGCCCTCCTGAATTAACATCTCCCCAGCCTCCTTGTACTGGTCAGGTAAGTGCTGCAACAGTGTTTCTAGGGTGTCATAGTGAGCCCTATCGTAGCGTGCAAGTAGGGCCTGCGTGTTTGAAATGCGCCAAATGTTAGCTGCCTGCGCAGCAATCCTTTTCCCTGAGGCCTCAAATATTTTCGACTCTTTGTCTGGGGGAGGAGCGTCACCAGTGGTCTGTGAATTCGCCCTCTTCCGAGCGTTGGATACAACCAAAGAGTCCAGTGGCAAGTGTCCCTTGATATATGTTGGATCTGAGGGCGCTGCCTTATACTTTTTGTCAATTCGAGGATTGATGACACGTGCCCGAGTGAGCTCCTTGAAGACCTCCGGCGCATGCTTTAGCACTCCCTTGAGCATTGGCAATGTCTTGATAGACTTCTCGGCCACCGAGAAAGTATCAAACAAAAAATCCACATCCACAGGATCTGAGTGGAGCTCAACATCATGGTTAGCTGCGGCCCTCTCAATCAAAGCGTTGAAGGCTGCAGAGTCCTCCGTCGGTGAGGTTTTTGCCACAAAGAGCTGCGGTTCCTGACCCGACTGCGGGTCGTCTGGGTCGGCTCCGGCCGACCAAGGTTCATGTTCCTCCTCCGGATCCGAGTACGCCGGATAGTTGTACTCGACCTCCTCCTCATCGTCACCCTCCCCCGCGTTGGAACGCGTTGGAGAACGTTCTACGTGTTTGGGAGACGAAGGCTCCATAGGGGCCGAAGTACCCGCCGAGTCCTTCTTGTTTTTGAGAGGAATCCGAAAATGTTCCAACACCGGCTCTGTGGTGATTTTTCGTTTGAGGAGAGACAATTTCCCAGTATTGGCGTCGATGATGACCTCTCGACGCTCTTCCTCTGCGAGTGGCTGGAGTCGATGCTTCGACACCATCAATGACGCTTTGGACGTCGACATCCCCTTCGAGGGCACGTCCGCCCCCTGCTTCGGAGCGAAGGCTTTCGGCGTCGACTTTGGCGGCAGGGTGAAGCGGATAGGCGTTTGCACCTTTGCCGGCTTCGATGCAGTCTTCAGCTTCACGCCCTCCGGTTCGGGAACCACAGCGTCCTTCCGAATCCGTTGCAGGGACTCCGCGACCTTTTTTGTGAAGGCTGGAGAGGGCTTGACCGACTCGAACGATTTTCTCGAGTCGGGAGTCGGGTCGGCTGGAGGCACCGTCTTTGGAGCCGACAATGTGTCATCCTTGGCCCCGACGGCCGGGGCCGGCGCAGCCAGAGCTTTGGAATCGCCTTGACGCTTCTTCGAAGCCTTCTTCGGGTCATCGACCTCGACCATCTTCGGCGCCGACGCAGCCGCGTCAGCCGCCTTCGCCTTCGGCGTCGACCCCGAGGCTTTGGGGTCGGCCATCTTGGCGTGACTCTTCAAGTCGGCCATTTTGACTTTCTTAGATGTTGACGCCTCCAGAGCCTTCAGTCCCACCAGTGGAGCTTTCACTTTCGGTTTCGAAACCGATGGTGTGGATCCCGATGGCTTCACTTTCGTTTTCTTCAACGGGAGTGGCGCATCAGAAATGTCCGTCGCCGGGCCGAGAGGCGGGGCTGCTGGACTAGTAACAAGGTCTTGGGTAAGGCCCGAAGGCGATCCCTCGACCTGGGCCGTATGTTGGGGGTTGACCCCTGAGTCAATTTGAGGGTGCTCTTCCTCTGAGCTATCCCCCACGGTAGCAATGGCCCCATCGTCGTCCCCTACCTCGTCGCCGCCTTCATCAAACTCCTCATCTCCCGCGTCGTAGTCATCTCCCTCCGACGCAAGGCTAGAGTCCGAAACCTGAAAGACATTGTCGTCTTCCACAAATTCTTCGAAGATGTTGTCCGGCGGGGGCGCCGGGGGCGCCGACAACTGGGCCTGGAGTCGTGCGGCCCGACGATGCTTGAGGGTCTTCTTACACCGGAACTTTGAGCAGGCCATACACCTGGCCTCGTCATGGTCCGGTGATAAACACTTGTTGCACACAGGGTGCACGTCGAGGTGTGAATACTTGGAGGTGCACACCGGGCACCTCTTGAACGGAGTTCGTTCCATGTTCAGTAGTCTGGAGCGTCGAGTAGGCCCGTCTGCGCCGACAGCACGCGGAGGGGCAGAAAGCGTTCGGAGCTGAGAAGGAAGACAAACCCGAACGAAAACAATACCGACGCCCAGCCTAAAGACCTTTTGGTCTCAAGTTAGAAAGTTAAACAACTACCGGTCCCGACAGAGGGAACCGAAACACATCCGAACCCAATGGCGGAAAAAAACAATCTGGGGATGGAGGCGATGCCCATGCGCACTGTAGTCCAGGGGAGGAGCCACCTATCTCGTGATACTTCGAAGACTCTTCCAGGACAACAATGTGCAATCATCCGGACCCAACACTAGGCGGCGATCTATGCACAGATATGAATTCAGCAGCCCACATGCCTCGAACAGTCTGCTATTGGCAGAGGCCTTTTCTTTTTTGTGTACACAGTCACTTTGCCAGTTGCTGGGTCAATATACAGCTTTGACTGGTCCTCTGTGGAGGGGTCTAGGTGAATAAGCTCTTCCTCCACAGTCTTTGCTTTGGTGCCGTAGCCTTTGTTTTGCCATATTTTGGGTCTGCAGGTTTATTGGGTTCAACCGCTTTTGGTGGTTGGATGGGTTTTTGATGTTTCTCAACAGTTTTTGTCGGCTGTGTGTCTTTAGCTGGCTTCACCACCTTTTTCGGACCGAGCGGTTTGGTTCGACAGTCTTTTTAGGTGTATGTGGTTTTGGCTTGATGCCTTTTTTCGGTTCGAGGGGCTTCGGCTCTACCGATTTGTTTTTGTCCACAGTAGGTTTCACTTTTGGTTCGACGTTAGTCTTGGGCGTCTGCCTTTTACTTTCGTCGACAGTGTTTTTCCCTTTGTCGATATTTGAGGCTTGTTTGCTCTATTCGACGTGCTTTGGCTTAGAGGTTGATTAGACGTGCTTTTGTTTTGGCGTCGGATCGACGTGTTTGGGCCGCGAGGTGGACTCGACGGCTTTTGGCTTCGAGCTCGACTCGACAGGTTTTGTCTTTGATGTCGACTCAACGGTCTTTGGCTTCGAAGGTTGTGTTGGGACTACGGCCTTCGGCTCGAGGACCTTTTGCTTAACTACGTTTGGATCGACATTTGGTCCGAAGACGGTGTTGTTGACGAGTTTTGGTTTCAATGGAACCGGTGCCGTATGGCTTGTCTCAGAGAACTTTTCGAATATGTTCTTAGCCGGGCGGTACAGCGGGGCTGTAGAACGAAAGTGTTGATCTTGGCTAAAGCCCACTGGCGATGCCTCGACCTGAGTCGATGATATTGGTGTAGTGTCTATATGGGGCGGTGTACTCACGGTTCGCCCCTCGTCGTCATCGAAGTCGTCTTCAACAGCTATGATGTCGTCTTGATCGTATTCCTCGAGATCGACGATTTCTTCGTCCTCTTCAAAGTAATTTTCGGAGTCGTGCTCTTAGTATTGTTCTTCGTCTTGATCTGATTCTTCGGCGCTACCTAGTTCTTCCTCATCGTAGAAGATGTTGTCTGGTTCTGGCGCCGACCTCTGCATTTCTTGCCTTGTTGCCCGTCGATTCCGGATAGTCTTTTTGGACCAGAACTGGGCACAAGCTAGGCAACTATCTTCCTTGTGATCCGGAGATAGGCATTTGTTGCACACGGGATGCTTATCAGTGTGCGGGAACTTTGAGTTGCACTGTGGGCAGTATTTAAATGGACTTCGTTCCATCGACGGTCGGTCCACGTGATGTCGAGAAGGCCTCATGGCCTGATTCGACGACCGGAGTGCAATAGATGTTTCTGAAGTATCTCGGTACCGAGCGCTAAACAATACCGACGAAACCGAAGGCCTTTTGGCCTTTACAGAAGAGTTAGTCCATTCCGAACTTGGAGTGTAGGAAAGTACATCCGAACCCAATGGCGGAAAAAAACAATCTGAGGATGGAGAGGATGCCTATGCGCACTTTAGTCCAAGGGAGGAGCCACCTATCTCGTGATACTTCGAAGACTCTTCCAGGACAACAACATGCAATCATCCGGACCCAACACTAGGCGGTGATCTATGCACAGATATGAATTCAGCAGCCCACATGCATCAAACACAAAGTGCTGGCTTCCACAGCAGCATAGGTGTGCTGGCTGGGCGAGGAGCTGCCGAGAGCAACCTGGGATGGTCTCCCGGAACTGCTTTCTAATGGCCCATGTGCATGTAGGGTGCCCGGGGAAAGGACCAGGCCCCCCAAAGACAAAGCAGCGTGAAAGGCGCAGTTTACAAATTCACTGCCAAATCAGAGAAGCACCCCAAAATGCCTTGCAGCGCTTGCCCACATTCTTTTACAAAAATCCCTGGGTTTGGTTCTGTGGTGGCCCCAGGAGAGCGGGGTCACCACCAAAGGAGCAAGGAAGATGTGGGGGAGCTACAGGAGCAGCATAGCCGCTCTCAGAAGCTTACAAAGACCCCACCCTAAGTTGGCAGGGACTCGCTCTTCGCTTTGGCCGGAGTGGTCGCTCCCAGTGCTCCCTGGAGTGTCCTGGTATCGTTATAGCAGCGCTTTTGTGGATTTTACCTCCTCTGTGCCTCTTATAGCTCTGCCTGGCTGCCGCTTTGCATATAACGCGCTCTGGCTTGTATTTGTACTTTTCAGCTGCTGTGTTAGCGCGTTCTCCCCAAGCGCTCTGTTGTGCTCCCCCCTCCTCCATTTTGTTGGTTGTTGTTCTCTTGGTCAGCCCGCCCCGCCTCCCAGCTGAGTCGCCCTCCCACAGGATACAAACAGCGCCTCCCTACCTGGAAGCGCTGTGACTCGCTCTTCGCTTTGGCCGGAGTGGTCGCTCCCAGTGCTCCCTGGAGTGTCCTGGTATCGTTATAGCAGCGCTTTTGTGGATTTTACCTCCTCTGTGCCTCTTATAGCTCTGCCTGGCTGCCGCTTTGCATATAACGCGCTCTGGCTTGTATTAGTACTTTTCAGCTGCTGTGTTAGCGCGTTCTCCCCAAGCGCTCTGTTGTGCTCCCCCCTCCTCCATTTTGTTGGTTGTTGTTCTCTTGGTCAGCCCGCCCGCCTCCCAGCTGAGTCGCCCTCGCCCATCCCCCTCCACTATCCATATATGACAGTTCTTCCCGCGCGCAGCGTTCACGCGCAGCGACCGCGCCCTATTCGCGCTGAAGGTGCGCCAAAGGTAAGCCCGTCTACGCCCGTCCGCGCCTGGACCGCGCCCAGCGCCAGACCCCCTGCCCCTTGCGCTGCCCAGCCCCCCCGCATTACCTACGATGCCGCCACCCTCCTAGCCCTTAACCCCGGTCGCGCCCCCAACTGCGTCCAAGCCGCCCCTGGACAAACCCATGGACCTTTCTCCTGCTACTCCTGCAAATTCAGCGCCACCGACAACATCTCCGCTACGACCACACCACTGACTCCCGACCCCAACCACCTACAATGCATCCTTCTCAACACCCGATCAGTCCACAGGCACGCCATTGACCTATGGAATCTACTAGACACCATTTCTCCAGACATCGCCTTCCTAACGGAAACATGGATGAACGTTTCCTCCGCACCAGACATCACCATTGCCATCCCTGAAGACTATAAGATCACCCGCAAAGACCTTACCAGCCACACAGGAGGAGGAATCGCTATCGTCCATAAGAAATCCATCCGCATCTCAACCAGCTCGGACGCCAACCTCGCCAACTCCGAACACCTTCACTTCCAGATCCACGTCGACCCCAAAACCACACTCAGAGGCACCCTCCTCTACAGACCACCAGGACCCCGCGCAAAATTCAGTGAAGACATCACGGACTTCGTCACTCCACACGTGCTCCCCTCCAAAGAATACATCCTTCTGGGAGACCTCAACTTTCACCTTGAAAAGATCAACGACCGCAACACCACCACCCTCCTGGACAACCTCGCCAACCTCGGACTTAAACAACTGGTCACTTCCCCCACCCACATCGCAGGTCACACACTCGACCCCATCTTCACCTCCAGCAATCATGTCTCCTTCAGCCACACTACGGATCTCCTCTGGACTGACCACAGCTGCGTTCACTTCACCTACAACAAGCCCAAACCCACCAACCACCTCCAACAAACTCTGCAAAGAAACTGGAACAAAATCTCCACTGACCAGATCTCCTCATCGCTCCTTCTAAACACCCCAGCCCACTCCTCGGACCCAAACCTAGCCGCCGCCAACTTCACCTTATGGTTATCCAACACCGCCGACACCTTAGCACCACTGAAAAAACGTCAAAGCAAACCTGGCAACAAGAAGGCCTCATGGTTCAACGATGATCTTAAGAAGTCCAAGAAACTCTGCCGCACCCTTGAAAAAGCGTGGAAAAAAGACCCAACCACCAGCACCAAGGAAGCCTTCAAAAACGCCACCCGCACTCACCACCAACTAATCCGAAAGGCCAAGAAAACAGCATTCAAGGACCGACTTGACAACAACGCCCACAACAGCAAGGAACTTTTCAACATCGTCAAGGAGTTTTCCAATCCCTCGGCCAACTCCAACGACATCACCCCCTCTCAAGCCCTCTGCGACTCCCTAGCCTCATTCTTCCACAACAAGATTGCAGACATCCACAACAGCTTCGACAACCAACCCGGAGCCCAACCCACCCAACCACATGCTGAACACTCTCCCCCCGCGAACACCCTTAACGACTGGAACCCAATCTCCACTGAGGACACCATCCGCCTAATGAACTCCATCCACTCAGGATCCCCCACAGACCCATGCCCTCACCACATCTTCAACAAAGCAGACTCCGTCATAGCACCGCACCTCCGAGACGTCATCAACTGCTCATTCAACTCCGCCACCTTTCCGGAAAACTGGAAACACGCTGAACTCGCCGCCCTCCTGAAAAAACCCACAGCGGACCCCACCGAACTCAAAAATTACCGCCCCATCTCGCTCCTTCCATTCCCGGCCAAAGTAATCGAGAAAGCTGTCAACAACCAGCTCGCCGCTTTCCTCGAAGCCAACAAATCCCTCGACTCCTCACAATCTGGCTTCCGAGCAAAACACAGCACTGAGACCGCCCTCATCGCAGCAACAGACGACATTCGAACTCTACTGGACAATGGAGACACAGTCGCCCTCATCCTCCTCGACCTCTCTGCAGCATTCGACACAGTCTGCCACAGCACCCTTTTACAACGCCTCAGCAACATCGGAATACATGGAAAAGCACTTGAATGGATCACTTCGTTCCTCACCGGAAGAACCCAGAGAGTCCGCCTACCACCATTCAAGTCCGAGGCCACCGAAGTCATCTGTGGCGTACCACAAGGATCCTCTCTCAGCCCCACCCTCTTCAACGTATACATGAGCCCCCTCGCGACCATCGCCCGCCAACACAACCTCAACATCATCTCTTACGCGGATGACACTCAACTGATCCTTTCTCTCACCAAGGACCCCAGCACCGCCAAAACTAACCTACACGAAGGAATGAAAGAAGTTGCTGAATGGATGAAACACAGCCGTCTGAAACTGAACTCAGATAAAACAGAAGTCCTCATCCTAGGTACATCCCCCTCTGCATGGGACGACTCTTGGTGGCCGGAAGCCCTTGGAAAAGCACCCATCCCGACAGACCACGCACGGAACCTAGGCGTTATCCTGGATTCTTCACTTTCTATGAACAGACAAGTCAGCGCCGTATCCTCATCTTGCTTCAACATTCTTCGCATGCTCAAAAAAACATTTTGATGGATCCCCACCGAAACCAGGAAAACAGTCACCCATGCTCTGGTCACGAGCCGACTGGACTACGGAAACACCCTCTACGCAGGCACTACCGCTAAACTCCAAAAGAAACTCCAACGAATCCAAAACGCCTCAGCCAGAATCATATTAGACATCCCACGCAACGAACACATCTCTGGTCACCTGAAAGACCTCCACTGGCTTCCCGTCAATAAGAGGATCACTTTCCGACTGCTAACCCACGCACACAAATCACTCTACGACATCGGACCAGAATGCCTCAACTCACGACTGTCCTTCTACACCCCCTCCCGCCAACTACGTTCCTCCAGCCAAGCCCTTGCCACTGTACCACGCATCAACAAGACCACCATGGGAGGCAGATCCTTCTCTTACCTGGCTGCTAAAACATGGAACTCACTCCCCACTCACCTTCGCCTCACCCAGAACCACCTAGCTTTCAGAAAGCAACTTAAAACATGGATATTTGACAAGTAATCCTCCCCCCCACTCCTGAGCGCCTTGAGACCCTCTGGGTATGTAGTGCGCTATATAAATTCTCTGACTTGACTTGACTTGACATTAGAAAAATAACCCCTCAAGAGTTTCAAGTATTATTCAAGCTCCTCCGTGTTGCAACTTTTGTTCCATCATTGGGTAAAGGTATGTCCTCTGTAGGCAAAGTTAAGAGTGCAACCAGTTGTGGCCTGCAAATGTCAATGTGAGCTTTTCATATTAAGAGACACTCTCTAGGGGTGAAAGGTGGTAGCTACTTCTGCATTTCGTAAAAGTGCTTTTGTTTTCTATGTACTATGTGTAAAAGGCAGTATTTTTAGAATAAAAGTGTTGATGCTGCAAACATCCTCTAGCGGGGAGTACAATAGTTGCATAAATGTTGTGATTATAATTGTGTTGCCCTCAGAGACTATGCTAAAAGTGCTATTTTATGCTAAAAGTAACTTTGATGACACAAATCACCTACATGTGCACAAACATTCTCATGTGAATGCTTTGATGAAGTAATGATGTTGACAACCACTCATATGCCAAGTAAACATGCTTTATTGACCATATTAAGTGCAATCTCATTCAAAGTGATATTCCATTACAGCATTTCTAATACAAGTTAATGTTCTGACATGATGTGTTGCTCTAGACTTCACTTTGGGAGGAGTAAGCATGATTAAGCAAGGTCATCTCAAATTATGTCCATCAGCTTATGTAGATTTGTAAATTGCTGCATAGTATTTAGTAGAATTTAATACAATTATTTCCATCAGCTTATGCATATTTGTAAATTGCTGCATAGTATTTAGTAGTGTGTGTGTAATAAAAGTACTTTTTCCTTTACAAAAGAAAAAGCACAGACTGGACAATTTATTGACGTTTATTATTGTATTTTTGTGAATGGAGGTTACTAGCCCACACCACCTATCTTGAGTAAGCCTTGAACTGCTCTGCAACGCTACCCTATGAGAGTCAAGCGCCACAATGGGATGTTTGGTTCTCTCTGGTGGACAAATGGAGATCCATTACTTGTGCCGGCCACACAACGAATTATCCATTTTCCTACAGCAAGGTCTTCACCTTCTTGCAATACTCAAGGAGAGAGGGGAAGGCTCAGATATGTATTGGGAGGTCATTTCACGATTAGAAGTAATGTAAGAGAATGCTCTACCACCGGTTTTCTTCTTGAGTATGTGTGGGATGTCTGCGAGAAGTCGCTCGATGGATCGGAAGTGTCTGGAAGGAGGGCGGAAGGAGAGGTAGCTTTCGGCTTTGCGGGCCTGTGTTGTGAACGGCTTTGAAAGTGTGGATGCTAGTGTATTGGGAGCTAGTGGAGCTCCCTCAGGTGGGGTGTGATGCGAGTGCTGCTTGGCAGGTTGGAGATGAGTGGCTGTCATGTACTGGTTGGTTGGTAGTCTTCTAGTGAGTTACTTGGTGATTCCAGTGAGTATAAAAGGTATTCCCGTTGTCCAGTCCGATGGTAATGAGGGCGTAGGCAAATGTTTCCTTGGTGTTGCTTGGGAGCCATTTAAAGAGTTTCTTTAGCGTCCTCAATGTGTGGAAGCATGATGCGGTGAAATCGTCAATTTGTGTGAACCAGCCGCGGCCCATGCAGGTAAGGAGCCGGATTTCGATGGCTGATGACTAGGGAAAATGAAAACAATTATTTTACCTCCTCGTTTGTTGAAATCCACTCAGCCACACCGCTCTTAACTGCACCAGCCGCGGCTGGTGTGGACACATCCAGCTTGTTGTTGATTAAGATCTAGATGACATGTGAGGGTGAAGGGTGGTAGTATGCCCAAGGTCGGTAGGCCACCCACCAGGTGGCACTGCATAGTGTGGTGGTATTTCCAAAGATAACTTTTTTCTTGTCTTTGTCTAGGCATGGACTTTGGTCATGCTAGTTTGTGAACTTGTTCCTAGTGTTGGGAGTTTAATCTCAGAAGGACAGTACGTTACATGTTATCAGCGCAGAAGAGTATGTCGATATTGTAGGTGCGGATGACGATGGCCAGTGGGGTCATGTCAATGTTAAAGAGGGTGGGGCTGAGGGATGATCCTTGGGACACTCCGCATTAGAACTTCTAGGATTTCCAGGAGTATGGCGCCAAGCTGACAGTCCACCTGAAAGGAGCAGATCCAGCGGAGGGCAGTTCTTTGAATGACAATTTTATGTAGGCTTCTAATGAGAATGTGAAGTGATACTGTGTCGAAAGCCGCTGAGACATCCAGTAAGGTAAGAACGGCGATCTCTCCCTAATCCATGATCTTGCAGATGTTTGTGGTTGTGATGACAGCCATTTCCATGCTGTATTTGGGTCTGAATCTGGACTATGTGGGATTAATGAGCTGCCGGTTCTATTCCTAAGCACTATCAGGATATTTTTGATCTGCTTATTGAGGAGTCTCTGGACCTGCTCTTTGTAACTGAAACCTGGTTTAGCCCTTCCTCCAATCCAGCTGTGGAAATGACTATCCCTAATGAGTTTAAAATATTTTGAGCCGGCCGCAAAGCAGGGTGGTGCGGGGGTGTTTCCTTGATTGTGAGGGAAGAGTGGGAATGTCAATGCAGTGAACTGACTGATTCCTCAGACATTGAATCCCTAGACTTTTGCATCAAAATTTACCCTCACTACTGCTTGAGTGGGATACTGCTATATCGTCCCCCTGGACCTGCTGGTCCCTTTCCCAAATTGCTTGCCGACTGGAACATGCCCAGAGCCATGAGATATCCGCACTTTCCTCTTCTAGGTGACTGTAACATCCACATCGATAACACCAACGAGAGTGACACACATGACTTTCTAGCTGTGATACAATAGTCTTCACTCAAACAATATGTGTCTGCCCCAACTCACTGCAGTGGTCACACGCTTGATATAATTTGCTCTAGTTTGCCTCTGATACAGTCTCCCCCTCTACCAGTCAATTGGTCTGACCATTATTGGATTCCTTTTTCCTGGCAGATCTCCAAAGGTCATCCCTCTCTCAGGCCTCGCTTCAATTGTCGTAGTAGGGTACCTCCTTAAATAGAGCCTGCTGCATTCTGTCTAGCTTTAGCAGAATGTCCGCCATCGCTCCCTGCTGATCTTGTTCTTGCATAATTTAACAGTTCGATTGAGAAGGTGGTGATCAATCTCTCTCCACAAGCCACACCTAGACACTGTAATGCCCTACTGCCTAAACCATGGTTCTCGCCCCTGCTTAAAATTCTGAAGCAACATTGTAAAAGGTGAGAAAGAAAATGGAGACAAGATTCTGATTCTGATGCAAAGACTAAATTAAAAATGGCCCAAAAGGCCTACTATGCGGCCATTAGTTTGGCCCAGCGGACCTACTACACTGACTACATTGCCCAGTCTAGTAATAATCTTACAGAGTTCTTCAGCATTGTAAAAAGCCTCACTTCTCCTAATGCAATAAACATGGCCCATACCCCTTCTCTCGAATGGTGTGAAACCTTTCCACTTTTTTTTTTAACAATAAGGTCAGGGCATTGCAATCGCATTTTCAAAACTCAGATAGCCAGCCTTCTCAGCTGTCCCACGATTATCTTTCTGGCTCCACTACCTGTGTTAACTTTTCGGTATTTGAACCTGTATCTCTGCCAGACTCCCTGGCTGCCTTATCCTGCCTTAAATCATGCTCCCCTCATGAGCCTTGCCCTGCAAAAATTATGGCTACAGCTGCTGTTAATCCTTTTCTGAATCAGATAATTAATATTTCACTTTCACTAGCATTCGATCCTACTGACTGGAAAAAGGTGTTGCTTGTTCATCTCATAAAAAACGACTCTGGACTCTTACAGCTAGCGTCCCAACTCGCTGCTTATTGATATTACAAAAGTTTGTGAAAAAAAGGTCAACAAGCAGCTTACATCCTTTATTGAACAGCAAGGTCTTCTCCACCCTGCCCAATAGGGCTTCAGGGCCACATACAGTACTGAGTCTGCCCTTGTGGAAGTAGCGGTGGCTATCCGTGACACTTTGGATGCTAGGGACAGGGCTGTCTTGGTCCTGCTGGACCTCTCGGCTGCTTTTGATACTATCCCCCATACACGTCTCCTTGCCAGTCTACAAAAGTAGGGCATCATCAGTACTGCTTGGGAGTGGTTAAAATCCTTCTTGGAAAAAAAAAAAACAAGTTTGGATTCCCCGTTTTATGTCAACATCTCAAGCTCTGCTGACAGGTGTTCCTCAGGGGTCTATTCTTAGTCCTTTGCTATTCAATCTCTATATGTCCCCTCTTATTGAGCTGGCTGAGGCCCTGGGTGCCCAAGTGGTTGTCTATGCAGATACGCAACTTTTGGTTACATGAGGCAGTCAAGGCCTGCCTGTCTGCGGTATTCAGCTGGTTTGTGTCAGCTCAGCTAAAATGTAACAGAGACAAAACTGATATTCTCTTCTTTGGAGAGTTTTCCCCATTTTTCTGGCATAATTTCTGGTCGACTGATTCCCCCTGTTCTTCTCCTTCTGGCCATACTGTGAAAAATCTTGGCATCTGGTTTGATGAGAAACTTAGTTTTGGTAACCAGATTGGCAAACTCACTAGCACTTGCTTTGGTATTTTAAAACTTCTCTGCAGATTTTTGCCATTATTGCCTCTCTCTGCTACATAAATGGTTATCCGTGCTTTGGTTACCTCTCGCATAGATTATGCGAATGCACTTTAAGTTGGTCTGCCGGGTTATCTTTTGGACAAATTACAGGTTGTTTAGAATGCAGCTGCTCGTTTTCTACTGAATCTTCCTAAGCCCTCCAGTGTTAGGCATCACTTGCGTAACACAATGGCTGCCAGTTAAAGCTAGGAAAATGTTCAAGACTGTGACCATTGCTCATGCTGCACTTTACGAGTATGTCCCTGCCTATCTCTGGAAATGTTTTCAGTTCTATTTCCCTGGTCAGTGTCTTCGTTCCTTGAATATGCTTCTAGTATCTGTTCAAAGGTTTCGTTTAAAAACGTAAGAGCGGCAGCTCTCTGTCCTACCTTGCAACAACTTACTGGAATTCCCTCCCTCTGGATCTACGTAACCTTAAGAATCCTTATCAGTTTAGGAAAAAGCTCAAAACTTTTTTGTTCAATTAGCCTCTGTTCTAGTTTATTCTGCTTTGGTTTCCCTCTGATATTTGGGGTCGCACCGAGACACTCTACTGAGTAGCTGTGCACGCTACAAATCCCTTAAACTAAACTAAACAGGTGGTTGATGAAGTGGTTGCTGTGTCGCCTGTTGAGGACCTTCAAGGACCTTCACTAGGTAGGGTAGGAGGAAAACTGGTCACCAGTTGGAGAGTCTATGGAGGGTTTATATTTAGTAGGGTGGTGATCGTGGCATGTTTCCAATATTCCAGCACGGTGGCTGAGTTGATGGAAGCGTTGAGGGTGGGGGTGAGGACTTGTCCAATGTGAGGATGGAGAGGAGGTTATATCGGAAAACAATAAATCTGTCAGTGAGGGTGTAAAGTGACTGGTATACTTGACAGAAATTAGCCCCTTTAGCCATTGGGTTGCATAGCTCTTAGTCCTATTAAATCTGTTTTAAAAAAAATACAGTTAATCTCTTTAAAAAAAAAAAGTGTTATGGGTTCCCAAACCAAGATATAGATATTCAGTATCCATTATTTCAGTGAAGAGACTAGGATTGGAAATACTGGCAACTGAAAAAGTTTGCTTCACAAAATGACCCGGCCCATAAACACTAATTTGATCTACTTTTATAGCCATTTTCATAGAGTTACAAAAAAGAGAAGTACGTGTGTGAAAGGCTTTAAGTAGAAAAAGAAGGTTAAGTGTAGTTTACACAACTGAGAAATAAGAAAACTGAGACTAACCTTCATCACCTTCCTCCCGGATACGTTTCAGCTTCTTGCGACTGTGTTTGGCTGCATTCTGCATTTTCGGGATGTCTCGACCATAGTACAACAGAAAGTGGTTGTAGACATCGTTCAGCTCCTCGGTGGATTGAACATCCTTTAGCCTAGAATGAGACGAGTGATGTGATAGGTCAGTACCTGAATAAAGTTGTAATCTGATGTGAACAATTATCAGTAAATATGAGACGGGCAGTGTTATGCCTTTGAGAAATTTTAGATGAGTAAATGATTACTGGACAGTATCCAGTGTGGGTACAGTTAAGCACAGATATCCCGGGCCACATTGCCTCCTTGACTTAAATGCTTTAACCACATGGCTGCTGCCATGATTTTCCCCGTATGCTGGAAATTGCTCTTTTGCTGCAGATATGACGAGCTCAGCTCGTCATCAGCACACGACACCCGTGGGTGATGACGAGCTGAGCTCGTCATCAGCAGCGAAAGGGTTAAAGGCATAAACCAGGATGTGAAAAAATGTATGTAGGAAGCTGGCTCTTTATATAGTGGACCAAAACAAGGTACACTGTGTAAAGTGTCCCGGCAATCCCCAATTGGTTTACGGAAGCACAAAAAATAACCCAAATGCTCTCTTCCGGTATAGTGGGCGAGCAGTTAGGCTTATCAGAGGATATTGCTAAGCATTTGTTTTACTCTGAGGCAAAAATAAATGAAACACACAAGAATATATCGAGATCAGTTTAGAAAAATAACTCATTTGTTTTTTACATTTTTATACCAAGAACTACTTTTGCAGTTATTAATTTTTACAGGTAAGTAAAAGAGTTCAATATCATGTGTCTTTACGAAGTAATACTTTCTCATGGAAGAAAGGGCCTATGTTGCATACAGTTATTTGCGATCAGTTTCTAGGGGGGGGGGGGGGGGGGAGGTCTCCTTCGCATTTGGGGTTGTAGGAGATCAAGGTTTAAAGTACCTCAAGCAGTTATTTGTTGCCTGCACTGGAGTGTCTGGGTGCAGAGCTGCTCCTCAGGTTGGTAGCTGTGCACGCTACGCACGTGGAAAGAAGGGGGCTAGTTAGAAACCAGCTGGAGATGAGAAACTTGAGATCAAGTAAGGGAGCTCTCAATGGGGAGCTCGGGTCACACGGGTCCTGCAGACAAGGGGGCACAGCAGGTTCGTTGGTGACCAGACTGGGGCACTGGGGTGCACAGTGGAAAAGTCGGCTGGGCTCTTTGCATCCTAGGGCCTGAGGTTGTTGGTCGTCACCGGTAGAGGGTGCAAAATCAGGACAGCTTGGCCACTCTGGAAGTGGGTCTCTGGGGTGATGACATCCCTCTATGGCTGCTTCGTCTCAGTGCAGAAGGAGTCCAGATTGGAATCTCACAGGAGCTGTTTGCTGCAAGGGGTCTGGTTCCCCAGCTATTGGTCCTATGCAGCTCCAGTTGGTCCAGATGTTCTCTCACTTGGGGGGTGGGAGTGGGAGTGGGGCATATCGGACCTTGAGGACCACATGGTCCTCTTCCTGAGGGGCTGCTGCATCAGGCTCACTAGGGAGCGGCAACTCAGTAGACAGGAAGGTGGTCCGCTGCAGGACGAGACGCTGGTCACAATTGTCGCAACTTGGTGCAGACAGGTCGTGTTTGTCGTTAAAAGTCTACAGCAATCTTCAGTTCTCACTTTTTCTCACAGCTCCTCTTTGTCCTCTCTACTTGATCGATCGACTCCAAGTTCCTACTGTCAGGGGTGCCACCTAAATACTCAATCTAGAGGCCTTACAGGGAATGACTGGTATTATCCAATGAGCTACTTGCCTTTAAGGTATCTACATCCACTATATGATCACTTCATGTGGCAAGTGGGCATAACTCTGACCCAGAGAGCCTAATTCCACCAAACCAGAGATGGTGCGATTCTAAAAGTCGCATTCACTTCAGGTAGCCCAATTTAAGGGTGGTAGTGGTCTGAGCAGGGAACATTCCTCCTGACAAGCTCAATGGGCCCGGGCAGGGGGTGGCATTTGCCATATCTGGTCAAGTCTTGTGTCGCATATCAAAGGTGGCAGAAGCCTATGAGGCCTCCTGCCATGATATGCTGATTACGTAGTGTGAGAAAGTGCCCTCTTTCTTGCATGGTATGCCCCCACTTTTTGCTGAATTGTGGATGTACTTTGACTGAGTGTGCCTTGGGCTCCTGCTAATCAGGTACCCAGGGCCTATGTTCCTTCCCTAAAACTGCATTGAAGCCTAAACCCAATTGGCATCTCTGGGCACAGGTCAGCCCCTGGTAAATGGTACCACAGGCAACCAGGGCATTGTGACCAGAGAAGGACTCGAAGGGCCGCAGCACTTATTGTGCCACCCTTAGAGGCCTTGTACCCAGACACTCGCACACTGCCTTTGCAGGCTGGTTGTCTTGGTGCAGAACAAAGTGAAGAGTCGACATGGTACACATCCCTGTGTGCCCTGCCCACAAACCACTGCCCTGGCATACAGTCACCCATCTATTTGGGTGCCCAGTGCCAGTGGTGAGGGTACGGGTGCATGAGACCTGTACCCCTACAGTGGCCAAGTCCATTTTTGGGCACTGTAAGTGCAGTGCTGCCATTAAGAGGATATGGTGCTGGGAGGTCGTCATCACAAACTCCACAACACCATCATGGCTACACTGAACACTGGGAAGTTTGGTAACAAACTTCTCAGCACATTAAACCCACACTAAATTGATACTTGTATAGCGCACTACTCACCCGCAAGGGTCTCAAGGCGCTTGTACGAATACCGCTGTGGAACCCATCCTGGCTTTCCCTGTGAGGCGTCCACTCCTGGGCACCCCAAGGTGGAAGTCAGGCATCCTTAGCCTTGTGGGGGCCGTTGTGGAGATTAAGCAAGCTATTGCCCAGAGTTGCAGAGTGGGACTCCATGATTGGAATAGGCACCGAGGCGAGAATTATCAGGTCCGTGGAATTTTGAGCCCAAGACCCGCCGAGGCGGGGAATTGAATCCTGGTCCCGGGCTAGACCTCTGCATCAGGGTTTGCCGCTCTAACCATTGAGCCACACTTCTCCAGTACCAGTGTGGGATTTAATGTAAAATGCACCATCTTAGAGATGCCTCCCTGAAACCCGTCCAACTCCTAGTGACCTGACTGAGTGGCTGCTTAGGCGGCCACCAAGACATGTTTCTGGACCCCTGGGTCGAAAGCTTGCTGATCTAGGGGCCTGAAACAATGCACATCCTGGGACGAGGTGCCAAGCTTCCTCCCCCAGGGTGGACGAGGTTCACGAAGGAAAAGCTTCAAAGGCATACCGCCTTTGTGAGCCTCTCCAGACTATTTGCTGCTTTCAGCAACTGGTCCCCACTGGTTTTAACCCCCACTTTGGGTGGGAGAACCAGAGGGAAAAAATATTGAGAAAGAGGGGTGTGCCCTAAGGTGTGGGAGGCGAGGTTAAGTACAACCTTGAGTCTACGCCATCTTGAGGATGGGGGGGACCCAGCTCAGATCAAGACAAGAAAGAAGATAAGAACAAGGACTGAAGAGCCATGCAGAGCTAACAAGAGGACAACGCTCACTGACTTGTCCCTAGCCCTACCGGCCTGTCTCCCCCTCGAACCTGCTCCTGCGAAATCCCGGTATGTCCTGCAGCCAGCCAGCTCAGGAAACCCAGAGGACCTGCATGCCTTCACTTCTGAAGACTGCACCTCCTGTGAACACCGGATTTGTTCAAACATCAACCTCTGGAAGCAGCCAAAAAACACTAATCCACCCCACTCTGCATCCGCCGAAACCGGCCTGTAAGAAAGTGGCTCTATATATACTGGACCAAAGTAAGGTACAGTGTGGGTATAGAGTCCCCAGTCTCCAGAGGTACGGCAGACGTTCTAGTTAGATTATAACCTTACTCTCCAAAATGGTAGCTTGGTCGAGCAGTAAGGCAGTATCAGAGGACAGTGTAAAGCATTTTTTGTACACACTCAGTCAGTAAATGGTCTCACACACTAAGAACTGAACTCTAGGCCAATTGTTTTATATCAAAAGATATAGTTGTTTTATTTTAGAACCAACAAACATCAAAATATACTTTTCTCAATATGAGTGACTTTAGGTAATTACTTTGCAAATGGGCAATAGACTTTGTAAGTACAATAGCTACAGTGGTTGCAATAGGCAACACAATTTCAAACACAATTTACCAGTGAGCTCAATGGGTTTTTCTAGATAAATACAATTGATTACTTTAAGGATTACTTTTCTAACCGCAGGACTGGATCCTAGATTCTGTCCCGGGACATGAGCTGTAAACAGTCAAGTAAAAGTGTTTTGGTTACAGTATTGATTTTTAAAGAATATATTTGTATTTTGAAAGTAGACACTTGGAAACTTTTCAGTGAAAACCAAGCAATGTTATCCTATGGGAGGAAATGTAAGTTACTGGTAGGTACAGTTATAATTACTTTTTCGGTTCAGTACTGGGCTAAACGGTACAGTACTGGCTTCTCTCCTGATCACAGGCGGGTAATCCGGATTTAGTTATTCAGCTGATTTTAGGTGAATATTTTAAAGTTTCAAAACTCCACACTTAGAAGAAATTTCAAGTGAAACCAGTCAATGTTAACCTCTGGGTAAGTACTCGACTGGTAGAGTTAAGGTTCTGGGCATAGACTCAAGGGTCTCCCAGGGTCGGAAAGGTACAGTTGTTACACCCTCAGCGGCACAGGAGCAGCCGGGTGCAGAGAGAGTAGGCCCAATGCAATCCAATAGATGGTAGGGGGCCTTTGGTTGATGGCTGCAGGCAACGCGGTTGTGGGAGCTGAGCTCCAGGTCAAGTGGGGAAGTAAAGTAGAGTAGTAGTTGCATTTCCAGCGGCACTCGGACGGCTGGGTGCAGGGTGCTTTTGAGCCGTCAGGCACTCAATGTTCTCCAATGGGAAAGTTAAAAAGTGAACAAAGGATGCATACCCGGGGTCGGAGATACTTCAGGTGCGACCACCACTTCGAGAGGTAAGTTGGGATCTTGGAGAAGAGGTAGGTACCCCAAAGGAAGGCACGGGAGCCGCTGGGTGCAGGGGTGTCTTTTGGTGTTGGGAAATCTTACCTCAGCTGGTCGCGGTTAGAGGGGCCTCTGGTTGTGAGGATGCAGGCATCGTCTGGTTCGTCGAGGAGGGTCTTTGTGCACTGGACTTCGGGTCCCGGTCGCCGGAGGGACGTCCTCGTGGTCTTGGATCACTCTGGCACACCCGGGCTCGGCGGGTGCAGAGTGGGCTGGATTCGCAGTTCCTGGCTGGCACCAGCGGTATTGTTGTTTGAGCAGAACCACTGCTCGCGTGAGTCCCAATCTTTTGGAAGTTTCAAGGCAGGCAGTTCCTACGGGGTTTTCAAGGTTGCTGTCCGAAGGAGAAGCCGGAGTTTCGCAGGAGCAGGTTCAAAGATCAACAGGCCTGTAGGGTTCTGGGGCCAAGTCAGTGGGTGTTGTCCTCTTGTTAGCAGCTGCACGGCAGGTCTTCGCGTTTCTTCTTCTTGTTGCAATTGGAATCTGAGGAAGGAAGGTTCACGGTGTCACTAAATACAAAATTTAGGGGCGTTACAGGTAGGGCAAGGGCAGGGACCAATGGGTCCCTGTCCTGGGGTGAGTACACCCCCTAGCCTGCTCCTCTCCTGTGGGAGGCGGGGCAGGAGCCTAGCTGTGATTGGGCAGGGCTTCCCATCCTCAAGATGGCCGGAGAACGGAGTCATGCTTCACCTCACCTCTCCCACCTGAGGAGTGGAGTTGGCATAGGCTGGCACACACCTTTTCTTCACTTAGGGTACCATTCACTAGGGGCTGACAGGTGGCCAGAGGTGGGTTTTAGTTACAACACAGTTTTTAGGGAAGGAACACAGGCCCTGGGCACCTCCTTGGCAGGAGCCCAGGGCACACTCAGTCAAAGCACATTAGAAATTCAGCAAAAAGTGGGGGCATAGCCTGCAAGAAAGATTGCACTTTCTCACAATGATATCCTATGGAGGAAAAGAAAATGCTACTTACCATTATGCATCTGTTCTTGGCATGTAGGGCTGCAGAATCACACACTATTGCATAGATCACCATCTGGTGGTGGGCCCGGATGATTAAACTTTGTTTTTGTCATGGAAGAGTCTTAGTCTGTTGGATGACTCCTCCTGTAGATCGTAGTGCGCATGGGCATCGACTCCACCTTCAGATTGTTTTCGCCATTGGGCAAATGATGGAGTTGTAGGAGTATAGATAAGGATGTCCATGTATTGTGTATCTATTTAAGATATTACAGGAACAGATATAGGTAGCCGGGGAAGCGGGTGGGTGTGTGTTATTCTGCAGCCCTACATGCCAAGAACAGATGCATACTGGTAAGTAGCATTTTCAGTTCGAGGCATATGGGCTGCAGACCACACACTATTGCATCGATTGCACAGCAGTTTTCTCCCTTAGCGGCGACCACCCGTATCTGTGGCAGTAGTTTGAAATAATGTTTTGAGTACAGCCTGGCCCACAGTAGCTTGTTGTTATGCCTGCACATCTACACAATAGTGTTTTGTAAATGTGTGCGGTGAAGACCATGTAGCTGCTTTACATATATCATGTAATGGTATATTTCCTAGGAATGCCATAGATGCCCCTAATTTGCGGGTAGAATGAGTCCTAGGGGGAATTGATAGAGCGCATTTTGCCTTCTGGTAACTGATTTGAATACACTTAACAATCCACCTTGCAATGCCTGATTTTGAGATGGTGTCCTTTTCTCCTCCACACAAAGGCAATCCTAACAGTTGTTTTGTTTTACAAAATGGTTTAATCCTATCAATGTAGTAGAGGAGTGTTCTTTTTACATCTAATGTGTGTAGAGCTCTTTCTGCAACTGTCTGTGGCTGGGCAACTCAATAGATTGGTTGAGGTGAACTGGTGAAATGAGTTTTGGCAGAAATTTCGGATTGGTCTTAAGAACCACTTTGTTGTGATGTGGTTGTATAAATGATTCTTTAATTGTTAATGCCTGAATCTCACTTACTCTTCTGAGTGAGGTAATAGCAACTAAAAAAGACACTTTCCATGTAAGGAACTGTAACTCACACTTATGTAATGGTTCAAATGGAGAGCCCATAAGTCTAGTGAGAACAATATTTAAATTCCATACCGGAGAGGGTTGTATTCTGGGAGGAATTAATCTTTTTAATCCTTCCATAAACGCTTTGATGGCAGGCACTCTAAACAATGACAAATGTTGTCTGTTTTGAACATAAGCTGCTATAGCAGCAAGATGTAATCGGATTAAGGAGTACGCTAAATTACATCTATGCAGATGGAGTAGGTAGCACATGATGTTTTGTATAGAAACATCTAATGGGTTAATGTTGTTATTTGTGCAATACACAACAAACCTTTTCTACTTGGCTGCGAAGCATGCTCTAGTGGTGGGGCGCCTTGCTTCTTTTATGACATTCATACAATCAGGCGGAAGATTGAGGTATCCGAATTATAAGACCTCACGAGCCAAATTGCTAGATTGAGCTGCATTGGGTCTGGATGCATGATCTCTCCATGGTTCTGTGTTAGTAGATGTGGAGAGTGTTTCAATTTTTGATATGGTACTACTGATAACTGAAGTAGTGTGGCTCACTGGTTAGAGGCGGCAGACTCGAGAGCAGAGGACGGCCCGGGACCAGGGTTCGATTCCCGGCGTGGCAGGTTTCTGGACCAGGGTCAGCGGACTCGATAATTCTCTCGCCTCGGTGCCCACTCTGATCAGCGATCACACTCGGCAACTCTGGGCATTAGCTTGCCTCATCTTCACTAACGGCCCCACCAGACCGCCGGGGATGCCTGGTCTCACCCTGGAGATACCCATTAAGGGACCATCTCTCAGGGAAGCCAGGAAGGGTTTCGCAGCGGTCGAAGCGCCTTGGGACCCTACGGGTAAGTAGTGCGCTATATAAATGCCAATACATTTACATTTACCCGGGTTGTCTTGCCCACCTTGGGCGTACCCCTAATGGAATTAGCGGGAGAGGTGGAAAAGAGAACGGAAATTTGTTTGACCAGCTCATACATACTGCATTGCCTTCGGACAATAGGTGTGGGTATCTGGCGGCGAAGCATGGGCATTTGGAGTTTCGGTGTGTGGCAAACAGATCTATCTCTGGCTGTCCCCACTTGTGAAAGAATGGTTGAAGAAACTGGGGATGAAGTTGCCACTCGTGTATCTGTTGTCTTTGACGACCTAACAGATCTGCAACTTGATTGTGAACTCCTGGTAGATGTTCTGCCAACAGAAAGATATTTTGAGGAATGGCCCACCGCCATATGCTCTGCGCCAGCCGGGAGAGTTGTATGGAGTGTGTTCCTCCTTGTTTTTGGATGTAATACATGGCCGTCATATTGTCTGTACGGACTAGTACAGCCTTTGTTGATAGGTAATGTTGAAATGATTTTAGGGCTAGGAAAATCGCCAACAACTCCAGATGATTTATGTGGAGTAACTTTTGTTTCGGTGTCCATGTACCTTGTACTGTGTGTTTCTCTAAATGCGCTCGCCATCCTGTGAGATAGGAGTCTGTGGTTAGCACCACCTGCGGAGCAGGCTCTATGAACGGCCAGCCCTTAGAAAGGTTTTTGATGGTCCACCATTGCAGAGAGCGATATGTCCGGTCGTCTACCACCACCAGATCTGTTATTTGTTGTTGAGCCTGATTCCACGGACTTGCCAAACCCTCTTGTATGGGGCGCATTTGTAGTCTTGTGTATAGTACTATGAAAATGCAAGATGCCATCATCCCTATTAATCGAGCTGGTAATGAATGTTGTGGCTGGAATTTTTGTATAGGAGCTTGCATACTTTGTATCCTTGTGAAATTGTGGTATGCAATTGCTTTGGAGGTATCTATTGTGACACCTAGATACTGTTGAGATAGGGATGGTTGGAGGTGTGACTTCTTCTGATTTACTGTGAACCCCAACTAGTGCAACAGACATATAGTCTGATGCATGTGCTGTACACATTGGTGGTATGACTAGGATTTTATTAACCAGTTGTGTAGGTGATGAAAAGACATGAATGTTGTCCCTTTTCAAGTGTGCCGCTACTACTGCTAGACACATTGTAAACCCTCGAGGTGCTGTAGTTACTCCGAAAGGGAGTACTTTGAATTGGTAGTGTTGACTTTCTAGTACAAATCGAAGGTACTTTCTGTGAGACTAATGGATAGGAATGTGAAAGTAAGCGTCCTTGAGATCTAATGTGGCAAGGAAGTCGCCTTGTTTCAACAATGGGAGAACTTGTTGTAATGTGACCATATGGAAATGGTCGGATTGTATGTACAGGTTCAGGGGTCTTAGATCTAGTATAGGTCTGAGGGACCCGTCCTTTTTGGGTATGAGAAAGTAAAAGGAGTAAACTCCTGTGTTTTGATGGTGTTTTGGGACAGGTTCTATTGCTTTCTTTTGTAGTAGAGACGCCACCTTTTGTCTTAGAAGTATGAGATGTTCCTGTGACATGGGACGTTCTCTGGGTGGTATTGTTGGAGGAGTAGAAGTGAGCTCCAGGCAATAACCTGACTGAATTATTTGTCTTAGCCACCTGTCTGTGGTGATAGAGTTCCAGACCGGTGCACAAGTTACTACTTGTGTAACGATATATCTGTAAGAGACATTAGTTAGTGATAGATTCCTTACCTTAGAATATCCCAAGGCGTCAGACTGGATCCGGAACTTTTTGCGTAGCAGTACCGTTGGGCGTCGGTAGGCGTCGTCTGCGGCTCCGCGTCCGTCGTCAGAGTTGTGGGCGCCGTGATGACGTCCTCGGAGTACTTAGACGCCGCCTCCGTGTGCTGACATCAGTTCTTACGCGGTACAAAAGGGGGTGGTATTGGACGGAGCATCTGAATCAATCAAACACTCACACCCAGTCAAAGTATCTGGGTTTAATCCAACACCGTTCTTTAGCCCACTCTGCCACCCCAGTTCAGACATGGCTATATGCAAATCAGTCTGACCCTGTGCCTCATGGGAACAGTCCAGCCCGAACTGCCAAGCCATGTTTCCCTGGACCGGAAACAAGCTTCCGAGGACCGGTTTCTGGCATTCCAGCCGTCTTCAGCCCGGCTTGCTTGAATCCAGTGGCAAAGTGAGCAAGGGACTCACGTCTGAGCATACCCTGCCACACTTATGGCGGCCAAAAGCGGTACAAAAGGGGGTGGTGATGGACGGAGCATCTGAATCATTCAAACACTCACACCCAGTTAAAGGATCTGGGTTTAATCCATCACCGTTCTTTAGCCCACTCTACCACCCCAGTTCAGACATGACTATATGCAAATCAGTCTTTACCCTGTGCCTCATGGGAACAGTCCAGCCCGAACTGCCAAGCTGGACTGTTCCCATGAGGCACAGGGTCAGACTGATTTGCATATAGCCATGTCTGAACTGGGGTGGCAGAGTGGGTTAAAGAACGGTGATGGATTAAACCCTGATCTTTTGACTGGGTGTGAGTGTGATTGGTTCAGATGCTCCGTCCATTCCCACCTCCTTTTTTACAGTGACATCAGTTCTTAGACACTGCATTTCCGTGCCAGAAACGCAGAGCTATGCTAAAAACCAACACTGGTGCCATTGAAACTAGAGCTCTGAAAGGGGATGACCTTAACCCTAGCTATCGGTTCGAAGAACGGGGAGGATGGGTGGGTCGGTAAGGAATCTATCACTAACTAATGTCTCTTACAGATATATCGTTACACAAGTAGTAACTTGTGCATCTGAAAGAGACACGTTCATGATAGATTCCTTACCTTAGAATAGATACCAAAGCAATACCAACCCCGGTGGTGGGTCTGCGAACCAATAATCACACCAGAAAGTCCTGGAGGACGCAACGGCCAAAGAAGCAATCACTCCGGACTTGGCTGTCCAGGCAGTAGTGTCTTGCAAACGTGTGCAACAAGGCCCACGTAGCTGCCTGACATATGTCCTGCAAGGGGACTCCCCGGCCCAGGGCAGTAGTAGTCGCCGTGGCCCAACTGGAATGGGCCCTCAGCCCAGCTGGAGGTTCCTTTTTAGCCAAGGAGTAGAACGCTTGGATGCACAACAGGATCCACAGAGAGCTGGTCCGTTTGTTCACCGCCCGTCCCTTCTTAGCGCCCACGTAACCAACAAAGAGTTGGTCAGCCAGCCGGAACTGGCGTGTGTGATCCAAATAGAATGAAAGCACACGTTTTGGGTCCAGATGGTGGAGCCGCTCTTCCTCCTTTGAGGGATGTGGAGGCGGAAAGAAGGTGGGCAAGGTGACAGACTGCCCGATGTGGAAGGCTGTGACTACCTTGGGCAAGAAAGAGGGTTTCGTCCGCAACACAACTTTATCCGGATGGACAGAAAGGAAAGGAGGTTTAGAAGAAAGAGCCTGAAGCCTGGAGCTCACTCACTCTCCTGGCAGGGGTGATGGCAACCAGGAAGGCAGTCTTCAGTGTAAGAAGGCGGATAGGACAGTTGTGAAGTGGCTCAAAGGGAGCGCACATCAGAAAAGTAAGAACCAGGTTCAAGTCCCACTGAGGCATCACGAAGGGAACAGGTGGAAACGTGTGTGTGTGATGCCCTTCAGGAATCGATTTACAACAGGGGACTTGAACAAAGATGGTTGATCAGGCAGCCTCAGAAAGCCCTGCTGGGCAAGAGAAAGAAGGAAGAGAAGAACCTCAGAAAGAGGGGCAGAGAGAGGATCCACAGCCTTTGCTGTGCACCATGCCACAAATCTGTTCCACGTATATCGACTTCGTGGAGGGACGCCTGGCTGCCAGAATGATGTTACAGACTTCAGGAGGCAAGTTAAATGGCCTCAACTGTCGCTGCTCAATCTGCAAGCATGGAGGTGGAGTCTGGACAGGTTCGGGTGGAGCACCGTCCCCTGCTGCTGCGACAGAAGGTCCTCCTGAAGAGGCAGACGAACCGGGGTATCGACTGACATACTGAGTAGCTCGGGATACCAGTACCTTCGTGCCCAGTCCGGAGCCACAAGGATGACTTGTGCCCGGTAGCGCTTGATCTTCTTCAGCACTCTGGGCAGAAGTGGTATAGGCGGAAAGGCGAACAACAGACCGCAACTCCACTCATGACGAAAAGCGTCTCCGAGCGAGTGCCGCCTTGGAAATTCCAACGTGCAGAACTGATGGCATTGCACGTTCTCTTCGGTGGCGAATAGATCTAACCAAGGCTCTCCCCACTGCTGAAAGAGGCCTTGCGCCACATCCAAGTTCAGACGCCATTCGTGATCCATCATGCACCGGCGGCTGAGTTTGTCCGCCCTGGCGTTCAGAGAACCTGCCAGGTGTTAAACCACCAGGGTCACACCCTGATATTCCAGCCACTGCCAAAGGCGCAGAGCCTCCTGGCAGAGGCTCCACGACCCCACCCCGGCCTGTTTGTTGCAGTACCACATGGCAGTGGTGTTGTCCGTGAACACCTGCACTACAGTCCCCCGGACAAAGGGGAGGAATGCCTTCAGTGCTAGACGAATCGCCCGCAGCTCCGAAAGGTTGATATGGAGCCGGGACTCCGCCGGAGACCAGAGGCCTCTGATTTCCGCCTCTACCATGTGGTCTCCCCAGCCCTGGAGGGACGCGTCCGTCACAACTACGTGCTCCGTTTGGGGAAGGGAGAGGGATCTGCCGATGACCCAATCGCGGGCCGTGAGCCACCACTGCAGCTGTCTCGCAGTGCCCTCCGAGATCAGGACATGGTCGGACAGGTTGCCCTGATGCTGGGCCCACTGAAACTTCAGGTCCCACTGCAGAGCCCGCATCCGCCAACGGGCGTGATGCACCAGAAGGATGCAGGAAGCCATCAGCCCCAGTAGCCGCAGCGTCAACCTGACCGGAACTCGGGATAAAGGCTGAAATATTGGAATCAGAGCCTATATATCCCGAACTCGCTGTTTGGGTGTGTAAACCCGAAACTGCGCCGAGTCGCGAACCGCTCCGATAAAAAGGAGCTTCTTAGAGGGGCACAGGTGTGACTTCAGCACATTGATGGAGAACCCCAGCTGGTGCAAGAGGTCTGCCGTCATCTGGAGGTGGCTGACGACTGTCTGGGGCGAGCCCGCCTTCAACAACCAGTCGTCGAGGTAGGGGAAGACTGAAATCCCTAACCTGCGCAGATGAGCTGCGACCACCGCCATCACCTTCGTGAACACCCGTGGGGCGCTGGTAAGGCCGAAGGGGAGCACAGTAAACTGAAAGTGCTCGTGGCCTACCGTGAACCGCAGGTAGCGCCGGTAGGCCGGCAGGACGGGGATGTGGAAATAAGCGTCCTGCAAGTTATTATTATTATTATTATTAAAAGGCTCTTCTATAGCGCATGGCCACTCGGAAGCATCCCAGCGCTTAGGACGAACCAGAAGGCTACCATCCAGTCTCCCGGGTCCAGGGCAGCTAAGACCTGAGCCAGAGTCAGCATTTTGAACTTCTCCTTCCGGAGGAAGCCGTTGACGTTCCGCAAGTCCAAGATAGGGCGTAGGCCCCCTTTACCATTCTCGGGTACCAGAAAGTAGTGCGAGTAGCAACCACATCCTACTTCTGGCCCATGAATGCGCTCGATGGCCCCCTTGGCCAAGAGGGCCGAAACTTCCTCCTGCAGAAGCCGCAAATGATCATCCGATACGCGGTGGTGCTGCGGTGGCATGGCTTGAGGGGCCGTCTCGAAGGGGAGGGAGTAGCCCCTTCGGACGATTTGCAGCAACCACCTGTCCGATGTGACAGTGCGCCATTGGGAGTGGTGATGGCGAACCCTGCCCCCCACTGGTGTCACATGGGCCGAAAAGCACGAACTAGGAGGGTTTTGAGGCGGATGCTGCGGGGGAGGGTGTGGTCTGGCCTTGCCGTTGTCCCCGACCGCCTCCACAGCGATTTCCAAGGCCACCACCGCGTTGGATGTTAGTCTGCGGTGCGTGGCTGGCAGCACGTGTGGGGGCACCCCTTCCTTGGCCACGAAAGGAGCGAAAGGCACCCGTTTGCTGGCGCGGGCCGAGAGGCCCAAGGACTTGGCCATAGCCCTGGAGTCCTTAAAGCGCTCAAGCGCATGGTCTGCCTTGTCGACAAAAAGGAGACGGCCATCGAACGGCATGTCCATCAGTGTATTCTGGACATCGGCCGAAAAGTTGGCGGACCTCAACCAGGCGTGGCGACGAATCGCCACTGTCGTTGCCATCGCTCTGCCTAGTGAGTCGGTGGTATCCAGCCCACACCGGATAGAATATTTCGCTGCATCCCGGCCTTCCACAAGGGCTTGGCCGAGTTTGGCCCGTACCTCCAACGGACACTCTGGCAGCAATTCCACGACCGTATCCCACAGAGAGTGGGTGTAGCGGCCCAAGAGGCATGAGGTGTTGGAAGACCGCAGTCCCAGACTAAGGGATCAGAATACCTTCTTGCCATACTGCTCATACCTCTTGCATTCCCTGTCCAGCAGGGCCGACAGGAATGTGGTCTGGGAACTCGAAGCCTGGGTGACCAGACTCTCGGGTGTGGGGTGGGTGGACAGGAAACATAAGTCGCCCGGGGCCAGCCGGTGGCGTCTGGCCACGTTCCTATCTACAGGCGAACCCGTTAGCGGGCCTGGACCAAGTGCCCAAAAGAACGTCGGTCAAGGTCTCATTAAACGGCAGCAGAGGCTCGGCCGAGCTTGACTGCGGTTTAAGGACCTCAGTGAGGAGGTTAGTCCTCACGGCCGCGACGGGGAGCTCAAGGCCCAGTGCCTTGGCCACCCTCATCAACACCACACTGTAGGTTGCCCCTTCCTCCGTAGCCACAGTAGGAGGCGAGACAAAGCCAGTGTCTGGTGAGGTGTCCAGACCACTGGCATACCCAAGTCCACCTGTCCAGTCCTCTTGAGACTGACACTCTCGGTCAGAGGGTCCTCAGACCCCTCCCAATACTCCTCTTCACCCATCCCCTGATAATCAGGTTGTCAAACTATGTGGGTTCATAGAAGCTAAACTCCCCAAGCGGCGTCGAAAGCGACGCCCAGCGGCACCGTTCCGATGCCGGAACCGGAGCAAGGGAGGCATCGGGGACGGCGCCGCCCGAGGACGGCGCCGGAGGTGACACCTGAGGGACCGGCGCCGGAGGTGACACCTGAGGGCCCGACGCCGGTGAGGTCATTAGGTCAACAGGCGACGACCCGGATCCCGAAGCGGAACCAGTGGGGCCCTGCGGCGCCGGGCCCGAAGGCGCCAGCTGCGTTGGGGCCAAAGCATCCGACTGCGTCGGGGCCAAAGCCCCCGACCCGCTAGGGCCCCCAGACGGGTCCGCTGGGGCCTAAGGCGCCGTGGAACCCGTCGGGGAAGAGAGGGACCTCATAGCCATGAGGTAACGCTCGATCTCCCCCGGCGTCGCGTCCTGCCCAGGGACTGGAGGGTGTGGAGCAGGGCGCGACGCCCACGACTCAGACGGAGCCGCGTGGGCGGTTTCACCCAAACCCCTGGCCGCGTCGCACGAACGTCGGGGGGAGTCAGGAGAGCGATGACGCCTCTTCGACTTCTTATGCTTACCTGACGACGACTTCGACCCGGAGGAGTGATGTCTACTCTCGGAGCTGTGATGGCTCCGACCCCGCGACCTGTCCCTCGACCTCCTGTGGGACCGGGACATCTCACGGCGCGGGATGCTGCTGGTCGTACCGATGCTCCGAATGATTGGAATGCGAAGTGGACATTTTTGGTCCCTGCTGGCGAAGTGCATGTAGCTGCGGAGTCGCCTGCTGCTGTTTGCTGACTTCGCCTCTGTTCTACACATCTGCTTCCTTGTCCGGGCGGCGTGGCCCTTTGTTCTCCTTGGGTCCATCATGGCCAGCAGAGGGGACCCCGACAAATCGTCGAACAGAGGTGTTCGTAGGACGACTCAGACGCAGCTGAACAAAATTGATCGATACGCTCAGCAGCGGACCTCGCCCACTGTGGTGGCCTCTTCTAAAGGCTTGCATCGTGCGGGCTCGCCTGAAGGTTCCGAGCCTACTCTGAGTGACATTATGGGGGCCATCGCGGGCATTCGGTCAGAAATGCAGAAGCAACACGAGGTCCTGACTCATAAGGTGGACACTCTGGCCGTGGATCTCAACCTGATCAGGGCCGAATTGGGGAAGACCAATGATCGGGTGAAATCCCTTGATCTCAAGACCTCCAGCTTAACCACCGATGTTTCAGACCTGCAGGCGGAGGTCCGGACTCTGAGATCGGTCAACGATTAATTCTCGAGGTGGCTGGAGGATTTTGAAGGGCGTGCAAGGCGGCAGAATGTTTGCATTATTGGTATTCTGGAGGGAGCGGAGGAGGCGGCAGTGGACCTATTTGTGGAAGTCTTGGTGCAGACACATCTCGCACCTACTGGCCTAAGTAACTTCTTCTCTGTGGAACGTGCCCATCGGATACCTGGAGGCCCTCCGAAGTCGGGTGTTGCGCCTAGACCCATCATTGCCCGGCTCTTCAACTTTAGAGACGGGGATGTGATTCTTCAAGCCTCCAGGAGACATGGGCCGCTCAAATTTCAGAACTCTGAGGTGCACTTTTACCCGGACTTCACCAGGGCCATTCAGAGACAACGTCAGAGTTTTGCAGGGGTGAAACGACGCCTAAGAGACATGGGTTTTAAATACTCTATGCTGTTCCCTGCTAAACTGCGGATTGAGTACGAGGGCCGAGCTATGTTCTTTGATGTACCGGAGAATGAGAGTGACTGGCTGGACACTTTGCCACAACGCCGGGAAGAACACGACGAACATTCCGGTGGCACAACTGGTGGTTCTGATCTCTAGGACTGGGTTCTACTTTGCTGCATATGGCGGTTGGTGTCCCTGGTGTCTGTGACTGCCAATACCAATGCTATTCCGATTTTGATAGTTTTCCTGTTTTGTACATGGAGGGTGGCGGGAGGAGTTTGCTGAGGTTCCTTACTCCTCTAGGGTCTTTTTGTAGATTAGTTTATGGGGCGACAGGCACACTGCTGGTTGGGGGGGCTTTTTAGTCTGCTGCAGGGGTGCAGGGTGGTGGGTGGTGGTGGGGAAGTTTGTTTGTTTATTCTTTCTTCTCTCGTTCTATCTCTTAGGCAATGGGATGTATCTACTGCTCAGTTTCATTTGTTGTTGAGGCTTGTTGGGGTTGGGTGGGGCCAGGGTCACGATGATGGGGGGTAAGAAACTACGAGTCCTCAGTTGGAATGTTAACGGGTTGGGTGACCGTATCAAGAGAGGGGTTGTGCTTCAATTGATTAAACAGCATATGCCTGATGTCGTTCTCCTTCAGGAGACGCATCTGGTTGGTAACACGTGCAAGGCTCTTAACCGCAAAGGGTACAAGATGGTGGCTCATTCAGGGTTCTCCTCGGGATCTCGGGGGCGGGAGTTCTTGTTCGTATGTCCCTTCCGCTTGAGGTCAACATCACTGTGATTGATGAGAGGGGGCGGTACGCCGCTGTGGCGGGTCGATGGGAAGGGCGCGCCCTAACATTACTTTCAGTTTACGTTCCCCCGGGTCTACAATCTAGCACCATCCAGGACCTTGGTGGCGCCATTTTGAATTTGCCTGCTGGATTGCTGGTAGTGGGGGGTGATTTCAACTCAGTCTGCTCCGGCTCCTTGGACCGTCATCCGCCTAGAGACCTCCGTGGCTCCCAATTGTGGTTGCCCTCCTTTCTCGAGACTATGGGGCTAGTAGATAGCTGGCGGCTTCTACATCCCACGCTATGCCATTATTCCTTCCACTCTGGCGCCCATGGTAGTCTTTCTCGGATCGACTATGTTCTTACATTGGCCGCACACGCGCCTGCTGTTTCGGAGGCTCGTTTTCTGGCACAGGGTATTTCTGATCATTCCCGCTATGGGTCACTTTTGACTTCGACGTTGCCATGTCGGACCGACCGGCGGTTGTTAACCCGTGGTATTTCCGAAATCCCAGGACTCGTCACCTCCTGGCCAAGGCCATCGATCTCTATTTTGCTGAAAATGAGGGGTCGGTTTCGTCGGCCGCGACTTTGTGGGAGGCGTTTAAGACAGTTTTGAGGGGCGAGGCTTTTGCTCTTATAGCCGAGGCTCGAAGAGTCAGGGATGCTGATTTAGTACGCATCGAGGAGGAGATCATGGAGCTTGACTCCCAATTGGAGGCTGAGCCCGATCCCGCTCTCCTGCACGATCTCTCCCTCAAACAGTCGGAATACCGTGACCTTGCTACGAACACTGCCCTTGTTTTAGCTAAAGAACAGCAGGGTTGGATATACGACGTCGGCGATAAGGCCGGGAGGTTGCTGGCCTGGCTGGACAGGAGAAAGATGGCTAGCCGTGTTGTACCCGAGATAACGGGGGAGGACGGAGTTGTCGTCACTGATCCTAGTGCCATTGCTGAGTCCTTCGCCGACTACTTTCGAGGCGTCTACACCTCTGTTTCGGACCGGTCTGAGACCGATTCGGCAATGTTTCTTTCAGCTGTCGATCTCCCGTGCCTTTCGGACGAGGAGCGCGACGACCTGGACAGGGACGTCTCTGTGGATGAGGTCGCGCTTGCTATCCGCTCACTGCGGTCGGGCAAGGCACCCGGCCCCAATGGTATCCCGGTTGAGCTATATAAGATCAGGCCGGATGTGGTTTCCCCACACCTGCGTAACATGTTTCTAGAAGCGCGGGAGAACGGCCTTGACCAGAGGTTGGCCACCATTGTGGTCATCCATAAGGAAGGGAAGCCGAGAGACTTGTCGGTCCTACCGTCCCATTTCCCTCCTGAATGCCGAGCCTAAGATTCTCGCCAAGATACTCGCTAATCGACTGGTTGGTGTTATCGGCGACTTAGTGCATCCGGACCAGTCGGGCTTTATTCCACACCGCAACACTGCCCTTAACTTGCGTAGACTCCACGGCGCCCTGGCCAGGGCTCACACCCTTGAGGAGCCGGCAGTCCTGGCGTCCTTGGACGCCACGATGGCTTTTGATTCTCTCGAGTGGAGTTACCTTTGGGCGGTGTTGGCGAAGCTCGGTTTTGGCCCGGGATTTGTGGGATGGGTGAAGCTTTTGTATGCTGACCCACTGGCTAACGTTGCCATCAATGGCCGCATTTCGGCGACTTTTGCCCTTCACAGGGGCACCAGGCAGGGCTGCCCCTTGTCGCCTCTTTTGTTTGCGCTCGCTCTTGAGCCGCTTGCGGCCCTGTTACGTACACACCCGGATCTGCACGGTATAAGCTGGGCCCCTGGCTTCGAGGACAGAGTCTCCCTTTATGCGGATGATATTCTGCTTTACCTCACTTCCCCTTGCAAGTCACTTATTGTGGCATGTGATGTACTCAGACTTTTTGGCCGGTATTCCGGCCTTGTTATTAACTGGGCGAAGTCTTCCCTCTACGTACTAAAAGGGGACACACCGCGCCTCCCTAGAGGCTGCAACATCCAGGTGGCCAGCCAGGGCTTTAAATACTTGGGGATTTATATCTCTGGTAATGCGAAGGCGCGCTATGAACACAATTTCCTCCCCCATCTTCTCCGCCTCCGGCGTGAAGTGGAGGGTTGGCGCAAACTTCCGCTTTCTTTACTTGGGCGCGAGGCATTATTTAAGATGATGTCCTTGCCCAGGTTCCTATACGCCCTGCAGAACACCCAAGATCCGGTCCCCGCCCGATATTTCCGAGAGATTGAAGGCCTTCAACGTGCCCTGCTCTGGGACGGCCGACCCCGCGTCGCCATCACGAAGCTCACGCTTCCGTGGTACGACGGGGGTATAGCACTACCAGACTTGCGCAGATACTACTGTGCCTCCCAATTGGCGGCTATCAACCACGGTTTCTATAGTCCGGAAAATAACCCTGGATATGCGATGGATAAGTGGCTCTTGAGTGGCGGCAATTACTACAGGGCGCTGTATTCGAGATCTCTGGACAGGCGGATGACGGGTCCAACGAGAACTGCGGTCCATATTTGGAGGGCAATCACCAAGGCGCAGGGCTGGCAAGGCAGACTGACTAGACTCACCCCATTGTATGACTCAGATATTTTGGGCAAGCTATGGCACACCAAGGGGTTTGACAAGTGGGACCTCATAGGTATCTCTAGGATGGATGATATGTTATCGAAGGGTGAGATCAAGACCTTCTCCCAGCTGCAGGCTGAATATCAGCTGGGTAACTCAGAGTCTTTCCGATATGCTCAGTTGCGACACGCATTGCTCTCTGCTAAACCAGCTGAGGGGGTGATTCCAGAAAGCTCCCCGTTGGAAGACAGGGTGTTGGATGGCCATATGCCTGACAGTGCCATCTCACTGTCTTACAAGAAACTTATTAATGTTCGCACTGACCTCCTCCTGGGTGTGCGGGAGCAGTGGGTGCGTGACGGACTGGAAATCGACGATGAGGATTGGCAGGGTGCAGTTTCCTCCCCTAAGGAGGTCGCCATTTCCTCTCCTCTCCGGCTGGTGCAGCTCAAAATCCTGCACAGGGTGTACGTGACTGGCCCCCGGCTTGTGCATATGGGCTACTCGTTCGATGGGCTTTGTCGCCGCGGCTGCGGTGCCCTTGCCACTTTTATGCACATTCTTTGGGAATGCCCCGCCATAGCCTCCTACTGGAGACGTGTGCATCGGATTATGGACGAAGTGACTGGTGTGGTAGCGACTGCGGAAGCTAGGAGATGCCTCCTCAACATTTGGGGACCGACGGACCACAATGTGGCTCAGACGCAGTGGGTGACCCTTGGCAACATGGTGGCCAAACGCGATATCGCACAGAAGTGGGGGGCTTCGGTAGCTCCCATGGTGGTACAATGGAAAGCCAACATGGATTGGTGTATGTTCAGGGAAAAGACGGTTTATGTTGCCAGGGGTAAGCCCAAAAAGTGGTTGAAGGTGTGGGGGGCCTGGAATGCTTACCGGGGAGATATCTGTGCGCCTCCGGAACCTGTCTCATTGGAGAACATCTGTTGCCATAACTTGTGACACCAACTGTGACACGCTGTAATACTTTATCCTGTTTCCTCTTCTCCCCCCCCCCTTCTATCCTGATCTGCTCTCCTGTATCTGTGCTAGTGTTCCCGCTGCTCCCCCAGCCCCACAGCCAACGCTTCACTGGTTTTTCTACCCCATTGGCACTCTTTATGCGCCTTCTGGCGTCGTCTTCTTTTTCTTTCTCTATGTTCCTTATGAAACAAAATAATAAAATCAACCTTCATTGTACTGTGAAATTGGTTCTTGCGCTATTGCTCTCCTGTTTCTATATGCTGCCTTGCCTCCGGGATGTTAGGCTAAATAGCTGTGTGCACTTTTTCAAATAATGGTTTTAAACATTTAAAAAAAAAAAAAAAAAAAAAAAGATGTTGCTGGTCAAAGGGTTGATTTAAAATACTGGCCTGTACTTCTGGTTTAAACCCAGAGATGCGTAGCCATGCATGTATACGCAACAGTACTCCCGTATTTATTGCTCTAGAGGCTGTGTCTTCAGTGTCTAATGCACAGCGGATTGAGGTATTTGCAATAACCTTGCCTTCTTGTATTAGATGAGAAGCTCTGGTTTTGTATTGCTCTGGCAAATGTTACATGAGTGATTCTAACTCATCATAATGAGCTCTATCATATCTCGCTAACAAAGCTTGAGTGTTAGCAATCTTCCAGACATTGGCTGCTTGTGAGATAGTGTGTTTCACTGAAGCATCTAAAAGCTTAGACTCTTTATCAGGGGGTGGAGCATCCCCTGTTGTCTGCGAGTTAGCTTTCTTGCTCTGATTTTTGATACTACCAATGAGTCTAATGGCAGCTGACCTTTAATGTTTGCTGGATCAGTTGGAGTCGCTTTATATTTCTTTTCCAGTCTGGGGTTAATTACCCTGGCTCTGACGGGGTCTTTGAATACCTCTGGTGCATGTCTCACCACTCCACTAAGTATTGGTAATGTGGTTGTGGTTTTATGTGACAATAGTAGTTTATCCATGAGGAAATCCACTTCCACTGGATCTGTGTGCAAGTCTACCCAAGAAATGTGGCTGCTCTATGAATGAGCTGTGTAAACCCAATAGTATCATCTGGGGGAGATGGTCTAGAAGGGTATTCGTCATCTTGTGGGAGATCTGGTGCATCTGGAGCATTAGAATCTCCCCAGGGATCATCTGACGTCTCAGGAATATTTTCTGGGTCATCTGTGTCATCTACATGATGCTAATTGTTTACCTCCTGTGAATAATTGTCATCATCATCATCCTGTGGTATAATGCTATGTGTGTTGGATGGTGAGTGTACTGGAGAAATATCTGCTGGTATTTCTATTAATGGTGAAGGAATTCCTATGGGTGAAGTTTGAGCATACTTTTTGAGAGGAACTGGAGGTGGTTTAGGACAGTCCATTTTCCTCTTTTCAGGCACTGTAGTAACATGTCCAGTCTTTGGGTTAATTTCTATTTCTATTTCTATTTCAACTTATATAGCGTGTTATCACCCCAAGGTCTCTAAGCGCTTGTACAGGAGAAAGAGAAACCGCCTCTAATAGGAACAGTCTTATGCTTTGGGTCTGGTTGGAAAAGCTCTTCTGGTGAAAAAGTCTTTTGGTGCCGATTTATCTTGTTTAGGACCGACATTTTTAGGTTTTACAATGTCTATTGTCTTTGGAGCGGATTTTTGTTTCGGTTCCGAAGACTTGGTCTTTGTCGGATCTGCGCTCTTTGGATCCGAAATCTTCCCTCCCGAAGTACGTTTAAAATGATCGATCTTCTGAGCCGTAGTATGTTTCAATGCCAAAGGTTTCGGGCCTTCATTTTTCGGAACCGGAGAGGTCTTCGGTTCGGCATACTTGGGAACATCTTTCAGTGCCGAGCTTGTTTTCGGCTCGATTGGTTTCGGAGAGGATGGCTTCGGACCCAGGGTTAATTTTGGTTTGAGGACCTTTTGCTTGTCGGGACCGACAGACTGACTCGATCCCGAGTCGCCTGGAGGTTTCTTGGATTCTTCGTTGAAGAGCCAGAAGGCGGGGCGTCTGAAGAGGTTGTTCAGTGAGCCCCTGAACCCAGAGGTGGAGGTGGGACCAAAGCCTGTCCCGGTATGGGGAGGTGAACAGGGTCGACGCTCTTACTCACGACCTGTTGACCAGCTGGAAGAAGATTGTCGTCTTCCGATCAATCCTCGGTTCCGGAAGCTGAATCTTCTGCTTCGGAAACAATGTTGTTCTGGTGCTGTTTTTCGGACTCAACTTCGATCGGAGCCTCATCTATAATGAGGTCTGGTGTCGACTCTTCGAGCTGATGGTCTTCTTGGACCGGAACGAAGCGCAGGCCACAAAGTCTCGACTCTCGTGCTCTGGAGACGAGCACAGATTACAAACCTCATGAAGATCAGTGTGAGGGAATTTGTGTCCACACTGAGGGCACTTCTTGAAGGGTGTTCTTTCCATGAGCCACAGGCCCAATGGCGCAGTTGGGCCCGACGGCCCCGACAAACACTGGAATCGAGAAGGGCAAGCTTTTCCTCGACGCGGGTAACCAGAATTGCTGTCGAGGACAATACCGATGGTATGATGAAGTTATGGAAGTCGAAAAGAGATCGGTAACGGGACAGAAAAATAAATGCATCCGAGCCCGATGGCGTAAAAAAACAATCTGAAGATGGAGTTGATGCCCATGCGCACTACGATCTACAGGAGGAGTCATCCAACAGACAAAGACTCTTCTAATACAAAAACAAAGTGTTATCATTCGGGCCCACCACCAGATGGTGATCTATGCAATAGTGTGTGATCTGCAGCCCATATGCCTCTAACATGGTGTTATCAATTTTGAGGTAAGTATTTGGTAGTGGGAGCTGAGGTTCTGGGGGTAGACTCAGGGGTCCCCCAGGATCAAGGATGCACTCTAGTTAAACCCTCAGCGGCACTTGGGCTGCCGGGTGCAGAGTGCTGAGGCCCGATGTTATCCAATGGAGGATAGGGGGCCTCCAGTTGGTGGCTGCTGGCAACCATGCCACTGGGTTGTGGAAGCAAAGCTCCTGGACCTTAGCTCAAGGCAAATGGGGAAACCCTCAGCGGTACTAGAGCGGCTGGGTGCAGGGTGCTGTTTCGACATCGGGTGCCCTGTTGGTTTCAAAGGAGAACCTCTGGTTTGCAAAGGCACTGCAGGCTCGGGACGAAGGTCTTCTGGGTGAGACCACCACTTTGAGAGGTAAGTTGGGAAGTCAGGGGTTGGTTAGGCACTGTTGGTGCCTTTTGCGGTTCTTACCTGCTCCTGGTCGTGGTTGGGGGGGGGGGGCCTTCTGGATTTAGGCTGCAGGCGTCGGCTGGAGACTTGAGGTAGATCAGGGGTCACCAGATCTCGGGTCAGGATCGCCGGGGAAACTTCCTCGTGGTTTTTGCCCACTCGAGCTCGGGCCGTGCATGGCGGGTGCACAGTAGGGCGGATCCGCGGTGTCCGGCCAGAGGTTGCAGACCAACAAATTCGGTGTTCACGGGAGACAGAGTCTATGTGTAATTGAAGGCAGGCAAGGCTCTGGTGTTTTTGAGGTTGCTAGCTTCAGGACACTTCGGGATTTCGCAGGAGCAGGTTCGAGGGGGAGACAGGCCGGTAGGGCTGGGGCCAAGTCAGTGGGAGTCTTCCTCTTGTTAGCTGCTGCACGGCTGTTTGGTCCATCTCGTTGCAGGTTCTTGTCTGAGGAACAAGGTTCTGGGATGCCCTAATTACTAGATTTAGGGGCGTTACAGGTAGGTAAAAGGCAGGGACCAATGGGTCCCTTCTCTGGGGTGGGTACAACCCCTTTTATGCCACCCTCTAGTAGGCGTGGGGTCTGAGTCTGTCTCTGGTTGGCTAAGTACCCCCATCTTCAAGATTGTGTGGCCAGAGTTGTACTTCACCTTGCCTCCCCCATCTGAGGGGTGGAGTTGGCGGGGGGCACACCTCTTTATCACTTGTTTTTCTTGCTGGTTCTCCCGCCCAAAGTGGGGGTCAGGACCAGTGGGGACCAGTTGCTGAGAGCACGACTTTGAAGCTTCCCCTTCGTGAACTCTGCCCATCCTAAGGGGGGTGGGGCTTGGCACCTCGTCCCAAGGTATGCATTGTTTCAGGCCCTAGAGAGCAGTAGGCTCTCGGCCTAGGGGTCCAGAAACAAGTCTGGTGGTGGCAGCTGGAAGCAGCCACTCTGCGTGGATACTAGTGGTAGATTCATTTTCAGGGGACATCTCTAAGATGCCCTCTCTGTGCATTTTTTCATTAAATCCAACACTGGCATCAGTGTGGATTTAATATGCTGAGAAGTTTGATCCCATACATCTCAGTTTTCAGTATAGCCATTATGGTGCTGTAGAGTTTGGAATGTCAAACTCCCAGCACCTTATACACTTAATGGCAGCACTGCATTTACAATGTCTAAGAACGGACTTAGACACTGTAGGGGTACAGGGCTCATGCACCTGTACCCTCACCTCTGGTATAGTGCACCCAGCTAGAGGGGTGACTGATCTATGCCAGGGCAGTGAGTTGTAGGCATGGAATATAGATGTGTGCTATGTCAACTCTTCATTTTGTTTTGTTCTGCACGAAAACACGCAGCCTGCAAAGGCAGTGTGCGAGAGTGAGTGTACAGAGTACAATACATCTAGGTGTGGCACAATAAGTGCTGCAGCCCTTAGAGGACTTCTATGTCACAGTGCCCTGTGTACCTGTGGTACCAATTACCAGGGGCTGACCTGTGACCAGAGATGCCAATTGAGTTTAGGCTTCAGTGCAGTATCCACCCCAAGGAAGGGATCCATTGGTCCCTACCTTTTACCAACCTGTAACACCCCTAAAACTGGTATTTAGGAGCACCCCTGAACCTTGCTTCATCAGACAAGAACCTGCCACAAGAAAAGAAGAAGAGGGACCAAACAGCTGTGCCGAAGCTAACAAGAGGAAGACGCCTACTGACTTGGACCCAGCCCTACCGGCATGTCTCCACCTTGAACCTCCTGCAAAATCCCGGTGTGTCCTGCAGCCAGCAACCTCGAAAACCCTGGAGAACCTGCCTGTCTTCAACCACAAAGACTTTGTCTCCCATGAACACCGTGATTTGGTCTTCTGCAACCTCTGGCTCAGGTTGGACACCGCAAATCTGCCCCACTCTGCACCAGCAGTCCATGTCCCGAACTCAAGTGGGCAAACACCACAAGGAGGTTCCCCCAGCTATTCTGAGCCGAGATCTGGCGCCCCTAACCTGCCTGCAGCCTCCAGCCAACGCCTGCAGCCTCCAGCCAACGCCTGCAGCCTAAATCAAGAAGGTCCCCCCAACCGCGACCTGGAGCTGGTAAAAAGATCTGACCGCAAAAGGCATCCCTGGACCAGACGCCTCAGGGCCTTGGGTGGCCAAACCGATGGTTCCTAACCAACCCCTAACTTCCCAACTTACCTCTCGAAGTGGTGGTCTCACCCAGAAGACCATCGTCCCCAAGGCAGCAGTGCCTTGGCAAACTGGATGTTCCCTGTTGCAAACAGGGTACCCGACTTCAAAAGAGAACCCTGCACCCAGCCGCCCAGTGCCGCTGAGGGTGCACTTTTGGTGCTACTTTGTTTACCGATTTGCCCTGATCTAAAGTCCAGGAGCTTTGCTCCCACAACCAAGTGGCCTGCTGGTCAGCAGCCACCAACCGAAGGCCCCCTAACCCCATTGGATAACATTGGGCCTCAGTACTCACCACCCAGCCGCCCCAGTGTCGTTGAGGGTTTACCAAGAGTGCATCCTTGACCCTGGGGGACCCCAGAGTCTACCCCAGAACCTCAAATCCCACTACCAAATACTCACCTCAAAACCGATAACACTATTTTCCTCCACAGGATAACATTGACCATTTTTCTGTGAAAAGTTTGCGCGGAGTCTGAAAACTTAAAGAAATTCTTTCAAATTGTACTATTTAACCAAAACGATTTCACTTACCCATTTACAGGAAATGTCCCAGAGTAGTATCCAGGTATACTACTCTGAGTAAGTAAAGTGATATAAAAAGTAACTTAACTGGTATTTTACTGAATGGAATATGCTACTTACCAGTATGCATCTGTTCTTGGCATGTAGGGCTGCTGACATTCATATCTGTGCATAGATCGCCGCCTAGTGTTGGGTCCGGATGATTGCACATTGTTGTCCTGGAAGAGTCTTCGAAGTATCACGAGATAGGTGGCTCCTCCTCTGGACTACAGTGCGCATGGGCATCCTCTCCATCCTCAGATTGTTTTTCGCCATTGTGGCAGAGATGGAGTGTGATACAGTAAGAGATGTCCACGTGAGAAAGTAAGAGTAAGAATGAATTTCTACAACTGCGACAGGCACCGGGGAGGAGGGTGGGCGATATGAATGTCAGCAGCCCTACATGCCAAGAACAGATGAATACTGGTAAGTAGCATATTCCGTTCGAGGCATGTGGGCTGCTGAATTCATATCTGTGCATAGAATGTATAGCAGTCTCTCCCTTAGCGGTGGCTACCTGTGCCAGCTGCAGCAGTCTGAAAAAGAGTTTTGAGAACAGCCTGTCCCACAGCTGCCTGCTGCTTGAAGTGTACATCTACGCAGTAGTGTTTGGTAAATGTATGTATGGTTGTCCATGTGGCTGCTCTACATATTTCCTCTAGAGGAATGTTCCCTAGGAAAGCCATAGATGCTCCCATTTTGCGTGTGGAATGCGCTCTTGGGGGCACTGTTAAAGTACGTTTAGCTTTAATGTAACATATTTGGATGCACTTAACTATCCATCTAGCTAAGCCATTTTTTGAAATAGGGTTACCTTTGTGCTGTAGTGAAAAGGCAACAAACAACTGCTTTGTCTTCCTGAAATCTTTCGTCCAGTCTATGTAATATAGCAGAGCTCTTTTCACATCCAGTGTGTGGAGGGCTCTTTCAGGTGGATTTGGGAAGAACACTGGCAGTTCTATTGTTTGATTGATGTGGAAGTGGGAAACCACTTTTGGCATGAATTTAGGGTTTGTCCGAAGCACGAACCTATTTGCGTGAATTTGAATGAATGGCTCTTGAATAGTTAGGGCTTGCAGCTCACTAACTCTTCTAAGCGAAGTAATGGCTACGAGAAAGGCCACCTTCCAAGTTAAAAATTGTATCTCACAGGAGTGCAATGGCTCAAAAGGTGGTCCCATTAGTCTGGTTAAAACGACGTTTAGGTTCCAGACAGGGGAAGGTGGGTGTCTTGGTGGAATCACTCGTTTGAGGCCCTCCATGAACGCCTTAATTGCAGGCACTCTGAACAGCGAAAGGTGCTGTCTGTTTTGAAGGTAAGCAGCTATGGCTGCTAGGTGTATCCGTATGGACGTATAGGCTAGATTGCAGCGGTGTAAGTGCAAAAGATAGCATATGATATTTTGAATGGATGCGTCCAGTGGGTTTGTCGTTGTTGTTACAATAAATGGCAAAACGTTTCCACTTTGATGCATAGCAAGCTCTTGTTGTAGGCTTTCTTGCCCCCTAGATAATGTTCATGCAGTCAGGAGGTAAGTTGAGGTAGCCGAACTCTAAGACCTCAGGAGCCAGATTGCAAGGTTCACTTGCTGTGGATCTGGGTGCTGAATGTCTCCATGGCTCTGCATTAAGAGGCTGGGTGTTATTCGTAGCCTTTGATGGGGCACCACGGAAAGTTCTAGGAACGCGGTGTACCACAGTTTCCTCGCCCATGTTGGAGCAACTAGGATTAGCGTCATGGAATGCTGGCGCAGCTTGCGTGCCACCAGCGGTATCAACGGTGCTGGTGGAAAAGCGTATGCAAATTTCATCCATATCGCATTCCCCTGAGACTGCGGGTGTGGGAACCTTGCGGCGAAGGACAGGCATTTTGCGTTTTCTTTTGTGGCGAACAGGTCTATTTCTGGCTGTCCCCACTGTTGGAAGTATGGTTGAAGCACTGATGGATGAATCTCCCACTCGTGCACTTGCTGGCTGTGTCTGCTGAGCAGATCCGCTATCCTTGCCTGGGAGGTGTTCCGCCTGGAGAAAAATGTTTCTCTGGATGGCCCACTTCCACACTTTCTGTGCCAGATGCGAAAGCTGTGGAGAGGGTGTTCCTCCCTGTTTCTGTAGGTAGTACATCGTAGTCATGTTGTCCATCCGGATCAACACGGTCTTGTTGCAGAGATGTACTTTGAAAGCTTCCATTGCCATGAAAATTGCCATCGGCTCTAGCAGGTTGATGTGCAGTTTTTTCTGCTGCGTGGTCCATAGGCCCTGTACTGTGTGGTGGAGAACATGGGCTCCCCACCCTATCAGGGATGTGTCCGTTGTTAGCACAATTTGAGGTATAGGCTCCTGGAACAGTCATCCCCTTGCAAAGGTTTTGTGGTCTCCACCAATGCAGAGAGTTGTATGCACGACTGGTCACCAACACTAGGTCGTTTAATTGTCCCTGAGCCTGGTTCCACTGCCGTGCTAGGCACTCTTGCAGCGGATGCATGTGAAGTCTTGCATGAGGGACTATGAAGATGCACAAGGCCATCATAACAATCAGTTGCATAAACACTCGGGCTGGGAGGGAGTGTTGCGGCCTGAACTTCTGGATGAGCGTTTGGATGCTGTTTATTCTGGAAGGATTTGGTTGTGCTTTTGCTGCCAGAGTGTCTATTGTTGCTCCCAGATACTGCTGGATGTGGGCAGGCTGGAGATGGGATTTGTTGTAGTTCAGCGAGAAACCTAGATCGTGCAGGAGGTGAATAGTGCGCGACATGTGGCTGGCGCCTTGACGCCCACTGGGCTAAGTTGCGCAGTTATAAATTCTGCTTCATTCATTCATTCATTCATTCATTCATTCATTCATTCATTCATTCACACTGCTGGGCTGACTGTGCTTGCATTATCCAGTCGTCCAGATATGGATAGACATGTATATGCTGTCTTCTGAGATGTGCAGCTACTGTTGCCAGGCACTTGGTGGACACCCTTGGGGCTGTTACCCCAAAAGGGAGGATCTTGAATTGGTAGTGCTGGTTTAGAATTGTGAACCTGAGATATTTCCTGTGTGCCGGGTGTATAGGTACATGGAAATATGCGTCTTTGAGGTCTAATGTTGTGAGGAAGTCTCCTTGACGCAATAGTGGCAACACCTGCTGTAGAGTAATCATGTGGAAATGCTCTGATAAGATGTATTGGTTTAGGGGCCTGAGGTCTAAAATTGGTCTGAGAGACCCCTCCTTTTTAGGGATTAGAAAGTACAGAGTGTACACCCCTGTACCTTGGTGTTCTAAGGGCACAAGATCTATTGCCCCTTTTTGTAGCATGCTGAGGACTTCCTGCTGCAATAAGTGTAGGTGTTCTGCAGACATTAGATGTTGTCTTGGGGGTATGTTGGGCAGTGTGGACATTAACTCTAGGCAATATCCATGCTGTATAATTTGCCTCACCTACCTGTCTGTAGTTATGGTTTCCCAGACTGGCAGGAACTGCTGTAGTCTTCCCCCGACCGGTGTTACATGGTCTGGGGGCAGTGACAAGAAGTCACTGTTTGGTGTTGGTGGAGGATCTGGAGCTGTTATTTCCTCGTCCTCTACCCTTGGTGCTATTGCCACGGTATCCACATCTACTGTCCTTGTTGTAGGTGTTTTGCGTGTTGCTTTTATTGTAAGAGGTTTGCTGTGTTGAGGCTCCTCTAAGAGCTCCTCTGTTGCCGGAGCGACGAAAGGAACCGCCTCTATATTGCTGTGACTGCAGGGCACCCATAGACTTGGCTGTCTCGGTGTCCTTTTTCATTTTGTCCAGTATGGTGTCCACATCAGGACCAAATAAATAGTCAGGGTTAACGGTATGATTAAGTAAAGTGGTTTGAACTTCATTTTTAAACCCGGAGATGCATAGCCACGCATGTCGTCTGAGCATGCCGCTGGTGTTAATAGCCCTGGCTGCTGTGTCTGCTGCATCTAAGGCACATTTTATGGATGCATTAGATATGAGCTTTCCCTCTTGCATCCGGAATTCTGCCAGTTCCTTATAAAAGGTCAGGTAGATGTTGAAAGATTTGTTCCAGTGGGTCGTAGTGCGCTCTGTCATACCTAGCTAACAGGGCTTGCGTGTTTGCAATTCTCCAGATGTTAGCTGCTTGAGCAGCCACCCTTTTTACCGAAGCCTCCAGAATTTTGGACTCTTTGTCTGGAGGTGGAGCTTCGCCAGATGTTTGAGAATTGGCACGTTTACGTGCATTGGAGACAACTAGAGAGTCCAAAGGCAGTTGTCCCTTAATGTATTTAGGGTCAACCAGGGCTGGTCTATATTTTCTCTCTATCCTAGGGTTAATGACCCGTGCCCTGGTTGTGTCTTTAAATATGTCCCCTGCATGTTTAAGCACCCCTTTCAGCATTGGCAATGTTTTGATGTTTTTCTCAGAGGTACTAAAAGTGTCAAAGAGGAAGTCTTCATCAATGGGATCTGCATGCATCTTCACATGGTGATTATATGCTGCCCTTTCCATCAGTGCGTTAAAGGCAGCTGTGTCCTCTGTAGGCAATGTTTTTACAGGGTATGCAGTGTTGTCAGGAATTGTTTGAGAATCTCCAGGATCCACAGGGTCAGTCCATGGCGGAGTTTGTGTGCCCTGGTCATTATCCGTTGGATAATTGTATTGCTCATTGTCCTCATACTCCCCATAGTCATCTGTGCGTGTGGTCGAGTACATATATGTTTCCTGCACATTTGGTGTGATAGTCTCACAGAGAACTGGAGATGTTGAAGTGTCTCTTTTCCTCTTTAGAGGTATTTTGTAGGACTCAACGGTAGTTTCAGGCCTGATCTTCCTTTTTTACAGGGTAACCTTCCCAGTGTCGGGGTCGACATACAGTTTAGACTGTTCTTCAGCTGAGGGATCCTGTTCATCTGCTACTGTAGCTCTTTCCCCCAATCTCGGCATTTTTGGATGGGTTGGTACGAATCCGCCATCTTTTTCGACCACCCTTGGCTTGATATGCGGAGGAAGTCTGAATTTTATCGGTCCGAGAGGTTTTGGTTGTTGGACCGTTTTAGTAGCCTGTATGATCTTTTTTGGAGCCGTGGTTATCGATCCGACTGTTTTTGGTTGTTCGATAACATTCTGTGGCCCGGTGTCGACTTTGGAGCTTGTTGCTTCAGAGCGATGCTTTGGTCCCTCGGTTCGACGGAGCTCTTCGGCTCGAGTCTGGCTTAAGTGTCTTTGTGTGCACTTGCTTCGGTTGTTCGACGCGTAACTTCGGATCGATAACCGTTGTCCCTTCGAGTCCTTTCTTTGTGTTGCCAGGCGTCAATGTCGTCGGGTCGACGGCCTTCTGCTTAATCGCGGACTTGGGAGTAGTGGCTCTGGCCTCGACAACCTTTGCCAGTGACCTCGATGGGTCGACGACCTGTTTTTGCTTGGTCGGCTTAGACGGATCCGTCATTTTCGGTCCGAAGAATGGGATGTCGATCAGTTTTGGTTTCTGTTTGGTAACTATCACTTTCGGTTTCGATTTTTCCAAATTTTGGTAATGTCGTACCGATGGCTCTTGTAATATATTCGTAGCCGGGCTTAACTGCGGGGCTATAGAATCGTCGTTCTGATCTTGGCTACGGCCTTCCGGCGATGCCTCGACCTGAGCCTCTGGATCTGAACCTGCGAATATATTGGGCTCCGTACTCACGGTCGGCCCAGTGGCCTCGTCTGAGTCGTCCTTGACGGCTCCTATGTTTGGTTAGTCGTCCCCACCTCGATGATGTCTTCCTCGTCATCGACGCAGTAATTGGAGTCGTGTTCAGACCCCTGCTCCGACTGCTGATCCGAGTCTTCAGGCTTGACAACCTCTTTGTCGTCTTCAAAGATGTTCTCTGGCTCAAGCGCTGACTTCTGCATCGTCTGTCTCGCCGCACGTCGAACCCGAAGAGGCTTTTTTGACCTAAATTGAGCACAAGCTAAGCAGTCGGCTTTGTTGTGTTCAGGAGATAAACACTTATTACAGACTGGGTATTTATCAATGTGTGGGTATTTAGAGTTACAGTTGGGGATTCGCTTGAAAGGACTTCGTTCCATCGACGATTGGCCCTGGTGTCGAGAAGGCCACGCGGCCCGATTCGACGTCCTGAGTAGAAAGAACAGGAATAAGTTGTAGGTACCGATCGAAGATACAATACCGACGCCCCGAAGGCCTTTTGGCCTTTAGAAAGTTATAAATATATTTCCGAACTCAGAGTAACGAAGGTACATCCGAACCCAATGGCGGAAAAAAACAATCTGAGGATGGAGAGGATGCCCATGCGCACTGTAGTCCAGAGGAGGCGCCACCTATCTCGTGATACTTCGAAGACTCTTCTAGGACAACAATGTGCAATCATCCAGACCCAACACTAGGCGGCGATCTATGCACAGATATGAATTCAGCAGCCCACATGCCTCGAACAGTCCATTCAGGGCTACGTACTATATTTACAAAGTACTGCATATCTCTGCAACCATAATGTAAAGTGCATGTACAATTAAAATTCAAACTGGTTACAAAGTGAATTACTACTGTAAAATATGTATTGCTTACCTGTGCCAGGCTTGCACGGTTCTAAAAAATAAAAGAACTAAAAGAATATTTTTATACAAAAACAATTGTTTTGAAGTTCAGTCTTTCAGTGTGTGAATTTATTTGCTGACTGAGTGCGTACAACAAATGCTTAACACTGTCCTCTGATACTGCCTTACTGCTCGACCACACTATCACACAGAGAGTGAGGTGCTATCTAACTTCACCTCTGCTTACCTTTGAGGTTCCGTTGGAACGCTCCACATCACTTTGGTATAGTACATACAGAGCCAGATTTCTACAGTTACCAACCAGCAAATAGCCGAAATATTACAATATTATGCAGAGCATTACACAGCACAGACCTTTCCCAGCAAGCCCAAGCTCAGCACCTTGAGAGAGTCCCCACATCCACGATCCCACCAGAAAAAGCAGAGAACATTGAATGCCCTATCAGAATCAAGGTGGTAATTTCAGCCATTTCCAAGCAGAAACCACTTAAAACCCCCAGACCAGACGGTTTCTCTGCCTCGTTCTACAAAACCTTTGCACCACATCGGCCCCTATCCTCACTAGGGCATACAACGCAATAGAGACATCATCCGCCCTTCCTAAAACGATGCTAGAGGCCTCGGTGATTGTAATACCTAAATCTGGGAAAGACTAGAGGCAATAGGCCTCGTATACGCCCATCTATCTCCTTAATGTTGATTTTAAGCTATTCACTGGCATCCTGGCATCTCGTATGTCAACTCTCCTTCCTGGATTGATCGACCTTGAGCAAGCAGGCTTTCTCCCCAACCGCCAATGCGCTGATAACACCAAGCATTTACTACACTTAATAGATCAAGCCCAACGATTGACACGGATACTTTAGTCGATGGACGCTATAAAGGCGTTCAACAGGGTCAACGGGCCATATTTAAAGGCAACACTACAGCACTTTGGGCTCCCTGAGAGATTCATACCATGGACTTATAGCGGGTACACCAATCCCGCCACCACTGTCTGAGTGAATAGTCATATCTACCCTGTTTTTTATACAGAAAGGCACACGCCAGGGCTGCTCCCTCTCCCTTTTCACCATATACATGGAGCCAATGGGCCAGCGAATCAGGGATAACGTATATTTTCTTACCTGTCGGTGTAGTTTTGCAGCTTAAAGACTTTCTGGATTCACTATGCTGTGCATTATTCTGCCATCTAGTGGTTGGGTCTGGAATTTGTCTTTTTTCACTTTATTTTATTGGCGTCGACATACCACGATTTGGTGTCCTTCGTGACATCGACATTCTTCCTCCGGAAGCTCCCACCTTTGGTCGCGATCTCGTATTTTTTTTTCTTTTCTTGTGTTATTCTTGTTCTTCCACTTATTTTCTAAGTCTTGTTAATTTTTAATCCTTTTCCCCCGGTCTCCTCTTTCTAGCGGTGGAGGGTGGGTTTGCTAGTGAATCTAGTAAGTCTTCAAGCTGCAAAACTACACCAACAGGTAAGAAACTATATGTTTTGCAGGGAGAATCTTTCTGGATTCACTATGCTGTGCATAGACTTTGTAGCTGTTTTCCTTATTGTGGTGGCTGGGTGGAAGATGAGCACTGGTTACTGAATAGGTGTTGTAAGACCTTCTGTCCCGCATACGCTTCTTTGTTTATTTGGATATCCACACAGTAGTGCTTAGTGAATGTGTGCACTGAAGACCATGTTGCAGCTTGGCAAATGTCTTGAATCAGTGTGTTAGCTAGAAACGCAATTGTAGATCCTTTCTTCCTTGATGAGTGAGCATGTGCTGCTCCTTTTAACTGTTGCCCAGCTTGCTTGTGGCATAGTTGAATGGTTTGTGCAATCCACTGTGCAATGGTATTTTTGGTAACTGGTCGTCCCAAAAAACTGCTTGCGAAGGAAACAAAGAGTTGCTTTGTCTTTCTGCACTCCTTTGTCCTTTCTATATAGTGCATCACCGCCCTCCTGGCATCCAGTGTGTGCTGCGCTCTCTCCGTGCTTGTAGTCGGTTTTTAGAAAAAAATAGGTATTTGGATTGTTTGGTTGATGTGGAACAGAGACACCACCTTTGGCATGAAGTGTGGGTCGGTTCTCATTACAATCCTATCACTGTGTATCTGCAGGTAGGGCTCTTGAAGTGTTAAAGCCTGCAACTCACTTACTCTCCATAGTGATGTGATAGCTACTAAGAAGGCTGTCTTTAGTGTAAGCATGTGCAGTGTAACCTTGTGCATGGGCTCGAATGGTGCCTTCATCAATAGGGTCAGCACTACGTTAAGGTTCCATGCTGCTTCTGGCATTCTGCTTGGAAGCGCGATCCTTTTCGCCCCTTCTAGAAATCTCTTTACGACTGAACAAACTTTTCCCAGTTTCTCCTCTAGTGTAAGCCACAATCGCCTCTAAATGTACCCTTAGGGAGGTGTAGCTTAGTTTGCTTTGCAATAGATGTGTTAAGTATTTTAGCACTGTTGACTCCCTTGTGATTTTCCAGTGCAAATTTTCCCTAAGGCACCATTCTGAGAATCTCTTCCACTTTGCTATGTAGTATTTCCTTGTGGTAGGCCTTCTTGCCTCAGTTAGCACCGATATTGTGCTCGCCGGTAGTTTGAGGTGTGCAAACTCAAGGTCCTCAGGAGCCATGCTGCCAGGCTGAAGCTCTCTGGCTCTGAATGTAGCACCCTTCCGTTCTGCATTGTTAAGAGGTCCCTTCTTTTTGTGAATTTGTGTGCTGGTGCCTGCGCCATTTCCACAATTTGCGAGAACCATGACTGTCTGGCCCACTGAGGTGCTATTAGTATCAGTGACATGTTGCTGATCCTGCATTTGCTGAGTACCCTGTGTAACAGTGGGATCGGTGGAAAAGCGAATGCAAATATCTTTGACCAATTTACCCATAGCACATTCCCTTGTGGCCGATGTTCTGGTTGTCTGGATGCGAAGTGTTGGCATTTTGTATTTTGGGGTGTTGCAAATAGGTTTATTACTTTATGTAATTCCTATTGGTTGATCTGCAATTTGTGGGATGCTGACGTCTGCCTGCCGAGTGTCTGCCTCCACGTTGTCCTTCCCTGGGAGATGTATTCCTAGTAGGTCTTTCCTTGGTGGGATAGCCCATGTCCATATCTCTTGTACTAGCCACAATAGCGCTACTGACTGTGTTCCTGCTTGTTGATGTAGAACATGGTCATGATGTTGTCTGACTCAACACCCTGTTTCCGTACAGCTGCTTCTAAAATGCTTTCAGGGCTAGGAACACTGTTTTTAGTTCCAGGTAACTGATGTGCTGGACTGCATCTTGTTGCAACCATAGTCCTCTCACCTTGAGCTTGTGCATATGCACGCCACACTCGAGCTGGGAGGCGTCTGTCGTGATGGTCACTGTTGGAGTTGGTTGTGTGAATGGTTTCAACTGTGATATGTTTTGTTTGTTCCACCACGCTATTTCCTGATGCACTGCATGTGTGACAACCACTGCCCAACTCCTGGTTGCCTGTGACCATTGCTGCTGTATCCATTCCTGGATTGGCCTCATGTGTAGTCGAATATTCTGGACTAGGTGAATGCATGACGCCATCATTCCCATTAGCCTGCTCACTGTCAGAACTTGCCCCTTGCGGTAATGATGTGTCTCCTTCAGTTTCGCCAATGTTCTCTTCCCGCTGGGGAACACTTTGGCCTGTATGGTGTCTATCTCTGCCCCTAAGAATACCTTGATTTGCTCAAGGCTCTGTTGACGATTTCTCCCAATGAATCGAGAAGCCCAGTCCGGTCAGTGTTAGTTTGACCTGCTGGATGTGTAGATTACATTGATTGTATAAACTTGCCTTTACGAGACAGTCGTCTAGATAGGGGTATATGGGTATACCTTGCCTTTTTTAGGATGTGCTGCAACAGCTGCTAGGCATTTTGAAAACACCCTTGGTGCGGATTTCAGGCTGAATGCCAGTAGTGTGAACAGGGTGTTGAGTGCTTTGGTTGATCACAAACCTTAGTAGGCGCTTGTGTTTGTGGTTGATGGGGATGTGTATATATGCGTCCTTAAAATCTATGGTAGCCCTGAAGTCTCCTTGCTGTATTTGTGGTATTACCTCTTGTAGGGAGGTCATCTTGAATCTTTTCCTCCTTATAAATTAGTTCAGGAAACTCAGATCTAGGATAGGTCTCAGCGTTTCGTCACGTTTGGTACCAGGAAGTAAGTTGAGTAGACCCTCTTGTTCCTTTGACTTTGGTGTACCAACTATTGCCTTCTTGCTGAGCAATTCTTGCACCTCTACCTGCGAGAGCTCCTTTGCTGAGCGTGCCTTTCTTCTTGGTTTTCTGTTTGGAGGTTGTCTTTCTAACTTTATACAGTAATGTAATGTAATGTAAATGTAATGTAAAAATTATTTATATAGCGCACGGACACTTCATGGCGCTGTAAACGGATGAGCAAAAGAGGGAGACGGTATGCAGATGTTATTCATAGGATTGACGGAACAGATGAGTTTTTAAAGTTTTCCTAAAAGAGGAGTAACAGGAAATAGACCTGAGTCCAAGTGGAAGAGAATTCCATAGTTTGGGTGCTAGAAATGAAAACCTGAGGCCACCATGTTTTTTCCGTTTAAAAGAAGGGACGGAAACAAGGTTTTGGTGTGAGGAACGGAGGTTACGAGATGGAGCGTAACGATGAATCCTAGATGCAATAAAAGCAGGACCATGGCCAGTTAGTGACTTAAAGATGGTACAGCCAAGTTTGAAAATACAACGTTTTGCCACCGGGAAGCCAATGAAGCCTCTCCATCAAAGGGGTGACATGTTGATGTTTAGGTTGATGGAAAATAAGTCTCGCTGCTTGATTCTGAACCAGTTGAAGCTGGCGAAGGTGGTAGGCTGGAATGCCAACGTAGAGAACGTTGGCATAGTCAAGGCGGGAGGTAACCAATGCAATGATGACTAATATGAGGGCCTCAGTGGTCAGGAACCTGCACATTTTTCGGATTCTCTGGAGATGGAAGAAACATGAGGAAGTGACTGCGTTAATCTGAGGTTTTAAGGAAAGATCCTTGCTGATGATCACCCCTAGACTCTTAACGGAGTCTGCAGGGGAGGGAGGGGAGCCACAGGAAGATGGCCAGAAAGGATAAGTTACTTACCTGTAATCCTAGTTCTCTTCCAGGGGTATCCTCATCAAAGTCATAAGCACTGAATATTCCCGCCCATGTGCGGGACCCCGTAAACAATATAAAAATATATATGTAAAAAACACATATCTCGCTCCACATATATGTATGTACATATATCATTTTTCTCACACCAATGCAGCTCCAAAACTGAGGCTAAAACAATGTAAACACATATACATGTACTGCAATTAGTAAGGAAACAAAACACACATTAGGTCAAATAACCCTTGAACTTTGTGTTTTAATGAGTAAAACCACTCATAAATCCTGAAAATTGCTTATAAATAGACATTGTTGGCCCTCAGGCTGCATTTTAAAACAATAGCATAGAAAATGAAACCATTTTCAACAAAAACTGGCACAGTGCCTTTAAGGCAGCCATGACCCCAGGCTTCCCATCATGCATCAGGGGTGACAGTTAGGTCAGTTGTTCTTTGCATAACCCTGAAGACAGGGCTCAACCACAAGATTGTAATAGTACCGAATCTCATTTACCTGGGGAGGCGGGTGGGTTGCTTATGACTTTGATGAGGATACCCCTGGAAGAGAACTATGATCACAGGTAAGTAACTTATCCTTCTCTTCCAGGGGATCCTCATCAATAGTCATAAGTACTGAATAGAATAGCAAGCCCACCAACCACCTGCAGGTAAATGAGAAGTGCATGACCCAACCATATCATAACAGCCAACAACTCAGCTGCTAAACAGATTCCTCAGGGAGGCCTGGCCTACCTGGGTATCTGCTCGTGTCCGAATCTAGACAGTAATGTCTGGTAAATGTATGGACAGACCTCCAGGTCGCCGCTTTACAAATCTCAGACATTGGCACATTCTGTAGGTAAGCTGCCGTGGCAGCCCTACCTCTAGTAGAATGCGCTCTAGGGGTAAACCCCAGAGGTTTTTGTGCTAATTGGTAAGCAAGTTTGATACACAAGACGATCCATCTGGAAATGGAACATTTCGATGCCGCATGACCAGTTCTGATCGATCCATAGTTAATAAACAACTGATCAGAATGTCGAATCAACTTGGAACTGTCCAAATAGAACTTTAAAACCCTTTTCAGGTTCAAAGCCCTCTCAGCTGGAGTAGAGGGATTGGGAAAGAAAGTGGGCAGGGAAATCGACTGATTGACATGAAAATCTGACACCACTTTCGGCAGGAAAGAAGGGTGCGTTCTCAGCACTACTCTATTCAAATGAAGCACAGTATATGGTTCCTTGGTACAGAGGGCCTGAATCTCGCTCACCCTGCGGGCTGACGTAATCGCTACCAAAAAAGCCGCTTTCCAGGAAATATGCTGTAAAGTAGCTTTATGAATGGGCTCAAAAGGAGGGCCCATCAACTTTGATAGTACCAGGTCCAGCTCCCAGGGAGGAGAAGGAGGACGTACAGGAGGATACACCTTTTTCAGACCCTGCAGAAAATCTGTTACTGCTGGCAACTGGAAGAAAGAGGTTTGTGAAGGTGATCACCTATAAGCAGTTATAGCGGCTAAATGCACCTTAATGGAGTTAAACTTCAAACCTGCTTTAGCCAGGTACAACAAGTATGGAAGAACCGCTTCTTCCTGACTCTTCACTGGATTGTGACCATTCTGCATGCACCACATACAGAACCTCTTCCACTTGCATGCGTAAGAATGTCTTGTGGAAGGACGTCGTGCTTCTCTCAGAATGGACATGCAGTCCTGTGGCAATCCTAGATGGCCGTACTGAATGACCTCAGGAGCCATTCTGCCAAGTTCAGTGACGGAAGGTTGGGATGGTGAATCCTCCCGTTCTTCTTCGATAATAGGTCCGGCCTGCATGGACGCCTCTTGTGAGGAGACAGGTGAAGTAGGTCCATGTACCACCAATGCCTCGGCCAGTCGGGGGCAATCAGGATCATTGTTGTGCATAAGTGACTCAGCTTGCTCACCACCTTCGGGATCAGAGGAAGGGGTGAAAAAGCGTACACAAATTCCCCTGACCAGTTGATCAAAAGAGCATTCCCTCTCGTTCCTGGTCGGTAGAACCTTGAGGCGAAGCTGGGGCATTTGCTGTTTACGTCGTCCGCGAAGAGATCTATGGAAGGACGGCCCCAAGACTGGAAAATGTCTTCTAGCACTTCGTCGTTGAGAACCCAGTCCTCGAAGTGCCGACTTAGTGCGTCCGCCCTCACGTTCTGCTCTCCTGGGAGATGGACTGCTTGAACAGAACTTGCGAGCCAGAAGCCAATGCCAGATGCGCTGAGCTTCCAGTGATAAGAGTCCTTGAGCGTGTTCCTTCCTGCTTGTTCAAATAGTACATTGTGGTGGTGTTGTCCGTTTGTACTAGAATCATTTTCTCCTGAAGCGAGGGGAGGAACGCTTTGAGAGCCAGGTGGACTGCACTCCATTCCAGCAAGTTGATGTGGTAGGTGCTTTCTTTGGACAACAACAGACCTTGCACTTGGAGAGGCCCCATGTGTGCCCCACCCAGCCTTGTAAAGACGCGTCTGTGATGATAGTTTGTGCAGGAGGAGGTTGATGGAAGAGAACTCCCACCTGCATGTTTTGCTTCCTTGTCCACCAAGGGATGGAAGATCGAGCTACCTCCGACAGAGTTATCTGATCGTCCCAGCGATCTGATTGTTGGTCCCATTTGTCCTCCAGATCCTGCTGAAGAGGACGCATCCGAAGTCTGGCGTTCGGTACTAAGAAGATGCATGAAGCCATCGACTCTAAGAGGGAGGCTATCGTTCGCACTTTGAGTCCTGTTGCGAAGAATTTGCTGACACTTGAGTGTCATCGAAAACTGTCTCTCCTCCGAAGGAAACACTTTTCCTAACTCTGAGTCTAGCAGAGCTCCTAGGAAGTGAATCTTCTGAGTGGGTTGGGAGACCGACTTACTGTAGTTGACATGCAGGCCTAGACGCTGACAGAGTTCTATGCATGTCTGGAATTGATTCCTTACGTTGACCGGAGAAGGACCTTTCAACAGCCAATCGTCTAAGTATGGGTATACGAAGAACCCCTGCGTCGTAGAGCTGCCGCCACCACTGCGACACACTTCGTGAACACCCTGGGGGCCGACTTCAACCCAAGCGGCAGGACTTTGAACTGGTAGTGGGAGGTCCCCACCCGGAATCGAAAGAATCTCCTGTGATCGGGCCGTATCGGGACATGAAAGTACGCATCTTGAAGGTCCATCGAACACATCCAATCCCCCTTCCTGAGATGTGGATATATTTGGTGAAGCGCCAACATGCGAAACTTTTCTTTTCTGACATGTTGATTGAGTGTTCTCAAGTCCATAATGGGCCTGTATTCCGCCTTTTGGCCCTTTTTTCTGACCGGAAAATACCTCGAATATACTCCCTTCCCCCTTTGAGCCACCGGCACTCTCTCGATGGCTGATTTTTCGAGGAGTGTCGCTTCTTCTTTCTTCAACATTTGTAGCTGATGACTTGACATCGGAGGAACGGATGGAGGTAGATGATGGAAACGAATACAGTACCCATTCTGCAGCGTAGACAACACCCATTGGTCTTTTGTAATGGCCTGCCACTCTGTCGTGTGATGCGCAATGCTTCCCCCCCACTGGAGTGGACAACGGCGCTGGGGGAAGTGAAGACTCATTGCTTCTGCTGAGGCTTATTGAAGCTGTAGCCTTGGCGCTAATTTAGTTTCCTTTGGAATTACGCTTTCCTTTATATTGCTACTTTTGTTGGCCTTGCTGGTTCTGGCCCTTCTGCCAGTGAGGGGTTTGAACCCTCTGCTTCGAAGAGCCCTTGTTGTCTGAACGGAATTTCTTTCGGAATTCCTTTTTCTTTTCTAGCCCCACGGCTTTAAGGGTGTCTAACTCAGTCTTCATCCTTTGCATCTCCTCATCGGCGCTCGCCCCAAAGAGAGATGTACCTGAGAAAGGAAGATTTAGTATTCTGGCCTGAGCCTCGGGTTTCAATGCTGTAAGGCGCAACCACAAGGATCTCCTCGCTGTGATACCATGCGCATAACCATGCGCAGCCAGCGTTGCTCCATCTGCAGCCGCCCCTATAATCTGATTGGAGACTTGACTGCCCTCCACCAGAATCTCCTCGAAGTCGTTTCTGTCCGCCTGAGGAAGTTTTGCAGAAAAACTCTGAAGAGAGTCCCACAGAGATCTATCATATCTGCCAAGCAGAGCTTCTGCGTTGGAGACTTTTAGGAAAGAAGCTGAGGTGTTACATACTCTTCTCCCCCATGAGTCTTGTAGCTTGCTGTCCTTATCCGGCGGTAACGTGGATGAGGAGGCCACCGCATTGGATTTTTTAGCCGCCGCAATGATTACCGAATCTGGTGGTGAATCGGACTTGAGGAACAGAGGATCCTCTTCAGGCGGACGATACTTTTTGAGAATCCTTGCTGGGAGTGACTTTACCGTAGCCAGAGTTAGGAAAACTTCATTCACCGGGTCCATGATACCCGGGACCAACGGCAATAAGGGTTTGGGTGCCGTTCTGTGCTGCAGGGTTTCAAAGATGACCGTTGTCTTGATCTGCGGAGCTGTCATAGGAACTCCTAACTTCAGGGCCCCCCTGCCCAAGATGTCTTGAAACGAGAAAGAATTCTCTGTTGGAGATATTCTCGAGCGTGGACTGTTTGTTAAGGTCGGAGAGTAATTCCTGTGCGATCGGGTCCTCGAACTCGAAGAGCTATTAGTCCGCCTGGACCTAGATCTTCTACTTGAGCGCGTTCTAGAACGAGATCGCTCCCTGTGACTCGATCTTCTACTTGAGTGTCCTCTACAACAAGACTGTTCTTTGCGGCGGGAGGCCTGATCTCGATACGCCCTCAACCGATCCGCGGTCTCCTTGTCCTTGGCCCAGTGGTGGAGAGGTCTATACCACCTTGGGGAAAGACGAACAGGAGGAGATTTTTGGGCGCACTCCTGCACTGGCGAACGTGAACGTGGAGGTGGCTGATCCGTTCGATCTTGCTGCGACCTTGCAGGGGACTTTGACCTGTCCCTATCCGAATGCCTGTTTTCCTCATCCGAGGATCTGCCACTTAGAGATGCTGAGGAGGAGGAGGACAGGCTCACTACAGATCGTCTAGAGGAAGACCTCGACCGACCTCTCTTCTGAAACCCTCCTTCTATTGGCGGGTGGATCCTGGGGAACCCAGCTGAGACCTTATGACTTGAGTCTGGTCCAAAGGTTCACTCTCCATCTCATGCACCACCTGCCTCACAGGTGCTCTCTCCTGTGATCTTGAAGGAGATACATTCACTGGCTGCGAGACGCTTCGCTCTCTGGATCTCCGTTGATCCGTCGACGGTGGCTGCTTCGACGCCGAGCAGATAGACGCTCCCTCAACGTCGACCGTATCTCCTCGACGCCGACCTCGAGTGTCTATGACTGTCCTTCGACAGAGCGTCTCGCCGATGAAGGATGCCTGCTAGACGACGACAGAGGCTGCTTCAACGCTGACCGCCGATGCTCTGGCGGCGGGTGCCTTTACGTCGATTGTGAATGCGACTGAGGCTGCCTCTACGTCGAACGCCATTGACAGGTCGTCGACGCGGACTGCTTAGACGTCGATCGACGATGGGTCGGCAGAGGCTCCCTCGACGCCGAACGACCACGACTAGTCGTCGACGGAGGATGTCTCGACGCCGAATGTCGATGGCCAGGCGTCGACTGAGAATGCCTCGACGTCACCGCATGACGATGCTGCTTCGACGTCGGTTGGCTCGCCGTCGAGCTCTTCTGCTTCTACGGTGACCTATCCCTCGACGCCGTCTGTAGCGGAGGTACCTTGGATGTTGACGCTGAAGACGTCTTCTTCGTCGCCGTCGACTTCTTCTTCGACGCCGATCCCGACGCCGAAGGTGAACAAGTCGGGGCTTTCTTTCGACGTCGACCGCTCCCTCCGACTTTTCTGCTTCTTGGGAGATCTTCCTCTCTCAGAAAGTCCATAAACTAGAATTCTCTCTCTATCTTTGAGAGTTCTGGATGTTAAAACCTGGCAGTGTTTACAGGTTTTCGAAGAATGAGAGTCTGGTAGGCACAGGATACACACTGAATGAGTGTCAGTCTTGGCCTTCTTCCTTCCACATGAAGGGCATTTGTCAAAAAGGGAAGGCATTTTGACGGGAAAAACACCTTTTTTAAGCCTAAAAAAGGTAGTAGTAGCACCCTAGGTCTAAAAGACGTCGAGTGAAATCAAAAATAGTAGATTATCAAGAATATTTTTTGACAAAAAGTCAAAAAGAAAGGGAGCGGTTTCACCAGGGTCCTGACTGAAGAAGCCGGAAAAAACAACTGACCAAACGGTCACCCCTGAGGCATGATGGGAAGCCTGGGGTCATGGCTGCCTTAAAGGCACGGTGCCAGTTTTTGTTGAAAATGGTTTCAATTTTCTATGCTATTGTTTTACAATGCAGCCTGAGGGCTAACAATGTCTATTTATAAGCAATTTTCAGGATTTATGAGTGGTTTTACTCATTTTAACACAAAGTTCAAGGGTTATTTGACCTAATGTGTTTTTTGTTTCCTTACTAATTGCAGTATATGTATATGTGTTTACATTGTTTTAGCCTCAGTTTTGGAGCTGCATTGGTGTGAGAAAAATTATATATGTACATACATATATGTGGAGCGAGATATATGTGTTTTTTACATATATATTTTTATATTGTTTCCGGGGTCCGGCACATGGGCGGGAATATTCAGTGCTTATGACTTTTGATGAGGATCCCCTGGAAGAGAACTGGGGTTCCAGGGACTGAGAGACCCTCCAGTTAAAACAAGCTCTGTTTTGTCAGGGTTAAGTTTAAATTGGCTTATCCGTATTGTATGATGTTTAGTATCCTTTTGACCGATGTGACCATCCTCCATTCCTGGATGAAGTCTCTTATTTTTCCCCCTACCGGTGTTGGGTGTTCAAGGTACTATTTGTCATTGAACGTTTGGCTGCATCTTTTCTTTTTGTCTTTACGCCCACCCCAAGGTGTTGCTAGGGTGGGGGCCTGATGCATGGCGGAGTCACTTGGTTGAGGGCTGTTGTTCTCCCCTTTGTGTTTGTCCTCATCAGTTTCCACGCCCTCAAAAGGACTGTCCCTGGGGTTGGTACTGACAGTTTTGCTGCTACTGGCCTTGGTTGTACCCTTGGTATTCCTACTGGAACGCTTGGTGTGATGTAGTTCACACGTTGCCTCCACTTTTACCACCTGGCCTCCTCGAGGGTGTGCCTCTTCTCATTCCCCTGAACTGCAATGCTCCCATGGACCTTGCGGTTTCGTGGTCTTTCTTGAGCTGTGTCAACTTGTCGTTGCAGTGAAGTGGGTTTCTTTTGCAGTAACCACCCCACTTTTTGCCTGATACCTGATGCACTTTTCCTTGGTGTGCCCTGGGTCCCTGACAATCAGGTACTCAGGGACTGTGTTCCTTCCCTAAAAACGGTACTAAAGCCTAAACCCAATTGGCATCTCTGGCCACATGTCAGCCCCTGGTAAATGTTACCCTAGGTAGCCAGGGCATAGGGGCCCTGTACCCTGACACACACAAACTGCCTTTGCAGGCTGAGTGTCCTGGTGCAGAACTAAACAAAGAGTCGACATGGCACACATCCCTGTGTGCCATGCCCACAAACCGACTGCCCTGGCATACATCAGCCACCCCTATAGCTGGGTGCCCTATGCCAGTGGGGTGGGCACAGGTGCATGAGCCCTGTGCCCCTACAGTACCCAGGGCCATTCCTGGGCACTGTAAGTGCAGTGATGCTATTAAGTGTATATGGTGCTGGGAGGTTGTCATTACGAACTCCACAGCACTATAATGGCTACACTGAAGACTGACAAGTTTGATATCAAACTTCTCAGCACATTAAGCCAACACTAATGCCAGTGTGGGATTTAATGTAAAATGCAAAACAGAGGGTATCTAAGAGATGCCCCCTGAAACCTAATCTACAATCCACGTCTTGTTTGAGAGACTGCCTAGGCAGCCAAACAGCAGACATGTTGCTGGACCCATGGATGGAGAGCCCCTGCTCTCCTGGGCCTGCAACAATGCACATCCTGGGACGAGGTGCCAAGCCTCCTCCCCCAGGTTAGGCAGGGAAAGCTTCAAAGGCATTTCGCCTTTGTGAGCTTTTCCAGACCACTTGCTGTACTCAGCAACTGGCCCCCACCGCTTCTGACCCCAACTCTGGCCGAAAGAACGGCGGGAACCCCTAAGTGAGGAAAGGGGGTGTTCCAGACCCGGAGAGAACAACACTCCAGTGCAAGCGAGACGAAACGACGTCCAAGGGCGGTGCCAGCTACTTTTGCCCATCGAGGCTTCCCGGATGATTACTGCCCACTTAATAGCCACTGACTACAGTACTACCTTGGCAGTCCTGGATGCCAAAAAGCACAATTTTCTCTTCACGAACCAATAGAAAAGTGTATTTGACGCTCAACTGGCGCGCCTGACCTGAAGATCCTTTCTACCCAGACTGGGTTGGAATTATCACCAGTCGTGGGGGATTATTCTTCCTTTTTCCATTTGGATTTGGCCCTGAAGATTTGGAGTGTATTTCACTCCAATGAAACACGGGTCGGCTGGCGCGATAAACATTACTGCTGCACTTACCAACTGTCCTTTGTTGTTGCTGTGAAATCAAGACCAAAGAATTTATTATAGTTCTGTATTAATTTGTGGTTGCGCAGGTTTTTCTGCTCACTAAATTATATGTAAGTGTTCTCACATTACATTGTCAAGGGGTTGTACAGGTCACCCCTTTTCCTAGCAGCACCACTCTAGTACAACCATTGTTTAGACCATACCAAATACCCGGTGGTGCGCAAAGTTTCCCTTCAGCTATACCTGGTTCTTTGTCTGGAATGAGGAAAGGGGGTGTGCCAGCCTATGCCAACTCCACCCCTTAGGTGGGAGGGGCGAGGGGAAGCACAACTCTGGGCTCCGGCCATCTTGAGGATGGGGAGCTCTGCCCAATCACAGCTAGGCTCCTGCCCCACTCCCACACGAGAGGAGCAGGCTAGGGGGTGCACTCACACCAGGACAGTGACCCATTGGTCCCTGCCCTTGCCCTACCTGTAACACCCCTACATTTTGTATTTAGGGGCACCCTGAACCTTCCTTCCCCAGATCCCGATTGCACCAAGAAGAAGAACAAGAAACAAGAAGACCTGCCGTGCAGCTGCTAACAAGAGGACGACACCCACTGACTTGGCCCCAGAACCCTACAGGCATGTTGATCCTTGAACCTGCTCCTGCGAAACTCCGGCGTCTCCTGCGGACAGAAACCTCGAAAACCCCGGAGGACCTGTCTGCCTTGAACCTCTAAAAAGACTGGGATTCCCACGAGCAGTGGTTCTGCTCAGACGGCAATACCCCTGGAGTCAGCCAGGAACCGCGTATACAGCCAACTCTGCACCCGCCGAGCCCGGCCTGTGCCTGAGTGATCCAAGACCACGAGGACGTCCCCCCCGGCAACTTTGACCCAGAGTCCAGTGCCCAAAGACCCTCCTCGACGAACCAGATGACACCTGCAGCCTCAAAACCAGGGACCCCTCCATCCATGAACAGCTGAGGGTAAGATTTCCCAACACCAAAAGATACCCCTGCACCCGGCGCCTTGCGGCTCTCTATGCCTTCCTTTTGGGTACCTACGTACCTACCTCTTCTCCAAGATCCCAACTTACCTCTCAAAGTGGTGGTTGCACCTGAAGAATCTTCGTCCCAGGGTCTGCAACCTTTGTTCACTTTCTAACTTTCCCATTGAATAACATTGAGAGCCCGACGGCTCAAAAGCACTCTGCACCCAGCACCCAGCTGCCCGAGTGCTGCTGGAAGCGCAATTACTACTATACTTTACTTCCCCACTTGCCCCGAGTAAGTGACCAGGAGCTCAGCACCCACAGCCGCGTGGCCTGCTTGCCGCCTGCAGCCACCAACCGAAGGCCCCCTCCCCTCTATCGAATTGCATTGGGCGTACTCTCTCTGCACCCGGCTGCCTGTGCCGCTGAGGGTGTAACAACTGTACCCTTGCGACCCTGGGAGACCACGGAGTCTATGCCCAGAACCTTAAATCTACCAGCTGAGTACTTACCTAAAAGCTGATAACTAATTTTCCTTCCATAGGTAACCATGGACTGGTTTCACTTGGAAATTCTTCAAAGTGTGGAGTTTTGAAACGTTAAAATATTCACTTAAAATCAGCTGAGTAACGAATTACGAATTATTCGCTTGTGATCAGGAGAGAAGCCAGTACTGCACCTTTTAGCCCAGTACTGAACCGAAAAAGTAAATATAACTGTACTTACCAGTAACTTGAATTGCCTCCCATAGGATAACATTGCTTGGTTTTCACTGAAAAGTTTCTAAGTGTCAACTTTGAAAATACAATTATATTCTTTAAAAATCACTACTGTAACTAAAACGCTTTTACTTAACTGTTTACAGGTCATGTCCCAGGACTGAATCTAGGATCCACTCCTGTGGTTAGAAAAGTAATCCATAAAGTAACCAATTGCATTTACCTAGAAAAACCCGTTGAGCTCAATGTTAAATTCTGTTTGAAATTGTGTTGCCTACTGAAACCACTGTAGCTATTGTACTTACAAAGTCTATTGCCTATTTGCAAAGTAATTACCTAAAGTCACTCATATCGAGAAAAGTATATTTTCATACCTTGTTGGTTCTAAAATAAAAAAAACTATATCTTTTGATACAAAAAAATTGGCCTAGAGTTCAGTTCATGAGTGTGTGAGACCATTTACTGACCGAGTGTGTACAACAAATGCTTTACACTGTCCTCTGATACTGCCCTACTGCTCGTCCAAGCTACCACTTTAGAGAGTAAGGCCATATCTAACGTTAACCTCTGGAGACTGGGGACTCTATACACACTGTACCTTACTTTGGTCCAGTATATATAGAGTCACTTCCTTACAGTCGTCCACTGGTGTGCAGAACAGCTGCTCTCCATTAAAGAGTGTATTTAAGATGTTACTTTGTATCTCTGGCTTGAATCCTGAAATTCAGAGCCATGTGTGTCTTCTCTCCGTTACTCCCATCATCATTAGCCTGCTCAATGTTTCTGCAGCATCTAATGCGGATTTCAGGCATGTGTTTGCTATGTTCTTTCCTTCTTCTACCAGGTGAGCTGCCCGTTGTTGGTACTGGTCTGGTAGATGCTTTAGGAGCTGCCCCACTTCATCCCAGTGTTGGTATGCATGCCTGTTAATCAGGGAGTTGGAATCTGCGATGCGCCAGTGTATTGCGGCATTTCTCTCCCCCTTTCTCCATTTGAGATCCATCCTCCTACACTCTTGTCTGGCGTTAGTCCGGCATTTGTGGGAACATTAGCCCTCTTCCTAGCCGTTGCTGCAATTATGGAGTCGGCTGGCACTGACCCTTGGATGTATGCACGGTCCTTTGAAGAATGTTTGTACTACTTCTTCGCTCTAGGTGTCACAGCTTTGTATACTGCTGGGTCTTTAAAGGCCTCTCTTCCCTGGACCAGCACACTAGGGAGCATGGGTAGGAATTGGCTCCCAGTCTGCTGAGGCAGTAGAGTTTCTAGGAGGAAGCATGCTTTGGGCTTCTCCTCCTTCATTTTCACTCCATAAGTCTGTGCAGCCTTCTGTGCGACAGTGATGTAGATCCCTATGTCGTCTGGCAGCGAGGGTCTCGAAGGGTAACGGTCTACGCCTTCTTCCGGCGTCGATATCTTGCCATTCCACGCCTTGAGCCTCCGAGTATGTCGAGTCCTGGTAGGATTGCAGATCTTCGTCGCCTTCTCCCTCTAAATAGTAGTCTTCTTCCACCCAGTTCCTCAACTGGTTCAGGCGATTTCGGCAGTTCAGCATCTTCATCGTCTCTTTCAACTTCGACCTCAGATTTCGGCGGAATGGTGTATTGGCTCATCTTCTCATCAAAGTCCTTTTTCTGCTGTAGGAAGCTCGCCATTTCGGACTCGAGCCTCTCTTTTTCCTCTCCATCTAGACAGCATGTTTGGCGTCGAGGGTTGGAGGGCTTCTCTTCGAGGACGTCAACGACTATGTCGGGCCTTCTTTCCTCAGCGCCGAGTTGTCTTATCGAGGGCAACTATAGATGTTTTCTCAAGGGTTTTCGCCGATTGGGAGTCCTTTTCGAAGGGATGCTTGGTTGACTGGCCCTGGAGGCCGTTGCTTTCACAGAGTGTTTTGGCGGCAGATCGCCCTTCGAGGACGTAGCTTCACTTCTACGAGTGTCGCTCAGGGCTTTTGCTTCACTCCTTCGAGTGTCGCTTGGATGTTTAAGGGTCGACGACTCCCTTACCTCCTTCGACGTCTTTTTATAGAGCTCGACGACCGTGCAGTCCTCCTGTCCTTCGGCGATTTTGTCCTCTTCTCCACTGAGAGGCCCAAGTCTTGTAGCGATGGAGGTGGCCCCTGCCCCTGCATGTTGTGGTTCGCCCTTCTCTGCCGCTCCCTTACTCTGAGTCTTTGCTTCTGTGGTAGAGCGCCAGGGAGAGGTTGCAGACTGGATGCTGATCTTTCTGGGCGTACTTGTGGTGGCAATTGATGCAACACTTGAACGATGTTTTGTCCATCCCCACGCTCTGGGAGCCACATGTGAGCGCATTCTCAGTCGAACGTCGAGGTTTTGTTCAGTAAAACTTCTCCCTTGTCGCTCCGGGTACCTGACCTGTAGTCGGGTGAAGTTAAAAACTTGATTCTTTGTCGAATATCTTCGATTTTGCTGGAGAACTCTATCAAAAATCTGGAACTCTTCGGCAACGATCCAGACCCAACAGCGGAAATAAGAATCTGAAGATGGTGACCAGTGGGAGCTTCCGGAGGAAGCACGTCACTAATGACACCAAATAGTGGTATTGTGACACCCACCTGGGCCACGACAAACAAAGACAAAAAAATCCAGACCCAACCACTAGATGGCGGAATAGTGCACGGTATAGTGAATCTAGAAAGATTCACGCTGCATAACTCACTCGTCTCAGGAATACATTTGGGGATAAGGGGGACACACACACACACACGCTTAGTCTAAACGCAGATGACGTAATAGTGACTTTAGCAAATTTTGGTTGAGCTGGAGCAATTCTCCCAAGCAGCAGGATTAATGTTCATAAGTCACCAGCCCTAAGCCTCACCCTGGAACCCCTTCACTTAACGCCTGAGAAACACACATCCCATACAATGGACCCCAGTAGCGATTCCCTACCTAGGGATACGGCTCTCCACTTCCTTACTCAGCACCATTACGTTAAATTACTCCAATCTACTTCGCAACATCAGGCAGGACCTGCGCTGTTGGCATCCACACTCACCCTCTTGGCTTGGCTTGATTGCGGCTATTAAAATGCCCATATTGCCTAAAATACTCTTCCTTTTTTAGGTCCTTCCATTGGAATCACCCCTGGGCACGATAAGTGTGCTTCAGCAAGAACTGGAATACTATATTTGGGCGGACAAAAGAACCTGTATGCGACATAATCTAAGGCACATGCCCACAGGGAAGAGTATTTTTGGGATTCCTAATCTCCTGGATTATTACTGGGCAGCCCAGATTAAGGCGTTTGTCGAATGGTCGCGCTCAATGTCCGAAATGCATTGGCTTTTCATGGATAGGGCCCTGGCAGGGCGGTCGCTGTGGCAGATTCCTTTTTTGCCACAATCAGCGAGGGCAAAGAACCTTCATCTCTAGCTCGTATTGAAAGGCCCTCGAAAAGCATGGGATAAAATATCGGAGAAACAAAACCTTCCCGTCCTAATTGACCACCATGGTAGAGAACAACTCTTTCTCCCCAGGGATGAATGTGAAGGCTTTCACATGGTGGACAAGAGAGGGTAGCAGATCGATTGGACACTTTCGATGAAGAGGGCCAGTTCTCTTTTATAGACCTCCAAAACCAACAGGATTTCCCTGAAACAGAACGGTATCGCTATCAACAAATAACACACTTGGTCGTGCACCCTAGTATCCACCCGCAGAAGCAGCACCATCTCACCGCATTCGAGAAATGGCAGCTATCCAAATCTGATGATGCCCACCTTATTTTACAGATATACTATTTAATAAGACAAGCCTGAACAACTCACAAGACGCATAGCCACAAAAGATGGGAACTAGAATTAGAACGTACACTTGCTCTGCATGAATGGGAGGACATATTATAGAGCCAAACACACTGCACGTAACATTTCTAATGTAGAGACCGCCACTAAAATAACGTATTGGTATTTTACTCCTATCAGACGCCATAAGGGCAACCCAACATAAGACCACTTGCGCTGGTGTGGATGTGGTTTACCTGGCACTCAGACAAACATTATGGGACTGCCCTCAATTAACTCTCTACTGGGCGCAGGTACTCAAAGCTCTATATCGTGGTGAGATATTCTGCCCCGGTATTTAATAAGCCAGTTTATATAGTTTCAAGGTTGGATTTAATTTCATTCTTTTCCCTGCCTTTGTATGGATTTGACATGGGGCAGTCTTCTTCTTTGATTGTTAAAGGTCATCTTTGATCTGGAGAGTGGCCATGTAGTAATGGGCCTCTTAGCGTGAACACCTCGAACTCCCCACCCCATACCAAGTTTTTGGATTGATGCTGCTATTTTTTCAACTCTGTAGTGCACTGCGCCCTGCTGTTCAGGCCCCAGAAGCTTGGCTAATTCTACTCAGCCCTTAAACCCCTGCTGTGTGGTGTTCCTCAGGGCTCCTCCCTGAGCTCACCACTCTTAAATATCTACGTCGCTCCACTTGCTAAGGTTGTGAGATCCTGTGGGCTAGAGGTGCAGTCTTATGCAGATGACACCCAATTAATGGTGTCCATCTCGCACAGTATAAGGGATTCCGCTCTTAACTTCAGGAGCTCTATGCAGGCAGCATGTGAATCCAGAAAAGGATTCATTCTGTAAAAAACCCACTTTTGGCAGGGGAATCGGTATGAAAATTTAGGAGGAATATGAGGTTTGCCTGCCTCCTTTCGCCAACTCCACCCCTCAGGTGCTGGAGGCGAAGTAAAGAACACTTCTCAGTGCCTATCTGTAGGAAGCTGGCTCTCTATATATTACAGCAAAGTAAGGTCTAGTGTGCACAGAGTCTAGTGGAAGCCCAAAGGTAGGCAAAGGTAAAAGTAGATGACACCTTACTCTCTATTTGTGGTAGCGTAGGAGAGCAGTAAGGTTTTATCAGAGGCTAGTGTTAAGCATTTATTGTACACACTCAGGCAAGACATGATGTCACACACTCAAAGACTGAACTCAGACCAATTTGTTTGTATACAATTATTATTTAGTTATTGTGAGAAAGTGCTATCTTTCTTTCCTTGGTATGCCCCCACTTTCTTCTGAACTGCTGATGTGCTTTAACTGAGTGTGCCCTGAGTTCCTGCCAACCAGGTACCCAGGGCCTGTGTTCCTTCCCTAACACTGTGCTGAAAATTAAAATCCCAATTGGCATCTCTGGCCACCTGTCTGCCCCTAATAAATGGTACCCAGGGCATGGTGACCAGAGAAAGACCCCCGAGGGCTGCAGCACTTATTGTGCCACCCTCAGGGGCCCTGTACTCTGGCACCCACACACTTCCTTTGCAGGCTGAGTGCCTAAGTACAGAACTAAACCAAGAGTCGACATGGCACACATCCTTGTGTGCCATGCCCACAGAACCCACTGCCCTGGCATACTTCAGTCACACTTTTAGCTGGGTCCTCTATGCCAGAGGTGTGGGCACAGGTGCATGAGCCCTGTGCCCCTACAGTACCCAGGGCCATTACTGGGCACTGTAAGTGCAGTGATGCCATTAAGAGTATATGGTGATGGGAGGTTGTCATTACGAACTCCACAGCACCATAATGGCTACACTGAAGACTGACAAGTTTGGTACCAAACTTCTCAGCACATTAAACCCGCACTGGTGCCAAAGTAAAAATGCACCAGACGGCATCTTAGAGATGCTCTCTGAAATCCTAACCTACAATCCATGTCTGGGCTGAGTGGCTGCAGAGGCTGCCACACAGCAGACATGTTGTGGGACCCCTGGCTGGACAGCCCCGCTCTTCTGGGCCTGCAACAATGCACATCCTGGGTGAGGTGCTAAGTCTCCTCCCCCAGGATGGGCAGGGGAAAGCTTCAAAGGCATGCCGCCTCTGTGAGCTTCTCCAGAACATTTGCTGTACCCAGCAACTGGCCCCCACCAGTTCTAACCCCCACTCTGGCAGGAAGACTGGCAGGAAAAACTACGTCAGGAAGTGGGGTGTGCCAACCCCACCCCTCAGGTGGGGGAAGACTAGGTGAGGCACGACCCTGGGCTCCGGCCATCTTATAGATGGGGAGCCCTGCCCAATCCCAGCTAGGCTCCTGCCCCCCTCCCACAGGAGAGGAGCAGGCTAGGGGGGTGTACTCACCCCAGGACAGGGACCCATTGTTCCCTGCCCTTGCCCTACCTGTAACGCCCCTAAATTCAGTATTTAGGGGCTCCCTGAACCTTCCTTCCTCAGATCCTGATACGGAAAAGAAGAAAGATGATCAAGAAGAAGACCCGCCGTGCAGCTGCTAACAACAGGGCGACAACAACTGACTTGGCCCTAGCCTTACCGGCCTGTCGATCCTGGAACCTGCTCCTGCCCAACCCCGGCGTCTCCTGCGGACAGCAACCTTGGGACACCCGGAGGACCTGCCTGCCTTGACCCTCTTAAAGATTGGGACTCCCATCAGCAGAGGCTCTGCTGCAACAACCCACCTGGTGCCAACCAGGAAGCTCCGGACCAGCCCACTCTGCATCCGCCGAGCCCGGGCCCAACCGAACCAAGACCACGAGGACGTCACCCCGGCGACTGGGACCCGAAGTCCAGAGCCCAAAGACCCTCCTCGACGAACCAGCAGACACCTGCAGACTCAGAACCAGTGGCCACCCCAACCGCGACCAGCCGAAGGTAAGCTTTTCCGATACCCAAAGACACCGCTGCACCCGGCGCCCTACAGCCCCCTGTGCCTCCTTTTGGGGTACCTACCTGTGCTCCAAGATCCCAACTTACCACTCGAAGTGCTGGTCGTCCCTGGAGAGTCTTCGTCCCCGAGCCTGTAGCCTTTGTTCCTTTTTTACCTTTCCCATTGGATAACATTGAACGCCCAACGGCTCAAGAGCACCCTGCACCCAGCCACACGAGTGCCACTGGCTGTGCCATCTTAGTCCTATCCTACTTCCCCCTCCCTTGCCCTGAGCAAGTGACCGGGAGGCCAGCTCCCACAGCCGCGTGGCCTGCTAGCCAGAAGCCACCAACCGAAGGCCCCCTTTCCCTCATTGGATATCATTGGGCCTACCTATCTCTGCACCCGGCCGGCCATGCGCTGCTGAGGCGGAACAGACTGTACTTACCTGACTCTGGGGGACCCCTGAGTCTATACCCGGAACCTTAACTTCACCAGCCAAGTACTCACCTGGAAACCGGTAACTCACTTACCTGCCATTGGATAACATTGACCCATTCTGACTCGAAACATTTTTAAGTGTGAAGTTTTGAAAACTGCAAATATTCATATAAAATCAGCCAAAGTCCGAATTCCGAAGTACTCACCTGCAAGCAGGCGAGAAGCCAGTATTGTACCTTGCAGCCCAGTACTGAACCGCAAAAGTAATCCTTACTGGGTTTGCTAGTAATCTGTATTTTCTCCATAAGAACCCATTGTATGCTTTTCTATGAAATTTCTTCTAAATGCCTACTTTTGAAAACTTGAAATATTCTTTAAAAATCATACGAAATACTGAAACGCAATTACCTACCTGTTTTAAGTTCAGATCCCAGTGCTGGCCCTAGAAGCCCAGTACTGGATTACAAAAGTAACGCGATCGTACTTTACCAGCAACTTGAATTTTCTCCCATTGAATAACATTGCCAGATTGTCATTGAAAAGTTTTTAAGTGTGAATAGCTTTATATTCATTAAAATTCACCACAGTAACTAAAACGTTTTTGCTAATTTGGTTTCAGCTTAGACCCCAGAACTGAATCTAGGATCTAGTCCTGGAACTACTAAAGTAATCTGTACTGTAATCAACTGTACTTTAATGGCAACAATCCATTGAGCTCAATGCTAAAGTGTGTCTAGACTTGAGCTGCCTTCAGCAACTCTTGTACCTATTGTGTTCACCAGCTTTATTGCTTCCTTGCAAAACAATTACATGAGAGTTCTCATATCTAGCAAACTATATTTTTATGCCGGTTAGTTCTAAAAATAAAACTATATCTTTGGATATAATAACCATTGGCCTGGAGTTCAGTCTTTGAGTGTGTACAACAAATGCTTTGCACTGCCCTCTGGTACTGCCTTACTGTTCGACCAAGCCACCACTTTTGAGAGTAAGGTCAGTCCTGACTTTAACCTCTGTTATAACTTTGGGGTTTGTGGACTCTATACACACTGTACTTCATTATTGTCCAGTATATATAGAGACACTTTCACAGTTATTTTTTATTTTCTAGAACCAAACCTTGTGAAGGAAAGTGAAATAATACTTTGCAAATATATTGTAGTTGAAGTACAATTGAAATGCAGTTGGAGGCAATTGGTTTGTTTACAGTTATGTCAACAGTCAAAATTAGTTACTTTTGAGATTACGTTGAACATTACTTCAAAGATTACGTTTTAAGTTACTTTTTCTACTCAGTGTGGTATGCCTTGATATCACACTGGGACATTTCCTAGAGAAAAGTTAAGCAGTTTTGTTTTTATACATTTACAGTTTTTCAAGGTTTCATACAAACCAACTCCACACTCAAGACTCCTCAAAGAAAAGCAGTCAATGCAATTCAATAGGAGGGAATGAAGTTATAGGTTTATAGGCAAGTACTTGGTTTTGGGAGTTGGTTTTCTGGGGTTAGAACCAGGGTTCCCCCAGATCAAGGATGCACTCTCAAAGCACCCTTAGCGGTACTAGGCCGGCTGGATGCAGAGTGCTGAGTCCCAATATTATCCAACGGGGGATAAGGGGCATACGGTTGGCGGCTGCTAACGAGCAGGCCACAAGGTTGTGGGAGCAAAGCTCCTGCGGTTTAGCTCAGGGCAAAGGGGGATCAGAGTAAGCACAAAAGGTGCACCCACAGTGGCGGCCCGGTGCAAAGTGCTGATTTGGCGGCGGGTGCCCTGTTTTCATGGAAGTTGCGGGTTTTGGATTTTGGCTGCAGGCTCGGTCCAGGAAGACTTCCTGGAGGAACAAACAGCTGGGCAGGTGAGTTGGAGGGCTCGAGGACATAGGTGCACCTTGGTTCCTCTATTACAGGGTGCAGGTCGGCTGGATGCAGGGATGTCTTAAGGTCAGATTTCACCTTACCGAGCCACTGGGAATGTATGTCATTACATCGCATACTAATACCACACATGCCATTACAACGCGGGTATTACTATGTGATGTCAATGACCACGACATGCCATTACATTGCAAACTATTACCACAAGTATGCCTTTACCACACATGCCATTACAACGCAAAGGCATGCGTGGTAAAGCTATACTTGTGGTTAAAGTTTGCAAGCTAAATGACAACCCTCTCCCTACAATAGCACTACACTACCCTGCCCGACCGCCCGACACTACAACACAACCCTAAACCCTAATGCACTACACAAACACTACTACACTACCTTAAACCACTACACTACACAAACACTACAACACTACCCTAAACCCCAACACTACACTACCTAAAGCCTAAAACACTATACAAACACTACAAGAGTACCCTAAACACTAAAAGGATTAGTTACTTACCTGTAATCCTAGTTCTCATCTAGGGGTATACTCAAAGCCATAATCTCTGAATAATCCCCGCCCATGTGCGGGATCCCGGAACATATAGAAAATACATATACATATACATATACATATATATACATATACATATATATATATATATATATATATATATATATATATATATATATATATACACATATGTGAAAACATATACATGCAGCCTAAAATATTTCCAAAATGGCAAGGTGCTGAAAATTACATGGTTTTGTATAAAAACAGCTGTACTCTCCCAACCCCTAAGGAAGAAAGAGAGCAGTAAACATTTGCATACAACAATGCTTTATTGCTATAGAAAAACCTGTAATTGCAGGCATTTGCCAGTAGGCTGCAGTAGAGTATAAAGAAACAAAGAAAGAACTGACACCTTGCCTTTAAGGCATTAGAGTAGGGGTACCGTGCCTTTAAGACCTGAAGGTGACCCCTGCTCCCATGATGCACTACAGGTGGCAGTTGGGTCAGTTCTTTTTGGAGGTTCATAACACCCAAGTAGATCAATAGTAACATCTCATAACTTTACGATGATGCTTGTCAGGGGAGGTGGATGTGAGCTTATGACTTTGATGAGTATACCCCTGGATGAGAACTAGTAATTAAGGTAATAACTAATCCTTCTCATCCAGGGGAAACTCATCAATAGTCATAATCTCAGAATAGATTAGCAAACCCATACCCAAAGTCTTGCGGACAAGCAAACAAGTATAGAGCAAAAACATGAACCAACACCACATTCAAAATGCAGTTATGCAAATAAATTCCTCAAAGAAGCCTGCCCCACTTGGGCATCGGCCTGTGCATCTGAATCCAGGCAGTAATGGCGTGTAAAGGTATGCACTGAACGCCACGTATCCGCCTTACAAATCTCAGAAATTGGAATGTTGCGGAGGAGAGCTATAGTAAAAGCTTTCCGTCTAGTAGAATGTGCATGAGGTTTTCCCTGCAAAGCTTTGTTAGCCAATTGGTAAGACAGAGCTATACAGGAGACTATCCATCTAGAGATAGACCGTTTTGAAGCTGACAGACCGGTTTTAGTGGACCCCTAATTAACAAAAAGCCGATCAGACTTCCTAAGTGGTAGAGTTTTAGGCAGGTAAAATTTCAAAACCCTCCTGAGATATAGAGAGTGTAAAGACCTCTCCGCGGGAGTGGTAGGTTGAGGTAAAAAATAGGGAGGGTGATAGACTGAAAGATATGGAAGTCTGAGACTACCTTGGGCAGGAAGCCTGGATGTGTCCTCAGTACCACCCTATTGGCATGAAACACTGTGTAAGGTTCCTTACAACTCAGGGCCTGGATTTCGCTCACCCTACGGACAGAAGTGATACCAACCAAAAAAGCAACTTTCCAGGTCAAGTGCTGCAACAAAGCCTTATGGATAGGCTCGGAAGGAGCACCCATCAATTTGGTGAGTACAATGTTAAGCTCCCAGGGGGAAGAGAGGGACCTCACTGGAGGAAAAAACCTTCTTAAGCCCCTCCAAGAAATCTTTGACCAGACCTTGCCAAATGCAATAAGTAGGGTCGAATCACCTGCTCCTGACCGAGGATAGGATCAAAAGAGTTGTCAAGACACCAAATGAAGAATCTCTTCCACTTGAAAGCATAAGGCTTTCTAGTGGAGGGTCTCTTGGCCTTCTTAAGAATGTTCATGCAGTCTGCTGAAAGGTCTAGGTGACCATATTGGATGACCTCAGGAGTCATGGCATAAATCGAAGGGAAGGCAGATTGGGATGAAACACCCTCCCCCGTCCTTGGTCAACAAGTCTTTACGGCCTCCGGTGAGGGACCTCCGACAGGTGGAGGAGATCCGGGTACCACTACCTGCGTGGCCACTCCGGCGCTATCAGGATCATCCTGGTGTTGGTCCAGTAGTACTTCTGAATCACCGCCGGAATCGGAGGCAGGTGAGGAAAGGCGTACAGCAATGTCTGAGACCAGCTGATCAAAAGTGCATTCCCCCGTGATGCCTGTTAGGGGGACCTGGATGCGAAGACGGGACATTTTGCGTTTGCCGCGTCTGCGAACAGGTCTCGGTCTGGTACGCCCCATTGCTGAAACACCTCCTGTGCTACCTCTTCGTTGAGCACCCAGTCTCTGCTTAGGTCGTCCGCCTGAACATTCAGGACACCTGGTAGGTGAACTGCCACAATGGAGAGACCTCTCGCCAAGAGCCAGTACCAAATTGCTTGAGCTTCCATCGACAGAACTCGGGACCTTGTGCCTCCCTGCTTGTTCAGATAGAACATAGTTGTTGTGTTGTCTGTCTGAACTTGAATGTAGTTGGTGCGCAGAGACGCGTGGAGTGACTTTAGCACCAGATAGACAGCCCGAAGCTCCAAGAAGTTGATGTGGTAGCTTCTTTCTACTTCGGACCAGAGACCTTGTACTTGAAGCTGGTCCATATGAGCACCCCAGAAGCATGGATGACAACCTCTCCACCGAAGGACACACGCTTGCCTGCGCGGAGTCCAGGGAAGCACCCAGGTAGTTTATTCGTTGGGTAAGATTGAGCACTGACTTCTTGAAGTTGACCTGCAACCCCAACTAATTCATCAGGTTGAGACAGTACGCTAGATGGCTCTGAAGCAGAGCAGGCGTGGAGCTTTTTAGAAGCCAGTCGTCTAGATAGGGATAGACAAAGATCTTCCGCCTACTGTAAAAAGCAGCCCCCACCCCATGCACTTGAAAATGTACGTGGTGCGGATTTGAGGCCGAACTGGAGCACTCTGTACTGGTAATGGTGACGTTCGATCTAAAACCTGAGAAACGTCCAATGCTTTATTGAGATTGGTATATGGAAGTACGCATCCTGGAGGTCGATGGCACACATCCAGTCTCCCTGATGAAGATGTGGAAAGATCTGGTGCAGGGCTAGCATATGGAATTCTCCTATCTGGATAAACCTGTTCAGGAGACGTAGGTTGAGGATAGGTCTGTACTCTTTGGCTACTCCTCGTTTTTGAACAAGAAAGTAGCGGGAGGTTACTCCTTGATTTCTTCGCATTGGGAGGGACCTCCTCTATGGCCTTTTTTTCTGAGGACAGACACTTCCTCCTTCAGTTGCTGACTGTGGATTCGGGGAAGGTGCTTGAGTTGAGGAGATACCTGCGGAGGAGGGGACTTGAACCTCAGCAAGTAACCATGCTGCACAATACTCAGCATCCATCTGTCCTTTGTTATGGATTTCCACTCTTCCAGGTGATGAGCTATACTCCATCCCACCGGAGTGGCGAACAGTTCAGGAGGAAGCAACAACTCAAGGCTTGGGAGGCTGCTTGGGGGTGGACTGTTTGTTGTTATTTCCTCTGCTTCTACCAGGGCTTCTCTGCTGGAATTGCAATCTTTGCTGTGTTTGTGAGGACCACTGAGGGGTTTGAACCCTCTGCTGGTATGACCGCCTGTTGCCCTGACGGAAGCGCTTCTTAAACTCTAAACGCTTTTCCAAACCCACAGCTTTAACCGTGTCCATCTCCGCCTTCATCTTAGTCATCCCGTCGTCAGCATGAGCCCCAAACAGAGATGTACCATTAAAAGGAAGATTTAGCATCTTCTTTTGAGCATTAGGTTTAAGGCCTGTGAGGCGTAGCCAAGCCAAACGTCGTGAACAAACTCCATGGGAGTAGCCATGAGCCAAGAGGTCGGAAGCATCCGCAGCAGCACTGATGACCTGGTTGGCTACAAGCTCTCCCTCCTGTAGGATCTCGGTGAAGTCCTGCCGGTCTTCTTTGGGAAGCTTCTCGAAGCGAGTGAGGGAGACCCAGAGGATCTGTCATACCTCCCCGAGAAGGGCAGAGGCATTGGCCACCTTCATATACGACGCTTAAGTGTTGCATATCTTCCTCCCATACAAATCCATTTGCTTACTATCCTTATCCGGGGGTACTGAGGATGAGGTGGAAGCAGAGTGGGATTTCATGGCAGTCGCCACGATGACTGAATCAGCTGGTGGATCCTCCCTGAGGAACAAGGGGTCCTCTGCTGGAGCTTTGTACTTCTTGGCGATTTTGGATGGTACAGAACCCACCGCCGCAGGAGTAAGAAAAGTAGACATCGCCAGTTCAAGGAATCCGGGCACCAGAGTTTGCAGAGGTCTGGGGGCTGTCCGTTGATGCAGAGTATCAAAGATTCTTGATGTGGGAGCCACAGGGGTATAGAGAGAAATGTTAAGCTTCTTTGCCCCCAACCCAAAACATCAGCAAAGGTAGCGATGTCGTCTATGGGTGAGACTCGTGAAGGCAGTGTGGAGGAAAAGGTCGGAGAGAAGTCCCGGACCGTAGATCTCGTAGAAGAGGACCATGTGGGAGATCTTGTGCGCCTTCTTTTATGGGGCCTGTCGTGATGACGGCTGCGTCGGCACCTGGATCTAGATCGATGTCTAGAAGGAGATCTTGGCCTGGCGGGTGTTCTTGACCCGGCAGGAGATCCTGGCCTGACATTAGATCTTGGCCTGACATAAGATCTTGGCCTGACAGGAGATCTTGGCCTCAGAGGAGGCGACTTTGATGGTCTGGCTGGAGTGCTTGTCCTTGGACTAGATGGTGAATATGTGCGGGAGTAATCCGAGCCCGGACTACTGTGACCACCAGAAACAGCACCCTGTGGATGGCGAGGTGACATACTGCGTGATTTGGCCTTTGCAGATCTGGGGGAGACTTCTGGAGAGATCTCCACAATATTCATTCCAGGAAATGATGACCGGTCTCCTGATGATACTCTGGAACCAGGCATCGGTGACTCCACAATAATTGTGACATCATCCCTCGATGTTGAGTGCTTTGACATGGATGACGTCCGAGTGACCAATAGCGTAGAGCGAGGTCTCATTGGTCTCAAAGTCGATCGTTCACGTCGTGGTAACCTCAATGACGATCTTCAGCGTCGAGTTGGTGATCTGGACGGCGATCTTCCTCGTCGTAACAACGGCGACCTTCTACGACGTCGTGTCGAAGGCGACCTTCCCTGGTGCCGTATCGACGTCGATTGACAGGATCTTGACTATTCTCTCGACGGCAGCACGCCAGCCAGAGGCGATCTAGTTTGCGTCAGTCATCTCGACGCTGACCCCTTCGAGGGTGGCGGAAAGTGCCTCGATGTCGACGGAAGCCTCGACGTCGACGGAGACTTGGACTTGTCAGCAGCCACAGACTTCGAGCCCAAAGCGTGGCGCCTCGACGCCAACTTACTTGTCTGCGGCGAAGACTCTCGACGTCGCGATGGTGTTCTTGAAGAGTGTCTGGGCCTCTTCGACGGCGACTTCGACGTAGACAGTGAATCTCTCCTCTTCCTGGGTTCAGGAAAAGCGGAACGTCGACGTTTTTGGCCATGCTTGCTGGAATACTATGTCCTGGGACCACCATGATAACTCTTGTCTTTTTCCAGCAAGGCATGGAGTCCGATTCGTTCTCTATCGCGTAGGGTCCGCCAGAGAACTTCTGACAAATATAGCACTGGTCAGGGTCATGTGCAGATGGAAGGCACACGATACACACTGAGTGTGGGTCTGCCAGTGCCATCTTCTTGTCACAGGAAGGACACTTCCGGAATAAAGCAGGCATTTGGACTAAAAATTCAGTGGAATTCCACCAAAAAACAGTAGCAGAAGCCTTAATAAACCAGAAAATTTCAACACTTCTGAACAAATTCAGTTTACCAAACAGTTTTAGTCAAAAACTGAAGAGCTCAAGTTCCAGGATCCTCTCAGAAGGAGCCGGAAAAATAGAATTAACCCAACTGCCACTTCTGGTGCATCATGGGAGCAGGGGGTCGCCTTCAGGTCTTAAAGGCACAGTACCCCTACTCTAATGCCTTTAAGGCAAGGTGTCAGTTTTTTCTTTGTTTCTTTATACTCTACTGCAGCCTACTGGCAAAATGCCTGCAATTACAGGTTTTTCTATAGCAATTAAACATTGTTGTATGCAAATGTTTACTGCTTTCTTTCTTCCTCAGGGGTTAGGGAGAGTACAGCTGTTTTTATACAAAAAAATGTAATTTTCAGCACCTTTGCATTTTGGAAATATTTTAGGCTGCATGTATAGCGAAGGCTGATATTGCCTGGTGTTACTTACCAAGAAATTATATTAAGGAAGAAAGTGACTATTGGGATAGTTGAAAAACCAATTGAAGGGTAAGAGAGTCTGACTACTAAACTGTATGCTTAAGTTGTCTTAGAACTATTTTCAAAAGATGGTATACAAGTATGAATAACCTGGATTGTTTTAATCTTTTTTTATAGAGAATTATATAACAAAGGTCCTTGATATGAGCCTGATTGTATGACACTAAGAGTAAGACCAGTTTAGGGTGAGTTGAAGTTATTTAAGAGAGGTATAGGTATTTAATGCACTTGGGTTTTTTAACACACAGTTAATTTTTTGTTAATACACTAGCAAACGCAAGACGTGGGAAAGACTGCTGTACCTGGTCAGTGGACAAGGCTGACCCTCATCGATGAACTCCTCGGACGTCGGACCCTGATTCGGGCGGACCACCAGATGCGGAGCGAGCGCGGAGAATCCACGGCGGTCATTCTCTCGGCTGTGAGCGGGTCTGAAGACGCTGGGAGCAATCGACGTCGGCTCCGGTGCCTGTGAACACGGAGTGACCAGAGCGGAGGGCGGAGCGGGGAAATCTCGGTTGCCGACGCGAGAGGTAGGAACGTCCACACCCTCAGAGCGGCCCCACCAGATGATAACTCCCCGTTGACAGCAACTCCCCGGAATACAGGCAGGGGAAAACGGGAGGATATTGCTACTGCTGAGCAGGATTAAGGAACGAGAAGCGGCCCGCCTGACCTTAAAATGGCGGCCGCTTAGGACGCACATTACACGCTACCCCATCTAAACCCTCCTACCACCAACCTGGAGGCACAGACAGTGTAATAGGACTGGCGGCTGGAGACAGGGAAGGAAGATATCCCTCCGATCAGTCAGGAAAGTGAGAAAGGACCAATTAAGAAAACAAGGGAAATAGGACTGGCGCCTGGAGCAAGAGAAAGGAGACCACCCAGAACCCACCTAACCGACTAAACTACCAAAGGACCAATGAGAAGCAAGAACTAAGAGACTTCCCAGTACTCAGCCAATATATACTGAAAAGTTACAAGGACCATCCAAGCTAAGGATCCAAGCTAAGGAGTGGAAAGAGAAAAGAGGCTAGGAAAAGGAAAAAGGAATTAAACAACTTCTAGAGAGAACAGATATTAAACCCTCTCATGAAACCTCAGGGACAGACTCGGTTAACATCAGACACTTGCGATTTATCTCCTGACAACCAGTTTTTAAATTTCGGGATAGTTTATTAATTAATTAAATAGTATTGAGGGCATCAAAAATTACAAAGAACAGATGAAAATAAGATACCATAATTAATACAGACCAATTAATCTGGGGATCCACTATGAAATAGTAATCTGGAAGTCACTCTCAACTTCTATATCGTCCACGTCTACAAGGGTATAATAATAAGAGCGAACTAAACTATAGAAGAAGTTTTACCTGCCACTGCGTAATAATAGCACTGAGTTACTCGATTTCTATATCCTCTAGGAAACACTGGCCGGGAACTACTCAGTACATCTCAACACAACATAGTCAATAGGGAACCTCTCAGTATAATATAATCAACAGACCTCTGCAAACCCTCAACGTGAAGCGGAAATGGACAGAAGAAACATAGGTTCGATAATGTCCAATGCAAAAAGCATAGAATACCCTTCAACCTTATCCAAAAATGCGGCCAAAAAATTCAAACACAATACGCTGAGAAAAAACCCAGACATGCTGTTCTCTGACCCATACTTTGATAGAGTTAAAGGCATCATGATGAATGACCTTATATTCTACACAGACAAAACAGCTAAATGGCGCAACGCCATTACAAAATTGCTGTTCACCAAAACTATAAAAAATATACCATATGGAACAAAAATAACAACCTCACTTACGAAAAGAAGTGAGACAGAATTATGCATTACCATGTATAAAACGGGAATAGTGCTGATACAAGCAGCCAACAGAGAACTCGAGAAATTTGAGACAACCTTCCATAACTTAAAGAAATACACAGAAAGACCAAACCACCAACAAAACATGACACCACCAGATGCCGCACCTGAACACATTGAATCCAACACTAGAGTCACCAGTCAATCGGTCGTTAGGAACAACCAAGCCTCTAACACTAGAGATCTCTCCGACAACACGAGGGTAATACCTGAGACTGAGATAGAAAGGATTGCGACATCTTCTAACCTGGGAATCAAAGAGAATTACCAGGCACCAAGGAAAGTACAGCTGCCGCTAACGCACAACTCGACCGCGCATGAGGAATGCACCTCAACTCCAAACGAGTCCCTCCATGAAGCTAACGGAAGAAACAGGGCAGATAACATCGACCTTTCACATCCTCCCTCGAATACGAGACACGAGTCCCATAGAGTCATACTCACAAAAACACCCCTTACATCCCCTAATACAGGAAGTAATGAGGACACCGCCAATAGACCCAGAATTCGTAACCAGACCAAGGATACCAAGAAAAAATCTATGGCAACTAGAACAGATCATTCATGGAATTCATCCCGAACACAGAAAGAAGTCAAGGAACTCCAGAAACTCGTAGGAAACCTGGCACAAAATTCGAGGAAAATATCACAGATAATTGGAAGAATCTGGGAGATGGCGATAAGTACGCACACCAAGGTCTCACACATCCAGAATCTCGTACTCAGACCCAACAGACCTAACAGGACCAAGCCCTTGTCTAATGAAGAAGCTTCGGCCTTACTCCGATCCTATGAACAAACCGAACAAATTGCCCTTGGGAGAGAGGAGAATATCAAAACTGTACCCATCGACTCTAACAGAACTTCCAGAAGGAATGACCGGAAAGCAATTCACCAAAATCTACAACATATTCAGCTCACGGCAGCCGAATCTGATAGTGTAAAACTCTTTAATTCACAGAAACCCCTGAAGTGCCTACTTCTTAACTGTCGCTCAGCGACGAAACATGCATCAGACATAGCTGCCTATATCATCAACAATGAAATTGATTTGGCCATCCTCACCGAAACATGGCTCAATGAATCATCATCGCCTACCATGGATCTCCTAATACCACCACAATATAACATCGTCAGGTTAGACAGACCATTGAATGTAGGAGGAGGCATAGCGTGCATTCATCGTTCAGAGATCGAGGTCCGTGAATTCCAGTCTGACCCCCTAGAATCCTGTGAATACCTTGGTATTAATGTGAGATCACCAAATAATCAAAGTTGCAACTTGCATGCATTTTACCATCCACCAGGAGACAACGCAAAGTTTTCAGAGCAATTGATAGAGATCATAACGACCAACTCTAACTCGGAGGCCAATAACATTTTCCTAGGCGACTTTAACCTCCAATGGAACGACGACAATGACAAGCTGGTCAACTCGCTTAAAGACTTCCTTTGTGAGCTAAAACTTACACAAGCATGCAACCAACCCACTCACACACAAGGAGCGACCTTAGACTGGATTATTTCAAGAAATACAGAGACATCAATCCTTGCTATAGAACCATGTGATTGGTCCGACCATCACATCATAACATTCACGATACCTACAATGAAAAAGGGAAAGACCGTTCAACCACGCAAGCTCAAGAAACTGATCCGAGACACAAAAGAGGCTAATATTGAACTACTGGTTGAAAGGTGTGAGAAAGACCTGAAGCCTCCCATTAATAAGCAAAATGTCAATGCGCTGACCGATCACTACACAACGGTGATCGGTAATATTGTTAATGACACCATGCCCCAAAAACTGAAAAACTGCTCAGAGAAGCCAAAAAATCCTTGGTTTAGTGAGTCACTGAACGAGGACAGGCGCAAATTGAGAATGGCCGAAAGGAAATGGAGACAACATCACGCCTCACCCGAGCTGAGAGCGCTCAGGAAAACAAGAAAAGATTACAACAAAAAGATAATCAACTCCAAAAAAGAATTTATCAGAGCTGAACTGGACAATGCCAGAAATAGACCACGAAAACTCTTCGAGATCTTAAAACAACAATCAAATAAACTAGCCAAAACGGTTCGAGAGAACACAAAAATCCCCATAAGCTGCGAGGAATTCTCATCATTTTTCACAGAAAAATCGAAAATGCTTGATGTTGAACTCACAAACGCAGCAGCCAACCTTATGACCCCTCCTCCATCGATATATGAGACCAATGCGGCAACAGAGGGTCTTCAAACAAAAAACAAGGCAAACTGGGACACATTCGAATTATACGACCAAGAAAAGATCGCCAAAACGCTGGCCGAAATGAGACCTAACAACCACTATCAAGACCCTCTACCGGGAAAATGTGTAAGAGAAATCAGCCACACGCTTGTTCCAATTTGGACCGAGATAATAAATGCCTCACTTGCGCAAGGGATCCTTCCTGACTGCCTAAAAACAGGGCAGGTAGCACCCATCATCAAAAAACCGACAGCTGATGCAACAGACCTAAACAACTATCGACCAGTGACTAACATCCCTCTACTGGCCAAGGTCATTGAGAAATGTGTGCAGGGCCAACTAAGCCAACACATCACCAAGTTCTCGCTGCTAGATGATTGCCAGTCAGGTTTCAGAACAGGGCACAGTACTGAGACTGCGATTCTGCATATCGTTGATGATGCCCTTCAGGCTCTAGACCGAAATCAAACATGCCTACTGATCCTCCTAGACCTGTCATCAGCATTTGACACGGTAAAGCACGAAATACTAATGACCAGGCTACAAGATAGGATGGGCTTGTCCGGAAATGTGCTGAAATGGTTCAACTCTTTCCTACAGAACAGGACTCAGCGATTCCAGGTTAACCAAGTAATATCTTCCCCGACACCCAACATAATCGGGGTCCCACAAGGCTCAACGCTATCCCCTGATCTATTCAACTTGTATGTTGAACCTCTCACAGAGATCCTTCAAAAATCTCAGATATCCTATCATATGTATGCAGATGACACGCAAATATACATGAAGATCACCTCCCTTGAGGACATTGACCGAATAAACGAGACATTAAAGAGAGCCCTGAGATGGTTAACAACGAACCATTTGAAACTAAACACCCAGAAAACCGAATTCCTCCTAATCTCACCGACAAGGATCCAATCTGAAGTTAAGGAATGGACTAAACTGGTGACGTCGCTAAATTGCACCCCGACCCTAGTTAACTCAGCTAAATCACTAGGAATCACGCTAGATGAAAACCTCGACATGAAACAACACATTAACTCAATGGCCAAGAGCGCCCGCTTCCACCTGAATTACTTAAGAAAACTGAAACCCTTTATCTCAGTGAGGGATCTAAAACTGGCTATCCAATCATTAGTGATCTCGAGGATCGAATACGGCTGCACCACATTATCTGGCCTTCCGAAAACATCCACAGCACCACTAAAAGCCTGCCTCAACGCTGCGGCTAGACTCATCACGGGATCGAAGAAATTTGATCACATATCTCCACACCTGAAAGCACTAAACTGGCTACCTTACGAGGCCAGAATTCAAATGAAGATGGCCTGTATTACTCATAAAGCGGTCCATTACAACACGCCTAGTTACCTAGCCAAGAAACTTAAGCTATCAGGAGGTAACAGACCTACCAGAAGCACAAAAGAGTTACTATTGCGACCAGCCTTTTTCCACAAGAAAAAGACCTACAACAGAGCATTCTCAGGAGCTGCGCCCAGAATCTGGAACTCACTCCCGCCAAACCTCAGGAAGATTCAAAATACAGCAACATTTAAACGAGAACTGAAGTCCCACTTGATGAGTAAATACCCTACCTAGAAGAAGCCGATGGACTATTGGGATGATCATTTTCGCTACCAGAGGGTTGTCCGCGGCATGAAAATTGGAGGATCAATAACTGATATCGAACTGTATTTCCATGGTCAAGCCGAGGCTAGACACGTTATTGCTACTTAGTATTTTGTGAACCTATAACTACCTCACTTGTTTGTGAACTTATAACTATATCTCACAGATATAATATATGTAACGGCTTTCTCACCCTATTTACTAATCCATCTTATCCTTGATATGCACTTGATGGCCATATAACCCTACCTCATCGAGCTTGTTATTGGTTCTAGGACACAAGCTAAACCTCGTGCGTCACCTAATGCTAATTGCACAGACACTAGTAACTATATATCTAAACATGTCCTTACGGTATATTACCCTCTACCTCATATCTATTTGTTGTTGTTGTTATTACTGTTACTATAATGTATACCTGGAACTCTTTTCCCTGTTAAGCGCTCTGATACCCACGGGTCTTGTCCGCGCTATACAAAACTCTATAAATAAATAAATAAATAAATAGTTATACCTAAAGATCTGATTGTAATTGCTGATCTTGGGATGGTTTCTTTTCTCCTGTCTTTTGTGTCTCTCTTTTTCCCTTGTCACGCTGTGTCCTATATATTGGCACGCTTTGGGCTCGCATATAATTTTGGCAACTGTGGGTATCCTTTTCCCATTCATTTTCATTTTCTTCTTGGTGTGATTTTTTTTCTCTGCTTGATACACTTTATGACCTTTTGGTGAAGGTATTTTGTGTCAAGACTTGGGGATTATAATTGGGTACATATTTATTGTTACAGCCCTGAAGAAGTCATTGGGTAATGTCCCTGGACGAAACACGTGTTGGCGTTTGGCTGTTGTGTACTGTATCAAGACTGTACTGCTGTATCCACAAGTCTTCATGAACATCCATGGACTAAGAAAATAAAAATAAGGATTTTTCATACTTTGGATGCGCAGATATGGACAATTATTTTTGAATAGATATTATCTGTAATACTCACAGATACATGTACTTTGTGCTCAGGGAATCCTCTGTGTTTGTTCTATTGTGATAGCAATTGCTTTGCAATTGTTGTCTTTGACAGCGGTGGGTGGTAGCAGTCTTTGGTTCCCTTGATGCCACTTTAAAATCATTCTTTTTATACTTATGCTGCATGGGCTATGCGCTGGTAATACCTCACCACCTGCTGTTTTAGACTGTTATTAATGAGTGCCCCCTGGATGAGAACACTACACTACTACACTACCCTACAGCCTAAAACATTACACTACACAAACACTACAACACTACACAAACACTACAACACTACCCTAAACCCTAAAACACTACACTACACAATCAATCAATGTACTTGTAGAGCGTGCTACTTACCCGTGAGAGTCCCAAGGTGCTGGAGGAGGTGGGCGGGGGGTGCCGGGGCTTGCTGCTACCGCTCGAAGAGCCAGGTCTTGAGGAGTCTTCTGAAGGTGAGTAGGTGTTTGGTCTGCCGTATGTGGGTAGGGTGGGTGTTCCAGGTCTTGGCGGAGAGGTAGGAGAAGGATCTGCCACCGGAGGTCGTTCGTTGGATGCGGGGGGACAGCGGCGAGGGCGAGGCTTGTGGAGCAGAGCTGGCGGGTGGGGTTGAAGAAGCGGAGTCTGCTGTTCAGGTAGGCAGGTCCGGCGTTGTGGAGTGCTTTGTGTGCGTGGGTGAGGAGCTAGAAGGTGATTATCTTGTCGACGGGGAGCCAGTGTAGGTCTCTCAGGTGGGGGGTGATGTGGCTGCGGCAGGGGGCGTTGACTATCGGTCGGGGGCGTTTTGGATGCGTTGTAGTCGTCGTAGGTGTTTGGCTGGGATTCCTGCGTAGTGTGCGTTTCCGTAGTCCAGTCTGCTGCTGACGAGGGCCTGTGTCACCGTTTTCTGTGGTATCAGACCCGTAACTAACAACCAAGATAACTTCTGCCCCCCCAAAAAAAGCTTAAATGTCTTAAACTTTCAGTCAGATTCTTAAAAAGGCACATCTTATTTCTCTGCTCTAAGGCTCACTGAACTCCCAGAACGCAAAATCATTCACAAGCAATACGATTTTTGCTGCAAGGGCATTAATCGGCCAGTCCAATAAGGAATATTTACCAACTCACACTAAGTTCTGCTGCAGGACTATGTAACAAGTTGTGTAATAACTACCTCTCCATGTCTGTTGTATCCAGTGGACGTATCCCATCAGCTAAAGGTTTGTCAGGATCAGCAGAGATCTGCTCGTACTGATATGCTTGCATCTTTTGGAATAGGCGCAACAGATTCTCTTTACGCATCTTCAGCTGCGTCCACTGAAAGAGAAAGGGAAGGTGCATATGTCACTTGAAGAGGACTACACAACGAACTATTCTTCTAACATCTTACCAGCAAGCTAATAAACACAGTCTACCACCACGTCTTTTTCCAACTCTTCAACCAGTAAAAAATGTATGTGCTCCTGTCGTATCTCTCCAAGAGAGGCTCTTGTCCCAAAGGGGTGGCAGCATTTCAAAAGTTATGTTCTAAACATGATTTAGACTTTCATTTCTAGATTGAGCTGATCCCCCTCCCTATAGCCATGCCACGACATATATCATTGTCTCGATGCACAGTCCCCAGTCACCATGACAGATGCTCAATCACTGCTCAGGGCCACTTTCTGAGCTGCACAACAGAATTTGACACAGTGTTCCAATTCACTTATTAGTTGCCCCATGGACCCACATACCACTCTCTAAATTAGAGGACTTCTTAAACTTCCTCAAATCTGAATGCCAGGTTTAGCATTGTGCAGGAATACTTCTCACTTGTAGAATCCAAGATGGCCGTAATGCTTCTCTAATCAGAAAGCACACAGATCCAACAGAACTCTCTTCGAGTCAATGCCCAAACTAAATTAAATAACTTCTTCAAGAGTCTAACAACATTTATTTAACTAGAACCACATATGTTAGAATCAAAAGAAAAAGATATCCTCTGACAAATTAGATTTTGCAATTGCAGAAGGTAACTTCATAGCATATCATCTGGTACTGATTTAGTTAACAATTTTCAGAAGCTGTAGCATCACCCACCTTTTCATCTGCATGATAGACTTTCCAAAGGTCATTGATATTCAGCTCGGGCTCCACATATTCTTTTCTGTAGAAGGCAATGAATGGGACCTAGAACATAAATAGAAAGACCAACACAAATCAACCCACGGTGCAAGCTTGATCCTGAGGCAAAATGAGACTATAGCAAAACTCATGCAGGGATAGCACATTGTGAAAAGCCTACAAAATCTCAATGCAACAGTAAAGTAGGTAAAAGAACACAGCTAGTCACAGCCAAGTAATTCTGAGAGGAGAAGGAGTCAGAAAAATATTCAGAGAGGTCAGGAGAGCAGCAAACTGTAGCATCACTATTTCCTGCCACTCTAACTGTACACTGTCCAATTTAACATACAAGACAAGACTGTTGTGGTGAACTTCTTGATAACATGACAGAAAGAGAGGGAGGGAAGGAAGGAATAAAGAATGTGTGCATTATTTCTAATAGTGCACGCCTGGGCAAAGGCAGCAAAGCAAAGACTAGCATTAAGTTAACAAGCGATTGTAGGAAGCTGGCTCTGTATATACTATACCAAAATAAGGTATAGTGTGCACAAAGTCCAGTGGAACACCAGAAGTAGGCAGAGATAAAACTAGATTGCACCTTAACCTTTATTTGTGGTAGTGTGGGTGAGCAGTAAGGCTTTATCCGAGGGCAGTGTTAAGCACTTGTTGTACAAACTTAGGCAGTAAATGATGTTGCACACTCAAAGACTGAACTCAGACCAATTTGATTTTGGATAAAATTAATATTTAGTTGCATTTAATTCCTAGAACCAAGCAAGCCTGGCACAGGTAAGTGTATTTGATCATTTTCAAGCAGGTTTGAACAATACAAGCAAGCTGAATGTAATAGCCTTTGTGACAGGTTTGTAAATGTTTTCAATATAGTGGAAATTACTGTTACATTACTTTGAATGACTGCAGATTACTGTTTCAACTCGGTGTGATACACCTAGATATCACACTGGGACATTTTCTAGAGAAAAGGTAAGTAAGCAAATGTTAGTTCTTTGCAGCTTTTCAACGTTCAATACAAAACCAACTCCACACACACAACATTTTTCAAGGAGAAACACTCAATGTATTCCTATGGAGAGAAATTAAGTTATCAGTTAACAGGTCAGTACTTAGTTGTGGGAGTTGGTATTCTGGGGTTAGAACCAGGGTTTCCCCAGGTTCAAGGATGCATCCTCAAAACACCCTCAGCGGCTCTAGGGCGGCCGGATGCAGAGTGCTGAGGCTCAATATAATTTCAAAGGAGGATAGGGGGCCTCCGGTTGTTGGCTGCTCACGAGCAGGCCACAAGGGTGTCGGAGCAAATTTCCTGGGGTTTAGCTCAGGGCAAAGGTGGATCTGTATTAGCACCCAAAGTACACCCGCAGTGGAGCGGGGCGGCTGGGTGCAGGGTGCTGGCTTGGTTTCGGGTGCCCTGTTTTCTTTTTTTTTAAATATATTTTTATTTTCCAAATTAAGCACACTTTTACTTTATACATTTCAACATGAATATTTCATATAATATTTCAACAATTTATGACCTTTATCCGTATACAGTATACATTTCAAAATATATTAAACTTTTATCATTCTTATGCCAAGACACAACAATATTTTTCCACAAGTTCAATGATTACCCAATCCTTCTTTCCACTTATTTACTGGCTCCCAAATTCTTACACCCAAGGTCCTCTTCCTCCTGCCCTTCCGGGCATAAATATTCTTCTCCAAATTATATGCGGATAATAGGTTAGCCAGCCAGGTTTGCATTCCCGGAGGGTTTTTAATCGAGCCACGCCCTAGCTATGGTTAATCTGTACACTGCCATTGCTACAAACAAAAATTCCCGTGGTACCGCATCCCCATCTGCACCAACCCCTAGGAGAATCCAGGGAGGAATAAGCACTATTTGAATTCCCAGTGACCTAACCAAAAAGACCTCTATATCCCTAACTAGTGTGTGCAGTTGAGAGCAGGTGGCAAAGATGTGCACACTGTATGCTTCTAGGGAATTACATCAGGGACAAAAAAAAAACGTAGTACCGCCCCATTTTGCAATCCTGGCTGGCGTAAAATACAATGAGAATAAGGTTTTATAGTGTTGGGATTGTAAAGGGGATGAACACAGAACCGATCAACCTAATTCTAGGGATTCCTGAAACCAAACCTGCTCACCACCCAGTTTCTCCACCCACTTATTACTGTGTTTTTCCATGTCATCCTTTTTCCCTTTTACCAAACTTGCATAAAAAGATCGTATCGTACAATCCCCAGATAGCTTTATTTTCTCAAGAATCTCATTCCTGCTAAACCAGCAGCCCCACCCTGCTTGGTGCCTAAAAAACTTCGGATCTGAAGATAATTAAAAAAGCCTCTGTTATCCAGACCGTACTTATTCCTCAGATCACTGAACTGCATCATCCCATCAGTATTAACAACCAATTTGTGTGATCCCCCTTGCCTCCCAGTCTGCCACTGTTATGTCTGAAAATACAGCTGGAGGAAATGACCTATTTTTATACATCCTAACATAACTGTTGTACCTCCCCAGTCTGGACTTTTTCAGAAAAGCACTCCAAATATTTACTGCGGCAGCTAATGTCTTAAACCTTGTTATTTTAAAGTATCCAAAATCAATACTATTTAACAAGCAGTTTCCCGCTTCTGCCCCGAGGACTGTTGAATACACCTCCGTAGAAAAGCTGGCAACTCTTTGGTCAAGGTTTGCCCCTCCAATTAGCCCCTGCATGTATTGTAAGGAAGCAGCCATATAATACAATTTAAAATCTGTTGCTCCCCACCCATCTTTCTCTCTCGGAAGGGAAATGAACCTCTAGACCCTCCGTGTCTTTCCCTACGCCCATATAAATCTATTCAAAATCACCTCTAGTGCATTAAATCAACTTGCTTCAAATAATAAGGGAATGGATCTAAAAAGGAAAAGAAACTTAGGAAGAATCAACATCTTAATTACGTTAGTACAGCCCACTATTGACAAATGTAGGTTATTCAATCTGTCTAAATCAGCTTTTACTCGTGTCATTAAGGGAGTCATATTATTTCCTACTACGTCCTCTAGATTTGCTGAGATTACGACTCCCAGGTAAACTGCTGAGCTAACTACCCTACCATCATTGCAACCAACATACCTATTTTTTACGATCTGCGTTTTTGAACTATTTAAGCTATATCCCGATACCCGACCAAAATTTTGGGCTTCCGGTTCCACTACTCCTTCTGTAGTATGGGATCTCTGTGTATAGTCATAATCTAGTGAATAGAATGGCAAGCCCATACAAAAACAACCAGGCGGTGGAGAAAAAGACAACACCACTATTATGCGAACAGATTTCGCAGCGAAGCCTATCCGACCTGAGCATCTGCGCTGGCATCAGAGTCCCGACAGTAATGCTTAGCAAAGGTATGGACCGACTTCCAAGTGGCAGCCTTGCAGATCTCTGCAATGGGAACATTATGAAGCAAAGCAGTAGTGGCCGCTTTGCCCCAGGTGGAATGGGCCTTAGGCTTAATCGCTTTCTGATAACAAAACTGGATAAACAACACAATCCACCTAGAGATAGATTGCTTCGAAGTAGCCAGACCAGTCCTAACCGACCCATAGTTGACAAACAATTGGTCAGACCTGCTAATGTCTATGGTCTTATCCAGATTCAACACCCTTCCAACATCCAGGGAATGAAGAGACCTTGCCGCTGGAGTGGAAGGATTCTGGAAAAAAGTTTGTAAAGTTATCGTCTGATCAACATGAAAATCAGAAATCACCTTGGAAAGGAACTTAGGGTGAGTACGCATAACAACCTTAGCAGCATAAAACACAGTATAACGTTCTTGGCAACATAACGCCGGACTCTCACTCACTCTGTGGGCCGATGTAATAGCCAAGAGGAACGCCGCCTTCCAAGACAGGTGCTGCAGAGAAGCCTTGTGAATAGGCTCGAAAGGCTCCTTCATCAGCCTGGACAGCACCACATTCAGTTCCCATGCCGGCGAAGGAAGTCAAGCTGGAGGGAACACCTTCTGCAATCCTTCCAAAAAATCCTTAATCACAGGGATCTGAAAGAAGGACGTCTGCGAAGGGCATTTGCTGTAAGCAGTCAATGCAGCCAGATGAACCTTAATGGAATGGAAATTAAGGCCAGACTGAGCCAGATGCAGAAGGTATGGAAGGATGACATCCTCCTTGCAGGTCGTAGGATCATAGTTCTTAGACATGCACCAGATGCAGAATCTCTTCCATTTGTAAGCATAAGAGGTCCTAGTAGACGGCCTCTTAGCCTCCTTCAATAGGTCCATGCAATCCTCAGGAAGATTTAAGTGGCCATATTGCACTATCTCAGGAGCCATGCCACCAAACTCAACGACGAGAGGTTGGGGTACACCATCTGCCCCCGAACTTCCTGAGAAGGTCCGGCCGACACAGCAGCTGCCGATGAGGCAGGATCGAGCGATGAAGCAGGTCCGTGAACCAATACTGCCTGGGCCATTCCTGAGCAATGAGGATCATCCGCGCCCGTGACTGGACCAGCTTGATGAGCACCACCGGAATCAGGGGTATGGGTGGAAAAGCGTACAGAAAGCTGTTCGACCAGTTGATCCATAACGCATTCCCCAGAGCCCCCGGTTGGTAATACCTCGAGGCGAAGTCGCGGCATTTGCTGTTTTCGGCGGTGGCGAACAGACCCACGTCTGGAGTGCCCCACACGGCGAAGATGTCTTCGAGCACCTCGTCGTTTATGACCCACTCGTGGTTTTCTTGCAGCAACCTGCTGAGGGTGTCCACCTGAACATTCTGTACACAGGGCAGATGAGTCTCCGTTATCGTCAGTCCTCTGGCTAGCAGCAGTGCCAGATCGCCTGCGCCTCCTGTGACAGTGTGCGCGATCTCGAGCCCCCCTGCTTGTTGAGATAATACATCGTGGTCGTATTGTCTGTCTGTACAAGCAAGGATCTGGTCTGGAAGGACGGAAGAAAAGCCTTCAGTGCCAAGTGAACAGCTCTGAGTTCCAAGAAATTTATGCGATTCATGGACTCCGCCGGAGACCACTGTCCTTGGATCTGCAAATGGTCTGAATGTGCTCCCCAGCCCAGGAGAGACGCATCCGCCACGATAGTCCGAGTCGGGATATCCTTGTGGAAAGGAACCCCTCCGAGTAGATTCTCTGCAGAGCACTACCATCTCAGGGACTGTTGGGCGTGAAGAGAAAACTGAATCCGGTCGTCCCAACACCCTTTCCTCAGGTCCCACTGGTCCTCCAAACCTTCCTGTAGTGGCCTCATGTGTAGGCGCGCGTGTGGAGTAAGGAAGATACAAGAGGCCATCGATCCCAGTAGAGAAGACACTGACCTCACTGTTGTAGATGGAGCAGCTATGAGTTCCTGAGCCTTCCGAAGGATGGATAAGCGTCTCTCCTCCGAAGGAGGCACGCTTGCCGACAACATATTGATGGAGGCTCCCAAGTACTGCAGGCACTGCACAGGAATCGGGACAGACTTGGACAGATTTATGTGCAACACTAGACTGTTCAGCAGGACGGCCGTCCTGTTGAAGTGCAACTGCGCTTCCTGGAAGGTGCAGGCTTTGATCAACCAATCGTCCAGGTACGGGTAGACAAACACCTTGTTCTTTCTCAGGTGCGCTGCTACCACAGCCATGCATTTTTAAAAAGTCCTGGGCGCAGACTTCAGTCCAAACGGTAGTACGGTTACTGATAGTGATTGGTGCCGATGTTTCCGTGCAATGGGCACATGGAAGTACGCATCTCGCAGATCCATCGCGCACAGCCAGTCTCCCCTCTGCAGCTGAGGATAGAACTGGTGCAAAGACAGCATGCAAAACTTTTCCCTGCGAATCCACTTGTTTGCTTGTCGCAAATCCAGAATGGGCCAGAACTCATTCTTGTCCTTCTTTTGTAATAGGAAGAAGCGTGAGTAAAGACCCTTTCCCCTTTGAGACAGAGGGATGTCTTCTATCACCCTTTTTCCTAACAGGGTATCGACCTCCACCTGGAGTTTGCTCAGTTGGAACTGCGAGCCAACGGGTGGAATTGCTGGAGGCGGGCTGGTGAAGCGAAGACTGTATCCATTGCAAACAATATTCAGCACCCACTTGTCCTGAGTAATGTTTCTCCACTCTGCCAGGTAATGTTGAATGCTTCCCCCCACCGGAGCGCGTAACGGATGAAGGGGAAGTAACAGCTCAGGGACGAGACCCAGCCGGGCCTGTGGTCGCAGATGAATCCTGCTGACCACCAGGGCCCCTCTGGCGCTTTTGGAACGGGCGCCGCTGGAACTGCTGCTGTTGCTGCTGCTGTTGCTGCCCAGCCTGGTGACCTTGCCCTCTACCTTGCGCCCTGTACCGTCTCTGGAACGGGCGGAAGGTCTTTTTCTGTTCCATCGGCTTTTCCAATCCGACAGCCGTCAAAGTCTCCGTCTCCGCCTCCGCCTTCATACGGGCCATCTCCTTGTCTGCGTGTTTTCCAAACAGGGTCTCACCAGAGAAGGGTAGATTGGCCACCCTCGGCTGCGCCTCGGGCTTCAAGGACGTCAGACGCAGCCGCACGTGACGCCTCAGGTTGACAGTCTGGGTTACAGGGGTGATTTTTAAAGGATATAAATGTATTTTCAAAGTTGACACTTGATTTTCAGTGAAAAACTAGCAATGTTATACTATGGAAGGAAATTCAAGTCACAGGTAAAGTATGTTCTCGTTACTTTTGTAATCCAGTACTGGACTCCTAGGTTCAGCACTGGGATCTCTACCTAAGACAGGTAAGTAATTACATTTTAGCAGTTGGTACGATTTTTAAGGAATACTTGTAGTTTGCAAAAATAGAAACTTGGAAGAAATTTCACAGAAAAACAGTCAATGGTTTCCTAAGGAAGAAAATTCAGGTTACTGGTAAGTACAGTTATAATTACTTTTGCGGTTCAGTACTGGTCTAAAAGGTACAGTACTGGCTTCTCTCCTGATCACAAGTGAGTAATTCGGAATTCATTATCCAGCTGATTTTAGATTATTATTTTAAAGTTTCAAAACTTCACACTAAAAAGATTTTTCGAATCAAACCAGTCAATGTTATCCTATGGAAGGAAGGAAAATGACACTTACCAGTATGCATCTGTTCTTGGCATGTAAAGCTGCAGAGTTACACACTGTACATAGATGACCACCTAGTGTTGGGCTAGGATGTTTGCAGTTTGTTTTTGTTCTAGAAAGTCCTTGGAAGTCACAGGATAGGCGACTCCTCCTTTGTATCATACAGCACATGGCATCGGCTCCATTCCCAGATTGTTTTTTGCCATTAGGGAAGTGATGGAGTTTCGCAAGAAAAGTAAAGATGTCCATGTAATTTGAATGTAATTAAGATAATACTGGTACAGATAAAAGTAGCCGGGGAGGCGGGTGGGCGTGTGTAACTCTGCAGCTCTACATGGCAAGAATAGATGCATACTGGTAAGTAGCATTTTCCGTTCTAGGCATATGAGCTGTAGATTACACACTGTGCATAGATTGTATAACAGTACCCTCTGTTAGCGGCGACCACCCGTATCTGTTGCAGTACTTTGAAAGAGGGTTTTTAGTACAGCTTGGCCCACAGTAGCTTGTTGTTTAGTTTGCACATCTACACAATAGTGTTTTGTGAATGTGTGCGGTGTAGACCATGTAGCTGCTTTGCATATGTCATCTAGGGGAATGTTCCCCAAAAATGCCATTGAAGCCCCTATTTTTCGAGTAGAATGGGTTTCAGGAGGAATAGATCAGGTACGTTTAGCTTTGTGGTAACAAATCTGTATGCATTTGACAATCCACCTAACTATCCCAGATTTTGATATGGGTTTACCTTTATGTCGTGGTGAAAAAGACACAAAGGAAAATGCTACTTACCAGTATGCATCTGTTCTTGGCATGTAGGGCTGCGGACATTCATATCTTAGCATAGATCGCCGCCTAGTGTTGGGTCCGGATGTTGCACTTTGTTGTCCTGATAGAGTCTTCAAAGTATCATGAGATAGGTGACTCCTCCCCTGGACTACAGTGCGCATGGGCATCTTCTCCATCTTCAGATTGTTTTTCTCCATTGTGGCAAAGATGGAGAATAGGAAAGTAAGAGATGACCATGTAAATGTATGTGGAAAGAATTACTGCAGCTGTGACAGGCACCGGGGAGGAGGGTGGGTGATATGAATGTCCGCAGCCCTACATGCCAAGAACAGATGCATACTGGTAAGTAGCATTTTCCGTTCGAGGCATGTGGGCTGCTGAAATCATATCTTAGCATAGACTGTATAGCAGTATCTCCTCTAGCGGTGGTCACCTGTACCAGCTGCAGCAGTTTGAAAAAGAGGTTTGAGGACAGCCTGGCCTACAGCAGCTTGCTGCTTTGCTTGCACGTCTACACAGTAGTGTTTAGTAAAAGTGTGTATGGTAGACCATGTAGCTGCCCTACATATGTCTTCTAGTGGAATATTTCCTAGGAAAGCCATGGATGCCCCCATTTTGTGCGTTGAGTGTGCTTTTGGGGGGACTGTTAGAGTGCGCTTAGCCTTTTGATAGCATATCTGAATGCTTTTAACTATCCATCTGGCTATCCCTGTTTTGTACTGGGGTTACCCTTATGTTGTGGTGAAAAAGCTACAAATAGTTATTTTGTCTTTCCGAAAGATTTAGTTCTGTCAAATTAATATAGCAGAGCCCTTTTTACATCTAGTGTGTGTAAGGCTCTTTCAGCCACTGAGTGTGGGTTTTGGAAGAAAACTGGCAATTCTATTGACTGATTTATATGGAAAGTGGATATAACTTTCGGCGTAAACTTGGGGTTAGTACGGAGCACTACCTTATTGTGGTGTATCTGCATGAAAGGTTCTTTAATGGTTAGAGCTTGTAGCTCACTCACTCGCCTGAGGGAGGTAATGGCAATTAAAAATGCCACCTTCCATGTTAAGAATTGTAATTTACATGAATGGAGTGGTTTGAAAGGTGGCCCCATAAGTCTGGTAAGTACTACGTTTAAGTTCCAGACTGGCTCTGGTGGATGTTTTGGAGGGATAATTCTTTTAAGTCCTTCCATAAAAGCTTTGATAGGTGGTATTCTGAACAGGAACACGTGTTGTCTATAGCAGCAAGGTGTAGCCTTATGGAAGAGTATGCTAGATTGCATCTTTGCAGATGTAACAAGTAACAGATTATGTTTTGGATGGAGGCATCTAATGGATTTATTTGGTTATTATTGCAATAAATTACAAATATTTTCCATTTAGCTGCGTAGCATGCTCTAGTAGTTGGGCGTCTTGCTTCCTTGATAATGTTCATACAGTCTGGAGGCAAGTTAAGATATCCGAACTCTAAGACTTCAGAAGCCAGATCGCTAGGTTCATCTGACTGGGATCTGGGTGCCTGATTTCTCCATGGTTCTGAGTTAGTAGTTGTGGCGATAGTCGCAGTCTTTGGTGGGGAACTACTGAGAGTTCTAGGAGCGTCGTGTACCATGGCTGTCTTGCCCATGTGGCAGCAACCAGGATCATTGTGAGTGACTGTTGCTTTAGTTTGCGTGCCACTAATGAAATCAGTGGTGTTGGTGGAAAAGCATACGCAAATCTACCTGACCAGTTCATCCATATCGCATTGACTTGTGACAACGGGTGTGGGAACCTGGTGGCAAAGGACTGGCATTTTGAGTTTTCTTTTGTGTCAAACAGATCTATCTCTGGATGTCCCCACTTTTAGAAGAATAGTTGGAGAACTTGAGGGTGAATCTCCCATTCGTGTATCTGTTGGTTGTGTCTGCTTAGTAGATCTGCGATCTGATGGTCTATTCCTGGGAGGTGTTCTGCCATGAGAAAGATGTTTTTTGGAATTGCCCACCTCCATATGGTCTGTGCTAGGTGAGACAGCTGCGGAGAGTGTGTCCCTCCCTGTTTCTGGATGTAGTACATGGCTGTCATGTTGTCCGTCCGGATTAACACAGCCTTGTTGTACGAGTATTTCTGGAAGGCTTTCATTGCTAGAAATACTGCTAGCAACTCTAAGTGGTGTATATGCAGTGTCTTTTGCTGGACTATCCAGAGCCCTTGGACTGCGTATTGAAGTAGGTGGGCTTCCCAAACTGTTAGTGATGCGTCCGCTGTTAATACTACTTGTGGAACTGGCTCTTGGAACAGTCGTGGGTTCCACCACTGCAGAGAGTTGTAAGTGCAACTGCTGCCAACACTACGTCTTTTAGTTGTCCTTGAGCTTGGTTCCACTGCCGTGCTAGGCATTCCTGCAATGGACGCATTTGAAGTCGGGTATGAGGGACAAAGATTATGCAGGAGTCCATCATGCCTATAAAGCTACATGGAGCTGGCAAGTAGTGTTGTGGCTGAAATCTTTGAATTAGAGACTGCATATTGGCTATCCTGGCTGGATTTGGATATGCCTTTGCCACTGAGGTATCTATTGTTGCATGTGGGAGGGCTGCAGATGTGATTTTGGGTAATTTATGGAAAATCCCAGACTGTGCAGTAGCTGGATTGTCTGAGACGTATGGTTTTCACACTGTGCGTATGAGTTGGCTTTTATGAGCCAATCGTCCAGGTAGGGAAACACATGGATGTGTTGCCTTCTTAGGTGTGCTGCTGCAACTGCTAGGCATTATGTAAAAACCCTTGGTGCAGTAGTTACCCCGAAGGGGAGAACTTTTAATTGATAGTGGTGACCTATTGTGAACCCGAGGTATTTCCTGTGAGCTGGATGTATAGGTATGTGCAAATATTCATCTTTGAGGTCTAATGTAGCGATGAAGTCGCCTGGCTGGTGTAACGGGAGTACTTGTTGTACAGGGATCATATGGAAATCCCCCGAGAGTATGCATTGGTTCAAAGGTCTGAGGTCCAATATTGGTCTGAGGGACCCGTCTTTTGGGGGAATAAGGAAGTATAGGGAGTATACTCCTGTCCCCTGATGTTGAAAAGGGACTGGTTCTATGGTTCCCTTTTCCAGCACGGATGTCACCTCTTGTTGTAACAGCGTGATGTGTTCTTTGGACATTGGACGGTGTTTGGGTGGTATGTTGGGTGGAGTAGAAGTGAGTTCCAGGCAATAACCATACTGGATAATTTGTCTCACCCACCTGTCTGTGGTAATTGCGTTCCAGACTGGTAGGAATTGTGTTATTCTGCCTCCGACTGGTGTTAAGTGGTCTGGAGGGAGTGTGAACAAGTCACTGTTTGGTGGCGGTGGAGACTCTGGTGTTGTTGCCGCTACGTCCTCTGCCTTTGTTATTGTTGCTCCTATAACCTCCTCTATTGGAGCCCTTATTAAAGGTGCTCAGAGTATTACTTTTGAATGTAGAGGAAGTTTGGGATGTGTTGCCTCTACCTGAGCCTCGAAAGGAGGAGCGGCAAAAGGAACTCCTAGATTGTTGAAACTGAAGTGCGCCCATAGACTTAGCAGTATCAGTATCTTTTTTCATTTTTTCTAAGATAGTGTCTACTGCAGGGCCAAACAAGAAATCTTGGTTAACTGGCTGGTTAAGGATAGTTGACTGCACTTCATTCTTATATCCGGAAATGCGTAGCCATGCATGCCGGCGTAGTAAGACGCTAGTGTTAATGGACCTGGCTGCTGTGTCAGCTGCGTCAAGTGCACATTTAATGGAAGTGTTTGCGATAAACTTGCCTTCCTGTATGAGGTCGTTAGCTTTAGCTCTAAAAGGTTCTGGCAGGTGTTGTAGTAAACCCTCCAGTTAGTCATAATGTGCTCTATCGTAGCGTGCTAACAGAGCTTGTGTGTTTGCAATTCTCCAAGTGTTTGCTGCTTGGGATGCCACTCTTTTGCCTGCGGCTTCTGATATCTTTGACTCATTGTTTGTGTATTAGCCCACTTTCGAGCGTTTGATACAACTAGTAAGTCTAAAGGCAACTGTGACTTAATATAAGAAGGGTCTGTAGGGGCTGCTTTATACTTTTCAATTCTGGGATTGAGGACACGCGCTCTGGCTGGGTCTTTGAATATGTCTGGCGCGTGTTTTAGTACCCCTTTTAACATAGGAAGTGTACGTTTATTCTTTTCTGAAGTTGGAAAAGTATCAAATAGGAAGTCCTCTTCTATTGGGTCAGTGTGCATGTCTACATTATGATATTTAGCTGCCCTATCCACCAGTTGGTTAAAGGCAATGGTGTCGTCCGTAGGCGACGGCTTTGTAGGATATGTATAGGTGTCAGGGATGGGTTGTGGGTCGTATGTATCATAAGGATCATTCTGGTCATCCCATGTGTTATCCTGTATATCTTGATCCTCAGGTTCTACAAAATTATCTTGATGATCTTCTTCTATGTTTTCTGTCTCATCATAACCTGATGTAGGAGAGTAAGGCACAAAAGGCATGTTAGGATAGAAAGGAGAAGGAGTGAAAGGCCTTGAAGGGGATGTTCCAGAATCTTTTTTCTTTGGAGGGCCAGGGGAAGAAGTGTCAGTGTCCAATGGTCTCTTCTTCCTGTGGCGAACTGTTACTCGTGCTGTTTCAGGGTCTATATACAGTTTAGGTTGTTCCTAGCTCAGTGGATCAGGATGGAAAAGTTCTTCCTCAACTGTCTGTGGTTTTGGCGCCGATGATTTTGACTTAGTCACTTGTTTGTGATGAGTCTTTGGCTCGAGGGCCTTCGGCTGTGGAGCTTTTTTTTCGGCTCGACTGCTGTTTTCGGGTCGGCCACTCTTTTGTTGGCTTTACTGCCTTTTTTAGTACGGCGACCTTTGGTTCGACGACCTTTTTCGGATCGATGTTTTTTTTGTAGACTCAACTGCCTTTTTCGGGTCGACAGGATTTTTAGTGTGACCTATTTTTGTTGGTCGACCCTTCTTTTTCGGCTCGGCGGCCTTTGACGGGTCGACTATTTTTTTGGGATCGACTACCCTTTTTGGTTCAACGCCCTTTTTTGTATCGACTAGTTTCATCGGCTCGACAACTTTTTTCGGTTCGGCGGCCTTTTTGGGAAGAGTGTAGCTCGTTCCCGGTGTATCAGAAGGCTTGGGTTTGGTCTTCGGAGCCGAGCCGGAAGGCGGGCCTCTGAAGGAGTTTGTCGATCTCGGCTAAGGCCTTTAGGCGATGCATCGACCTGAGCCTTTTCTTGACATTGAAGCGGGGTTAGGAACTTGGTACTCACGGTTTGACCCGGTGTGATCTGGTCATCGGAGTCCGACTGGTCTTCTACGGTGACAATTTCTAGGTCGGAGTCCGCCGCTTCTGGGAGGTCATGTTCGTCTTCGAAAATGTTTTACAGTTCCGGTGCCTGCCGCTGGATCCCCTGTCTAGCGGCCCTTCGGTTCCGGATAGTTTTCTGCGACCGGAACGGAGCACAAACTGGACAGTTTTCCTCGTTGTGCTCGGGAGATAGGCACTTTTTGCATACTGTATGTTTATCAGTATGTGGGAATTTGGAGTGACATTGCGGGCACCTTTTAAACGGGGTCCTTTCCATCTGCAGCAGGCCCACGTGGCGTTGAAAAGGCCCAACGGCCTGCGTCGATGCCCGGATAGAGATGGAAAGTCTTACTGAGTCAAGGGGTACCGAACGAGAACAATACCATCGAGGTAGAAGGCCTTTTGGCCTTAGAAAGCTGAAAAGTTTCAGTTCCAAAGTTGGAGTTGAGGAATAGCATCCGAACCCAATGGAGGAAAAAAAACAATCTGAAGATGGAGAAGATGCCCATGCGCACTGTAGTCCAGGGGAGGAGTCACCTATCTCGTGATACTTCGAAGACTGTTCCAGGACAACAAAGTGCAATCATCCGGCCCGACAGTAGGCGGCGATCTATGCTAAGATATGAATTCAGCAGCCCACATGCCTCGAACAAGTTGTTTTGTCTTAAGAAAAGTTTGTGTCCTTTCAATGTAGTAAAGCAATGCTCTTTTGACATTTAAGGTGTGAAGACATCTTTCTGCAACTGTTTGTGGCTGCAAGAAAAATACAGGCAGCTCAACAGATTGATTTAGATGGAAGGTTGAAATGACTTTTGGAAGGAATTTAGGATTAGTACGGAGAACCACTTTATTATGGTGCATTTGCAGAAAGGGTTCTTGAATGGTGAGTGCTTGTAGTTCACCAACTCTTTTTAGAGAAGTAATAGCTACTAGGAAAGCTACTTTCCAAGTTAGGAATTGCAATCCACATTTATGTAACAGTTCAAAGGGAGGTCCCATTAACCATGTGAGAACAATGTTTAAGTTCCACACTGGTGAAGGTGGTGTTCTGGGAGGGATTATTCTTTTGGGTCCTTAAATAAAAGCTTTATGGCAGGCACTCTAAAAAGAGATAATGTCTATTTTGTAGGTATGCTGCAATGGCAGCAAGGTGCAGTCTGATAGACGTGTACGCTAAATTACATTTTTGAAGGTGTAATAGGTATATGATGTGTTGAATAGACACATCTAAAGGATTGATGTGGTTGTTTTGACAATATATTACAAACAGTTTCCACTTAGCTGCATAACAGCTGAAGTGGTGTGGCTCACTGGTTAGAGGCGGCAGACCCGAGAGCAGAGGACAGCCTGGGACCAGGGTTCAATTCCCGACGCGGCAGGGTCGTGGACCAGGGTCAGCGGACTCGATAATTCTCATCTCGGTGCCTACTCTAACCAGGGATCACACTCGGCAACTCTGAGCATTAGCTTGCCTCATCTCCACAACGGCCCCCCAGATTCGCCGGGGATGCCTGGTTTCACCTTGGAGATACCCAGTAGGGACCATCTCACAGGGATAGCCAGGACGGGTTCCCCAGAAGTCTACTGCGCAGAGATACTCCTTCGGGAGTCGATTCTAGCGCATTACAAACCCACAATTAATTAACATGCTCTAGTGGTGGGACGTCTAGCTTCTTTAATAACGTTCATACAGTCTGGAGGGAGGTTAAGGTAACCAAACTATGACTTCAGGAGCCAGATTGCTAGGTTGAGATGAGCTGGGTCCGGGTCTCTGATCTCTCCATGGTTCTGCGTTAATAGGCATGGAGATGGGTATAGTTTTTGGTGTGGTACCACAGAAAGTTGCAGCAGTGTGATGTACCACGGTTGTCTGACCCAAGTTGGAGCAACTAGAATGAGTGTTAGGGAATGTTGCTGTAGTTTGCGTACCACTAATGGAAGTGGTGGTAGAGGTGGAAAAGCGTATGCAAACTTGCCAGACCAGTTTATCCATATCGCACTGCCTTTGGACAGCGGGTGTGGATATCTGGCGTCGAAGCTTGGGCATTTTGCGTTTTCATGGGTAGCAAAGAGGTCTATTTGAGGTTGTCCCCACAGTTGAAAGAACGGTTGAAGAACTTGTGGATGAATTTCCCATTCATGGATCTGCTGTCGACTTAGCAGATCTGCTATGGTGTTTTGTACTCCTGGAACATACTGGGCTAAGAGAAAGATTTTTAGTGGTATTGCCCATCTCCATATCTGCTGCGCTAACAGAGAGCTGCAGAGAGTGTGTTCCCCCTCGTTTGTTTATGTAGTACATGGCTGTCATATTGTCTGTGCGGACCAAGACAGCTTTGCCTGATACTTGCTTTTGGAATGCTTTCAGGGCTAGAAATACAGCCAGTAACTCCAGGTGGTTGATATAGAGTGACTTTTGTTGTGGTGTTCACCTGCCTTGCATGGTGTGATGCAGTAGGTGAGCTCTCCAGCCACCAAGCGATGCGTCCACTGTTATGACTATTTGAGGAACTGGCTCTAGGAACGGTCGGCCTTTTGAAAGGTTTTTGGTGGTCCACTATTGCAGAGAGCGATGAGTCCGACTGGCTGCCAATACTAGGTCTGTTAATTGACTGTGAGCCTGGTTCCATTGGCGTGTTGAGCACTCTTGAAGTGGACGCATTTGTAGTCTTGCGTGAGGTACTATGAATATGCAGGATGCCATCATTCCTATGAGCTGTATGAACACTCGAGCTGGAAGAGAGTGTTGCTGTTTAAACTTTGTTAGGAGAGTTTGTACACTTGTTATCCTGGCTCGAGAGGGATAGGCTACTGCTAATTCAGTGTTTATTGTGACTCAGATATTGTTGTACATGGGACGGTTGCAGATGGGATTTGGTGTGATTTACTGTAAATCCCAAGTTGTGGAGTAGTTGGATTGTAGCGTGAGTTTGTTGTACACACTGGCTGTATGAGCTGGCTTTTATGAGCCAGTCTTCTAGATATGGGAAGACGTGAATATGCTGTCTTATTAGATGTACTGCTAGGCACTTGGTAAACACTCTTGGTGCTGTTGTGACTCCGAATGGGAGTACTTTGAATTGGTAGTGCTGCCCGTCTAGTACAAATCTGAGATATTTTCTGTGCGCTGTGTAGAGATGAATGTGGAAGTAGGCGTCTTTAAGATCTATAGTGCCAAGGAAGTCGTTTTGTAACAGGAGTGGAAGGACCTGCTGGAGTGTGACCATATGAAAGTGGTCTGATTGTATGTACAGGTTTAGGGGTCTGAGGTCTAGAATAGGCCTCACAGATCCGTCCTTCTTTGGAATTAGAAAATAGAGGGAGTATACTCGTCCATTCTGCTGATGCAGTGGAACTATTTCTATTGCATTTTTTTGCAGGAGGGATATTACCTCCTGTCTGTGCAGTATCAAATGTTCTTGTGACATTGGACGCTGTTTCGGTGGTTAGTTGGGGGGGGGGGGGGGGGGGGGGTGTAGATGTTCGTTCAAGGCAGTAACCTGACTGAATTATTTGCTGCACCCACCTGTCTGACGTGATGTTTTCCCAGGCTGGCAGGTATTGTTGTAGCCTTCAACCGACTGGAGTGGAATGTGGCGGGGGAAGGGGGGAGGGAAGTCATTGGGCAGAGGTGGAGGCAGAGCGGGAGTTGTTATTTTTACCTCTGCCTTTATTGTGGTTACCTATGTAACCGCCTCTTTGGTAGCTCTACTATAGGTGGATTGTGTGGGGGCTTTGTAAGAAGTAGAGGGTGTGTCTGAAGAGTATCCCCTGGTGGTGTCCCTGTAAGATGAGCAGCGAAAAGAGCGTCTGGGAACCTGCGACTGCAAGGCTCCCATAGATTTGGCTATATCGGTATCCTTTTTCATCTTTAAGGGATATGTCAACATTAGGTCAGAATAGGTGTCGCTCATCAAAGGGCTGGTTGAGTATGACACTTTGGACTTCAGGTTTGTACCTTGAAATGCGTAACCATGCGTGTCTACGCAACAGAACACTGGTATTAATTGCTCTGGAGGCAATGTCTGCTGCATCTAGTGCACAACGAATAGAAGTGTTTGTGATATTTTTCCCCTCCTGTATAAGCTCATTTGCGCTGTCTTTGTACTTATCGCACAAGTTACTACTTGTGTAACGATATATCTGTAAGAGAAATTAGTTAGTGATAGATTGCTTACCATACAATATCCACAGGCGTCAGACTGGATCCAGAAATTTTTGCGTAGCAGTACCCTTGCGCGTCGGTAGGCGCCGTCTGCGGCTCCGCGTCCGTCGTCGGCGCCGTGATGACGTCGTCAGAGTACTTAGACTCCGCCTCCGCGTGCTGACGTCAGTTCTTAGACACAGCTTTTCCGCGCCAGAAGCGCTGACCCATGTTAAAAACCAACAATGTTGCCATTGAAACTAGGGCCCTGAAAGGGGATGACCTTAACCCTAGATATCGGTTCGCAGAACGGGGAGGATGGGTGGGTCGGTAAGGAATCTATCACTAACTAATGTCTCTTACAGATATATCGTTATACAAGTAGTAACTTGTGCATCTGAAAGAGACACGTTAGTGATAGATTCCTTACCTTAGAATAGATACCCCAGCAATACCAACCCCGGTGGTGGGTCTGCGAACCAATAATCACACCAGAAAGTCCTGGGGGACGGAACGGCCAAAGAAGCCATCCCTCCGGATGTAGGAAGGTGGATACCCGACTATGGTTGCCCGCAACTTTTTGCCTGGTGTTTTGCTGGTTTTCCGACTTAGTTGACCTGGGGCCCTGCCAATCAGGACCCCAGGCCTACTGCTCTCTCTCTAAAATGGATTCCATGTACCTCAGGTACATATCCAATTGGTACTGGGCCACCTTATCAGACCCTGTAACTCAGGGCATAGGTGTACCCAGGGCCTACCAGGGGCTGCAGCATGTATTATGCCACCCCTGGCAGGCCAACTAAATCTGACACAACTGGCTGCACGACAGCTGGGGCAAGATGGTGTGATCACCCTTTGCTTTAGATATAGTATACCTATATCTAACCCTAAAATGGACACACAGATTCCTATCAGTCACTCCTATGGCAGGCCTTGACAATCCTGAAGGCAGAGTGCTTGGAATCGTGTGAGATGGTGCTCTGCCACGAGCTGAGCCCGTTTGCAGCTTGCGGAACCAAGTCCTAAAAGCTTTTCCATGATAACGCATACCATATACTCTTAGGTGCATTATAATGCTTGCGGTTAAATGCTATCTTTGGTATCGCTTTATCAAAACATGTCGAGTAAGGTGTCATACGAATTGGAATACTAACCCCTCGCCAATTCTGGCGACTGGGTTAGCATTCCACCCTTCTAGAGGGACACGACATGTATGTAACTGTGAACCCCGGTTAAAGTTAGAGCCTCAGCATCACAAAATGGATGCTGCCAACACAGACACAAGTCTGACCCCCTGCAGCTGGGAGTCCTTCCAGCGAGGGGAGCTTGGACAAAGGGTTTCCTGTCAGGGGCGGTGCTAGCACCATCCCAGACAGGGTTTTGTGTATCCTGGGTAGGCAGGGCTTTACAGGAAGGTGACTGCAAGTGGCACCCCGGTGCTCACTATGCATAGGCCAGCTAGAACCAGTTCCAGGGGCACACCAGCCCCTGAGCTGGGGAAAGTCCGGCATGGGAGAGGGGTGTAACCACCCCCCTTCCTGGTCCCACCCCTAGGGCAGGACCTAGTCGCGTACCCACCCCTTTCTTTAGGATAAAGGCAGGAGCGGGGACCCTTCCAAATTAGATCATCTTTGAATCAAGAAACTACTTTCTGCGAAAGGAACTCTCGACTCTTCTCAAGATTTCTCCCTTGTGGCTAAGGAGTAGTCACCCTGCATCCGCAGGCACCATCTAAAGAGCACTGCGGTTTGCTGCACGTCCTTCCTCCGGAATCCGACTGACCAGCTCGGCGAGACCCGGCTTCCCTGGCACCTCTGACCTCTACAGCTAAGCTGAGAACCGTAGGTGCGACGAGACCTCGAGGGACCGGCCAACATCAGAACTGCACGACTTCTATCCAGCACGACCGCCGAGGGATCCTCTGGTGAGTGCTTTGGGGTCCGAGAAGCCCCGACCCTGAGCAGCTCCAGCACTGAAGACCAGCCCCCCAGCATCCACGAGATCTGCGTGGGGTCCTTCTGCTTTTTGGCTGCTCACCGCGTTGTCTGGCTACTAGCCCGCTGGCTTGTGGCCTTCCCGACGACGACCGACGACATCATCACTGCTAGTCTGGTTGCTCCAGACTGGCCCTTGCTCCCTTCCAAAAGAGGAGCACCCCGGACCCTCCTGGTCCACTCCAGATGCCATTTTAGGTCCACCGCGTGGGCTTGAATTAGCCAAGACTTGTTGCCCAATCCTGGGTCCAGCGACGTCGACAGCATCAACCATCGTGGGACAGCTCGCACCTCCATCCTAGTCGCACTCCATCCTGGTCGCCGACAACGCCTCCTGGTCCGTGAGACTGCAGAGCCCAGCGTCGCCCACTCACCTGGTCGAGGTGACTCCATCCGGTGCCATCCTGGTGCCCATCTAATCACTGGCTAGTGATTCAGGACTTGGTCCCCTATGCTTACAGGTGTCTTCCATCTTCGATCCAGGCTTGGATCCATCGAACGATCTTCGCTGGTCGCCTGCCAGCAACTCCTTCTTTCAGGCTCCTGGTTCGTCAACGAGGATTCCCGACGTCTTTTCAGACCTATGCAGCCGCAGCCCCTGGGCTAGGTAACTTCGGCATTTCGGTGCCCCAGCATAGCCTCACTATCCAAGGGTCCAGATCCACTTTCGTTTTCAACCTACCTTATCGGGTTCGCCCGAGAACACTAACTTTGCTTTTACTAGCCTCCATAGACTTTGTCCCGCATCCCGCGTGAGAGTGCACACTGTGCACCCGAGTCCCCTAGGCCTCCTACTAGTAATCTGAAGGTTCAGTAACGTAGTCCTAGCGATTCCAAAGCCTATTAGTCCAGTACTTACCTGCTAGTAATTTCGCATTCCACTTCCATAGTATATGGTTTTCCGTGCCCTTCGGGCATTTGTGTAAATTGTGCAACTTAAAGTATTTTCGTAAGAGTTTTGTTGTGTGCTTAGTACCCTGTCCTCATAAAGAGTACAGGGCTGTTGTGATCTAAATAAATACACTGTTTATTTTCATAACACTTGTGTGGTGTCCTTTCACTTGGTGTTCAAGGGGTATATGTGATGGTATAACAGCTGGCTTAACACGCCCTCTAGAGTTTAGCCCGAAGACTGCTCTTGTCCATGCTACTAGGATAGCTGGTCTATCGGTTGACTTACAACCAATCACCATAAGGGTTGTTTGGACTGATACATAGTTATCACTAGAATAGTGAACACTGAATATCAGGCCAACTTCTCACACCGGACTTGACTGTCCAAGCAATAGTGTCTTGCAAACGGGTGCAGCGAGGCCCACATAGCTGCCTGGCAAATGTCCTATAAGGGCACTCCCCGGCTCAGGGCAGTTGTATTCGCCGTGGCTCGGGTGGAGTGAGCCCGCAGTCCAACAGGGGGCTCCTTTCTAGCCAAGGAGTAGCATGCCTGGATACACAAGATGATCCATCGGGAGATGGTCCTCTTATGTACCGCTTATGTACCGCTTTCCCCTTCTTAGCGCCCACGTAGCCAACAAAGAGTTGGTCATCCACCCGGAACTGGCGTGTGCGATCCAAGTAGAATGAGAGCGCACGTTTTGGGTCCAGACGGTGGAGCCGCTCTTCCTCTTTAGAGGGGTGTGGTGGCGGAAAGAAGGTTGGCAAAGTCATGGACTGCCCGATGTGGAAGGCTGTGATAACCTTGGGCAGAAAAGATGGCTTAGTACGCAACACAACCTTGTCCGGATGGATAGAAAGGAAAGGAGGAGTACACGAGAGGGCCTGGAGCGAACTCACTCTCCTGGCAGAGGTGATGGCAACCAGAAAAGCAGTCTTCAGTGTAAGAAGGCGGAGAGGACAGTTGTGAAGCTGCTCAAAGGGAGCGCACATCAGAAATGTAAGTACAAGATTCAAGTCCCACTTAGGCATCACAAACGGAACAGGTGGAAATGTGTGTGTGATGCCTTTTGGGAATCGATTTACAATAGGGGACTTGAACAAAGATGGTTGATCAGGCAGCCTTAAGAAGGATGAAAGGGCAGAAAGATAGCCCGTAATAGTGCCCAGAGCAGAGCCCTGCTGGGCAAGAGAAAGAAGAAAGAGAAGAACCTCAGAAAGAGGGGCAGAGAGAGGATCCACATCCTTTGCTATGCACCATGCCACAAATCTGTTCCACCTGCAGGCGTATACCGACTTTGTGGAGGGACGCCTGGCTGCCAGAATGATGTTACAGACTTCAGGAGGCAAGTCAAATGGCCTCAACTGTCGCCGCTCAATCTCCAAGCATGGAGGTGGAGACTGGACAGGTTCGGGTGGAGGACCGTCCCCTGCTGCTGCGACAGAAGATCCTCCCGAAGAGGCAGACGAACCGGGGGATCGACTGACAAATTGAGTAGCTCTGGATACCAGTACCTTCGTGCCCAGTCCGGAGCCACAAGGATGACTTGGGCCCGGTCGCGCTTGAGCTTCTTCAGCACTCTGGGCAGAAGTGGTATAGGCGGAAAGGCGTACAACAGACCGCAACTCCACTTGCGACGAAAAGCGTCTCCGAGCGAGTGACGCCTTGGAAATTCCAACACGCAGAACAGATGACATTCTCTTCTGTGGCGAATAGATCTAACCAAGGCTCTCCCCATTGCCGAAAGAGGCCTCGCGCCACGTCCGAGTTCAGACGCCATTCGTGATCCATCATAAACCGACAGCTGAGCTCGTCCGCCCTGGCGTTCAGAGGACCGGCCAAGTGTTGAGCCACCAGGGTCACGCCCTGGCGTTCCAGCCATTGCCAGAGGCGCAGAGCCTCCTGGCAAAGGGTCCACGAACCCACCCTGTCCTGTTTGTTGCAGTACCACATGGCGGTGGTGTTGTTAGTGAACACCTGCACAACGCTCCCCCGGACAGAAGGGAGGAATGCCTTCAGTGCTAGATGAATTGCCCGTAACTCCAACAAGTTGATGTGGAGCCGGGCCTCCGCCGGAGACCAGAGGCCTCTGATCTCTGCCTCTCCCATGTGGCCTCCCCAGCCCTGGAGGGACGCGTCCGTCACAACTACGTGCTCCGGTTGGGGAAGGGAGAGGGATAAGCCGCTGACCCAATCGCGGTCCGTGAGCCACCACTGCAGCTGTCTCGCAGGGCCCTCCGAGATCAGGACGTGGTCGGACAGGTTGCCCTAATGCTGGGCCCACTGAAACTTTAGGTCCCATGCAGAGCCCGCATCCGCCCCCTGGCGTGATGCACCAGTAGGATGCAGGAGGCCATCAGCCCCAGAAGCCGCAGCGTCAACCTGACCGAGATCCGGGATAACGGCTGAAAGATGGGAATCAGAGCCTGAAATCTCGGACCCGCTGTTCGGGCGGATAAACCCGAAACCGCGCCGAGTCTAGAACTGCTCCGATGAAGAGGAGCTTCTAAGAGGGGCACAGGTGTGACTTCGGCACATTGATGGAGAACCCCAGCTGGTGCAGGAGGTCTGCCGTCGTCTGGAGGTGGCTGACGACTGTCTGGGGCAAGCCCGCCTTCAACAACCAGTCGTCGAGGTAGGGGAAGACTGAAACCCCTAACCTGCGCAGATGAGCTGCGACCACCGCCATCACCTTTGTGAACACCCGTGGGGCGCTGGTAAGGCCGAAGGGGAGCTCGGTGTACTGAAAGTGCTCGTGGCCAGCCGTGAACCGCAGGTAGCGCCGGTGGGCCGGCAGGACGGGGATGTGGAAAGAAGCGTCCTGCAAGTCCAACGCTACCATCCAGTCTCCTGGGTCCAGGGTAGCTAAGACTTGAGCCAGTGTCAGCATCTTGAACTAGTGGACCACCGTTGACGTTCCGTAGGTCCAAGATAGGGCGTCAGCCCTCTTTGCCCTTCTTGGGTACCAGAAAGTAGTGGGTGTGGCAACCACACCCTACTTCTGGCCCAGGAACGCGCTCTATGGCCCCCTTGGCCAAGAGGGTCGTAACTTCCTCCTGTAGAAGTCGCAAATGATCCCCCGATACACGGTGGTTCTGCGGTGGCATGGCTGGAGGAGTCGCCTCGAAGGGGAGGGAGTAGCCCCTTCGGACGATCTGCAGCACCCACCTGTCCGACGTGACAGTGCGCCAGTGGAGGAGGTGATGGCGAACCCTGCCACCCACTGGCGTCACATGGGCCTGAAAGCACGGACTAGGAGGGTTTTGAGGCGGATGCTGCGGGAGAAGGTGTGGACTGACCTCGCCGTTGTCCCCGACCGCCACCACAGCGGTTTCCACGGCCGCCACTGTGTTGGGTATTATCCTGTGGCTGGCCACGAAAGGCGTGAAAGGCAGCCGATTGCTGGCGTGGGGCCGAGAGGCCCAAAGACTTGGCCGTAGCCCTGGAGTCCTTAAAACGCTCAAGCGAATGGTCTGCCTTGTCGCCAAAAACATGACGGCCATCAAACCGCATGTCCATCAGTGTGTTCTGGACATCGGCCGAGAAATTGGCTGACCTCAACCAGGCGTGGCGTCTGACTGCCACCGTCGTTGCCATCGCTCTACCCAGTGAGTCGGTGGTATCCAGTCCACACCGTAAAGAATATCTGGCTGCATCCCGACCTTCCACAAGGGCTTTGCTGAGTTTGGCCCGTACCTCCAACGGACACTCTGGCAGCACTTCCGCGACCGTATCCCACAGAGAGTGGGTGTAGCGGCCCAAGAGGCATGCGGTGTTGGAAGACCGCAGTCCCAGACTAAGGGAGGAGAAGATCTTTTTGCCATACTGCTCATACCTCTTGGATTCCCTGTCCGGCGAAGCCGACGGGAATGCGGTCTGGGAATTGGAGGCCTGGATGACCAGGCTCTCAGGGGTGGGGTGGGTGGACAGGAAACATGGGTCATCCGGGGCCGGGCGGTGGCGTCTGGCCACGTTCCTATCTACGGGCGAACCCGTAGCGGGCTTGGACCAAGTGCCCAAAAGAACGTCAGTTAAGGCCTCGTTAAACGGCAGCAGAGGCTCGGCTGAGCATGACTGCGGCTTAAGGACCTCGGTGAGGAGGTTAGTCCTCACGGCCGCGACGGGGAGCTCAAGGCCCAAGGCCTTGGCTGCCCTCATCAACACCACACTATAGGTTGCCCCCTCCTCCGTAGCCACGCTAGGAGGGGAGACAAAGCCAGTGTCAGGCGAAGTGTCTAAACCACTGGCTTGCCCAAGTTCACCTGCCCAGTCCTCATAAGACTGGCATTCACGTGCCAGAGGGTCCTCAGACCCCTACCAATCCTCCTCATCACCCAACACCTGGTACTCAGGGTCAGCAAAGGATGGGACCGGTTCATGGAAAGTGAACTCAACGAACGGCGTCTGAATCGGTGCCGAGCGGCGCCGTTCCGGCGCCGGAACCGGGTTGAAGGAGGCGTCGGGGACGGCGCCGCCCGAGGACGGCGCAGGGGTGACACCTGTGGGGTCGGCGACGGGGAGGTCGTTAAGTCCACCGGCGACGACCCGGAACCGGATCCAGCGGGGCCCTGCGGCGCCAGGCCCGAAGCACCTGACGGCGTCGGGGCCGAAGTCCCCGTCCCGCTAGGACCCCCCCGACGGGACTGCTGGGCCCGAAGGCGCCACGGAACCCGTCGGGGGAGAGAGTGACCTCAAGGCCATGAGGAACCGCTCGATCACCCCCGGCATCGCGTTAGGCCCAGGGACCAGAGGGTATGAGGCCGGACACGACACCTGAGACTCAGATGGAGCCGCGTGGGCGGTGCCACCTGAACCTCCCCCGGCCGTGTCGGGGGGAGTCGGAAGAGCGAGGACGTCTCTTCGACTTCTTGTGCATAGCTGACGACTTCGACCCTGAGGAGTGATGTCGACTCCCGGAGCTATGATGGCTCCGCTCCCGCGACCGGTCCCTCGACCTCCGTCCGGACCGGGACCTCTCTCGGCGCGGGGCCTACTGCCGGAGTTCGAGTCGCTTACGGGACCGCTCACGTCTAGCTTTCGAAGTAAGGGCCCGGCAGTCGAGGCAGGTCTTGTCGTCGTGGTCGACGCCGAGACAGTGGAGACACCGACGGTGAGGATCCGTGACCGACATCAGTCGGTCGCAATCTTCACAGGGCTTGAAAACAGGCATCCCTATCGGCACCGATCGGAGTCGAAGACTCGAAAAAGGATGATCAAAAGATCAAAAAAGATTTAGTCAAAAAATGACTAAGGTACCACTTTTTCCGGATCTGCGCTGCTGGCGCAGAAAAAAGAAGAACTGACGTCAGCACGAGGAGGCGGCGTCTAAGTACTCCGACGACGTCATCACGGCGCCCACGACGCCGACGACTGACGCGGAGCCGCAGACGACGCCTACCGACGCGCAAGGGTACTGCTACGCAAAAATTTCCGGATCTAGTCTGACGCCTGGGGATATTCTAAGGTAAGGAATCTATCACTAACGTATCTTTCAGATGGGGAGGTGCTGCATTAAGGATTCCAAGTCATCATAATGGGCCCGGTCGTATCTTGCCAGTAATGCTTGTGTATTGGCAATACGCCACATGTTTGCTGCCTGCGACGCAGTTCTTTTACCGGATGCGTCAAGGAGCTTAGACTCTTTATCTGGTGGGGGAGCTTAACCTGAATTTGCTCTTTTGCGTGCATTTGAGACTACAAGAGAGTCGATTAGTGCTGGGCCTTTAATGTATGCTGGATCTGGAGGGGCAGCTTTTTATTTCTTCTTTATTCGTGGGTTGATGACCAGAGTTCTAACTGAGTCTTTGAAGACTTCTGGAGCATTCTTAATAACTCCCTTAAGCATGGGTAAAATTGACGTGGACTTTTGCGCATTGTAAAAGGTATCCATTAGGAAATCTTCTTCCACAGGGTCAGTATGTAGGTAAACCTCTTCGTATTGTGCAGCCCTTTGTACTAGTTGATTAAATCCCATAGTGTCTTCTGGTGGGGAAGGCCTAGAGGGATATATGTCGTCTTGGGGGGGGACATTAGGGACGTCTGGAGTGTTATAATCATTCCAAGGGTCAGGTGAGCCCGGAGGAGTAGACTGATCTGTTGGCTCGCTATCTGCACCACCCCTTGTGTCATCAGAGCGATCATCTCGGTGGTCATCATCTGCTATGGGAGAAGGTGGGGGGGGGGGTGATGTGTTAGGGTAGGAAGAGGGAATGGTATATGTGGAGTAGGAGAGGGAGGTAGAGGAGAAGGAATTCTTAGAGGAGAGGTAGCAATGTCCTTCTTTGGATGAGAAGCAGGTGTCGGCGTGTCCAGTGGTCGTTTCTTTGAACTAAGAGTTAGTCGACCAGTCTTTGGATCTTTAACCAGAGTCTTTAGTGCAGAGTCTGGATGAAATAAGTCCTCTGCGGGTGGCAGTTCTTTTGGTTAAGAGTGTTTTTGTGGCACCGAGCTGTGAGCTTCTTTTGGCTTTGAAGCTTGTTGTTTGGTAGTGTCTTTAGCCGGGGAAGTATGTGCCTTTTTCAACTCCGATGGGCTTTTCGACTCCGAAGCGGTCTGCTTGGGTCCGAGTGTGGTTTCGGTGCGGAGGAGCTACCACAGGTTTTCAGCACTGATTGTTTCGATGCCGACGATGGTATCTTTTTCCGTGCCAGTAGATGTGCGCCGGCACCGTGGGCAGGCTGACTCGAGCCCGAGTAGCCTGAAGGCTTATTGGGCTTCTTAGCCGAGCCCGAAGGCGGGGCATTGGAAGCAGTGTCTCGGTGTGCACCCGAGCCCGAGGGCGAGGGTGTGACCGAAGCCTTTTTGGGGTGTGTAAGGAAGGGTCTTACTTACGACCCTTTGTGCTGGAGTGGTGTCCTCGACTTCGGAATCTTCTGCCTCGGAGTTGCTGTCGACACCATGTTGTTGTTCCGGGACGTCGACGCCCTCTTGGAAGATGTCGTCTGGAATCGGAGCTGATGAACGAGCCATTGTTCACCTAGCTCTTCGGTCCCGGATCGTCTTCTTGGAGCAGAAAGAGGCACAAGCGGAACAGTCTCTGGCCTCATGCTCCGGTGAGAGGCAAAGGTTACACACCTCATGTAGAACGGTGTGGGGAAACTTCGACCCATATTGAGGACACCTCTTAAATGGCGTCCTTTCCATGAGCTGGAAATTGAGGCCTAGGTAGGCACAAAAGCCTTCATCGACTTCCAGAATCGAAGACTTCGGAGTTGAAGATTATCGTCGACTGGAAAACGTGTTCGAAACCATACCGTCGAAGCTGGTGAGGATTGCGTGCCAAAGGAAATCGGTTCCAACACGGAGCGCTGGAAACACATCCGAGCCTTTCTTCCACTGCTTGGGGGCATTCGAAGTGGATAGACTCACCACCATTGCTGCTGGCTGCCCTGTCTCCCTCCCGCCGCCGCAACTCGTCATCTTGCGGCCGCAGAGCGGAGGGAGACTACAATCATCAAGATCCCTAGCGCCAGCACCGGAAGGGGGAAGTAGCGAGGCCGCGCCCGGAGGCGCTTGATACACGCTGCAGCCCCGGTGGAGCGGGTAACCTTTTTTCCACTACTTGGGGGCATTCGAAGTGGATAGACTTACCACCATTGCTGCTGGCTGCCCTGTCTCCCTCCCGCCGCCGCAACTCATCATCTTGCGGCCGCAGAGCGGAGGGAGACTACAATACCCAGGATCCCTAGCGCCAGCACCGGAAGGGGGAAGCAGCGAGGCCGCGCCCAGAGGCGCTTGATAAACGCTGAAGCCCACGCGTCACGGGAGCGTGCGGGAGCGCCCGGGGCAAAGCCCGGGCAAAGGGCGGGCCCTCTGAGGCCCTCCGAGGTCGGGTCGGGTGCATACCCATAACGACTGTATTGTTCCACCTTTCAGGTTTTGTTACCGCTTTCATTTTGCGGGGATACCGGGAGGCTGTTGGCCCCATACGACAATGTCCATTGTTTACTGGGTTCCTGTAACATTCGTCCCAACATAGATAACTTCACTTATTCCATTATGTCTACCAGAGGTAGTCGAAGTAAGACAGCTGCTGGAGGGATACCCGTGATTGAACCAATAGACAATTTTATAACAAGGACTAACGATGCGACTGACATAGCATTTCGCTCCTTGAGCGCAGGGTCTCGCAAGATCTAGCAATTGCAAAACTATCCTCCCTCGGGAGCATTACATCAGCAAGAACCCCAGTTAGCGCTAAAAATCCTCCCACAGGTTGTACACGCGAAACCAGGGTTGACCTCCACAGTATACCTAACGAGGTTAACCTATCAGCATCAAATCCCTTAATTTACTCTGATCTAGAATCAAGTAGGGAATTGGAAAAGACCCTAGAACTACATATTGATCTCACACCAGAAAAGGTAGTGGAATATAGCGAGAGACAGCGAAGAGGCAGGCAAGAGGGTGCAATCCGAAAGCAAACTAAACATGCGGCTCACTCTATCACGCCTGCTGTTGGAAAACGCATCGCAAAAAAAGGACAACCTAGGAAAGGCACAATTATGCACTTAAATGCAAATGGTACAAGCCCATCCATAGAGATAGTAAGTGGAGACTCTCAGGGGATCCCGCATACGTCTGTGGACAAAGCCCGATGCAAATATTGCAAACGACCAACTGCTTGAAAGAATGGGCGACCTCCTTAGCATCTTTCTGTCCCAGATAGAATCCAGGCTTGTCCGTATAGAAAAGCAGTTAGAGGAACTAACAGCCTACAATAAAAAAGTTTCCAGTGATGGCCTACAAATTAACGCAGGTTCCAAGACAAGTACTAGTAAACCAACGTCTTCTAAAACTAAGATTTCCCCAGCCTCAGATACTATTACAAAACCAAAACCCACTATTTCTTTATGTAAAGAAACTGTTATAAATAAATCAGTAGTAACTAGCAGCACTACTCATAACAGCGACATGAACAGTCACACCTCAAATACACAGCTAGGGAAGATGCAAACAACTTCCCAAAGAAAAGGAAAGGCATTAAACCAAACTAGCGACCCCGCTCCAAATTATCAAAGGGCCCAGCCGATCCACAATGTAGCTTATAATTCAAGGCAGATACCTCCACGCATCAGTCTGCCGCCTGAATGCGGGGCCTATGTGTTGGTTTTGGTTAATGTCCCCAAACTAAGGAACGACCAAGATGAAACTCCTTCCTCACTAAAGAACAAGACCCTACATTGGTTAATTGCTAACTGCAATTTCCCAATGGAAGGGTCTGGAGAGATTATACACACCCAGAGAGTTGGATGGATAGGCACATTGAAGAAAATGTTCGAGGGGGATTGTATAACTTAATTTTAAAAACCCCCAATGGGCTGAAAAAACTCTGGCCAGAGCTCCTTCCCCCTCTACCAAAGAATTCAATACCACCCTTTTTTTCATCAGAACTCACAATTCACTTACCCGAACGGTCCAGTACAGTGGCATCAGGGCCAAATTCACCCATATTCGACATACCATCCTTACTTGTCCACAACGCCTCAGTATGAGCATAGAGACGTCCGTTGGCGTCAAGTTGCTGCAGCACCAGGTAATTCCTACAGTATCCCCACTCACAACAGATTCAGCGCATTGTCTGGGCTGGACTATAATGATTGACTGAATCATGACTAGTCTACAGGGGAAAATGTGCATACATCAAATATAGGAGAATTCCAAATAGGAAAAAACCCAGTCCCAGAGAATAAAATTATAATACCTACTCTTGGAAAACATATTTCTACTTCTTCTTTTCAACATCTGCCGGGCGATCTGCATAAATTACCGATTGCCCCCACTAAACCTAGGCCAACCAATAACTCAATGGCTCAATCGTTCCTGCCCAGTCCTAAATCATCTACCTCCCAAGTACATTTCACATACTGGAATATAGCTGGTCTGCAAAACAGACAAATAATAACTTCCTGAATCAGATAAATCTGAGCAACATTATCTGCCTCCAGGAGACCTGGGCTACTGATCCTATACGCATAATTGGGTATAAGACTTATTTTTCTGCAGCCAAGAAATTAGCTTCTGGTAGAAGTAAGGGTGGTTTAATTACGTACATTGCAAATATTCTACATTGTGAGGATATCTTTCCCCTGAAGCTAGAAGAGAATTATCAGCTAATAGTTCTACAGAGAACTGGACAAGAGATTTATGTAATAGTAAATTTCTATAACAATCTGAACGTAAGTGACTTAATCAACCTTTTGTCGGAGATCTCTTCAATACTGCAAGATCTTCGAGCGAAGTATATAAAGAAGTCATGCACATTATTATGGGGTGGTGATTTCAACCTTCATCTATGTAGAAACAACAACGCCGATAACTGTGGGATTAAAGAGGACGATGGTAATAGCATAACACATTTTTCCCATTCGATTGAGGGTGAAAAAATGAATGAGCTATGATGGAATTGGAATTGGGTTTTGCTAACGAGATAAAGACCCTCCCAGTAGCCTTTGTTCCAACATTCAACGGCAGAGGACTAGCAAGCCTGATAGACTATGTCCTGATATCATTATGTAAGGGGCCAAACATCGAAGTCTTCGAAGTAAGAAAAAACCCACTGAGCGATCATTTCCCAAACACCATTGCATTAAATGAATCAAAAGCTTATAAAGATCCCGAAATAATGAACATTCTAGACCAGCAAGAGCTGGAACTAGGATCTTTAAATGGATACACATTAAAATGGGGAAAAATCGACCAGGGAGTAACTACTGCAAAAATAGTCAGGCAAAGCCAAACAGATCTAATAAACTGTCTTGACCCCGGGACAAAATCCAAACAGGTCCTGGCTAGTTTCAATACCATTTCTCAAAACATAAAGAAAGAACTCACCAGAACACAGAAGCGAAAAAGTCAGGGAAAAAAGGGCTGGTTCAGCCCGGCTTGCACCAAAGCGTATTCGCGGCTAAAGGAGGCCCTAACAAGGGGAGAGAGATATAGAGGGGAGGTCGTTAGACTAAGAAAAGAATATGTGCAAGCCTTAAAAACAAGAAAGAAGGAGCTAAAAGCTGACCTATGGGACCAACTAAGTAAAAGCTCAGAATTAAAAGACAGCGCAGCCTTCTGGCAAATAGTCAGATCTCCTTTTTTAATAGATAGAGAAGATTTACCATCCATAGACGTTGCGATCAGTGACAGAGATTAGGTGAACTATTTCTCCAAAGTTTTTAGCAATGATAACGTACGGGTATGGATTATCTAGATCCCCTGACCCAGGTTAACTACCCAATAGCATTGCAATTTACACATGACTAGGTAGTAAAAGCAATAAAATCCTCAAAATCAGGTAAAGCTCCAGGTCCAGACGGGGTTCCAGTGGATATTTTTAAATATGACGTAGATCTCTGGTCCCCGCTATTGACAAACGTCCTAAACGCTACTATAGACGAGGGTTTAATAGAATCTTGGTCAACCTCAATGTTGGTCCATATAGTTAAAAAAGGGGACCGAAACAGCCCATCTTGCTACCGGCCTATTTCGCTCCTGGATTCGCTCGGGAAGATGGCAGGTCGGATTCTTCTCGACCGACTCCAGGAGTGGACAACTAGTCAGAACATTATTTCTGTAATACAATATGGGTTTCGAGAGGGGCTAGGCACAGTAGACCAAGCATTAAACCTGTCTCTGCTGGCAGGAAAATACATGGAGGCCAAGGGGAGTGCGCTGAACATGGTGTTTGTTGATTTATCCGCAGCCTTCGACTGTGTCGTACACTCAAAGCTGTGGAAAATCATTTTAAAAATGGGTGTAGACCCCCCCAGTTGTGGATTTCCTATGGGAATTATACACAGGAACAACGGGAAGAGTAAGATTTGGGACTAAGGGGCAACTTACGGAAAGTTTCAGGGTGGAGAAGGGGGTCAGACAGGGATGTGTGCTGGCCCCCTTCGTATTCACTCTATACACAAATGGGCTAGAGATTGCTATGCTCGAGGGAAGCCAAGATCTCCCTACAATCGGTCGTCGGCAGATACCAGCTCTGTTATATGCCGACGACGCGGTTATCCTAGCAAGAACTCCTGTTGAGTTGCAGCGAGCACTAGACAGATACTGCGCCTTTATGTCAAGTTTAAACCTTAGCCTAAATGTAAAAAAAACATACACAATGCACGTGGGGAAAAAACTGCAAAGATCAAAAGCATTCATGTGAATGGGGAAGCACTAGACAGGACTGCAACATATCCATATCTGGGAATTGTAATCGACGAAAAATTCAAGTGGAAAGCAGCAATCAATGCAAGAAAGCTGGCTTTTTTAAGGGCAACTTCAGCACTAAAATCGTTCGCACAAAAATTGGGCAAGAGACCTCCATTAGAATTATTGAAAATATACAATGCAAAATGTGTCAGCACTGCCACGTACGGGGCAGGGCTATGGGGTCTCGCAAATATAGATGAACTGCAAAAAATTGAAAATTCCTTCATAAGATATTTACTTGCTGTACCAAAGAGCTCCTCCACATATGGGTGTCACCTAGAGCTGGGGATAGACTACATATCAGATACCATAAAAACTAAACCAGTAATGTTGTGGCGTCGTATTTGGGTAACTGAACAATGTCACTTAACAAGATCAATTGTGCAAGATATTAAGACACTCGACCACTGTGGGAAGATAAAATGGCTGGCATATGTTAAGGCTCTATTAACAGGCCTAGGCTATGAAATTTTTTTGATGAACCATTAACAATAGCAGAGATGTCAAAGGCAGATCTGAAGACAGCATGCCTGGCACACGTGGGGCAGGTGTGCCTGCTAAAAGAGCTAGGGAAACCTTCTTTGCAACAGGGTCTATTAGTTCAGACTGCTTTTTCTATTGAACCTTACTTGTTTTACAGATTAAGTAAGTTTGAAAAATTGTTGTTGACACATTTCAGACTCAATATGTTTCATCTAATGGTATCTTTTCCCTCTCAAAACGATTGGACATTAAAATCGTTCCCATGCCTTGTGATTCTGTTTCAGCACAATCCACCATACATGTAACTCTTTTTTGCAAGTTTTACACTATACCACGAAGGCGGTGGATACTGCCCATATTGAGAAACTGGGGGTTGCGCCAATGCCGTCCAGCATATTTGGCGCTTCAGTATCTTGAAGATGAAATAGTAGCAAAAGCGATGGCGTGTTTCCTTAAATTTTGTATCCGTCATCGCTTGAATCTTTGACAAGAACAATCATCTCTTTTACACATCAGAGGGCTGATGAAACCATTGTTAAAACTGTACGTCATGCCATGGCCATACTTTTTATGAACTGTGATTTATATGTAAACTGTGTTTTATTGTACAGCAAAAACGAATATCTAATTTTAATTGATTTTTAACTGAGAAAGTGTATAAACAATGTATTTTATGAACTTTTATGGTATTTCTATAATTATGAAAACCGAATAAAGTTGGTTTTGATTTGATTGACATCCGAGCCTGGTGGCAGAAATAAACAAACTGGGGATGGAGCCGATCCCCATGCGCAGTATGATACAAAGGAGGAGTCACCTATCCTGTGACTTCCAAAGACTTTCTAGAACAAAAATAAACTGCAAACATCTGGGCCCAACACTAGGTGGCCATCTATGCACAGTGTGTAATCTGCAGCTCATATGCCTCGAACAGTGAGTTATCGGCTTTCAGGTGAGTACTCGACTGGTGAAGGAAAGGTTCTGGGCATAGACTCAGGGGTCTCCCAGGGTTGGAAAGGGACAGTAGTTACACCCTCAGCGACACAGGGGCAGCCGGGTGCAGAGAGAGTAGGCCCAATGCAATCCAATGGAGGGTTGGGGCCCTGTGGTTGGTGGCTGAAAGCAAGCAGGCCACGCGGCTGTGGGAGCTGAGCTCCTGGTCACTTACTCAGGGGGCAAGAGGGGAAGTAGAGTAGGGTAGTAGTTGCACTTCCAGCGGGACTCGGGCGGCTGGGTCATGGGTGCTTTTGAGGCGCTCGATGTGATCCAATGGGAAAAGTGAACAAAGGCTGAAGGCTCGGGGACGGAGATTCTTCAGGTAGAACCACCACTTCGAGAGGTAAGTTGGGATCTTGGAGAAGCGGTAGGTACCCCCAAAGGAAGGCACAGGGGACTGTGGGGCACCGGGTGCAGGGGTGTCTTTTGGTGTCGGGAAAGCTTACCCTCAGCTAGTTGCAGTTGGACGGGTCCTTGGTTCTGGAGCTGCAGGTGTCGTCTGGGTCCTCGAGGAGAGTCTTTGGGCACTCAGGCACAGGCCAGGCTGGGCGGGTGCAGAGTAGGCTGGATTCGCGGTTCTTGGTTGGCACCAGGGGTATTGCTATTTGAGCAGAACCACTGCTCGTGGGAGTCCCGGTCTTGTGGAAGGTTCTAGACAGGCAGGTCCTCCGGGGATTTCAAGGTTGCTGTCCGCTAGAGATGCCGGAGTTTCACAGGAGCAGGTTTAAGGATCAACAGGTCGTGAGGTTCTGGGGCCAAGTCAGGGGGCGTCGTCCTTTTGTTAGCAGCTGCACGGTAGATCTTGTTTCTTGGTCTTCTTCTTGTTGCAATCGGGATCTGGGGAAGGAAGGTTCAGGGTGCCCCTATATACTAAATTTAGGGGCATTACAGATAGGGCAAGGGCAGGGACCAATAGGTCCCTGTCCGTGGGTGGGTACACCACCTAGTCTGCTCCTCTCCTGTGGGAGGGGGGCAGGAGCCTACCTGTGATTGGGCAGGGCTCCCCATCTTCAAGATGGCCAAGCCTGGGGTCGTGCTTCACCTTGCCTCTCCCACCTGAGGGGTAGGGTTGGCACAGGCTGGCAAACCCCCTTCCTGACATAGGGTTTCCCGCCAGTCTTCCCGCCAGAATGGGGTCAGAACTGGTGGGGCCAGTTAGAAAGTACAGCGAGTGGTCAGGAGAAGCTCTCAAAGGCGGCATCCCTTTGAAGCTTCCCCTTGCCCATCTTGGGGAAGGAGACCTAGCACCTCGCCCAGGATGTGCATTGTTGCAGGCCCAGGAGAGCGGGGCCTCTCCACCCAGGGGTCCAGCAACAGGTCTGTTGTGTGGCAGCCTGGGCAGTGTCTCTGCCTCTGCCTTGAGTGGTTCGCTCCCCTGTGTCTCTGCCGAGACTCGGTATCGTACATGCTGCTTTGATTATAAGTGTGCCATTGTTTACTCTTGTTTGCCTGATATTTAAATAGCGCTTGCCTGCCTGTACCATCTCCGCTCCGCATTTTGATTTTAGCGCGATATACCCCCGGCGCCCTGCTCTGGTGTGCTGCTTTGATTATAAGTGTGCCATTGTTTACTCTTGTTTGCCTGATATTTAAATAGCGCTTGCCTGCCTGTACCATCTCCGCTCCGCAATTCGATTTTAGCGCGATATACCCCCGGCGCCCTGCTCTGCTCCCCCCTCCATTTTGTCCCTGTTGTTGTTGTTGTGCTTGCTGAGCCCGCCCCGCCTCCCAGCTGAACAGCCCTCCCACTACCTATTTACGGCGCCCCTGGTCCTCGCAGCGCTGTGACCCCTCTCTGCCTCTGCCTTGAGTGGTTCGCTCCCCTGTGTCTCTGCCGAGACTCGGTATCGTACATGCTGCTTTGATTATAAGTGTGCCATTGTTTACTCTTGTTTGCCTGATATTTAAATAGCGCTTGCCTGCCTGTACCATCTCCGCTCCGCATTTTGATTTTAGCGCGATATACCCTCGGCGCCCTGCTCTGGTGTGCTGCTTTGATTATAAGTGTGCCATTGTTTACTCTTGTTTGCCTGATATTTAAATAGCGCTTGCCTGCCTGTACCATCTCCGCTCCGCAATTCGATTTTAGCGCGATATACCCCCGGCGCCCTGCTCTGCTCCCCCCTCCATTTTGTCCCTGTTGTTGTTGTTGTGCTTGCTGAGCCCGCCCCGCCTCCCAGCTGAACAGCCCTCCCACTACCTATTTACGGCGCCCCTGGTCCTCGCAGCGCTGTGACCCCTCTCTGCCTCTGCCTTGAGTGGTTCGCTCCCCTGTGTCTCTGCCGAGACTCGGTATCGTACATGCTGCTTTGATTATAAGTGTGCCATTGTTTACTCTTGTTTGCCTGATATTTAAATAGCGCTTGCCTGCCTGTACCATCTCCGCTCCGCATTTTGATTTTAGCGCGATATACCCTCGGCGCCCTGCTCTGGTGTGCTGCTTTGATTATAAGTGTGCCATTGTTTACTCTTGTTTGCCTGATATTTAAATAGCGCTTGCCTGCCTGTACCATCTCCGCTCCGCAATTCGATTTTAGCGCGATATACCCCCGGCGCCCTGCTCTGCTCCCCCCTCCATTTTGTCCCTGTTGTTGTTGTTGTGCTTGCTGAGCCCGCCCCGCCTCCCAGCTGAACAGCCCTCGCCCCTCCCCCTCCATTATCCATATATGACAGTAGTTCCCGCGCGCAGCGTTCACGCGCAGCGACCGCGCCCAATCCGCGCCGAAGGTGCGCCAAAGGTAAGCCCGTCTACGCCCGTCCGCGCCTGGACCGCGCCCAGCGCCATACCCCCTGCCCCTCGCGCTGTCCAGCCCCCCCGCACTACCTACGATGCCGCCACCCTCCTAGCCCTTAACCCTGGTCGCGCCCCCAACTGCGTCCAAGCCGCTCCTGGATGCACCCATGGACCGTTCTCCTGCTTCTCGTGCAAATTTAGCGGCACCGACAACATCTCCGCTACGACCACACCACAGAATCCAGACCCCAACCACCTACAATGCATCCTTCTCAACACCCGCTCGGTCCACAGGCACGCCATTGACCTCTGGATCCTCCTAGACACCATCTCTCCTGACGTCGCCTTCCTAACGGAAACATGGATGAACGCTTCCTCCGCCCCTGACATCGCCATCGCTATCCCTGATGACTATAAGATCACACGCAAGGACCGCACCGACCATACAGGAGGAGGAATCGCTATCGTCCATAAGAAATCCATCCGCATCTCTACCAGCTCCGACGCCAACCTCGCTAACTCCGAACACCTTCACTTCCAGATCCACATCGACCCCAAGACAACTCTCAGAGGCACCCTCCTCTACAGACCACCAGGACCCCGCGCTAAATTCAGTGAAGACATCACGGACTTCATCACCCCACACGCGCTCCCCTCCAAAGACTACATCCTTCTGGGAGACCTCAACTTCCACCTTGAAAAGATCAACGACCGCAACACCACCACCCTCTTAGACAACCTCGCCAACCTCGGACTTAAACAACTGGTCACTTCCCCCACCCACATCGCAGGTCACACACTCGACCCCATCTTCACCTCCAGCAACCATGTCTCCTTCAGCCACACTACGGATCTCATCTGGACTGACCACAGCTGCGTTCACTTCACCTACAACAAGCCGAAACCCATCATCCACCCCCAACCAACTCTACAAAGAAACTGGAACAAAATCACCACGGATCAGATCTCCACATCGCTCCTTCGAACCTCCCCAGCCCTCTCTTCTAACGCCAACGAAGCCGCCTCCAACCTCACCCTTTGGTTATCCAACACCGCCGACACCTTAGCACCACTGAAAAAACGTCAACACAAACTTGGCAACAAGAAGGCCTCATGGTTCAACGATGATCTCAAGAAGTCCAAGAAACTGTGCCGCTCCCTTGAAAAGGCCTGGAAAAAAGACCCATCCACCAGCAACAAGGACGCCTTCAAAAGCGCCACCCGTACTCACCACCAACTGATCCGAAAAGCTAAGAAAACAGCATTCAAGGATCGACTTGACAACAACGCCCACAACAGCAAGGAACTTTTCAACATCGTCAAGGAATTTTCCAACCCCTCGGCCAACTCCAACGACATCACCCCCTCTCAAACCCTCTGCGACTCCCTAGCCTCTTTTTTCCACAACAAGATTGCTGACATCCACAACAGCTTTGACAACCAACCCGGAAGCCAACCCACCCTACCATCTGCTGACCATCTTCCCCCCGTAAACACCCTTAACGCCTGGAACCCAATCTCCACTGAGGACACCATCCGCCTGATGAATTCCATCCACTCTGGATCCCCCACAGACCCATGCCCTCACCACATCTTCAACAAAGCAGACTCCATCATAGCTCCGCACCTCCGAGACGTCACCAACTGCTCCTTCAACTCCGCGACCTTCCCAGAAATCTGGAAACACGCTGAACTCACCGCCCTTCTGAAAAAACCAACAGCGGACCCCACCGATCTCAAAAACTACCGCCCCATCTCGCTTCTTCCATTCCCGGCCAAAGTCATCGAGAAAGCCGTCAACAACCAGCTCGCCGCCTTCCTCGAAGCCAACAAATCACTCGACCCCTCACAATCTGGCTTCCGAGCCAAACACAGCACTGAGACCGCCCTCATCGCAGCAACAGACGACATTCGAACTCTACTGGACAATGGAGACACAGTCGCCCTCATCCTCCTCGACCTCTCTGCAGCCTTCGACACAGTCTGCCACAGCACCCTTTTACAACGCCTCAGAAACATCGGAATCCAAGGAAAAGCACTGGAATGGATCACCTCGTTCCTCACCGGAAGAACCCAGAGAGTCCGCCTCCCACCATTCAAGTCCGAGGCCTCTGAAATCATCTGCGGCGTACCTCAAGGATCCTCACTCAGTCCCACCCTCTTCAACGTATACATGAGCCCCCTCGCGGCCATCGCACGCCAACACAACCTCAACATCATCTCTTACGCGGACGACACTCAACTGATCCTTTCTCTCACCAAGGACCCCAACACCGCCAAAACTAACCTACACGAAGGAATGAAAGAAGTCGCCGAATGGATGAAACAAAGCCGTCTGAAACTGAATTCAGACAAAACAGAAGTCCTCATCTTAGGTACATCCCCCTCTGCATGGGACGACTCCTGGTGGCCGGAAGCCCTCGGAAAAGCACCCATCCCGACAGACCACGCACGGAACCTTGGCGTCATCCTGGATTCTTCACTCTCCATGAACAGACAAGTCAACGCCGTATCCTCTTCCTGCTTTAACATTCTTCGCATGCTCAGAAAAACATTTCGCTGGATCCCCTCCGAAACAAGGAAAACAGTCACCCACGCTCTAGTCACGAGCCGACTGGACTACGGAAACACCCTCTACGCAGGCACCACCGCTAAACTCCAGAAGAAACTACAACGAATCCAAAACGCCTCAGCCAGGCTCATACTAGACATCCCACGCAACGAACACATCTCTGGTCACCTTAAAGACCTCCACTGGCTACCCGTCAATAAGAGGATCACTTTCCGACTGCTTACCCACGCACACAAATCTCTCTACGACATCGGACCAGATTGCCTCAACTCTCGACTGTCCTTCTACACCCCCTCCCGCCAACTTCGCTCTTCCAACCAAGCCTTCGCCACTGTACCTCGCATCAACAAGACCACCATGGGAGGCAGATCCTTTTCATACCTGGCTGCCAAAACATGGAACTCACTCCCCGCTTACCTTCGCCTCACCCAGAATCACCTAGCGTTCAGAAAGCAGCTTAAAACGTGGATATTTGACAAATAATCCTCCTCCCCTTCCTAAGCGCCTTGAAACCCTCTGGGTATGTAGTGCGCTATACAAATTTTATGACTTGACTTGACTTGAAGTGGATTGTAGGTTAGGTTACAGGAGGGCATCTCTAAGATGCCCTCTGGTGCATTTTACATTAAATCCCACACTGGCATCAGGTCGGGTTTAATGTGCTGAGAAGTTTGATTTCAAACCTGTCAGTCTTCAGTGTAGCCATTATGGTGCTGTGGAGTTCGTAATGACACCCTCCCAGCACCATATACTCTTAATGGTATCACTGCACAGTGCCCAGGAATGGCCCTGGGTACTGTAGGGGCACAGGGCTCATGCACCTCTGCCCACACTACTGGCATAGGGCACCCAGCTAGAGGGGTGGCTGATGTATGCCAGGGCAGTGGGTTTTGTGGGCATGGCCCAAAGGTATGTGTGCCATGTCGAATCGTTGGTTATTTCTGTACTTAGACGCTCAGCCAGCAACGGCAGTGAGTGGGTGTCAGGGTACAGGGCCCCTAAGGGTGGCACAATAAGTGCTGCAGCCCTTCGGGGTTTTCTCTGGTCACCATGCCCTGGGTACCTAGGGTACCATTTACAAGGGGCTGACAGGTGGCTTGAGATGCCAATTGGATTTTAGTTTCAACACAGTTTTAGGGAAGGACTACAGGCCCTGGGCACCTGGTTGGCAGGAACCCAGAGCACACTCAGTCAAATGACATCAGCAGTTCAGCATAAAGTGGGGGCATAATAATGCAAGAAAGATGGCACTTTCGCACAGTGGGTACACCCCCTAGTATGCCACCCTCCAGTGGGAGGGGGCATGAGCCTGTCCCTGGTTGGCTGAGTGCCCACATCTGCAAGATGGTGTGGACTGAGAGTTGTGCTTCCCCTTACCTCCTCCACCAGAGGGGTGGGGTTGGCAGAGGTGGGCACACCTCTCTTCCTCACTTGATTTTCTCGCCGGTTCTCCCGCCCAAAGTGAGGGTCAGAACCAGTGGGGACCAGTTGCGGCAAGCCACAAATGGCCTGGGGAAGCTCACAAATGCGGCAAGCCTTTGAAGCTTCCCCTTCGCGAACACTCCCCATCCTTGGTGAGGAGGCTCGGCACCTCGTCCCAGGATTTGCATGGTTTCAGGCCCCAGAGAGCAGCAGGCAGTCGACCCAGGGGTCCAGAAACATGTCTGGTGGTGGCAGCTGAAAGCAGCCACTCAGACTCTACACTAGTGGTTGGTTAGTTTTCAGGGGCCATCTCTAAGATGCCTTCTGTGTGCATTTTTCATTAAATCCCACACTGGCATCAGTGTGAGTTTAAGCTGCTGAGAAGTTTGATACCAAACGTCTCAGTTTTCAGTGAAGCCATTATGGTGCTGTGGAGTTCGTAATGACTAACTCCCAGCACCATATACTCCTAATGGCAGAACTGCTCTTACAATGCCAAGGAATGGCTCTGGGTACTGTAGGGGCACAGAGTTCATGCACTTGTGACCACACCACTGGTATAGTGCACCCAGCTAGAAGGTGGGTTGGGGGGGGGGGACGGATCTATGCCAGGGCAGTGGGTTGTAGGCATGGCACACAGAGATGTGTGCCATTTTGTTGACTCTTCACTTTGTTCTGCACCGAAATACGCAGCCTGCAAAGGCAGGGTGTGTGTGTAAAGGTATAGGGCCCCTAAGGGTGGCATAATACGTGCTGCAGCCCTTAAGAGATCTATCCTGGTCACAGAGCCCTGGGTACTGAGGTACCATTCACCAGGGGCTGACCTGTGGCCAGAGATAACAAATGGGTTAGTTTTGGGGTAAGAACACAGGTCCTGGGAACCTGATTGGCAGGGACCCAGGGCACATCAAGTGAAAGTGCATCAGTAGTCTAGCAAAAAGTGGGGGGATTACTGCAACAGAAATCCACTTTTCTACAGAGGGCATCAGGGTGGAGAGACTCTGCTCTCTGGGACCAGAAACAATACACATCCTGGACAGAGGTGTAATAGCTTCTCCACCCCCCTCCCACCCCCCCGCCCCCCCACGAGCAAAATAGCAGGTGTAACCTGAGGTTTGGTGCCCATTGGCCTGACCTACAACTCCCCTTAAAAAAACAATTACATATTTCTGTGGCTCCGCCAGACCTGTAAACTAGTTACCTGCGACCTAAGAGGGATGAAGAAGATGCCATGCAGCGAAGCCTGAAGACGACTAACTTAGCCCCAGCCCTACCGGCCTGTCTCCAGCTTCCACGACCCTGCAAGAAGAAAATGCCAGCGACTGCCAGAAACCCCAGGAAGACTGCCTGAACTTTGAAAAAGACGGGAATTCCACAGGACAGAGGTTCTGTTCCCAAGAATCCAACACAAAGAACTCTGGTGCCCTGTGGATCCAAGAATTCTGCTCACTCTGCACCAGACGCCCATGGCCAGGTGGCCCACCGACCCAAAACAGGTTTCCCAGTAATCCTGGCCTCAAGTCCAGCGTTGGTAGACCCCCTCCTGGACTCCATGAAAATGCCTGCAGCCCGAATCAAGAGGCTCCCCTCGACTGCGACCGGCTCCAGAAAGAAGACTCCAATGTCTAAAGGCACCTCTGCACCAAGGCCCCTGCGCATTGGTGAGCTGAATTGACGGTGCCCCTGTGACCCTCAACATCTGGACTTACCTCTGCTGTCATTGGCAATCCTTCCGCAACCTCCAGTAGGACGCCCTAAGACGGTTTGTTTAAAGCAGAATGGTCATTGAAAAGCATTAGGCACATGACGCTTAATTTACACCCGGCCGCCCATGTGCCGCTTGTGGTGTAGTTTTGGTAATCACCAGACTCTTGCCCCTTGATGACCTTTGGTCCCTTAGGCTGGAACTGTAAGTTTAATACTTACCCAAATAAACACATTATTATTTTCCTCCATAGGATAACACTGAACTGTTCAGAAATTGCATTAAGTGTCGACCTTTGAAAGTGAAAAGTATTTTTGTCAAAAACAAACTAACCTTATTGCAAAGATCTTGGTCTTAAATGAAAATACAAACAAAGCGTATTTTTCCAAGACTGGTGTGGATCTCCTTTTTGAGTCGTCTGTCCATTATTTGTCTATGTTTTGCAATAAATGTCTTACACTCCTTTGTGTTAAACCTACGGCTGCTCGCTCACACTACCAATAATAGAGCAGTTTGGGTTCTACATAGAGCCCTGTACACTTTTGGGGAACCTCTGAACTCTGTGCACGGTATAACCTCCTAGTGGCATACCATATACAGAGCCAGCTTCCTACAAGTGACCAAGGCTGTCATCTTAAGACCTGCTGGGCGCTGGTGAAAATAAGCTCCCCAGCTACATGACAGCGTCACTGAAAATAGGGATGTCTGGTATCAAACATCTAGTTTTATTTATTTATTTATTTATTTATTTTGAAAGTTTTATATAGAGCGAACAAGATCTTCACAGATATCAGAGCGCTTTACAGAGGAGGGGAGCATATATACACAGATACATCAATAGTGTTAAAAGTACAGTGTAGAGATATCAAAAACAATCAAGTAAGTCAATTTCAAAGTCATACAAAAATGCAAAGGGATCGAACAAGTAGTACAGATCAATATCGAGTCTTTGAAGTTGATCCCCAGTAGTGGTTCAAGTGTATTTAGCCATGAGGATCGCTTTTACTTCTTTCTTGAAAAGTATGGTAGAGGGGATGAGCCTGGTTTCAGGGGGGAGTGAGTTCCAAATCCTGGGAGCCATTCCTGAGAAAGAGCGTTAATAGGTTTTTTCCTTGCGGAATCTTTTAGGCTTTAGCAAAAGATTGTTTGTGCCTCTAGTGTTTCTGGAGCCTCCAGAAATCGTCAGCTTCTGAGCGAGGTATCTAGGTGAGCTCAGGTGGATAGCCTTTGCGTCAAACAAGCGATTTTCAGGTGTATTCTGGCTTCAAAAGGCAGCCAGTTCAGGGATTTGAAGTCAGGGGAAATGTGTGAGTGTTTTTTTGATCCAGTGATAAGTCTCGCTGCGGCGTTTAAAGAGGCTCTTATGGGTGCCGTACTAGCTAGGGGGAGACCGCAGAGGGCGGTGCTGCCGTATTCTATTCGAGGTATGACTAGTGATTGTACCGCGGTTTGGAAGTCTTTGGCTGGAAGGAAGGGTTTAAGTTGACCTAAGGGTGTTGATTTGGTAGTTCGCTCCCTTAGTTGCTTTGTTGATGTGTTCCTGCATGCTGATATTGGTGTAAAGTGTTATGCCCAAAGATTTTGCTGAGTCCACGATGGTGGGTTGAACATTGAGTGCCGTTAGGTGTTTAAGCCACATTTGTGCGGTAGTGATCTTCGCGGGAGGTGAGATCAGAAGGAACTCTGTTTTAAGGGCATTGAGTTTGAGATGATTAGCGGCCAGCCAGGATTGGGTGCTTCTGATCGTTGAGTTCAAGAGCGTGATGTCTTTGGATGATTGTAGTTGGAGATAAAGTTGGGTGTCATCAGCATACATGTGGAAGTGTACATTGGATTCTTGTAGCAAGGTGGTGAGAGGTTCCATAACTAGGTTGAACAAAGTTGGGGATAGGAAGGATCCTTGTGGTACGCCTAGCGATACAGGTCTTGGCACGGACATCAAGTTGTTGCTCTTGAATTTCTGCGACCTGTTATGCAGGAAGGACGTGAACCATTTGAGCACAGTTCCAGATAGGCCCATTCTTGTGTTTAATAGTTCGAGTAAATTCTCATGTTTGACGGTGTCAAATGCGGAGGAGAGATCAAGGAGGATTTTGAGGCAGGTATCGTTATGATCTAGGATTTGAAGGGCGTCGTCAATTATGTGAGTCATAGCAGTTTCAGTACTGTGATTTGCTCGGAAGCCTGATTGATGAGAGTTGAGGAGATCAAACTGAGTAATGTGTTTAGTCAATTGTATTTGTGCGCATTTTTCCAACAGTTTGGCAAGAGTCGGAATATTGGTAAAGGGACGGTAGTTGTTTAGGTCAGAGGGGTCGGCTGTAGGTTTCTTTAGCAAAGGTGTGACTTGTCCACCTTTGAGGGAGTCGGGAATGGTCCCTTGTTGAAGTGAGCTGTTAATGATTTTAGTCCAGAGTGGAAGGAGCGACGGGGTAAGGACTTTGACAGCGTTAGCAGGAAGGCGGTCCGTGAGGTGATTGGATGGTTTCAGAGTGCTGAGCAGTCTGCCAATTTCTTCTTCCGTGTAGGTGACAAAGGTTGACCAAGTGGCATTGTTTTTTGGTTTAGTGGGTGCTATGCAGTGGGGTTTGTAATAGAGGCTTGCGTCCATGAGGAGATCATTCTTTATGTTGTCAGTTTTTTGGTTAAAGAAAGGAGGCGAAGTCTTCGCAGGAGGGAGCTTCGCACATAGTGTTGAGAGGTTGGGGTTGTTCTTTGGATTGTGTTCGGATAAGCTCAAACAGCTTTCTCGGACGATTTTTGGCTTGGTCGAGCTGACGGCCGAAGAAGTCTGATTTTGAGCGTTTTATTTTCCTGAAGTAGGCATTTCTCTTTTTCTTCAGGGTTTTTAGGTTCAGTGCAGAGGGAGCTGATCTCCAGGTGTGCTCTGCCATTCGCATGGCGCGTCTATCGTCATTGAGACTCCCGTCGTACCAGGGATTGGAAATTTTTGCGGAGGCTTTTTTTAGCTGCAAGGGTGAGACTTCATTGATTATTGCGGTCATAGTGTTAAGATAGTGATCAGACAAGGATTGGACGCCCTTAACGCCAATAGGAGGAAGCAGTAAGTTGCAGCTGTTGGGGGGGCAGAGAGTTTGAGTTTAGTTTTTTCATGTCTCTTTTCCAGACTTTGGGCCTGGCGAGTTGAACAGTGTTAAATTTAACTTTTTCATTGATGAAGAATGTGATAATAACATGGTCTGACCAGTCACAGGGTTGGATAGATTCGACTTGGATAGAGGCCTCTTTGGAGATGATAAGGTCGAGGATAGAGCCTTTCTCGTGTGTTGGACTGTTGCAAATTTGAGTGAGGTCAAGGGCGTTAAGGAAATTCTTCAGACCTTTACCACCGCATCATTATGATCGTTCCAGTGGAGGTTGAAGTCACCAAGGTATATTTGTGTGAGTGAGTTGTCGCCCGGAGTTGGTTGAGATCATATCCATGATTTGTTGGGAGAAGGTAAGGTTGTCGCCGGGTGGGTGGTAAACGCCGTGAAGAGTGCAGATCGGTTTGCCCTCACTGATAATATCGAGGCAGATGTATTCACAGGAGGTTGGGGAGGGTAGGGAAGGGGAAGTTACTTTCAAGACAGAGAGGTTGCTCCTGTATATACATGCGATTCCGCCACCTTTTTTATTGCCAGACCTGTCAAGTCTAGTGATGTGGTAGTTGGGGGGAACCAGAATGTCCATTATAGGTGTAGAAGATTCTGTTAGCCATGTTTCAGTCATGATGATTAAGTCAAGATCCAATTTTAGGATGAGATCGGCGATAGCGGAGGAGTGTCTAGCGGGTGATCTGCAGTTGAGGAGAGTGCATTTGAGACGGGGTGTGTCGAAGGTGGAAGGGGGTTCTAGAGCGAGGGGGACTTTACTCAGGTTACTATGGATAGCGATTCTCTTGTTCAGTGTGGGGGGTCTGAGGGGATTGGAGTGAATCGTAGGAATGGCAGTGAGAGTGTCGGGTGTGTTGCTATGGGGAGCTGAATCGTAGGAGCGGAGGAGGGTGATTGTGTCGAGGTCCGAGAGAGGGTTGCAGGAGCGATGGGGGCGGTTTTCGCGGTTGTGAACAGGGATTGAGGTCCAGTGCAGTGGGAGTCGAGTGCGAGAGTTCGCCGCCCGGGTGGAGGACCAGCTGGGAGGGGAGGTGATGGTGGAGGCGCGTGAGGGGTGTCTGGGGTGTGTGCTGAGTAATTGTTTGATGATGTGAATGTCTTGTTTGATCTGGTGGAGGGTGTTGGGTGAGGGGTGACTGGAGTGTGATAGACAGAGTAGTTGTTGTTTGATGATGTGCATGTCTTCTTTGAGCTGGAGGAGGGAGGCCGTAATGTAGTCCAGTGTGGGAAATGTGTTGGAGGTGGGGATGGGAGGGTCGGGCGTGGATGACATAGGGGAGAGGTTGGTGGTGTGGATGAGAATATTGGTGGTAGGCGGAGAGTGCAGGGCGGAGGATGGGCGTTAATTAGTGGTGAAGGGGGTGGAGGTTGGGTAGTTGGGGGTGAGACTGGGGGGGGAAGTGGGATTGTAGATGGTTCTTTTTTGAGGGGGTGGAGTTGAGTTGATGGAGGTGGTGTGTTCTGTGTGATTAGTTAATGGGTGGAAGTGGGGGCTGAGAATGGGGGGGGTTTGCCTTTGCGTGTGTCGGTCCGATGCTGATCTAGGTTAGGCGGGTTGCGGGTGGGAGCTGTGGTATCAGGGGTGAGAGGAACGGGGATGAGGGATGGTGTGTAGGGGGGAAGGGGTGAGGTGGTTGGTGTATGAGGGAGAGAGATCTATGTCTGTGCTTGAGGGGTGTGGGGTAGCTACGGTAGGTGGGTGAATGACTAAGGTGCCAGGAGTAGAGGAGAGGTGCATGTCGTTTTGGGTGGGAACTGTGGTATCAGGGGTGAGAGGAAAGGGGATGAGGGCTGGTGTGTGGGGGGAAGGGGTGAGGTGGTTGGTGTAAGAGGGGGAGTGATCTATGTCTGTGCTTGAGGGGAGTGGGGTAGCTACGGTAGGTGGGTGAATGACTAGGATGTCGGGAGTAAAGGAGAGGTGCATGTTGTTTTGGGGCTGGGCTAGGTTAGAATGAATGTGGTTTGAGACTGTGGTGTCAGGGGTGACAGGAATGGGTGTGGTATGAGAGGAGGACAAGGTGAGGTTGGTGGGGGGGAGGGGGTGCCGCTGGAATCTGTGGGTGAGGGATCTATGTCTGTAAATGAGGAGTGCGAGGTAGCTACATTAGGTGGGTGAATGTCTAAGGTGCCAGGGGTGGGTAAAGCCACACAAATTCCAGTGTCAGATTTACAAATACATGCACTCAGAGGGCACCTTAGAGGTGCCCCCTGAAAACCTACCATCCTCTAGTTCGCTTGCTGACCAGTTTTTGTCAGCCTACCACCGAGACACCGTTCTGACCTCCTAGGTTGAGAGCCTTTGTTCTCAGGAGGCCCAGAACAAAAGTCTGTACAGTAATAGGGTGTACCACCCCATCCCACAGAATTACCTGCAGATTAGCCTCTTGGGCCAGCAAGCTTTAGAGAAGCGGTCACCTTTAGAATAGCAATCTGGTTCCTCTAACAGAAGAAGCCATCCCCCCCCACCACCATCAAGAGTCCCCTTGGCACCTGGATAGGTAGGAAACTTAGCTAGTGAGTTAGGATTGCTACCTCCAGGTTACTACCACCCCTAAGGTGGGTTACTGTGAGGAGGACACGATTATTCAGAGGTAGCAATTTGGTGATGGCATACTTAGGATGTCTGGGACAGGTTTATGCCCAATTCCACACAGGAAGTGGTCATATAGGGGCTGAAGTGGCCCCAAGTGCCAGAAGCCCATTGGCTACTACAGTCCCTTAACACCCCTGAATTCGGTATTTAGGGGAGCGCCCAGCAACAGAGAAACGACTCAAGGAGAGAGCAGGCACCGTAGAGCCGCAAAAGCAGAAAGGAGAGAAGCAGTAGCTGACCTGGTACCAACTCTGCCGGCCAGTGACTCAAGAACCTTGGGAGGACTACCTGCCTTCAATAAAGACCAAGACCTCCAATGAACAGCGGACCCATTCCCCCCCACCCCCCTGCATCTTACAGGAACTCCAAAAGCAAAGACTGAGGCCTCTGGAACTTTCAGAACCGGCACTTGAAGCCACCAAACACCTATTCCTCCCCACCCATCCAGAGCTCGAGTCCATCATGGTTTCAACTCAGCTGGACTCCCAGACGTCGCCTGCAGTCTCTGCACACAGGCCCTCCCTCAACCGAGACTGCTCCCAGTAAGAAAACCAGACTCCTAAAAACGCATCATGTTGTGGAGAAGAGGACCTAATGTATCCCTGCGTCCCCTAGCATCTCAAGTCCTGACCCTTCCCACTACCCCCTTATTAGTTCACCCGGAGTGGCCTCCTGGCCAGAGCCTGCATCGTATTTCTGCAGTGGCTCTATTTAAATACATTGGGTTTCCGATGCTGTTTTGCACCTTTCACCAGATTGCCCTAGTGCCGCTGGTTGTGTACGGTTTGTGCCTGGCGTGGACCCTGCCCACCACTCACCTTAACTCCTGGAGATTGGTCTTATAAATCTCTGTACTATACCTATTAGCAGAATTTCTTTTTCCTTCATAGGATAACACTGCAGAACCCTGAAATTGCACTGTTCCCACTTTTTAAAGTGAAAAGAATTTAAAAAACGTACTTACCCGAATGATTTTTCTCTGATGCCAAAACATATATAAAGATACTTGCTATCTTTATAAATTGGTGTGATCTCCTTCTTGAATCGTGTGCGTCATCTATTAATCATTGTGTGCATTTGCAAATGGCTTGCTCTTCTCTGTGTTAAGCCTAAAGCTGCTTGACTACACTTCCCCCTAATAGAGCACTTTGATAGCAAGTCCCTATCTACTTGTAGGAACCTCACGGTATGCTGCATTTTTGACATCTATACTACTATAATAAAGGAAGAATTTTCAGTCTTTGAGGCGGGTAAACTCGGGAACCACAGCGCCAATCCACACACCCGATACACTGTTGGAATCGTCAGGATGTGTAGATGGTTATAGGCTATATACATTTAAAAAAAAAGTTATTTAAAAAATTTAACGTAAAAAAAAAGTAGTCCCTCCGAAGTAGCGCCGGGAGGAGCGGCGTCCAGGAGCGCGTCGAGGAGCGGCGGACATGGCGCGGGGGAGGAGCGGTGACGTGAGGAGCAGCGGACAGGCCAGCGGCGGTGCGAGCAGCAGACAGGCGGGAGGAGCGGCGGCTGAGGTAAGGGGACCCATGTCGAGGCAGGCGGGGGTCGAGGCAGGCGGGGGTCGGGGCAGGCGGGGGTCGGGGCAGGCGGGGGTCGGGCCGGGTGCCCGGGCTGCTGGACAATGTCGGGGCAGGCGGGGGTTGGGGAAGCCTGTTGCTCCCGGACAAGGTCGGGACGGGCTGCTAGTATTACATAAGGAGCCATCTTTTTGCAAATTCCAAGAAAAATTGTGGTGCCCCAGAGGTGCTTAGGTTGCGTAACGTTAAAGCGCGGTGTCTGGTTCGAAACATACAATGGATTTTCTTGTTTTCAATCAAATTCTGTTTGGACTTTTAGAATGAAAGACTTAACCATCTTAAATCTTGTTACTGAGGAGTACAATGTTGAGTTTTTGGAAGACTAGTTCACTACTAACAGGACTGTCTTTCAAATGGAATAAGCCTACGTCATAAGGTGCTACAGAATCATACGGATCACACAGGAGTGTGGCGTAGGCTTGATACAAGTTCCACATGCGAACACTGTGCTTATAAGGAGGGGGGGAAAAAAGGAGTCCATCAAAATAGTGTTAATTCCCCCTTGTCCCAGTCCCCACCCCCAAAAGAAAACATTTTGAACATGAGAAAGCACCAGAAATTTCTGACAGAATACCACAAGCCCATGAGGCGACGGCAAAAAGAGGATAGTAGAATCAAAATGGAGTCAAATGAAGTGTTTCAAAGACCTCCAATAAACTAGAAGAAATATTGAAAATGAACATAGAAACCTCAGACTGGTGCAGGACATAAGCTTCTATCAAGGATATTGCCCCTTATCTGAAACATAATGTAGAGTCAGGACACAAAGTATGGTTATCCATCAAGAACATTTCTTTTCACAAATAACCTAGATCCTTAAGGCAGTAAGTAAAAAGTTGACTGATTTTTCACTTATGGACAGCATGATACAGTAATTTCTCTTCTATAAGCAGTATCGTACTGGGACATTATAATCGAGAGCCCTGTGCCAAAGATGAATCACTGGATTGTACAGAGAATTTGAGGCTTTCGTACTTGACCACGTTACCGTAGTGATGTCTATAAGGGAGGGAAGCATAGGCTTCAAGTCTACATAAATGGCTTTGACTGCCAGTTGGAAGTTGTGTTGATCTAGTCATCTAAAATCAATAAGCTTCGAAGGGGATGGTTTTGACAAACATGTTATGAAGAATCTTTATTTATCATGATACCTCAAGTCAGAGAAGTGGGCTGCTTCAACAGATGGAGTCTGCTAGCAAAGTTACAACAAACATGGCAGGTAATTACTATCTGACTGGACTTAGGATTAAAAGACTGAAGTATTAAAATGTTTTAATTCAAGGTGTGGGTGAACCTCAGAACAGATACAATGCATATTCTTGATTTCCAGATCATCAGAATATAAGAAAAGCAGCTGAAAATAAACCAAATGCAACGAGAAGCCAAAGTACAATGAACGTGTATATTTAGAGGGGAAGTTAAGAAGCTGAATCCAGCTGTAATTTGAAAGCTAAATACCTCCAGGTGCTGGTTCCTCATGAAAACTAATGATTCTTTAATCTTCTGGATGGTACTGGGTCCCTTTCTGCTAAAGTTGGTTGTGACCTGTCCACGATCCATGAAGTCCACGGTCTCCTGAAATAGGGAAATGATGCATAGAGTCAAAATTCTCCAAGTATTTGATCAATTATGTATTTGCAAGTTAAAACAGCATAACCTAATATCAGGGTATTTTTTGCCACAGTACACATAAGAACCGAAATGCATGCCGAGGCAATACAGAAATAGTTTGCATAGTTCGAAAAATAATTATTCATCAATGAATATCTGGTAGTAGAATGATTTTATAAAAACATTGGGTATGCGTCATAAACCAGTTACTGCGTAAAGCATCAACATAGGAATGGCAAAAAAGAAAAACAGGAAACCAACAGAAAACAAGCACAGCTCCTTAGTGAGTTTAGTGTGCAGGGAAATAAAAGATGAACCCCTGGGGTCTTGTTTGTGTGACTCTCCAGCTGACAGCGAGCAGCACCCAATGTTCTTATAAGTGCAAATAGTTTGCTATGCACTGGACGGTGCCAGATCCTGCGGCCACGGAAACTTTGTCTCCAGACACGATGGGGAAAAAGGTGGCTTTTATCCAAAGTCAAGGACGTAGCTTCCAATTGTGTACCAGGTGCAGTGGCACATGGACGGGGGGTGGGAGGGAGAGAGGGTGCATTCAACCCTGATTAACCCTATCTTTAACCGTTGAAACTGCTGCCAGCGGGGTCCATTCCTTCCTTGCACTAGAGCCCACGAAACACTGGGTACTATGCCATTTTCCAAAACTTTTTTAAAAATTGTGCCCTAAAATTGTCTGTGGTCTTGCACAAGTCACCTGGTGACTGAATTTCCACAACAAAATTAACCTGACGGCCAAGCATCTTGTCCTGTTTGTTTTCGTAAGTATTGTGTGCTACCTCAACTTTCACAGTGAAACATAATAAATTTGGAACAAAGTGTCAGTCTTGTCAGAAATATGAACTTAATGTGCTCGAGTTAAGGATCTGGTAATAAGACATAACGCGTAACCCGAACCAGCTCTGCATTTGAATTGACTGCACATTTTTGCTCAGTGGACGACCGTGGTGCCATAGCGGCCATATGCTACTCACCCGATGTGCTTCTTCCTCAGGGGCAGGGTTTCATTCTTGCCCATGGGCTCACACATGGCGGCACCTGTGATGCTGGGGGCCGCCGGTGAAGTTTGCTGATGTACTCTCGCGGATGGAGAGAACCGGGCTGGGAGATGGTGGGGGTCGGGGAGCTGAGCTCGGCTCTTGCCGGGTGTCTGTCTGTCTCTGGGGACAGTTGCCTCCTCTGCCCTCACCCATCTCTGCTGGAGCGCCTGCGCGAACGCTGCTGCGCAGCGGATCACCAGGCGAAACCTAAAAAGTGCTGTTACCGGCCCATTTAAAGCACTAGCTTTATCAGTGTTTGATGATTGGTCCAGGGGGCAAAATGCAAGCCCCGCAACACTTAGATAAAAACACAGCTCAGCATTCCTCTAGAGGTGTGTGCTTGAACCCCGTCCACCCTTAGACATGCTTTCTTAGAGGGGGGAGGAGCGGGCTGCAATACTTGGCCCCCTACAGTCAGTAGAGACATTGGACGACGTGGCCAGTGGACTGCGGGGTCAAAAGGCATCTCAGGGACCGGGAAAGCGGTGCGCTCGAAGATAGTCTGCAAGCCAGCGGGCTAGAGACTCCTTTTGGGTCATTGCAAATACCGCCCGCTCGCGCCCACAGAATTTCTATAGCAGTGTTTAGCGCACGCATTTTGCTATTGACAGAAAGAAGGAACTCTTTACAGCGCGAATAACCCCCTTTTTTGACCCCGATTGGGGATTAAACAGCATTTAATGTGTGTTTGTGTATCTATAGCTATTTATTGCCCAGAGCATATGGCCGCTGCCTGTCAGTTGAAGTGAGACGTGCACATTATTAGATTCTTTGGTTTTCGAGGTGACATTTGTCACGGCAGAGACACCCGGACGACTACAGGATGACAGCTCATTTTATAATCTCTGCTGCATCGAGAAACGAGAGGGAGGCGGCGCGTGCACCGTTCATATATAATCCTTTACCAATCCGCAATCAACAAGGCAGCCGATGATTTACATCCACTAAAGCACTGCCATGGATTGGGTGTGTAATTACTTCTCAGTGGCGGTGGTACCACCCCTCAGTAGCAGTGCACTCGCTGCGTGCATGGAGAGTGTCTGCAGGCGCTATACAGGCGCACCACTCGGGCCTTCAGAGGCGCTATGAACGCTCTAGTCCTGCAACATCAGAGTTGTACAAATGTTTTCTGCTTCTAGAATAGCTCCTTGAGCCATTGCACCCTACCTGTAGCGCAATAAAACCAATGACGCACAGGAACTTCAGAGAAAATTATTTTAAATACCAGCCTATTGCATTTATAGTTTACACCAATCACGCTGCTAGGTGATGCGCCCCAAAACAATACAGGAATACATCTTGGTCACGCATAATACCCAAAAACTTCCCATTTAGGATCATAATATATCAAATACTATGCCAGCCATACGTTCCCCATGGGGTAGTGCGCTACCCATCCGAAAATGTGCTTCAACACACCACAGCAGGGTGTGAAGCCCCTTATAAATAGGACTCACATGTGTGAACCGCCATGTCACTTTTGGCAACCCTCAGAAAAATAAAGAGTGATGCATGCGGGAGGGGAGACGGGCTCACGGACAGCGGGAGGGGGGACGGGCTCACGGACAGCGGGAGGGGGGACGGGCTCACGGACAGCGGGAGGGGGGACGGGCTCACGGACAGCGGGAGGAGGGGCGGGCACACGGACAGCGGGAGGAGGGGCGGGCACACGGACAGCGGGAGGAGGGGCGGGCACATGGACAGCGGGAGGGGAGACGGGCTCACGGACAGCTTTGAGCAAAATGACAATTGTGAGCAAACAAAATACACGAACGAAAGTTTAAAGACGGCACTGCGGAGCTTAAAGCCGCCGTCTACCCAGTGCACACTATAGACCATGCCCCGCCGCCCCCGCATCGGGGACGGGGGGCCCGGATAGGAATCACCGCAGGTGGACGACAGTGCAAGGCAGGCCCTCGGTGAGAAGTAGTGTGGGTGAAGCCACGCGGAGCAATTTGGCCCGAGACTCCGACCCCCCCTCCCGGACAGCCAGCATTACGACCTGCACGCAATCGGGCGGCACACTGCTAAACACAGATAATGCGTGCTGTGTTATAAGCGGCAAAGTGATCTGCGAGGGGGGCGGGAACAAAGACAAGGATAGCGGGAGGGGGGACGGACAGCGGGAAGGTGGTCAGGAAACAGCCAGCGGGACAGGAACAAGGTTAACAATGAACACAAACATCGGTGTAAAAAAAAAAAGAAAAAAAAAGTACACACCCACAGTGGCCACGTCTTGATGACGTTGCGGAGAGGGAAAGAATCTGCGGAACGCCCACCAATCGCCTCAGTGAATGACGGACAGATCTCTCTTCCAATGGCTAGCCTCCATTTATGGAGCTAGCCAACGGAAGAGAGAGTAGGAACTAAGTCCAAAATAAGATTTCGCCTGCGCGAAACGCTGCTTCCGCAGCTGTTCGCCAGGCGAAACCTAAAAAGGGTATATACATGAACAGAGAATCTAGCATGAATAGTGCTGGATCAGTTGGTCATAATACAGCTGTATAGAGATGGTGACTAGTTGCTATCATTCAGTGGTAATAGGGATCAGGAGAGGTAGTTTTGGAACACAAGTGGGAAGCAGAAATGGACTCCTATTACCTGCTTGCATTAGACTCCATGTCACTGACACCAGGCAACCATCTAATGTCTGCCAGCTTCCTCCAGAACTACAACGGCGCAATATTTAATCAAACAAGAGAATTAAAACCTTCAAATACTTCGTACCTGTGAAGAAATTGTTGGTGTAGCAAACGAATTTCGGTAGATCCAGTCTGCTTCTTCTTCAAGTTCATCATCTTCAGCACTCTTGACAGGAATTGATCGAATCTACAGGGAATAAAACAAAGGTAGATAGCAATGGATTATACATGCTCTATCCACAGTGTTCCTGCTCCTTTAATGGCAATTCCTAATTTGTGTATTCTCAAAAGAAATCATTGTTGGTGTGCACTGTGCTAGCGATGAAGGCAGTGCCATGGATCCCACAGGAATCTCCGGGCAATAATAGCACTAGTGCCCACTGATTCCCCAAGGTATAATATACTGCTGTGATAGGACTTTGAATGCACCTCCACTAAATGCCTTGGTTTACTGGCTTATCGCTCCATCGTCACAAAGCATACTCCTGAACTAGGTCAGAGCCAAATTAGTGTTGGTGACTCTTGCCATGATGCCACAGAACATCTCCTGGCTTTTACTCACAGAGCATCCTCCTAATACAGTGCTTTCAAAGTAGTAATGCAACACATATCACAAAGAGGAACCATAATCGAACGTTTTATTTGCAAAAAAATCAAATACATTACCTACTCCCATTGGACCCCGATGTTCAGTTGTTGAATTGTCTCCCACAGAATGAAATCATGCAGTGGTGACTTACCTGTGGTGTCCTATTCAATACAGAGAGCAGTTCTCCATTAGAGTAGGACGCTAGCAGTAATGTCACTTATGCAACATAGTACTCCTCTTGGACAGTATTACCTTATACCACAAAAATCAACTACCATGCACTCTCCCCACTGGCAGATAAAAAAATGTTTCTTCCCATGAAGTGCTCCTATTCACCCATTAGAGAACATTCCTCATACAGCATCCCCAAACATTTTAGGTCAATGGCCACTTTAGGTTTGCCTAAGCAGTGTCATCAATAGAGGCAGTGGCCACACAGCTTTCATTTCTCGGTGCAGTATCTCCTCCACAATACAGCCCCCCACAGGGCATTCCACATAAAAAAACAGCCTGTACAGGGAGTTCCCTCCTCACCTTCATATGTTCTGAATCACAAAGCACAATTACATTTTTGGCTACTGTCTCCATACATGGTTTCACATGTATGGCTTACAAAATCCCCACCTCACAGAGCCCAAGGTCTCATACCTGAAATCTCTCCGGCATGTCTGTAGACCGTATCTCATTGTCTTGGTCAGTTAGATGGCTGCTCTCCAGCTCACTGGGTTCATATATCTCAAAGATACTGCGGCTGGTGACCCGTTTTTTGGCTGTCTTCTTTGGTCGGACCCGGGTTTCTCCTTCAGCATCTTCCTCCTCAAACCCGTAATCTTCTTCAACCTCTTCCTCCTCGTCCTCATTGTACTTCCCAAACTCATCAAAGTCAAACTCAACACCAAAGATCTCCTGAGCTTCTTGCAAGGCTCTTAAAAACAATTGAAAACACATTACATTTAACTGTCATTTAGAGAGCTTGATACAGGGGAAGACTTGTTTCTAAGCACACCCAACTCCCGTCATAGAACACTACATTCTATTGGAGTTCTAGCTACTAAACAAAAATGGGGTAACAGGATTTGTCAAGCATTACAAAATTGGTTAGAGTGGTGAAGCTGACATTAGAACAGACTTCATAGTTTCACAGCAAACATCATATGAACAAGGCCATCTTGTATTCACTCCAACATAGTCTAATTTTAGATATCAATTGTCCACCTGCCTACAGAAACTTGGACCTGCTCAATCTACTTTAAATTAGAATGTCACTTGACCAGCACAAAAATGGATAACAAAAAAGCTACTTCCCTGTAGGAGCAGTTTTGCATATTAAAGAATTTTCTGAATTCACATGCCATACATTATTCCACCACCTAAAGGTTCGGTCCGAAACAGTCTATTTGTTATTTGTTTTTTTATTTACCTCTCACGTGGGTGTCCTCAACCAGCTGGAGTCATTTCCATTCTCTTGCGACATCAGACGTATGCTATGGAAGGTCTACTGCGCATACAGACTCCTCCTTTCAGTTTTAAAACTTCTGGGGAAGAGGGAGGGTCGCATGTGCCTCAGAAAATTCCTCATGCTGCAAAATTCCTACTAAAGGGAAGAATTCATTCAGTTTTACATGTGTGTGTTTTTATTATTAAAACTTTGTGCACAAATTCTGTAGCAGCATGCTTACTCCTCTGGAGTCTGGGTTGAAATGGGTGGGAATTTGTTAACAGCTGCTTTAGCATTTTCCGTCCTATATGCGCTTCCTTGTTAACTTGAATTTGAATAAAATCTGATAAGTATGTGGCTACTATGCATATTTCACATACAGATGTCTGTGCTCTGATAATCCTCATCTGATGCTTCAGGGTCTTGAAAGGAGCCATGCTCAAATAGACCTTCATTGGCACTATTTGTGAATGAGGGCTTCTTGCTTCTCTTGAGATACTGGCGTTGTTTGTAGGTTCCAATTAGACTTGCTCCTCTTCTTGGCTCTTTCTCTTCCAGTCCCTAAGCAGATTCAGAATCCCTTGAGGGATTAGTTAAACTCCTTTCAAAACAGTGCTCCCATCTCCACATACAGATGGCGTATTTCCTTCTCAACATCAGATGCTTTCTGTTTGGTGTAGGATGAATTATGGATAATGCACCACCTAGTCAAGTAAATTACTAGGTTGGACAACCTTTAAGTTGAATGAATTAATTATCAAGCAATTTTTCAAACAGTGTTTTTCTTATGTCATCAAAAAAACAACGAAATTTATGACAAATACATACATACATTCAATACAGTGCCATGAACATATCAAACAAATATATATCACAAAAGAATTGTAACATAAAGTCACATAGACAACTATGCAATGCCTCAGGTGTTTTGATTATGGGGCACCAGTCCTGAATAAAGACAAACAAGTGGACAAGCTGATAGTTACATTCGCCTACTTGTCAACACCAACCCAAGATACATATTGTAATTCATAATAGGGTGCTAGTTATAGGAATTACACATTATGGACTGAGCAATTGCCAATGTATTATTTAATTCCTATGAAGCCCCGTCTATCTTATATCTTGGATGGAAAGTCAACGCGTTTCAAACCCAATATGATTCTGCGGGTTCTCCTCAGGACACGGACTGGGGGGTCGCTGTGACTGTGAATAATAATTAAAAATTGGTATCAGTAAGGAAGCTGCCTCTAAGGACCTCACCTCTACCAGACTCATACACTCTTAAAATCAATTACCTTTTTGGTAATGAGTGGCAATTGGGAATTCATACACCGTTCCCAGTTTGCTGTTCTCTGTAAACAGATAAGATCAGAAATGTCTGTTTTAGGTGCTGCTTGACTAGCCAAGTTGTGTTCGACTGATTGACCCTTTAGAGCGAGACATACCTTTTTGGTAAACACTATGGATGGAGGGGACGGGTGCCGGATCTTATTCGTAGGATTCTGTCTTCATATCTTTTAGGCTTCCGCACGGCCGCTGCAGAGAAACAAGCTGAAAATTATTGCCTGTCTCAATGCGCGGGTGGCTGGATGCGGACTTTGTAAACAGACTTCCTACCTTAATAGTCGGAGGGAAATCGGCACGGCTGCAAATGCGGGGTAGCGGCAGCCGCCGCACGAGGTTACCGACTGTAACCCAAGGAACATGCAATTAGGAACTATCTATTTTTAGATTGTTTGGTGATAGTGCTGATAACTCGTGACGAGAAGCTTACTTGTGACCGATTTTCAGGCTGCTACATTCCGGCATCCATCTTCTTCCCAAATGAGACACGTGGTTGCATTTGGGGCGTGGCTACTCTGATTTAAAGGAACTGCAGAACCGGTGTCTGTTGGGACATGTAGTTCCGGGGAATTAATTATATGCATGTCTTATTATGTCTAGAGGCCATAGCAGTGTGTTAAACTATTTCCATTGTCTATCCGTGGTCTCATCAGCAGCATCAAGCCAAAACAAACATAAGTTGCAAGTCAAGTCAAGTCAAAAACCACTTTATTCGATTTTGTTAAAAATCATAAAAGCATGGTACAACAATTAAAAGACAATCCAGGTACATATAAAAAATTTCATACAATACAAGATCGATATCAAATATAAAAACAGTACAAATGTCAGGTTTAAAAGATCATCGTGTGCAAAAAGGCGAAGTATACCAACATTCATCACAGACCCCAGTGTTAGACTTGTAATTTCCTCTTCCTAATCCTAACAGCAGCAACAAGGTAATTTGCCACACTGAACATCACCAAGGGTGATTCAAGCATTTGTAAGAACATAAGTTGCAGAATATACCATAGCGAACCAGATTCTTAGAGGTTGCTCAGTTCGTTGAGGTCATTGAGTCCTGACATCGCAGTGTCGAATTTCAGAATAAGATACGCTTCCTTTTGGGCAAGGCGTACATCAGGATCCCCTCCAGCACCTGCAATGTTTTTAATGACTGATAAAATCGTCCACTTAAGATCACTGACAGAATGCTTATTTGTCAAGAAGTGAGACACCAGTGGCGCTGTAAGGACTTTGTTGTTAATCCGAGATCTGTGTTGGATTATCCGTTGGCGCACCTCTTGTGTGGTTTTCCCAATATACACTTTCTTGCAGGGACAGACTATGGCATATACCGCGTACCTGGTTTTACAGTTCGTAAAGTCGTCATGACGCCAATGTTTTTTGCCATCCGTGAAATGTGATCCTTCCATTGTTAGGCTGCACACCGTGCTAGTACAACATTTGTGGTGACCCTTCACTGGACTCATGTTTAACAATGTGCTCTGTGTTTCTTTTTAGATTGTGGGGCGTGTGGTTGAGATCTGCTGGCCCACACTTCGATTCTTTTTCAGCGCGAACAGTGGTTTTCCAATGTCGGGAATAGCAGCACTACATCTCCCAGAAAGCCCTGGGGCCTGGCGAAACGGAACACGCCCTCTGGGCGTGTATAAAAACACTCTTTTCCCATCACCGGGTGCTTGCAATCCTTCCGGTTATCGATCGTGTTGGAACTAGCTTTCCTTGAGTTGCGAGTGTTGGGTGTGCGCGGACGCTTTCCTTCCCGCTGAGGACGCCGAGTGTTGGGTGTGCGCGGACGCTTTCCTTCCCGCTGAGGACGCCGAGTGTTGGATGTGCGCGGACGCTTTCCTTCCCGCTGAGGACGCCAAGACACTTTTTTCATTTCCGGTGAGTAGAATTCAGACACACGACATTTAGCACGGCTGTGCTATCATTGTGTAGTTTTCTACTTTTCCTTCGGATCCCGAACCCTGAGGATAGTTGAACTATTTAGATACTGTGCGAAACTTGCCACCGGTAGTGAATCTAACTACTCGGTGCTATACACTCAGACTTAATTCTTTCCTTGGATCGAGCTGTGAGTTAACAGCCCACCTTCCGCTTGAACTTGAGTCAATACCTTTCCCAGACTTCAGGCTGTTACAAGCGGTGGTTATCAGTAAGTGAATGCTTTGTTATATATATACACATATGCAACAACTATGGCATCTTCCCCATTGTAGTGCTAAACAAGTGTTCTTGTGTTTCCAGAAATTGTTGTGCCTTGAAGTCATCCGAAGTCTTAGACCAGACCTAGAGGGGTGTCTTCACAACAACCTTCCCTGATCAACTATCCTTCCCCTTACCTAGAGGACTACCTGTCTCCGGTGTGTATGTCACACGGGGAGGGTCAGTGCTATCGGGTATAGGGAAGACTATCATCTCGCTGTGGTTCCCGCTGGCTAGACACCTCAGCTTAGTGGCTTGTATGTTTTACTTGGATTACTTGTCCGCTGCTAACCTTGACACCAACACAGATCTCGGATTAACAACAAAGTCCTTACAGCGCCACTGGTGTCTCACTTCTTGACAAATAAGCATTCTGTCAGTGATCTTAAGTGGACGATTTTATCAGTCATTAAAAATATTGTGGTGCTGGAGGGGATCCTGATGTACGCCTTGCCCAAAAGGAAGCGTATCTTATTCTGAAATTCGACACTGCGATGTCAGGACTCAATGACCTCAACGAACTGAGCAACCTCTAAGAATCTGGTTCGCTATGGTATATTCTGCAACTTATGTTTGTTTTGGCTTGTTGCTGCTGATGAGACCACGGATAGGCAATGGAAATAGTTTAACACACTGCTATGACCTCTAGACATAATAAGACATGCATATAATTAATTCCCTGGAACTACATGTCCAAACAGACACCGGTTCTGCAGTTCCTTTAAATCGGAGTAGACACGCCCCAAATGCAACCACGTGTCTCATTTGGGAAGAAGATGGATGCCGGACTGTAGCAGCCTGAAAATAGGTCACAAGTAAGCTTCTCATCACGAGTTATCAGCACTATCACCAAACAATCTAAAAGGAATATGCTACTTACCAGTATGCATCTGTTCTTGGCATAGAGGGCTGCAGAGTGGTACATTATGAATAGATCGCCATCTGGTGTTGGGCTCGGATGATTGCACTTTGTTTTTCTCTTGGAGAGTCTTTGTATTTTGGTGACTCCTCCCTTGGTTGGTAGTGCGCATGGGCATCGGCTCCATCCTTAGATTGTTTTGCCATAGTAGGGTTAGATGGAGTAGTATAGTAGAATACAGATAAGAATGCCCATGTAAGTGTATCTAAATAAGATAATGTTGGAACAGACACAGGTTCCCGGGGAGGCTGGGAGGGCATGTACCACTCTGCAGCCCTCTATGCCAAGAACAGATGCATACTGGTAAGTAGCATATTCCGTTCGAGGCATATGGGCTGCAGATGGTACATTATGAATAGACTATACAGCAGTTCTCTCCCTAGCGGTGGTCGCCTGTGTCTGTTGCAACTGTCTGAAACAATGTTTTTAATACTGCTTGACCCACTCTAGCTTGTTGTGTTGTGTGCACATCTACACAATAGTGCTTTGTGAAGGTGTGCGGTGTAACCCAGGTAGCTGCTTTGCATATGTCATCTAGTGGAATGTTTCCCAAAAATGCCATAGATGCTCCTAGTTTACGTGTAGAGTGAGCTCTAGGAGGAAAAGTTAATGTTCTCTTTGCCTTTAAGTAGCATATTTGAATGCATTTTACAATCCATCTGGCAATGCCCGCTTTGGAGATGGGATTGCCTTTATGTGCAGGAGAAAACGCAACAAATAGCTGTTTTGTCTTTCTGAAAGTTTGTGTTCTCTCTATATAGTACAATATGGCCCTTCTAACGTCTAGTGTATGTAGGGCTCTTTCAGCTACTGTTTGTGGTTTTGGAAAGAAAACCGGTAATTCCACTGACTGATTGATGTGGAATGCTGAAATAACCTTCGGTAAGAATTTTGGGTTTGTTCTAAGAACCACTTTATTTTGGTGTAGCTGCATAAATGGTTCCTGAATCGTAAAAGCCTGCAGTTCGCTTACTCTTCTAAGTGACGTAATAGCTATGAGGAAGGCCACCTTCCATGTGAGGAATTGTATTTCACACCTATGCATAGGTTCAAAGGGTGGTCCCATTAGCCTGGTAAGCACTATGTTGAGATTCCAGACTGGGGAAGGTGGTCTTCTTGGTGGAATGACTCTTTTGAGTCCTTCCATGAAAGCTTTAATTGCTGGTACTTTAAACAGTGACAGATGTTGCCTGTTTTGTAGGTACGCTGCTATAGCTGCGAGATGAACTCTGATAGAGGTATATGCTAGATTACATTGCTGTAAGTGTAATAAATAGCAAATGATTTGTTTAGTGGATGCGTCCAGAGGGTTGATGTGCTTACTGTTACAGTGTATAGCAAACCTCTTCCATTTCGCTGCATAACATGCTCTGGTGGTAGGACGTCTTGCTTGCTTAATGATTTCCATGCATTCTGGTGGTAAATCTAAATATCCAAACTCTATGACCTCAGGAGCCAGATCGCTAGGTTCAGTTGTTTGGGATCTGGGTGCATTATTTCTCCATGGTTCTGTGTAAGATGCATGGGTAGTAACCTTAGCTTTTGATGTGGTACTTGTGAGAGTTGTAGCAGCGTGGTGAACCACGGCTGTCTTGCCCATGTAGGTGCCACTAGTATCATTGTCATTGAATGTTGCTGTAGTTTCCGAACCAGTAATGGAATTAGTGGTAGAGGAGGGAACGCGTAAGCAAATTTGTTGGACCAATGTATCCACAGTGCATTGCCCTGGGACCTTTGGTGTGGGTACCTGGATGCGAATTCTTTGCATTTTGCGTTCTGATGATTGGCAAACAGATCTATCTCTGGTTGCCCCCATCTTTGGAAGAATGGCTGTAGTATTTGGTCGTGCAGCTCCCATTCGTGTACTTGTTCTGACTGTCTGCTTAGGATGTCTGCTATTTGATTTTGAACTCCTGGTAGGTGTTCCGCTAACAGGTAGATCTTTTGAGGAATGGCCCATCTCCATATGTCCTGTGCTAGTCTGGACAGTTGGAGAGAGTGCGTCCCCCCCTGTTTTTGAATATAATACATTGCAGTCATGTTGTCTGTTCTGATCAGGACTGCTTTTCCTGCTATTTGCATTTGGAAAGCTTTTAGTGCTAGAAATATTGCTAATAGTTCTAGGTAGTTGATGTGCAGTTTCTTTTGCTGCACACTCCACTTCCCCTGTACTGTGTATCTGTCCATATGCGCTCCCCATCCGGAGAGCGATGCGTCCGCTGTTATTATCACTTGTGGAATTGGCTCTAGGAACGACCGTCCCTTGGAAATGTTTTCTGTGTTCCACCACTTCAGAGAGCGATACGTCCGGTCGTTTATCAACACCAGATCTTTAATCTGACCTTGAGCCTGATTCCACTGTGTCGCTAGACACTCTTGTAGTGGGCGCATTTGTAGTCTGGCATGTGGTATTAGCAGTATGCAGGAGGACATCATGCCTAATAGTTGCATAAACACTCGTGCTGGTAGTGAGTGTTGTGGTTGAAATCTTTGTATTAGCCCGACCATTGTCTGTACTCTGATTGGGTTGGGGTATGCTATTGCCTTTTCTGTGTCTACTGTAGCCCCCAGGTATTGCTGAATCTGGTTTGGTTGCAGGTGTGGTTTTTTGTAGTTCACCGTGAACCCTAGGTGGTGCAGCAATTGAATTGTCTTCTGTGTGTTGTGAAGACATTCTTCCTTTGACTTGGCCTTTATTAGCCAATCGTCCAAGTATGGGAAGACATGTATTTGTTGTCTTCTTAGGTGTGCTGCCACCACAGCTAGACATTTTGTGAAAACTCTTGGTGCTGTTGTGACACCGAACGGAAGGACTTTGAACTGATAGTGTTGTCCTTCTAACACAAACCTTAGGTATTTCCTGTGGGCTTTTTGAATTGGGATATGAAAGTAAGCGTCTTTTAGATCCAGTGTAGAAAGAAAGTCCCCTTTCTTCAGTAAAGGGAGTACTTGTTGGAGCGTGACCATGTGGAAATGCTCCGAATTTATGTACGCATTGAGAGGTCTGAGGTCTAATATCGGTCTTAGGGACCCGTCCTTTTTGGGGATCAGGAAGTATAGAGAGTATACTCCTGTTCCTTGTTGATCTTTTGGGACCTTCTCTATTGCATGCTTTTGTAGAAGTGCTAGAACTTCTTCTCTTAACAATGTCAGATGATCTTGACTCATTGGACGCTGTTTGGGGGGGATGTTTGGTGGGGTAGCTGTGAGTTCTAGGCAATAACCATGTTGGATAATTTGTCTCACCCACTTGTCTGACGTGATGTTTTCCCAGACAGGTAGGAACTGTGATAGACGTCCCCCGACCGGTGTTATGTGGTCTGGGGGGAGTTCTATGAAGTCACTGTTTTGGTGTTGAGGCGTTGCGGTTGTTATTATTTCCGCGGCCTCTACCCTTATTGTTGTTACCTCTGTAACTGCCTCTTGAATTACCTCTGGGTGATGTTGGTGTGAAAGATGTGGATTGCTGATTCGTTCCTGTGTTCTTTGAGCCCCCTCTATAGGTGGATCTACGAAAGGAACCTCTGTGTGTTGGCTGTTGCAATGCTCCCATTGACTTAGCCGTTTCCGTATCTTTCTTCATTTTTTCTAATGCCTCGTCTGTGCTTGAACCAAAGAATGTTTTCTGATCAAATGGTTTGTTCAATAGGGCTGTTTGCACTTCTTGTTTGAATCCAGAGATTCTAAGCCATGCATGCCTTCTTAGCATGACACTGGTATTAATAGACCTTGCTGCAGTGTCTGCTGCGTCTAATGCACACTTAATGGAAGTATTGGTTATTATTTTACCTTCCTGTATTAATTGATCTGCCTTTTTCTGGTGTTCCTTTGGGAGATGTATGAGAAGTTTTTCTAACTCATCATAATGTGCCCTGTCGTAACGTGCGAGTAGTGCTTGTGTATTTGCTATACGCCAGCTATTCGCTGCCTGTGATGCTACTCTTTTGCCTGATGCATCTATTAACTTCGACTCTTTATCTGGTGGAGGTGCCTCTCCTGTAGATAGTGAGTTTGCTCTTTTACGAGCGTTTGAGACCACCAGCGAGTCTAGGGGTACATGTCCTCTAATAAAAATTGGGTCCTTTGGAGCCGCTTTGTATTTTTTATCAATTCTGGGGTTTAACACCCTGGCTCTCACTGGGTTTTCGAATATTTCCTCTGTGTGACTAAGAAGACCCTTTAACATAGGAAGAGTACCTGATGTTCTCTGTGCATTAGGTAGAGTCTCTAACAAGAAATCTTCTATTTGAGGTTCTGTGTGCATATCTAGCTTGTGATATTTTGCTGCCCTATTAATGAGCTGCACAAAGCCTGTGTTATCATCAGGTGGTGAAGGCTTTGAGGGATATAGCTCTGGGTCGTTGTCCTCATCTGACCCTACATCATAGTTTTCCCATGGGTCCTCCTCATCTGGGATAGTTTCGTCATCCCCCTGAGGTTCTCCCTCCCCTAGATCACTGTCTACATCTGACTGAGGTGTAGCTGGTCTTGGTGTGGAAGGTGTAGGAACATTTGGCCTATTGTGAGGAATAGGAGAAGAGGGTGTGACTCTAGGACGAGGAGAAGCAGGAGGAGTTATATTTGTCCCCATTGTTCTCTTTTTTGGAGGAAGAGGTTTATCTTCTGACTGTTCACTCTTTCTCTTCTTTGTGACCACTTTCCCAGTTTGTGGATCAATAAACAAGATCTTTTGTTTGGGATCTGTCTGTTGCTCCTGAATCGGTACCGAAGGTCCTGGTTCCGAGAGGTGCTTTTGTTTTCGATCGTCAGATCTTGTTGTTTTCGGCACCGAATGTTTGCTCGATTCCGACTTTCTCGGTATCGAGTGTCTCTTGGGCGATAAGTCATATTTGTGTTTCAACATGGAATGTCTCGATACCGAGCTTTCCTTTGCATGTAGCCTCGGTGTCGAAGTCGATGTCGCCCTTTTGTCGGATCCGACATGGTGGGAGTCCGAGTGTTTCGGTTTCAGTTTCGGTTTCGTTGTCGGGCCCGAGGGCGGGGCGTCGGAAACTTTTTTCAGCGGTTTGACCGGGCCCGAGGGCGGGGTCGTTACCGCACGGGGTCGGTTTTTCGGTAAGGGGACGTCGTCACTCACGGTTTGTTGATCGATGAGTTCCTCGGTCTCCGACTGGTCCCCTTCCGACCCCGACTGTTCTTCTTCTTCTTCCTCGATTTGCTCGTCTCCGAACAACTCCGGGATCGCTTCCGCCTGCATTCTGGAAACCTCGTGTCTTCTAGCTCGACGATTCCTAATCGTTAGCTTGGAGGAGAATGCTGCACAGGCTTCGCAGTCCCTGGATTCGTGTTCAGGCGATAGGCAGAGGTTGCACACCTCGTGTAGGTCCTTGTGTGGGAACTTAGCACCACACTTTGGACATTTTTTTAATGGAGTCCTTTCCATGGACCCCGGGCTTGACTGCGTCGAGAAAGGCCTCCTGTTCTTCGACGAAGATCCAAGTTTTTCTCTTCGATTTTTTATTTGCAACGCGTCGGAATGGAAATGAACGCGTTCGATAACAATACCGTCGAATTGGAAAGGGAATACGCGCCGATAAATCACTTTCTTCTGAAGTTGATCTGGAGCGTCTCGATCCTCATCCGAACCCGATGGCGGAAAAAAAACAATCTAAGGATGGAGCCGATGCCCATGCGCACTACCAACCAAGGGAGGAGTCACCAAAATACAAAGACTCTCCAAGAGAAAAACAAAGTGCAATCATCCGAGCCCAACACCAGATGGCGATCTATTCATAATGTACCATCTGCAGCCCATATGCCTCGAACATAGATTGTTCCTAATTGCATGTTCCTTGGGTTACAGTCAGCAACCTCGTGCGGCGGCTGCCGCTACCCCGCGTTTGCAGCCGTGCCGATTTCCCTCCGACTATTAAGGTAGGAAGTCTGTTTACGAAGTCCGCATCCAGCCACCCGCGCATTGAGACAGGCAATAATTTTCAGCTCGTTTCTCAGCAGCTGCCGTGCGGAAGCCTAAAAGATATGAAGACAGAATCCTACGAATAAGATCCGGCACCCGTCCCCTCCATCCATAGTGTTTACCAATAAGGTATGTCTCGCTCTAAAGGGTCAATCAGTCGAGCACAACTTGGCTAGTCAAGCAGCACCTAAAACAGACATTTCTGATCTTATCTGTTTACAGAGAACAGCAAACGGGGAACGGTGTATGAATTCCCAATTGCCACTCATTACGAAAAAGGTAACTGATTTTAAGAGTGTATGAGTCTGGTAGAGATGAGGTCCTTAGAGGCAGCTTCCTTACTGATACCAATTTTTAATTATTATTCACAGTGACAGCGACCCCCCAGTCCGTGTCCTGAGGAGAACCCGCAGAATCATATTGGGTTTGAAACGCGTTGACTTTCCATCCAAGATATAAGATGGACGGGGCTTCAAAGGAATTAAATAATACATTGGCAATTGCTCAGTCCATAATGTGTAATTCCTATAACTAGCACCCTATTATGAATTACAATATGTATCTTGGGTTGGTGTTGACAAGTAGGCGAATGTAACTATCAGCTTGTCCACTTGTTTGTCTTTATTCAGGACTGGTGCCTCATAATCAAAACATCTGAGGCATTGCATAGTTGTCTATGTGACTTTATGTTACAATTCTTTTGTGATATATATTTGTTTGATATGTTCATGGCACTGTATTGAATGTATGTATGTATTTGTCAAAAATTTCGTTGGTTTTTTGATGACATAAGAAAAACACTGTTTAAAAAATTGCTTGATAAAGAATTAATTCATTCAACTTAAAGGTTGTCCAACCTAGTAATTTACTTGACTAGGTGGTGCATTATCCATAATTCATCCTGCCCGGCCACTTGTTTTTTGTTTACTCAATAGTAGCGGTCCAGGCCGGTCAGTGACAGGACCCAAGCCTTTCTTTGTTTCCCCCTTCTGTTTGGTGTGGCGCATCAATCCTCTTTCGAAGTCTAGGCTGGCTGAGCATTTGCCACCAATGGTGTCTATTGACTTCGACCTATGGGGCTCCTTGTGCTTCCACTTCCTTTGATTACGGATTGACTCCAAGTCCTCCATGACAAAACAAAGGGCGACAAATCAGTCCCACTGCACTCCTGTGTTGTCATCAAGTGGATCTTATCTGTCCTTTCTTTGGTGTTCTCCTTAGTGCAATCTCTTTTCCAGCCTTGACGATTGACTCCTCAGAGTTGGATTCTTGCCCCTGCAGATCTGTTTCCTCAAAGTTCTCATCGTCGCTGGACAGACCCAGCTCTTTCAGGGAGGATCCCTTATGCTGTAACATGGTCATGGAAAACCATTTCTCCCTTGTCTCCAAGGTCTTTTTGCAGGACCTCTGTACCCATGTCGCACCCATTCAAGCTGTGATCATTCAGCACACAAAATGTTACACCTTATGAATGTCTTTTGGGCAAACTGATGGTGGTGGCATTTTGGGCAGAACCTAAAGGTAGTATGCTCTATCTTTGAGGCTTCATATGTTTGGTTACGTATACTGTGACCCATATGGTCAGTGGTCCTCACAGTGAAAAAAAAACTGAAAGGTTTTTCTTCACTTTTCTTGACTTGCGTTACAGTTCCTTTGTTTACTTCCCTATCTTTGCAGTTCTTTTTCCATGTTTTCTAGATAAATCCAGTCTCTATTCAATTTCATGACACAATTGGCAGCATGGTATCAAATGGCCATTGATGCACAACACTAACAAAGAAATAGAGGGTTGGGGATTTAAAAAAAAAAACACACCACAAAGAGACCATTCCGGACCCAACCACAAGATGGAGGAATGATGCACATCATCCACAAAAGCTTAATGCTGTAAAAATATTTCAACTGTAGGAGCATTGCTGTTAACTGTCTACTAAAAAACCACACTGCACAGCCATGTTCTCCAGTAGCACACAACCTCAACAATACGATATTGGATAGAGTGTGATTTGCCAATATCGATCTGAAGTTTATCAGGCTGAAATGACCTCCCACCATCAACATCTGCTGCACTTACGTGTCACTGTAACCTTGGATCTTCTTCCTCCACTTCTGCTTCTTTAGAGGTTGTCCATCGTCATCTACGATGAAGTCATCTATGTCTGAGGATGAAGTGGAGACAAGAAATTGAGAAATGGATAACAGAATGTTGAAGCAAGGTGAGAATGGGTAACAGAGTAACAAAAAGGACTTAAAATGAGAGAGAGGTGCACATAAGCCTACCACTACATACCATTAATACTTTAACTTTGCTTAATCGCTGTCATACTTTTATCACTGCCAAGTACTTTAAACTCAATCAGAAAAAAAACTGAAAAACTCAAATACAGAAAATGTCTAACTTCCTAGTATATCCAATATTGGTCTGCAGAACTTGGACACAGAACGCTAAACAGACATACACAAGGCCCCCCCCCCCCAACAAAAAAAAAAGAAGAATCCCTTTGGACGTGAACCTAACTTAGGGCCCCCAAACAAACAGCATAATAAAATCTTCCATCCCACTGCTCAGAATCCTAAAGGAAAATGTTACTTAGAAGTAGACATCTGTTCTTAGCATGTAGAGCTGTAGATTTATTTGCTTTGCATACTCATGCCATCTAGTGTTGGGTCCGGATATTTGCAAGTTGTTTTGTTCAAATAAGTCTTTTCCAGGCACGAGGCATGAGGACTCCTCCTTTCGGTGATAGTGCGCATGGGCATCAACTCCATTGTGAGATTGTTTCCCATTAGAGGGTGGGTATGGAGTTAGTGGGAGATTAGAGAACTCCATGCATATGTATGTAATAAATGATTAAATAATTTACTGTAACAGGTATACGTACCCAGGGGCGGGTGGGCACATGTCAATCTACAGCTCTACATGCCAAGTACAGATGTCTACTGGTAAGTAACATTTTCCATTTGAGGCATGTGACATGTAGATCACATGCTTTGCATTGACTATCCAGCAGTTTGCTCCCAAAGCAGTGGCTAACCTGTAGCTGTTGCAGTTGTTGGAAAAAGTGTTCCAAATACTGCCTGGCCTCCATTAGCTTGTTGTCTCGCTAACACATCTACACAGTAATGCTTGGTGAATTTGTGCGGTGTAGACGCTGTTGCAGCTTTGCAAATGTCTGCAATGGGAATGTTCCCTAAAAAAAGCCATAGTAGCCCCGGGTGGAATGAGCCCTAGGGGGTATTGTTAATGTTCTTTTAGCTTTTGCATAGCATGTTTGAATGCATTTTACAATCCACCTTGCAATGCCAGATTTTGAGATAGCATTGCCTTTGTGCGGTGACGAAAAAATCCACGAAGAGTTATTTTGTCTTACGAAAAGGTTTTGGCCTTTCGGTGTAGTATAGTTAAGCTCTTTTAACGTCTAATGTGTGAAGAGCACTTTCTGCTACCGAATCGGGTTGAGGGGAAAAAACAGCAACTCATCAGATTGGTTTATATGAAAGGCATATACTCCCTTTGGTAGGAATTTGGGATTAGTACAAAGAAAGAGCGAAAAAAAGAGTTCTTCAATAGTTAATGCCTGAAGCTCATATACTCTCCTCAGTGATGTAATTGCAATGAGGAAAGCCACTTTCCAAGTGAGAAATTGTAACTCACACTTGTGTAATGGTTCGAAGGGTGGACCCATTAATCTGGTAAGGACAATATTGAAATTCCATGCTGGTGCAGGTGGAAGTGTTGGAGAAATTATTCTTTTTAGTCCTTCCATAAATGCTTTGATCGCAGGCACTCTGAAAAGGGACAAATGTTGTCTGTTTTGCAGATGTGCAGCAATTGCAGCAAGATGTAGGCTTATGGATATGTACGCTAGATGTGAGCATTGTAAGTGCAACAAGTAGCAGAAGATATTTTGTACTGAATCATTTAACGGGTTGTTATTGCAGTAATTGACAAACCGTTTCCATTTGGCTGCATAGCAAGCCCTTGTAGTAGGTTTTCTGGCCTCTTTAATGATATGCATATAGTCTGGTGGAAGATTTAGATAACCAAACTCTATGACTTCAGGAGCCAAATCCCAAGCTTCAGCTGCTTTGGATTTGGATGTCTTATGTCTCCATGGGTCCGAGTGAGGAGACTGTGTGTAAGGCATAGTTTGTGATGCGGAACCACTGAAAACTCTAACAGGGTTGTGAGCCATGGTTGACGGGCCCATGTCGGAGCAACCCGTATTAGTGTTAGGGATGTTTACTTAAGCTTTCAACCCACTAATGGAAGGTGTGGGAGAGGCGGAAAATCTTAGGCAAATATCCCTGACCAGTTCATCCATAGGGCATTGCCTTTGGATAACAGGTGTGGATACCTTGCGGCAAAGCTTGGACATTTTGCACTGTGGTGAGTCGCAAACAGGTCTATTTGTGGAAAACTCCACAATTGGAAAAATGGGAGGAGAACCAGAGGATGGAGTTCCCACTCTGGGAGCTGTTGTCTTTGTCTGCTGAGCATGTCTGCAATTTAATCGCTTTCTCCTGGTTGGTGTTCTGCTAGGAGATCGATGTTTTGATGAAAGGTCCACCTCCAAATGGTCTGCGTGAGGTGTGACAGTTGGATTTTTTGTAAAAGTTGCATTTTTGTATATAATACATCACTGTTATGTTGTCTGTGCAGACTAGGACAGCTTTGCTTATAAGGTGGGTCTGTAATGCTTTGAGCGCTAGGAATATTGCTAGCAGATCGAGCGGATTGATATGAAGCTGTTTTTGCTTCTAATTCCACAACCCTTGAACAGTGAGAATTTGGAGATGAGCTCTCCAATCTGTGAGTGATGCGTCTGCGGTTAGGATCGTCTGTGGAATTAGATCGATGAATGGCTGCCCTTTGAATACATTCTGTGGGTTCCACTACTGCAGAGAGCGATAGGTGCAGCCGTCCACCAACACTAGATCTTTCAATTGACCCTGTGACTGATTCCACTGACGGGCTAAACATTCCTGAAGGGGCCGCATATGGAGTCTCGTATGCTGGACTATTATAATGCAAGAGGCCATCATTCCGAGTAACTGCATATATTGTTATGCTTGAAGGGTGTGATCGGCATCAAACTGAGACCAGAGCTTGAATATTTCTGATTCTGGCCACATTTGGAAAGGCCAGAGCTTTTTGAGTGTCCAGAGTGGCCCCCAAGTATGTTTGTGTCTTTGAAGGTTGTAGATGTTACTTTAACAAATTGACCGTGAAGCCTAGCCCATGCAGCAGGTGCTTTATGTGTGTTGGAGACACCTTTGGTAGGAACTAGCTTTGATGAGCCAGTCAAAGTATGGGAAGACATGGATGTTTTGTCTTCGCAGGTGAGCAGCGACTACAGCTAGGCATTTTGTAAACACTCTGTTAGCAGTCGTGACCCCAAAGGGAAGCACTTTGAATTGGTAGTGTTTCCCCGCTATGACAAACCTAAGGTATTTGAGATGATCGGGATGTACTGGAATATGTGAAGTATGCGTCTTTCAAGTCTAGAGTAGACAAAGTCGTCTTGCTGTGGGAGAGGAAGGACCTGTTGGAGAGTGACCATATGGAAGTGATCCGAATTAATGTATAGATTTAATTCTCTGAGGTCAACTATAGGCCTGAGAGACCCGTGCTTTGGGTAAATGAGAAAGTAAAGGGAGTACACGTCCGTCCCTTGATATTGTAATGTGACAGGATCTATAGCTCCTTTTTTGCAGATGAGACTGAATTTCTTGTTTGAGGAGGTGTATATGTTCCAGAGACAGTTTGTGTTATCATGGAGGAATGTTTGGAGGGTTGGTGGTAAGCTCCAGGCAATAATCAGATTGGGTAAATTGTAATACCCATTTGTCTGAAGTGATGGTATTCCAGACTGGGAGAAATTGAGAGAGATGCCCCCCCCCCCCCCCCCCCGGTGTAGAATGATCAGGAGAAGAGGAGACAAGTCACTGTTTATTTGAAGCAGGTTAAGTACGGAGTGTGTTACTTTAACCTCTTCCCTTGCTATGGTTTCCTCGAAATTCCCCTTGAAAGTGACCTCTTGAAGAGGGTGACTGATTGTCACCTCTAAATGACTTGGTGGAAATGTCGGTTTGCATGGTCTTTCAACCTCCCCTGTAAAAGGAGCGGCAAAAGGAACCCCGATTAGATGGTGTTTTGAAAGCTGCCATGGCCTTGGCAGCATCTGTATCTTTCTTCATTTTTTCTCATGAAGCGTCTACCTCAGGTCCAAATAGGTGTTCTTTATCAAAGGGTAGGTTTAAGATCGAGGTTTGAACCTCGGATTTAACCCTGAAACCCTGAGCCTGGCATGTCTTCTAAGCAGAACGCTGGTGTTAATAGCATGTGCAGCAGTATCAGCTGTATCTAAAACACACACTGATTGAAGTGTTGGGAAGGAGTTTTACTTCTTCGGATTAAATAATGTGCCTTAGCTTTGTGCTCATCTGGTAAGAATTTGAGCAATTGTTCCAATTCATCATAATGAGCTCTACCATATATAGCTAACAGAGCCTGGGTGTTGGCTATACACCACGTATCTGCAGACTGTGCGATAACCCTTTTGTCCAAGACATCTATAAACTTTGAGGAGGGATCTCCGGTCAGTAAATTTGCCTGCTTATGAGCATTTGAAACCACTAAGGAGTCTAATGGTCGTTGACCTCTGATGTAAATTGGGTTTGTAGGTGCGGCTTTATACTTTTTGTCTACTCTTAGAGTAATCATTCTTGCGCACCCTGGGTCTTTAAATCTGTTATCTGTATGTTTAAGCATACGGAGAAGAACATAAGATTTCGAATAAACAGTCTTCAAGAGCCTCTATGTGGAGCTGCATTCCATGGTATTGAGCAGCTCTGTTGACTAGCTCTATAAACCCTACGCTATCGTCTGGTAGAGAAGATTTTGAAGGATATAAATCTGGGTCATTGTGAGTATTAGGATCTGTATTATAAACGATCCATGAGTCAGGATTATTGTCCTCTGGTGCATCTCCATCTCCGTCCCCATCATCCTGGTGATCAGGTGATTGAGGTGAATTTGTGGGTATAATAAGTAAATTTGGATATATTGGTGAAGAAGGTGAAAGGGGAGGTGGAGAAGTATTAGTACCCGTATTCTTTCTTTTAAGAGGAATATGGTAAGAGTCCTTGAGTTCTGGCTTGTGTTTTGCTGGTAGGTTTGTGTAAAGATGCTCAGTCTTCGGGTTAATAACAAGCTCCTTTTGCTTTGGGTCCATGTTGGTAGGCAGGACATCTAACTGAGGCTATTTGGATAGAGGAGGAGCTGCCTTGTCTTTAGGTGCCAGAATTTTTGTTGGAATGATTTGGGAGCCGAGGCTTTTGGATCCGCAGATGTTGGTTTTGATTTCAGTGCCGAAGATTTGGTTTCGGTGCCTGAAAGTGGTCGACTCAGTCAGGCTTTGACAAACGTTTTGGTGCCGGGCCCGAGAGCGGGGTGTTCAAAACATTTTCTCAGTGCCAACCTTGGCTCGAAGGCAGAGGAGGGCCTAGAGCCTTTTTTTATGGACAATATTTGGGGAAGGGGAGTACCTTTACTCACAGTACGCTGACCCTGCATGATGTCCTCTTCAATGACGGAGTCTTCCTCAGACACAGAGACGTGTAGCTCTTCCTCCTTGGCTCCCTCTGCTTCGAAGATTTCCTGGTCGGAGTCTTCTCCAAAACGATCTGGAGCAGAGCCGCTGCGTTGTTGATACATTTCGTAATGTAGAGCCCGGCGGTCACGGAGCGCCTTCTTGGATCAAAACAATTGGCAGGCTTTGCAGTTCTCTTTGTTGTGTTCTGGTGACAAACACAAGTTGGACACTTCCTGCAAGTCAGCACAGCGGTACTTAGCGTGACACCTGAAACAGAATTGGAATGTGTCTGTTCCACCTACTGCAAGCTGGCCCGACACTTCGGCCCAACGGCCTTTCACAAAGTTTTCGACTGAAGATTTTGGAATCGGTAAGCTATGCAGAGATGGGAAAATGCGATTGAGAAACAATACCGTCGAGGGTAGTGGGTTGTGCACCGAGGGGAACCGAAGGACGGTGTAGAACCAGAGCGCAGCAATACACGTCCAAACCCAATGGTAAGAAAAAACAATCTAGCAATGGAGTTTGCACTATCAACTAAAGGAAGTGTCACCATGCCTCGTGACTGGAAAAGACTTCTTCGAACAAAACAATTTATAAACATCTGGACCCAACACAAGATGGCAGGAGTATGCAAAGCATGTGATCTAAATACACATGCCTCTAACACTGATTTTCCCCCTATCTAGGCTTCTCCTAAAATGAACAAGTTAGAATGGATATTGTACTCTCCCAACAAGAGCTCATGATTTCCTCCCAAACAATTTGCAATGGGTCAAAACTCAGAAACACTTTTGTATCTTAAATCTAGGAATCACATTAGTCTAGCCACCCTGAAGCTTCACTGGCTTCTAGTTTCACATCAGATCGCCTTTATGGAACTGTGTGAAATGCACTGAACACTTTAAGAAATCAGACCAAGGTTCTTCCAGTACCTTAACACAGTCTATATTGTAGGAAGAAACTCTTTTTAAATTGTCACTGTAGGAAGGTGGCTCTCTATATAGTGAACCAAAATGAGTAGCACTGTGTAGAAAGTCCAGGTATACCTTAACAGTGTACAGGGGCTTGCTTTAACAATGCCAAGGTGCTCTTTTTGCAGTAGTGTGGTCGAGCAGCCTCAGGCTGATCAGAGGGGAGTGTTAGCCATTTATTTGCACACACAGTCAATAAATGAGAAATCCGACATCAATCTGCACAAGTAACAGATTTTTATATTACTTTAGACACCAAGATCTTCTAGATCAGGTAATTACTTATTGAATTCCCTATTTTTAGAAACATAGAAAGTACAGCTGAACCTCGAACGCAGTAATCTTCTCAAATGCACGAAACCTACACTGCATAGGGCCACTTGCAAAAAACTTACATGACTGTTCTTCTGGACTTCAGGTAAGTAGGAGCCACGGTCTAAGAAAGAACCAAAAGTTTAGGTTTACTTGTCGTGGAGCCCTGCGGAGGTGCTTTCAACAATGGTAGCCTTGAGCACTACACGTTGAAGTCATCGTGGAAGAGCACCTGCAAAGAAAGGCTGCACATGGAACTGAGGGACCAGTCTGACAGAACCCACATGTGGTCTTGGCTCTTGAGGGTCGCAGGAACACAGAGAGACAGTCCGATTAAATGGACTCGGGTGAGCAGGTGTTTTGTTCAGCAGGACGGAGAGATTCACACTCTTACAGTTATTGATGCACCTGCAAAAGATGGTGAAAACACAGCAAGGCTATTTCTGGTGTGAAGCTTCCCTCTGCAGGAGTATCTCGACATGTAGGTCTGTTTTGGAGGTGGTGGTGTTTGGACTGAATACACACAAGCCTTGGTGTTTGCAATAGGCTCCAGTACCTCAGGTATTGGTGCAGGGAGCCTTTGCCGTGGATTAGCGCTCAGGCCCATTGTTTTCCAATGGGGGAAAAGGGGCCTCCGGTTGGCGGCTGCCCATGAGCAGGCCTTAAGGTTGTGGGAGCAAAGCTCCTGGTGTTTGGCTCAGGGCACTGGGGGATCAGAGTTAGCACACAAGGTGCACCCACAGCGGCACAGAAGCGGCTGGGGACAGGGTGCTGTTTTAGTGTTGGGTGCCCTGTTGACATCAATGGGGATTCTCCAGTTGCAAAAAACACTGCAGGCTTGGTGATGAAGATGTTATGGAGGCGACCACCGGTTAGAAAGGTAAGTTGGGATGCTGGAACACCGTTGGTTGGGCAACCAAAGGCCGTGGGATGTAGTGGTGTCCTTAGGCATTGGGTTTTCTTACGGACTCCAGTGGCGGTCGGGGGGGATCCTCCAGAAGGGGCTGCAGGTGTATATTGGAGATTCGAGGCAGATCATATCACCAGATCTAAGGTCAGGATCACCGGCAAGACCTCCTTGTGGTGTTGGGTCTCTCAAACTCGGTCCGGGGGCAACGGGTGCTGAGTGGTGCAACCTCGCAGATTTGGCTGGAGCCAGAGTCTTTGTGTTGGACTTGGCCTTTTTGCAGGGTAATCCCTAAACTTTTTGCCTTTCTCCTAGCGCTTTTTCTGACATGGTGATGGTGGTTTTAGAACTCTGGGCACTTTAGCCCTGCTTTTCAGAGTAAACCGTTAAAGATAGTAAGATTGGTCTACACCTGTTTGGCCTATTTTATTTACCCGTCAGTCCCTTGTAAAGTGGTATCTCATATACCCAGGGTTAGTAAATTAAATGCTATTGATGGGCTTGCAGCGCTGTTTGCGCCATCCACCAAAGTAGCCTTTCAAACCTATCTCAGGCCTCTGCCATTGCAGGGCCTGTGCAGGCAGTGTTATTTCTGCTGTGACCTGGCACCTAAAGTATGTGCCATGTCTGTGACCCCCTTTGACTAAAGGTCAGTCACCCCTAAGGTAGGCCCTAGCTAGCCCTATGGGCAGGGTGCATTGTAGGTAAAAGATAGGACATGTACCTTAAGTGTGACATGTCCTGGTAGTGACAAACAGCCATTTTGGTTTCTCACTACTATGGGGCTGCCCTCCCATAGGAATGCATTGGGGATTCGCTGTTAACTGTTTCAGTGGTAATTCCTGATATGAGAGGCGCAGCGTGGTCAAGTTTGGTATGTTTGAAATAGTAATAATAAATGCTACACAATGGTGTGCAGATTCATTATAACTATTTTAGAGATGTCACTTTTAGAAGTTGGCATTTCTGTGTGCTACGTGTCTGCCTGCCTGATGTGAATTGCATGTCTGGCTTCTGAGTGACAGGGGCTGGTAAGGTGTGTGTGTGGCTCCAGGAGGGGCAGGTGAGTCAGCACTGGGCTGAATGGGACTTCTGCATTTGGAGTAGTGAGAGTAGTCGTCCCTGAATATGCCTGTGCTTAGCCTGTACAATGCTGGCTCCGCCCCCCCTGTGGTGTGTCTGATGACGAGCACCCACCTGACAAAGGGAAGAGGAGCCTTGTAAGCAAAGTGCTCCAATCCCCTCCTGAACCAGTTGCAGCCCTGTATTGCAGACAAAAGGAAATAGGAATATAAATTATGGGTCTGTGACCCAATGAAAGTTGAGCAGTGCATGTCATACTTGGGCTGGGGGGAAAAGGGGTGGGGGCACTCAGCCAGGAGGAACCGCTGTGGGATCCAGCTGCAGCTTCATGGGGGTCCCTGCGTGCTGGCCTGCCTGGCTGCGCCCTGCTGGGGTATCCCCCAGCTCCAAGGACTTTTAATTCCTTGCCCAGCTTTATCCAAACCTTTGAGGAACTTCGCGCCAGTGGGCGCTCTATTCTTATTGCCAGGAGAAGGAAGGAGCCGGTGGCTGCAGCGTGAGGCTTTGAGGGAACCCCCTGCGCTGTTTGTTGAAGCGGGAGACCACCCCGCGTTTTGCTATAACACCGCGGGTGACCACGCCGCATTTGCATCTACTCGAGCAGGAGCCCATCCCGCTGTGTTATGCCCTTAGCGGGAGCCTACCCCGCTGTTTTATACTCTTTGATAGCGGGTGCCCACCCCGCAATTATCTTTGCTTTATAGCGGGTTCCCACCCCGCATTGCACCGCTAACTGAAGGAACCGCCAGGCGACTGCTAGCGCGACCCGGAAGACAGGCACCATTGCATGGTTGTGGGTAGGACGTCCAGAGCCTGCCAGGGCCGCACAATCGCAGCGCAGCTGCAGCGGAAGTCAAGCTGTGGTAGCCTGGACGTGGGCGGGGTTCCCGTGAGATGGAGAGAGCCCCGCCTGAGTCTGCAGAGATCGCAGGTGGCCGAGAGGGAGATCAAGGCACATTGCCGGTGCCTTCCCGCCTGCGGCCTGAGAGAGAGCCCCAGCACGAGGAGCGGAGTTGCCAGCGCGGCCAGAGAAGATCCAGGAAAGCCAGGTAAGTGGGGCTGCCTGGGTAGCAAGAGCTAGGAACATTGCTGGTGCCTGTTTACCTGAGCGGACCCGCAAGGGAGCGTGCCGCTCCAACGAAGGGGGCATTTTCTTCTGGATGGCACCCGGAGGAGCCTGGTGTTTGGGGACTCCCCCAGGCATTATTAGTACCAGTACAGAGTCGTGGCTTAGACCGATCGAGGGTGACCAGGGCCAAGGCATTTCCCTCAGCTGCCCCGCTGGATACAGCTGAGCCCACATTGCAGCTGCCCCACTAGGGCAGCTGCAATGTGGGCATATTTGTTAAAGAGCCCAGTGGGGAATAGACAGGCATTATTGGCGCCATTCAGGGCACATTGTGCGTGCCCGTTTCTGCCACAGCTGCCCTGCCTGACAGTGAGCAACTGCAACGTGTGAGTAATCTTTGAGGTGGAGTCCCACTGGGGCTCAAAGGGCACATTAGTGCCAGAACCATTCTTTTTCTTTGGGGCATTTTTGAGATGAAGGAGTAAGATACACTCCTGCCCTGCGCCAGCGCTTTGGAGTTTGCTGCATTGGCAGCCACGCCATGACATTCTGGACAAAGGGCGTTTAGGGCCCAGGTGAAAGGCCAGATGGCCTGTGTTAGACCTGTCTGACCTTTTGCGTAGCCCCTCCTATTATTTATTTATTTTGTCCCCTTTTTGCCCCTCATACCCTTCTCATCTTTTTGTGTCCACTAGATTTTTATGATGTTGGCCTGGGGGATAGATGCTCTTTTGCCCTCATAGTTTTTCCCCTCAGGCCTAGGTCCCTTAGCTGACAGGAATTCATTCAGATCTACAAAATTGTGCTTTTCAACTGTCACAACTGTCACACCTGAGATCTGACCCATAGGATAGAATAGGGCATTCCAGAACCTTCTGGTCCATTCTGGACCTCTGAGGGTCAGCCTATATAAGGCGGAATGCTGGGCAGCCATTTTGTCTTGCCAGAGAGAGTCAGCTGGAGGACAAGCTGTAGCATAAGGTGGGGGTAGGATAACCAAAGGGTTGACCTCCCAGATTAGGGACGCTTCCTTATTGATTCACCACCCTTCCTCCCTTGTTGTTACTGACTTGACCCCGCTTCGTGGGATTCCTGAAGACCCTGGGCGCCTGACCCTCCCCTAGCCTAGGAGTAAGGGTTAAGAGTGGTTGAGGGTGACTGATCTACCAAGGAGTTCAGTCCATTGCCCAGTAAGGACGCCCTCACTGAGTTTCTGAAGGTGTGTTCCCAGGAAGACCTGAAGTTTGAGACTGTGGGGTAATTCCTCTGACCTACCCCCTATTCAGCCCTCCATGTGAGCTGGGAAACTGGTTGCCAACCTGCTGATATTTCCATTGGATTTTCCCCCCCTGTACCTGGGTTCGTGGACTGCCTTCGTGAGAGTAGTGGCACACCTGGAGGGAAGGAAAGGAGTCGAGTGACGGGGCAGGGCTCACTGGTGGAGCGAGCGTATGGGACAGGAAACCTCAATCTTTCCTGGTCCAACGGGGAGAACTGGAGACTTGTGAGGGGAAGCCTCGTCTCTCATCTGCGCAGGTGTGGTAGTGTGAGCTCCGGTCGTGGAGCCGCTAATCCCTTGTGCCTGCCATTTGGATCGTTCCCCTCAAAAGGAAGGGGAGGGCGGAGCGAAGGAAGAGGAATCGCCGCCGCGGAGCAGCCTCAGCCTGGGAGCCGCTATTCCTTTGCGCCTGCCCAGTCAGGCCGTTTTTCCCCGAGAGAAGCGGAGTCTTCGTCAACAAGGAAGTGGGTGCGAGTCAAGCCTCGGCTCTCTTCAGCCCGTGTGTCTTCCGTTAACCTGCGCCAGCTCTGCCTCCAGGCAGCTGGTTAGGCGGGAAAGACGGGGGTGGCGAGTCTCGGCCCTCCTCAACTTGTGTGGCTCTCTTCACCTCGCGCCAGCTCGGTCTCCAACTAGCTGGGTCGGCGAGTGAGACAGCCTACGCTGACAGAGATTAATGGTGAGGACCTACTCACCCTTGGCGATCCGAGACAATGGCCAGAGGGCCCAACCCTGAGAAGTAAGGAGAGTGTTGGGGAAGTTAAAGCTTGGTATACTACCAATCAAGGGGCTAAAGAGGAGCTTTCTTCCAGGGGCCTAAGAGAGGGTGATTAAGGCTAGAAGCCTTCAAGACTTCCACCATTGGCCTGTTCAACCCCAGGCAGGGATAGGAGGCTGGTAATTGACCTATTATTGAGTACTTCTCAGTGACCAGGTTTAGAGAAGAGCGTTCGTGGGACAGTAAAGCAGAGGTAACAGCTGTTATACTTTGGTGTTGCCAGAGACTAGACAGTAGCCTATGCTTATGATAAACTGAGGTTGCCTGAATTCCCACAGACGTGTATCACTGTTACTCACTACGTGTCTTTGCATTGCATTCTTTTGTTGTGAAATGGAGAATTGAGATATTAACTTCAACACCTAGTAATTTACAGAAACAAAGTTTTAATGTGTATTTCTGAACTGTCAATGGCTATTTAGAGAAAGAGAGAAAAGTATTATTTTTTATTAAGCAGCACGTATTTCCATACAAAATCTGGTGTAGCGTTTCTTTTTGAGTGGAATTGCCGTGAGTTACTGCTGGGTGGTGTGCAACCTTTACACATGTGCCTCTACTTAATGACTGTCTTACCCTAGGGCAGACTACCCTAGGTGACCTGACAACTTTAGGTCCAACAGCCTGGGTTCATTGTGGGTGAGATTGGTAGAGCGCCAGGCTCTACAAAGCTACATAATGTGATTGGGATTGCATGTGATTTATGTGCCCTGATTTAGGCTTCTAATGTGATTTATGCTTAGGAGGTTATTACATACTGTGTTCATGCTGGTGAGGCCAAGTGCTTAATGTGTTTATGCTAATGAGGTTTGGGCCTAATGTGATTTATCGCCTAATGTCATGCTATGATATTTTAGGATTTTGTCTAATGCTCATGTGATAATGCTTAGGTCATTATGGCTATGGTTGTGTTTTAGATTTACTTACCTGTTCTGATGGTTCTGACTGTGGCCCGATTGGCCTAGTCCTGTATATAATCCCTTGGAAATATTGCCTAGTGCCAGTTGGCACCGTATAAATGTGTGATTATGTTTCTAATGTGTTTATGATAATACAAAGGCTATTTTTGATATAACCTTGTGGGGAGTTAATTTTGTGGTGTGACTAATGTGTTGCTAATGTGTGTGTGTTGCGCAAACGCTTTCACATTGCCTCTGGGATAAGCCTGACTGCTCGTGCCAAGCTACCAAGGGGTTGAGCAGGGGTTATCTTCAGCGTGTAACTCCCTTGCTATGACTTGAGTAGTGGTTTCTGCCTGGCTTTGGCGCAAGCCCTGCCCAACCAGAAGGAAAATGCTACTTACCAGAAGGCCTCAGTTCTTGGCATGTAGAGCTGCAGATTTCTACACTTTTCATTAGATCCCCACCTGATGTTGGGCTCGGATGATTGCATGTTGTTGTCGTCTTGGAAGAAGTCTTTGTAGTCACAAGATAGGTGACTCCTCCCTTGGACGATAGTGCGCATGGGCATCAGCTCCATCCTTAGATTGTTTTGCGCCATGATGGGAAATTATGGAGTCAGTAGAAAGAAAGAATGTCCATGCGTGTATATCTAATTAAGATAAAACTGGAACAGATACTGGTCCCGGGGAGGCGGGAGGGCGTGTAGAAATCTGCAGCTCTACATGCCAAGAACAGATGCTTACTGGTAAGTAGCATTTTTCGTTTGAGGCAAATGAGCTGCAGATTCTACACTTTGCATTGATTGTGCAGCAGTGTCTCTCCTAGCGGTGGTCACCTGTGTCTGTTACAAGAGTTTGAAAGAGTTTTAAGGACAGCTTGGCCTATTGCAGCTTGCTGCTTGGCTTGCACATCAACGCAATAGTGTTTAGTGAAGGTGTGTGTTGTAGACCATGTTGCTGCCTTGCAGATGTCTTCTAGGGGAATGTTCCCTAAGAAAGCCATGGAGGCTCCTAGTTTGCGTGTGGGGTGTGATCTAGGAGGAACAGTTAATGTGTGTTTTGCTTTGTGATAGCATATTTGTATACATTTAACAATCCACTTTGCAATTCCTGATTTAGAAATAGGATTGCCTTTATGTGGTGGAGAGAAAGCTACAAATAGTTGCATTGTTTTGCGAAATGACTTGGTCCTATCGATGTAATTGAGAAGAAATCTTTTGACATCTAGTGTGTGTAAAGCTTTTTCTGCTACAGAGTCTGGGTTTTGAAAAAACACTGCCAACTCAACAGATTGGTTTAGATGAAAAGGAGTAATTACTTTAGGAAGGAATTTAGGATTCGTTCTTAGAACCACCTTGTTATGGTGTAATTGTAAGAATGGTTCTTGTATAGTGAAAGCTTGAATCTCACTAACTCTTGAAAGAGTTAATAGCAACTAGGAAAGCTGTTTTCCATGTGAGAAATTGTAGTTCACATTTGTGTAAAGGTTCAAAAGGGGGTCCCATGAGCCTGGTAAGAACAATGTTTAGGTTCCACACTGGAGAAGGTGGTAACCTAGGAAGAATAATTCTTTTTAATCCTTCCATGAAAGCTTTTATTGCTGGTACTCAACGACATATGTTGTCTGTTTTGTAGATATGCGGCAATGGCTGCAAGATGTAAACAAATAGATGAATATGCCAGATTACATCTTTGTAAATGGAGAAGGTAACAGATAATATTTTGGATGGAAGCATCTAAAGGATTAATTTGATTATTATTGCAGTAAATGGCAAATCTTTTCCCTTTAGCAGCATAGCAAGCTCTAGTAGTAGGTCTTCGGCTTCTTTAAGGATATTCATACAGTCTAATGGCAGGTTAAGGTAACCAAACTCTAAGACTTCAGGAGCCTGATCGCCAGATTCAGTTGACTTGGATCTGGATGCCTGATATCTCTATGGTTCGGCGTTTGCACGGATGGTGTCAGAGACAATTTTTGGTGTGGAACTAGGGAGAGTTCTAGCAGTGTGGTGAATCACGGTTGGCGTGCCCATGTGGGAGCTACCAGGATCATTTTGAGAGTCTGTTGTCTGAGCTTGCGTACCAATAGTGGTATTAGTGGAGTTGGCAGGAAAAGCGTACGCAAATCTACCTGACCAGATCATCCATATCGCATTGTCCTTGGACAAGGGGTGTGGAAACCTGGCGGCGAAGGTTGGGCATTTTGAGGTTTCGTGTGTGGCAAACAGGTCTATGTCTGGATAACAACATTTGTGAAGGAATGGTTGAAGAACTTGCAGATGTAGTTCCTGTAGGAGAGTAGGGTCTGCAATCCTATGATCACCCCAGATTTTTGCTTTTTGCTTCACTGGTTTACGACTTCCCTGGTTGTGGGCCTGCTAATCAGACCCACAGCCAAGCTGTTCTCTCTCTAAATTGACACGTGTACCTTAGGTGCATTTACCAATTGGTACTGGGCCACCTTATCAGTCCCTGTACCCAGGGCATAGGTGTACCCAGGGCCTACCAGGGGCTGCAGCATGTATTATGCCACCCCTGACTGGCCATCTAAATCTGACACAACTGGCTGTACGACAGCTGGGACAAGGTGGTGTAATCACCCTTTGCTTTAGATATAGTATACCTATATCTAACCCTAAAATGGACACATGTATTCCTATCAGTCACTCCTATGGCAGGCCTTAACAATCCTGAAGGCAGAGTGCGTGGAATCATGTGAGATGGTGCTCTGGCATGAGCTGAGCCCGTTTGCAGCTTGCGGAACCAAGTCCTAATAGCTGTTCCATGATAACGCATACCATATACTCTTAGGTGCATTATAATCCTCGCGGTTATTTGCCAACTCTGGTATCGCTTTATCGAAACATGTCGAGTAAGGTGTCATACGAATTGGAATACTAACCCCTCGCCAATTCTGGCGACGGGGTTAGCATTCCACCCTTCTAGAGGGACACGACATGTATGTAACTGTGAACCCCGGTTAAAGTTAACTCGAGCCTCAGCATCACAAAATGGATGCTGCCACCACAGACACAAGTCTGACCTCCTGCTGCTGGGAGTCCTTCCAGCGAGGAGAGCTTGGACAAAGGGTTTCCTGTCAGGGGCGGTGCTAGCACCATCCCAGACAGGGTTTTGTGTATCCCAGGTAGGCAGGGCTGAGAGGAAGGTGACTGCAAGTGGCACCCCGGTGGTCACTGAGCATATGCCGGCTTGAACCAGTTCCAGGGGCACACCAGCCCCTGAGCTGGGGAAAGTCCGCACAGGGGCGAGGGGTGTAACCACCCCCCTTCCTGGTCCCACCCATGGGCAGGACCTAGTCGCGTGCCAGCCCCTTTCCTTAGTATAAAGATAGGAGCGGGCCCCCTTCCCAAATTAGATAATTCTGAATCTTGCCGACTTTCCACGAAAGAACTCTTGAACCTTTCTGAAGACTCTCCCTTGTGGCTAAGGAGTAGCCACCCTGCACCAGCGGGCACCATCTAAGCGCATGCGGTTTGCTGTAAGTCCATCCTCCGGATCAAGACTGCCCAGCTCGACGAGACCCGGATTCCCTGCCATCTCTGACCTCTACCTACATCACCAGCCCAGCTGAGATTCGTGGGTGTGACGAGACCCGAGGGACAGGCCATCTTCAGAACCTGCACGACGCTTATCCAGCACGACCGCCGAGGGATCCTCGAGTGAGTGCTTTGGGGTTCGAGAAGCCCTAACCCTGAGCAGCTCCAGCACCGAAGTCCAGCCCCCCAGCATCCACGAGAACTGCGTGGGGCCCTTCTGCTCTTTGCTGCTCACCGCGTTGTCCGGCTACTTGCCTGCTGGCTTGTGGCCCTCCTGACGACGAACCACGACACTTCTATTGCTGGTCTGGTTGCTCCAGACTGGCCCCTGCTCCCCTCCAACAGAGGAGCACCCCAGACCCTCCTGGTCCACTCCAGGCGCCATTTTGAGTCCACCGCGTGGGCTTGACTTTGCCAAGGCTTGTTGCTTCAATCCTGGTTTCAGCAGCGCCGACAGCAGACACCTTCGTGGGACAGCTCGCACCTCCATCTTGGTCGCCGACAACGCCTCATGGTCCGAGAGACTGCAGAGCCCAGCGTCGCCCCCTCACCTGGTCGAGGTGACTTCATCCGGTGCCATCCTGGTGCCCATCTGATCACTGGCTAGTGATCAAGAACTGAGTCCCCTCTGCTTTCAGGTCATCTTCAACTCCTATCCAGGCTTGGATCCCATCGAACTTCATCACTGGTCGCCTGCCAGCAACAACTTCTTTCAGGCTCCATAGACTGTAAAGAGGATTCCCGACGTCTTTTGAACCCTTTGCAGGGCTAGGTAACTTGAGCATTTCGGTGCTCCAACGTAGGTTCACTATCTAAGTGTCCAGATCCTTTTTCGTTTTCAGCCTAACTAGTCGGATTCGTCCAATAACACTAACTTTACGAAATCTAGCATCCATAGACTTTGTCCCGCATCCCGCGTGAGTGCACACTCTGCACCCGATCTCCCTAGGCCTCCTGCTCCTAACCTGAAGGTTCAGTAGTGTAGTCCTAGCGATCCTAAAGCCTCTGGATCTTGTTACTTACCTGCTAGTATTTCGCATTCCACTTTTGTAGTATATGGTTTTTCGTGCCCCTCGGGCATTTGTGTAAATTGTGCAACTTGAAGTATTTTCTTAAGAGTTTTGTTATGTGATTAGCTCCCTGACTCATAAAGAGATCAGGGTAGACTTGTTATAAATAAATATCCTTTTATTTTCATAACAACTTGTGTGGTGTCCTTTCACTTGGTGTTCAAGGGGTATATGTGATGGTATAACAGCCTAAAGACTGCTCTTGTCCATGCTACTAGGATAGCTGGTCTATAAGGTTGACTTACAACCAATCATCAATAAGGGTCGTTTGGAATGATACGTAGTGATCACTAGAATAGTGAGCACTGCATATCAGGCCAACTTCTCACAGTTCCCATTCGTGAATCTGTTGTGTCTGTCGACTTAACAGATCGGCTATCTGATTGTGAACTCCTGGAAGGTGTTCTGCAAGCAGATCTATTTTTTGTGGAATGGATCATCTCCAAATGTTTTGTGCGAGCTGGGACAGTTGCTGGGAATGTGTGCCTCCCTGTTTTTGTATGTAGTACATGGCTGTCTTGTTGTCCGTCCAGATTAAGACAGCTTTGTTTTGTATGTGCACTTGGAAAAAATTCTGTGCCAGGAAAATTGCCAGCAACTTAAAGGTGATTGATGTGAGCACCTTTTTTTGAGCGGTCATTCTCCTCAGAGTTGTGTGGTGGAGGAGATGTGCTCCCCATCCTGTGAGAGATGCGTCTGTTGTCAATACTATCGGTTAAACAGGCTCAAGGATCGGCCGCCCTCTGGACAAGTTTTTGGTGTTCCACCAAAAGAGAGCGATGTGTGCGGCTGTCCACCAACACCAGGTCTGTTAGTTGTCCTTGTGCCTGATTCCAATGATGTGCTAGACATTACTGCAATGGGCACATTTGCAGTCTTGCATACGGTACAATAAAAATGCAAGATGCCATCATGCCTATTAATTGCATGAACACTCTGGCTGGGAGAGAGTGTTGGTTTTGAAACTTTGAGACTAAGGTTAGAATGCTCTGTGTCCTGACATCACTGGGATAAGCTAGAGCTGTATTGGTGTTTATGGTAGCCCCTAGGTATTGATGTACATGAGAGGGCTGTAGATGTGACTTGGTGTGGTTTATTGTAAACCCCAAGTTGTGCAGTGTTTGAATTGTGTGAGATGTGTGTTGAACACATTGGTTGAATGACTTGGCTTTTATGAGCCAATCTTCTAAGTATGGGAAGACATGGATATGTTGTCTTCTGAGATGTGCTTCTACTACTGCCAGGCACTTTGTGAACACTCTTGGTGCAGTTGTGACCCCGAATGGAAGGACTTTGAATTGATAGTGTTGTTCTTCTATCACAAACCTGAGATACTTCCTGTGAGAAGGATGTATAGGAATGTGAAAGTAGGCGTCTTTCATGTCTAGTGTAGTGAGAAAATCGCCTTGTTGCAATAATGGGAGCACTTGTTGTAAAGTGACCATGTGCAAATGGTCAGTGTATATACAGATTGAGTGGTCTTAAATATAGAATTGGTCTTCGTGTCCCATCCTTTTTGGGTATTAGAAGTAGAGTGAGTAGACCTCTGTTCCTTGATATTGCAATGGAACTAGCTCTATTGCATATTTTTGCAGCAATGAGAGAGCCTCTTGTTGGAGCAGCGTTAGATGTTCTGTGGACATTGGATGCTGTCTGGGTGGTATATTCGGTGGGGTAGATTTAAGCTCTAGGCAGTAACTATACTGGATAATTTGTCTTACCCACTTCTCTGTTGTGATGGAATTCCAGACTGGTAGGAACTGTGTTAATCTCCCCCCTACAGGAGTGGTATGCTGTTGGGGGAGCTGAAGGAAGTCTCTGTTTAGTGGTGGAAGAGGATTGATTGTTGTTGTTACCTCAACCTCTTCCCTTATTGTTATTACCTCTGAAGCCCCCACTAAAGTATCCTTTAATAGAGGATGAGTGTGTATTTGTCTTAAAGAAAGCTGAATTGTCTGCTCCAGCTTGTTTGGAGCCTCCTCTGTAGAAGGAGCGACGAAAGGAGCCTCTTGCTTGGGTGGACTGCAGAGCTCCCATTGACTTGGCTGTGTCAGTGTCTTTTTTCATTTTTTCAAGAGCTGTGTCTACTTCTGGACCAAACAATTGTTGTTGGTTGAATGGTTGATTTAAGATAGTAGTCTGTACTTCTTGCTTAAATCCTGAAATGCGTAGCCACACGTGACGTCTAAGGAGACACTGGTGTTTATGGCCCTGGATGCAGTGTCTGCTACATCTAGTGCACATTTAATGGAGGCATTTGATATAAGCTTACCCTCTTGTATGAGGTCATCTGCTTGTGCTTTATATTGGTCAGGTAGATGTTGTAAGAGCTTCTGTAGATGATCATAGTGAGCCCTGTCGTATCTTGCGAGGAGGGCTTGTGTGTTAGCAATACGCCATGTATTGCTAGCCTGGGCAGCTATTTCTTCCCTGAAGCATCTATAATATTTGATTCTTTATCAGGAGGTGGTGCTTTGCCTGATGTTTGGGAGTTTGCTCTTTTCCTAGAATTTGAAACTACTAGGTAGTCTAAGGGTAACTGTCCTTAATATGTAAGCAGGATCTGCAGGTGCTGCTCTGCACTTTTTCTATCCTTGGGTTTATGACTAGCTCTTACAGGATATTTAAACACTTCTGGTGCATGTTTAATTACTACTTTAATCATTGGCAGTATTTGCACAGATTTTTGTGATTGTTCAAAAGTGTCTAATAAAAAATCTTTTTCTGCCTCATCTGAATGCATGGTTACATTGTGATAGATGGCAGCCATATTAATTAAGTGTCCAAACCCAATGCACAAGTTACTACTTGTGTAACGATATATCTGTAAGAGACATTAGTTAGTGATAGATTCCTTACCTTAGAATATCCCCAGGCGTCAGACTTCATCCGGATATTTTTGCGTAGCAGTACCCTTCCGCGTCGGTAGGCGCCGTCTGCGGCTCCGCGTCCGTCGTCGGCGCCGTGATGACGTCGTAAGAGTACTTAGACGACGCCTCCGCGTGCTGACGTCAGTTCTTAGACACAGCTTTTCCGCGCCAGAAACGCAGAGCCATGCTAAAAACCATCACTGGTGCCATTGAAACTAGGGCCCTGAAAGGGGATGACCTTAACCCTAGATATCGGTTCGCAGAACGGGGAGGATGGGTGGGTCGGTAAGGAATCATCACTAACTAATGTCTCTTACAGATATATCGTTAAACAAGTAGTAACTTGTGCATCTGAAAGAGACACGTTAGTGATAGATTCTTTACCTTAGAATAGATACCCCAGCAATGCCAACCCCGGTGGTGGGTCTGCGAACCAAAAATCACACCAGAAAGTCGTGGAGGACGGAACGGCCAAAGAAGCCATCCCTCTGGACTTGGTTGTCCAGGCAGTAGGGTCTTGCGAACGTGTGCAGCGAGGCCCACGTAGCTGTCTGACATGTCCTGCAAGGGGACTCCTCGGCCCAGGGCAGTAGTAGTCACCGTAATCCCGAGTGGAATGGGCCCTCAGCCCAATAGGAGGTTCCTTTTTAGCCAAAGAGTAGCACGCTTGGATGCACAACACTATCCACCGAGAGATGGTCCGTTTGTGCACCGCCCGTCCTTTCTTAGAGTTGGTCATCCACCCGGAACTGGCGTGTGCGATCCAAATAGAATGAAAGCGCACATTTTGAGTCCAGACGGTGGAGCCGCTCTCCCTCCTTTGGGGGATGCGGAGGCGGAAAGAAGGTGGGCAAGGTGATAGACTGCCCGATGTGGAAGGCTGTGACTACCTTGGGCAGGAAAGAGGGTTTTGTCCGCAACACCTTCTTGTCCGGATGGACAGAAAGGAAAGGAGGTTTAGAAGATAGAGCCTGGAGCTCACTCACTCTCCTGGCAGAGGTGATGGCAACCAGGAAAGCAGTCTTCAGAGTAAGAAGGCGGATAGGACAGTTGTGAAGTGGCTCAAAGGGAGCGCACATCAGAAAAGTAAGAACCAGGTTCAAGTCCCACTGAGGCATCACAAAGGGAACAGGTGGAAACGTGTGTGTGATGCCTTTCAGGAATCGATTTACAACAGGGGACTTGAACAGAGATGGTTGATCAGGCAGCCTTAGGAAGGCTGAAAGGGCAGAAAGATAGCCCTTGATAGTGCCCAGAGCAGAGCCCTGCTGGGCAAGAGAAAGAAGGAAGAGAAGAACCTCAGAGAGAGGGGCAGAGAGAGGATCCACAGCCTTTGCTGTGCACACTGCCACAAATCTGTTCCACCTGCAGGCGTATACCGACTTTGTGGAGGGACGCCTGGCTGCCAGAATGATGTTACAGACTTCAGAAGGCAAGTCCAATGGCCTCAAATGTCGCCGCTCAATCGCCAAGCATGGAGGTGGAGACTGGACAGTTCAGGTGGAGAACCGTCCCTGCTGCTGCGACAGAAAGTCCTCCTGAAGAGGCAGATGAACCGGGGGATCGACTGACATACTGAGTAGCTCGGAAGACTAGTACCTTCGTGCCCAGTCCGAAGCCACAGGGATGACTTGTGCCTGGTCACGCTTGATCCTCTTCAGCACTCTGGGTAGAAGTGGTATAGGCGGAAAGGCGTACAACAGACCGCAACTCCACTCGTGACGAAAAGCGTCTCCGAGCGAGTGCCGCCTTGGAAATTCCAACGCGCAGAACTGATGACATTGCGCGTTCTCTTCGGTGGCGAATAGATCTAACCAAGGCTCTCCCCACTGCAGAGGCCTTGCGCCACGTCCGAGTTCAGACGCCATTCGTGATCCATCATGCACCGGCGGCTGAGTTTGTCCGCCCTGGCGTTCAGAGAACCTGCCAGGTGTTGAACCACCAGGGTCACACCCTGATGTTCCAGCCACTGCCAAAGGTGCAGAGCCTCCTGGCAGAGGGTCCACGACCCCACCCCGCCCTGTTTGTTGCAGTACCACATGGCAGTGGTGTTGTCCATGAACACCTGCACTACACTCCCCCGGACAGAGGGGAGGAATGCCTTCAGTGCTAGACGAATCGCCCGCAGCTCCAAAAGGTTGATATGGAGCAGGGACTCCGCCGGAGACCAGAGGCCTCTGATCTCCGCCTCTCCCATGTGGCCTCCCCAGCCCTGGAGGGACGCGTCCGTCACAACTATGTGCTCTGGTTGGGGTAGGGAGAGGGATCTGCCGCTGACCCAATCGCGGTCCGTGAGCCACCACTGCAGCTGTTTAGCAGTGCCCTCCGAGATCAGGACATGGTCGGACAGGTTGCCCTGATGCTGGGCCCACTGAAACTTCAGGACCCACTGCAGAGCCCGCATCCACCAACGGACGTGATGCACCAGAAGGATGCAGGAAGCCATCAGCCCCAGAAGCCGCAGCGTCAACCAGACCGAGACTCGGGATAAAGGCTGAAAGATCGGAATCAGAGCCTGTACATCCCGAACCCACTGTTCGGGTGGGTAAACCCGAAACTGCGCCGAGTCGAGAACCGCTCCGATGAAAAGGACAGCTAAGACCTGAGCAGAAAACAACCGAATGCTGCAGAAGTGTGGAGATCCAGTCCAAATAGTTTGTTCACCACCTGGTTAGATTCAAGAGTCCATCGGCCCACCCTTACTGGCGGAACATCGTCATCTGGAACTCACGGAGATACAGGTCTAGGACCACAGCCCTGAGCCATCTTGCCCTGCTGGGTACCTGGCCTCATGCTCCTAAACGACTCATGCCAAGGTGAATGATCAAACCGTATGTACTCTGGTGCGGTGCAGTGCTTAAAGTGTGTGAAGATTAAAAATAGCTACTTGGACAAAAAAATATTTATTAAGGATTATCCAAGTGCCATATTTAAAATAACCTGATAGTATGAGAAATAATCAGTATGTCCTGGCTACAAACTAATGCGGTCGACATGTTTCAGCCGTCATGGTCAAACTGACCTGGCTTTCTCCAGGACCTAGATATTTAAGTGATATCAGCTACTGCAGGAAAAAATTTATGACAAGTGCAAAAAGGTGTGAGAAACAAAAATATTAAGGTAAAGTTGTGGCCCTCGCCACCCTACCCAGCATGCAAATTGTATTTTTGCTTATAAGATCTACCTCTTCTTTCCCAGCTTTATGTGGGAGGAAGGCCTCACCTCACCCGGCTGACTGCTCGGAGAAGGAAGCCCCGCTCTGCTCGCAGTCTCATTTGGAGCACCGACGGACAGAGCGGGGCTTCCTTCTCCGAGCAGTCAGCCGGGTGAGGTGAGGCCTTCCTCCCACATAAAGCTGGGAAAGAAGAGGTAGCTCTTATAAGCAAAAATACAATTTGCATGCCGGGTAGGGTGGCGAGGGCCACAACTTTACCTTAATATTTTTGTTTCTTACACCTTTTTGCACTGGTCATACATTTTTTCCTGCAGTAGCTGATATCACTTAAATATCTAGGTCCTGAAGAAAGCCAGGTCAGTTTGACCATGACTGCTGAAACATGTCGACCGCATTAGTTTGTAGCCAGGAGATAGTGATTTCTCATACTATCAGGTTATTTTAAATATGGCACTTGGATAATCCTTAATAAATATTTTTTTGTCCAAGTAGCCATTTTTAATCTTCACACACTTTAAGCACTGCACCGCACCAGAGTACATACGGTTTCAACATTCACCTTGGCATGAGTCGTTTAGGAGCATGAGGCCAGGTACCCAGCAGGGCAAGATGGCTCAGGGCTGTGGTCCTAGACCTGTGTCTCCGTGAGTTCCAGATGACGATGTTCCGCCAGTAAGGGTGGGCCGATGGACTCTTGAATCTAACCAGGTGGTGGACAAACTATTAGGACTGGGTCTCCACACTTCCGCAGCATTCGGTTGTTTTCAGTTCCTCTCATGCTAGACTGGGCATCTCCTTATCAGTTGTGTTAACTGTGATTGGGGAGCGGAGGTGCTCTCAGTCTTTAATCAATTTCGCTTGGACCCTTATTTACCCTTTTTTTCGTTTGCAGCCAAGACCTGAGCCAGAGTCAGCATTTTGAACTTCTCCTTCCGGAGGAAGCCGTTGACGTTCCGTAGGTCCAAGATAGGGCGTAGGCCCCCTTTGCCCTTCTTGGGTACCAGAAAGTAGTGGGAGTAGCTAACACATCCTACTTCTGGCCCAGGAACGCGCTCGATGGCCCCCTTGGCCAAGAGAGCCGAAACTTCCTCCTGCAGAAGCCGCAAATGATCCCCCGATACTCGGTGGTGTTGCGGTGGCATGGCTTGAGGGGTCGTCTCGAATGGGAGGTAGTACCCCCTTTAAACGATTTACAGCACCCACCTGCCCGATGTGACAGTGAACCAGTGGGAGTGGTGATGGCGAACCATGGCCCCCACTGGCGTCACATGGGCCAAAAAGCACGGACTAGGAGGGTTTCGAGACGGATGCTGCGGGGGAGGGTGTGGACTGGCCTCGCCGTTGTCACCGACCGCCTCCACAGCGATTTCCACGGCCGCCACCGCGCTGGATGTTAGTCTGCGGTGCTCGGCTGGCAGCACGTGTGGGGGCACCCCTTCCTTGGCCATGAAAGGAGCGAAAGGCACCCGTTTGCTGGTGCGGGGCCGAGAGGCCCAAGTACTTGGCCGTAGCCCTGGAGTCCTTAAAGCACTCAAGCGCATGGTCTGCTTTGTCGCCAAAAAGGCGACGGCCATCAAACAGCATGTCCATTAGTGTATTCTGGACATCGGCCGAAAAGTAGGCGGACCTCAACCAGGCGTGGCAACGAATCGCCACCGTCGTTACCATCGCTCTGCCCGATGAGTCAGTGGTATCCAGCCCACACCGGATAGAATATTTTGCTGCATCCCGGCCTTCCACAAGGGCTTGGCCGAGTTTGGCCCGTACCTCCAACGGACACTCTGGCAGCAATTCCGCGACCGTGTCCCACAGAGAGTGGGTGTAGCGGCACAAGAGGCATGCGGTGTTGGAAGACCGCAGTCCCAGACTAAGGGATGAGAATACATTTTTGCCGTACTGCGCATACCTCTTGGATTCCCTGTCCGGCGGAGACGATGGGAATGCAGTCTGGGAATTCGAAGCCTGGATGACCAGACACTCGGGGTGGGGTGGGTGGACAGGAAACATGGGTCGCCCGGGGCCGGGCGGTGGCGTCTGGCCACGTTCCCATCTACGGGCGAACCCGTAGCGGGCCTGGACCAAGTGCCCAAAAGAACGTCGGTCAAGGCCTCATTAAACGGCAGCAGAGGCTCGGCTGAGCTTGACTGCGGTTTAAGGACCTCAGTGAGGAGGTTAGTCCTCACGGCCGCGACGGGGAGCTCAAGGCCCAAGGCCTTGGCCGCCCTCATCAACATCACACTGTAGGTTTCCCCCTCCTCCGTAGCCACGGTAGGAGGCGAGACAAAGCCAGTGTCTGGTGAGGTGTCCAGACCACTGGCATCCCCAAGTCCACCTGTCCAGTCCTCTTGAGACCGACACTCTCGTGTCAGAGGGTCCTCAGACCCCTCCAAATACTCCTCATCACCCATCCCCTGATAATCAGGGTTGTTAAACGATGGGGCCGGTTCAAATTAGGTACACTCCCAAAGCGGCGTCGAAAGCCGGGGGGGGGGGTCAGAAGAGCGATGACGTCTCTTCGACGTCTTGTGGGACCGGGACCTCTCGCTGCGCGGGGCCGACTGCCGGACTTCGAGTCGCTTGCGGGACCGCCTAGCTTTCAAAGTCAGGGCCCGGCAGTCAGGGCAGGTCTTGTCGTAGTGGTCGACGCCGAGACCGTGGAGACACAGACGGTGAGGGTTGGTGACCGACATCAGTCTGTCTCAATCCTCACAAGGCTTGAAACCTGGCATTCCTATCGGCACCGTCCGGAGTCGCAAGACTCAACAAAAATGATCAAAAGCGATCAAAAAGTCGAGATCTGCGCTTGCTGGCGCGGAAAACATAAGAACCGACGTCAGTGTGAGAAGTTGGCCTGATATATGATGCTCACTTGTTCTAGTGATCACCTTGTATAAGTCCAAACAACCCTTATGGTGATTGGTTGTAAGTCAACCTTATAGACCAGCTATCCTAGTGGTAGCATGGACAAAGCAGTCTTAGGCTAAACTCTTTTGGCAGGTGAAGCCAGGTGTTTTACCACATATAACCCCTTGAATACCAAGTGAAAGGACACCACACAGGTTGTTATGAAAATAAACAAGTATTTATTAACTAACATACACCTCTGAACTCTTTATGAGGTCAGAGGGCTAAGCACATGACAAACTCTTAGGAAAAATACGTTTAAGTTGCACGATTTACAATGGTGCCCTAGGGGCACAACAAACCATATACTAAGTAAGTGGAATGTGAAAGTCAATCAAAGGAATGGAGCTGTCCAGAGGTTGTAGGATCGCTGGGACCACGCTATACTAACTAGAGGTAAGTACTAGGAAACCCACAGAACGCGTGTGCAGAGTGTGAACTCGCACAAGAGATGCGTACAAACGTCTATGGACAGTGCAGTTTTAAGAAAAGGTGAGTACGGACGTCCCTGGCTAGGTAGGACAAAAACGACTGTGGAACTGGACACTAGGAGAGTCAAGCTACCCTTGAGCACCGAGATGCTAGTGTTACCTCACCCAGAGGCTAAGGGTGCATAGGTGCCAAGTCGTGTCGGGTTCCGACGTTGAAGTCTATGGAGCCTGGAGGAAAAAATGCTGTAGGCGGTCAGGAGGAAGATGTCCAGTGTGATCCAAGGGTGGATCAGTGAAGAGAAGAACCTGAAAGCAGAGGGGACAATGTTCAAATTCACTAGCCAGTGACTGGAGTGGAACCAGGAGTGGAACCAGATGTCGTTGTCGCGATCAGGTGAAGGTGGACGCTTGTCTCTGCAGCCACGTGGACCAGGTGGTGTCTTCGACGACCAGGATGGAGGCACGAGCTGTCCCACGCAGGCTCTCACTGTCGGCGGTCTCATCTCCGGATTCGGGTTCAACAGGCCTTGGCAAAGGCAACCCACGCGGTGAGTGGAAACGGCGTCTGGAGTGGACCAGGAGGGTCCGGGGTGCTCCTCTTTTGGAAGGGAGCAAGGGCCAGTCTGGAGTAACCAGACCAGCAGTGAAGTTGTCGGAGTTCATCGTCTAGGAGGCCACTAGCCAGCCGGCAAGTGACCAGACAACGTGTCAAGCAGCAAACAGGCAGAAGGGCCCCACACAGATCTCCTGGATGCTGGAGGGCTGGTCTTCGGTGCAGGAGCTGCTCGGGGTCGGGGCTTCTCAGTCCCCAAAGCACTTGGACGAGGATGCCTCTGAAGTTGTGCTGGAGCGAAGTGTTGCTTCTTTCAAGATGGCCGGTCCCACGTGTCTCGTCGCACCCACGGATCTCAGCTGTGCTGCAGATGTAGGTAGAGATCGGAGAGGTCTGGGAATCCGGGTCTCGTCGGGCTCTGAAGTCTGGATCCTTGCAGGAAGACGACAAAGGGAAGCCGCTGTACGCTGATGGTGCCTGCTTGTGCAGGGTGGACACTCCTTGCCCACAAGGGAGATTTCTTCAGTCTTCTGTTGAGCAGAACGTCAAAGTCCAGAGTTTCTTCTTGTAAACTTGATTAGGATAATCTAATCTGGAATGGGAACAGCTCCTACCTTTATCCGGCTAAAGGGGGCTGCACTACGACTAGGTCCCTCTTCTGGGTGGGACCAGGAAGGGGGGTGGTTACACCCCCTTTCCTTTGTCCGGTCTTGCGACAGCTCTGGGGCTGGAGTGCCCCAGGAACTGGTTTAGACCGGTGTATGCACAGGGACAACTTGTGTGCCCCAGGCATGTCTCATTCCTTTCAGCCCTGTCCTACCTAATACACAAAATCCTGTCTGGGGTGATGCTAGCACCTCCCAAGGCAGGAAACCCTTTGTCCAAGCCTCCCTCGCTGGAAGGACTCCCAGCAGCAGGAGGTCAGACTTGTGTCTGTGGTGGCAGCATCCATTTTGTGATGCTGAGGCTCGAGTTAACTTTAACCGGGGTTCACAGTTACATACATGTCGTGTCCCTCTAGAAGGGTGGAATGCTACCCCCGTCGCCAGACGGGTGTAGTATACCAATTCGTATGACACCTTACTCGACATGTTTTGATAATGCTATACCAAAGTTAGCATTTAACCGCGAGGATTATAATGCACTTAAGAGTATATGGTATAGCGTTATCATGGAACAGCTATTAGGACTTGGTTCCGCAAGCTGCAAACGGGCTCAGCTCATGCCAGAGCACCATCTCACATAATTCCAAGCACTCTGCCTTCAGGATTGATAAGGCCTTCCATAGGAGTAACTGATAGGAATATATGTTTAGGTTTAGATATAGGGAACTATATCTAAAGCAAAGGGTGATTACACCACCTTGCCCCAGCTGTCGTGCAGCCAGTTGTGTCTGTTTAGATGGCCAGCCAGGGGTGGCATAATACCTGCTTCAGCCCCTGGTAGGCCCTGGGTACACCTATGCCCTGGATACCGAAGGTATGCTGTACAGGGACTGATGAGGTGGCTAAGTAACAATTAGTAAATGCACCTAAGGTACATGGTTGTCAATTTAGAGAGAGAACAGCTAGGCTGTGGGTCTGATTAGCAGGCCCACAGCCAGGGAAAGTCGTAAACCAGTGAAGCAAAAAGCAAAAATCGGGGGTGAACATAGGATTGCAGACCCTACTCTCCTACAGTCAGCACGCGGAGGCGGCGTCTAAGTACTCCGACGATGTCATCACTGCCCCCACGACGCCGACGACGGACGCGGAGCCGCAGACGACTCCTACCTACGCGCAAGGGTACTGCTACGCAAAAATTTCCGGATCCAGTCTGACGCCTGGGATATTCTAAGGTAAGGAATCTATCACTAACGTATTTCTTTCAGATATTGTCTCTTGGAGGAGCAGGCTTAGATGGATATATATGTAGGTCAGGAATATCTGGTATATCCTGTGGGTTTGGGTATTCCCAGTCTGGTGAGCCTGTTCGGTAGGTTAAAGGATCATCTGGGTCTTTCCCTCCCCCCATGCTGTACTGATCATCATCAGCCTCTTGAGGAGGTGTATGTTGTGGAGAATGAGGAGGAGAATTTTGAGGTGAAATGTTTAAAGGGAGAGCAGGAGAAGGAGATACGGGAGAAGAAGGGTGCATAGGAGATGTGGCAGATTCCTTCTTGACAGGCACTGGATGTGTAGGTGCTGTATCTGACTTCCTCTGTGGTGTGGTGGAAACATGTCCTGTTTCTGGATCTATGTATATAATTTTTACAAAGGATCAGGTGTAAAAAGGTCTTCTTCAAAAATTGCATTCGGCGCCGGTTTTTTCGGCTCCGGGCCTGATTTTTGCTTGTCTTTAGCCTTAGGATTTGTTGTATAATCCTTTGGCGTACTTTCTGCACCGAAGGTATTGTTTTCGGAGTCGAGGCCTGGTTCGAGGGCTTGGAGGCATCGGAATCAGGCTTTGTGGGTTTCGGCACCGAAGATTTTGGAATCAAAGCAGGTTTCATTGGTTTCGGTGCCGTCTTTTGTGTAGGTGTCGACAGTTTGAGTCTTTTCGCAACCGAAACTTCTTTTGGTTTCTGTGCCGAGGGAGCTGGTAGTATCGGCACGTGCGGTTTGCTCGGTATGGAGCTACCGGAAGTCTTTAATATTTTCTTCAGAACCGGGCTCGATGGCAGGGCTTTCGAAGCAATGTCTTGGTCTCGACTGAGTCCCGAAGGCGGAGTTTTGACCTTAGCCTTTGGTTAATGGGTTGGGGCTAGGGTAGGGGCAGTCGTGCTAACGCGTTGACCTGATGGTATGGAGTCATCGGAGTCGTCTGCCTCAGATACGATCTGGAGATCGTCGGAATCTTCTTCGGGGACTCATGGACCTTCTTCGAAGATATCCACCGGTTCCGGAGCTGATCTCTGCATGTCGCACAGACAGGTCCGCCGATCTCAATTGGTCTTCTTGGATCGAAGGAGGCACAAGCTGTGCAGCTGGAGTCGTCGTGTTCAGGTGATAAACACAGGTTACACACTTCATAGTGGGGGGCATATGTCTCACTCTGGTTGGCTGGGTCCCACCATCTGCAAAACGGTAGGTACTGAGAGTTGTGCTTGACCTCGCCTCCCCCACCTGACGGGTGGGGTTGGCAAAAGTAGCCAAACCTCTCCTCCTTACTTGGTTTTCCCGTCAATTCTCCCGCCCAAAGTGGGCGTCAGAACCTGTGAGGGCCAGTTGCTTGGAGCAGCAAATGGCTGGCGTTGCTCACATAAGCAGCAAGCCTTTGAAGCTTCCTCTTCGTGGACCCTGCCCACCCTGGGTCTTGGCACATCATCCAAGGATGTGCATTGTTTCAGGACCCAGAGTGTGGCAGTCTCTCGACCCAGGGGGTCCAGAAACATGCCTGGTGGTGGCAGCTGGTTAACAGTCACTCAGCCAGGACACTAGACTTGGGTCGTTTTTCAGGGGGCATCTCTAAGATGCCCGTGGAGTGAGTTTTTCATTAAAGCCCACACTGACATCAGTGTGGGTTTAATGTGCTGAGAAGCTTGGTATCAAACTTCTCGGTTTTCAGTATAGCCATTATGGTGCTCTAGAGTTCATAATGACAAGCTCCTAACACCATTTACTCTTTATGGCATTACTGCACTTACAATGTCTTAATATTTTCTTAGACACTGTAGGGGGTACAGGGCTTATGCACCTGTACCCTCACCACTGGTATAGTGCACCCAGCTAGAGGGGTGCCTTGCCTATACCAGGGTAGTGGATTCTAGGCATGGTACACAGGGATGTGTGCCATGTCGACTCTTCACTTTGTTTTTCACCAAAACAAACAGCCTGCAATGGGGGTGTGTGTGTATGGCGTCTTAAGAATGGCACAATACGTGCTGCAGCCCTTAGAAGTCTTCCCTGGTCACAGTGCCCTTGGTACCTATGGTGCCTTTTACAAGGGACTTGCATGTGGCCAGAGAGTTACCAATTGGGTTTTGAAACAGAACAGTTTAGGGAAAGAACATAGGCCCTGGGTACCTGGTTGGCAGGAACCAAGGGCACACTTAGTCAAAGTACATTAACAGTTTGTCAAAAACTGGGTGCAACCACGCAAAACTGGACACTTACCTACATATTCCATTGATTTTGTGGTAGGTAGTGGTGTAATCTGGAGAACAATGCTTTGCTAGGTAAAGATTGGGGAATGTGTCAGTAGGTAGTTTCATGTCATAAGTGTCCCACAGATCATCCTGAGGTAGAATGGGGTACTGATCATCATCCCGTCTACCCGGAAAGAATTAATAGAACCTTCTGGGGAATAGGATGCTGGTGAAAGTGGTAGGATCGTATGCACATGGCTAGTTGCCTTGTCCGCTTCCTTTCTGTGCGTCGGCAGTATAGGTATGTCCAAAGCCTCCTCAAAAGTTGTCTTGTTGCAGGATATGCACCAGTATGGAAAAATCTAGCCAGGATATGGCCAGTGTCTGAATGACCAGATATTTTTGGCGCAAGTATATTTCCTCCTGCATGCTTTGGAGCCCAGGCGCCACTGTTTCAGATGAGACTGTGCACCTTGCAATGGAGAATGATTTCAGCTTCGACAAAACCTTTGACGGCTAGCCTTTTGATGCCGATCCTTTCCACTCCGAGGCTTTCAATGCCAAGGGTCTTGCATCGATGGGAGATTATGACGTGGAGCTGGAGTGCAGTTTCAGCACCAACACTCTGGGGTCTGAAGTTTGGCTGGTTAGGATGGTGAGGGAGTGGGTTCGAGAGCGTGTGTCTTCTACTGCTTTTCTGCCACCAAGCCGTTGCCGAGCAGATCAGACATAGCTGCGAGTAAAGATTTTGCTCGAACCAAAATTCTTTGAATGGAATGTTGGTAGAGGTGTTGGGGCCGGGATCGAGATGACGGGCACTGTACTCACAGTTTCTCCTGGCTTGATGTCCTACTATTGTAGCTCGGAGCATAAACTGTCTCCAGACAATTAAGAGCCCTCATATGCTGTAGACATCTGGGAGTTTTCCTCCTCCTCAGGGTCTTTGGTTCCAAAAATGTCCGACGTGTCTTCAGCGCTGCAGGGGGGCATCTCGAGTTCTCGAGCTCGATCACGCAGCATCTTCTTGGACCAAAGGTATTTGCAGGCCTCGCAGGTGGCTTCCTGATGGTCCGAAGAGAGACACAAGTTACACACCCTCATGCAGATCAGAGCGTGGGTACTTGGCGTGGCATCGAGCACAGAATCTGAATGGCATTCGTTCCATAATTAGGTGGACAGTGTGTGGAGGAAACGTGGAAGATAAAGTCTGCCCCGAAGGGTGAAGGCCCGCTGCAGTCTGTTAAAGTCATCCTAATGAAGTTGCCTCAATGGACAGACGAGGAAGACTGAAAAGAATCAAGTTCGAAAATAATACAGACGGTAAGGCATGGTAGGGTCAAACGAAGAGGACAACCGGAGCAGAGGATTACACATCCAAACCAGACGGTGGAAGAAAACAATCTAACAATGGAGTTGATGGCCATGCCCATAATCAGCAAGAGAAGGAGCCATCTAGCTCATGACTCAAAATACTTTCTTTGCAGAGAAACAACTTGCACTCTTAGGAGCCCAAAACTAGATGGCAGAATTATGCTAAGCATGTGTATCTACAGCCACGAATGTCTCAAACAATATTATAAATAGATCTTCAAAAAACATGTAATAAGTAGAAATATTGTGTGAATATTGTCTCTACAATCAAACATTCAAATGTATGTTAGTGTGGGGCAAAAATTTATTTTTTATACAATTACATGCTGCCCAAGAAGCATATTATATATTTTTGTGATGTTTGTTACCACAGGCTCTTGGTGCTATTAAAAGCGTGTTGGAGAGTAGGGACTGCTTCCTATGGTTACCCCCACTTTTTTCTGTTTTTCACTGGTTTTTCGACTTTAGTCTGGCTGTGGCCCTGCTAATCAGGACCACAGCCAAGCTGTTCTCTCTCTAAATTGATTGCATGTACTTTAGGTACATACCAGATTGGTTACCGAGCTACCTTGTGAGCCCCTGGTATACGGTACCTTAGGTACTAAGGGCATAGGTACCCCAGAGGCCTAGCAGGGGCTGAAGCGTGTATTATGCCACCCATGGGAAGCCTCCCAAATTGGCACCTCAGGTCTGCACTTGCAGCCTGAGTAAAACACACACACACACACACACTAAAACACCCCCCCCCCATTTTCGAAACAGACGACCCACCATCCTTAAATCAAAGGACCCAGGGGGTGGAAAATTCCACTTCTGTGCGGGTGCAGTTGGTCTTTTAAATATAGGCAACCAGAGTTCCATCCTGAAGCCCAATGGAGGGCTATAAACTTTGTCCCATATCGAGGTGCAGCAACCAAACCAACTGGAGGGTCGTGAAATTTGATTAAATGTAACTAAAGAGGCACACCTGAAGCCAAGTAATTTGCATAAAACTCGAGCGGGAGAATGCAGTTGAAAAGAAGAGGTTGCTGACACGGGCCTCTGATGAGAATCAAAAGAGATTCGAAACACGTAAGGCCAGGGACACTTTCTGTGGGGATGCCAAGCTAGATGCCTTTCTGAAATAAAGTATGTTACTTACCAGCTACGGGTCGCCAGTAGGTAGTTATAGTTAGGATTTTTTTCAATGCAAAATCTCAAATTCTATTTGGAATAACTTTGGAGTCGGTTGACGAATCTGCCTGAAAATGTCCTCAAATTTGCCTCGTCGAGCTCCGGTCCTTCAATGAAAGTTTAGGGGGGATTCGTGAAGCTGGGGTCGAGATAAAAGGGGAGTCCCAAAACGTGTTTTCCCCATGTTAATTTCCAAAGGGCGCTCAAACTCACTTTTAGCCCGAACGGCTGAATGGATTTCCACCAAACTTGGCAAAATTGTAGGGACTGGTAGCCCGATGTGCCTTTGCTATGTCTCAAGATATGTGCTCCAGTGGTTTTTGAGTAATTTAGGTTCAAAAAAATATATATATCTATAAGCGCGCCCCGGTACGCGCTCCGGGGAGCGCACCGGGCGCGCCACGCGACTTGCGCACGGAAAGCTGATTGGCTCTCGGGTGTTTGTAAACATTCGAAACAGACCGGAGCGGCCGCCATCTTGTGTCTCGGTAAAATCGAGACACAAAAGGTGGCAAAAACAAATGGGGAAATTACCATAAGGGGGCAGAGTAGACCCCCTCTGACCCCCTAGGTTTGATGTGGGGGCCATAAAAGGGCCCCGCGGGGCAAAAAAAAATTGCACCGGGGAGCGTACCATGGGGAAAAAAGAATGACAGATTTTTTTCAAAAAATAGAATTTTTTTTTAATTGGAGGTAGTTCTAAAAAGAACTGTTTTTTTTATTCTTTTTGTTGTTATATTTTTTTTATTGGTTTTTTAACATTTTTTTCTTTTTTTGGCTTTTCTGAACATTTTTTGTTTTTTTGTATTTTTTAAGGGGAGAAACAAAAAACAGGGAATTCTAAAGGGCTCAACAAGAGCAAAAAAAAAATCGGAACAAATTAATGTTTCCTTGGGCACTTGTGGTTATCCCAAGCACAATTAATAAGTGTGATGCATTGCTCTCCATAGCATATTGTTTGTCCACAAAAAATACAAACCACTTTAAAATTGGAAAATTTGGTTTGTATGGTGGAGCATATCTCCCTAACTTCTGGTCCCGATGGGGTGGAAACATTAGTTTGGGAGGTGCTGGCAGAAGATTGGACAGGGTTTCTGGCCAGTTCCCTGACCTCTGCCCTAGCATAGTTATTTGGATGCTTCCGAAGCATGTCTGATCATCGTGTCGTTGCCGAAGGAGTATTTTTTGTTGGGATTCCCCCTTGACAGCTCCTGATGACAGATTAAGCAGGTTGCCTTAGGTGCATTTACTTTTATTTTGTCGTTGGGGATTGAATAAAATTGCCAGATGATGTGCTCTTTAGGTTTGTAGGTAATATTGTCCGCTCTGACAAATCTACTCTCCTCCTCATCCTCCTCCTGTTCTTGATCTCCACCACTGTGAAGTTGTGGAGGTCCTTGTGGTGGTGGTGGTCCAGATGATCCAGCAGCTGCAGCTAATGTAGCCATTTTCGACTGATATAACTGCAGGTCTACCTCTCTCAAAGCACAAAGGTAGAATAAGGAAAAAAGGTGGGGGCTTTCATCATTTGGGAAAAAAAAGATCCTGAACCAATGAAAAGTGTTATTTTCAGGTCACAATGGAGAGAGGATTATTTGCTTATGACGTTAGACGTCACCTCCTTGTATACCAGTATCAATCATTGCGATGGTTTAAAAGCAGTTAGACACTTCTTGAATAACAGACCTTTACACTGTTATGCACACAACAATATGCTTGTTGCAATGATTGAAATGTGCCTTTACAACAACTATTTTATGTTTGATAAGGTGTGTTTTCAGCAAACTAGGGGGGTGGCGATGGGTTCCTGCTTCTCCCCCAGCTACGCATGTTTGCACATGGGGCTGTGGGAGAAGCAGGTACTCCGGCACCAATTTGCAGAGAACTTGAATAACAACATCATATGCATATATCGTTACATCGATGATTTATTTCTGATTTGGAGGGGAGAGGTAACATCGGCAAATACGTTTGTTGAGGAAATTAATGTAAACTCCTTGAATTTGAAGTTTACCGGTCAGATTAGCAAAACATCAGTTAACTTCCTGGATGTAGAAGTATTTATTCATGAACAGACACTCCACACAAAATTGCACAGGAAGGCTACAGCAGGCAATACCTTGCTTCATGCCACCAGCAATCACCCGCGACATTTAATTCGTAGTATCCCCTACGGGGAGATGCTTCGAATTAAACGGATTTGTAGCAGCAGCTATCACGAGAGACGTGGAACTGGAACTACTGGACAACCTGCAATTTTGCGACTGCGCCTACTTCCCGAAGTTTCCCGCAGTTGTGCATTGGGGTATTTGAAGCCCCTGCCCGAGCACCTTTTGCACCAAAGCTCAGAGGCCTACACTCCACCAGTGTTCCGTGGTCCTGCTTTCTTCACCGCAGCTCATGGCTCCTTCACGATCCCTAATCCGTTGGCTAGTGGATCCCCATGAAGGACAATCCATTGTTTCTTGAGCTTTCCTGGTTGCTCCAGACGTGCTAAGACTCCCCTCCACAGGGTGAGTCCCTCAGACCTTGCTGGTCTCTGCACCGATGCCAATCTTGTCATCTTGCGTGGGTTGCTGTTGCCAAGGCTTGTTGGGTCCAATTCGGATTCCGACGCTGCAGAACTCAACATCCTTCGTGGGACAGCTCGAATCCAGCTCATGGTCGTCGTCGACTCCTCCTGGTACTTGTGGCTGAAGAGTCGAGCTTCACCTATTCACCTTAAAGCACCAGACATCAGCTGGCAACTTCCTGCGCCATCCTGGTCACTGGCAAGTGACCCAGACTCTGCCCCCTCAGCTTTCAGGTTCTTCAGATCTCCGATCCACCCTTGGATCCATCCGGACACTTTGCTCCTGGTCACCTGCAGCACTTCTTTGTAGCTCTCCATAGGAATCGACGACAAAACCAGACACCTATGCACCCGGCTTCCCTGGGTGAGGTAGCACGAGTACTCCGATGCTCCCATGGGTCTTGACTCTCGAAGTGTCTAGTACTGAAGGGGTTCCCTCACATTCCACTCCTAAGTGTCCTAAATCTTTAACATTGTAACAAATAGTTTCTTACCTGTCGGTGTAGTTTTGCAGCTTGAAGATCTTTCTGGATTCACTATGCTGTGCATTATTCTGCGGTCTTGTGGTTGGGTCCGGAATCGTAGTCTTTTCTTTTGGGTTTTTTTTGTAGCCAAGGTGGGCGTGGGCGTTGACGTCCAATCTTTTGGTGTATTTCCGGTAACGTCGGCACGCTTCCTGCGGAAGCACCCACTCTTGGGCGCCCTCTTGGGATTCTTTTTTCTCGTGTTTGTTCTGTTACCGAAGCAATGGCAATGTTCTAGTAAGTCATTCCCCGCTTAACCTTCAAGGTTTGTTTGTTTAAGTAATTGTTCATGTTTTTCAACCCCCTTCCTCTCCAGCCTCATCTTTCTGGCGGAGGTGGGTGAGTTCGCTAGTGAATCCAGAAAGATCTTCAAGCTGCAAAACTACACCGACAGGTAATAAACTATTCGTTTTGCGGAGTGAATCTTTCTGGATTCACTATGCTGTGCATAGACTTTGTTGCGGTTTCTCATGTTTGTGGCGGCTGGGTGGAAGATGAGCGTTGGTTATTGAATATGTGTTGAAGCATCTTTTGTCCGACTTGTGCTTCCTTGTGCTTCCTTGTTCATCTGTATATCCACGCAGTAGTGCTGTTTGAACGTGTGCACTGAAGCCCATGTTGCCGCCCGGCATATGTCCTGAATGGGTGTGTTGGCCAGGAAAGCTATTGTAGCTCCCTTTTTCCTGGTAGAGTGGGCCCGTGTCCCTCCTGCCAGTTCTTCCCCTACCTGTTTGTGGCAGAATTGTATTGTCTGTGCGATCCATCTCGCAATTGTTCCTTTAGTTACTGGTTTTCCCATGAAACTCTTTGCGAAGGAAACAAAGAATTGCTTTGTTTTCCTGTGTTCCTTTGTCCTTTCAATGTAGTGCATGACAGCCCTTCTGGCGTCTAGGGTGTGAAGAGCTCATTCAAAGCTTGTTGGTTTCTGGAAGAAACTTAGTATTTGTATGGTTTGATTCATGTGGAACCCTGACACCACCTTCGGCGTGGTGTCCATTCTCATTAACACCCTATCATTGTGAATTTGGATGTAGGGTTCCTGTAACATTAAAGCCTGAAGTTCGCTTACCCTGCGCAGCGATGTGATTGCTACCAGGAAAGCTGTTTTCATTGTTAGCCTCTCTAGGGATGCTTTGTGAATTGGTTCGAAAGGATGTTTCATCAGTTCTGTTAGGACCAGGTTAAGGTTCCATGCAGGTGGTGGCACCCTCTTTGGAGGCGCAATCCTCTTAGCTCCTTCCAGGAATCTTCTAACCACTTGTGAGGTGAAGAAACTCTTACACGTCTCCCCTCTTGTGTTAGCGACTATTGCTGCTAAGTGAACTCTGAGGGAGGATGAGCTTAGTTTCTTGTCTAGTAGGTGCGTGAGGTATCTTAGCACAGTTGAGTCCCTTTGCATCTTATTGTGCAGCTTCTCTCTCCTGCACCATAGAGTGAATCTCTTCCATTTTGAGACATAGCACTTTCGCATGCTGGGCCTTCGTGCCTCCCAAATTACCCACAGGGTGGTCTCTGGTAGTTTTAGATGCGCAAATTCTATGTCCTCAGGAGCCACGCTACCAGGCTCAGGCTCTCTTGCTCTGGGTGTAGCACCTGCCCGTTTTGCATGGAGAGCAGGTCCTTTCTCCTTCCGAATCTGTGGGGTGCGCTCTGTGCCATCTCCATGATCTGCGAATACCATGTATGCCTGGCCCACTGTGGTGCGACCAGTATCAGTGTCATGTTGCTCGCTCTGCACTTGCTGAGGACTTTGTGCATCAGCGGTATCGGGGGAAAAGCGTAGGCAAATGTCCTCGACCAGTCTATCCATAGGGCATTCCGCAGGGACCCCTCCCTGGGCAGCCTGGATGCGAAGCTTCGGCATTATGCATTTTGACGTGTTTCAAATAGGTCCACGGACTGTGTCCCCCACCTGTCGAACAGCCTTCTCGTCTCCTGTGCATTGAGCTCCCATTCGTGGGTTGCCGATGTCTGTCTGCTGAGCCAATCTGCTTCTACGTTGTCCTTCCCTGGCAGATGTATGGCTAGCAGGTCTATGTTGAGAGGGATGGCCCAAGCCCATATCTCCTGAGCCAGCTTCGAAAGCGTGGCCGATTGCGTTCCACCCTGCTTGTTGATGTAGAACATCGCTGTTGTGTTGTCTGGATCAACACCCTATGGTTGTACAGTTTTGTCTGGAAGGCTTTTATAGCAAGGAAAACTGTCCTCAACTCCAGAAAATGTATGTGTTTTCCCGCATCTGCTGGTGTACACAGACCCCTCACTCAGTTTCTCCATGTGAGCTCCCCATCCCTTTTGGGATGCATCTGTGGTAATGGTCACCGTTGGAGTTGGCGGCGTGAGAGGCTTTCCCCTGGTCAGGTTCTCCATGTTCCACCATGCCATTTCTTTCTGCACTGCGTGCGTTACAACCACTAGATCCTCCCAACGCCCTGTTGCTTGTGACCATTGCTCTTGTAACCACTCCTGTAAGGGTCTCATGTGCAGCCGCACATTTGGCACTAGGCGAATGCATGATGCCATCATGCCCATGATCTTGCTCGCTGTTCTCACTGTCTGAGCTTGACCCCTCTGGTAGAGCTTCGTCTCCTTCACCAGTGCAACTGACCTCTTCTCGCTTGGGAACACCTTGCTCTGTACGGTGTCGATCTGAGCTCCAAGAAAGATTTTTATTTGTTCTGGTTCCATTGAGGATTTCCCCCAGTGTATGAAGAATCCCAGGTCCATCAGTGTTCTTGTCACTTTCTGTGCATGCTCCTTGCATATCTGGTATGACCTTGCTTTTATTAGCTAGTCGTCCAGGTAAGGGTATACGTGTATTCCCTCCCTTGTTAGGTGTGCTGCGACTGTTGCTAGGCACTTTGTGAAGACCCTTGGCGCCGATTTTAGACCGAACGCTAGGGTTGTGAAGGGATAGTGGTGTTCCCCCTAAGGCGAATCTGAGCAGATGTTTGTGACTTCTGTTCATTGGTATGTGCAGGTAGGCATCCTTTAGGTCTATGGTGACCATGAAGTCTCGTTTTTGCAATTGAGGGAGCACCTCTTGTAGGGATGTCATTTTGAATTTTTGCGTTCTTATGAATTTGTTTAAGAACCTTAGGTCCAGGATGGGTCTCATTGTTTAGTCTACCTTTGGCACCAGGAAGTACGTTGAATACACCCCCCTGTTCCTTTCTCTGTAAGGTAATGGTTCTATGGCTTGTTTTTGCAGGAGCTCTCTCGCTTCCTCTTGGAGTAGCTGTAGCTCTTTCCTTGCTAGTTGCCTTTTCTTTGGCTTTCTGCTTGTTGGTGTTTTTCCAGTTCTATGCAGTATCCGAACTGCATGATGTTTAGAACCCATTTGTCCGAAGTTATTGCCTTCCACTCCTGAAAGTAATGTTTTAGTCTTCCTCCCACTGGTCTCACATGCAGGCAGGTGCTTAGTGCGCTTGACCCCTGCGTGTTGTCCTTGTGCCTCACCCTGGGAGTTATTATTTGGGTGGGCACACGTTGCCTGACCAAGTCACTTGGCGGGGGTTGCTGACCTCCCCTCCTATTCTGGCCACGTCCATTGCCTCTCCCGTGAAAGGACTGGCCCCTCTGCTGGTATTGCCAGGACTGCTTTTGTTGCCCTTGCTGTGTTAGGTTCTCCGCCTGGTGGGATTGTTGGAACGCCTGGTGCGATGTTCTTGGCTGGTTACCACCCCTGCCGTTGGGCCTTCGTGATGGGGTGCCCCTTTTCGGCCCTCTGAACTGCAATGCCCCCATGGACCTTGCTGTCTCATTGTCTTTCTTTAGTTGGCTGAGCTTTTCGTCTACTGGGGCCCCGAACAAGGTCTGTCCGTTGAACGGGGTGTTCAGGATGCTGTGTTGTACTTCTGGCTTGAAGCCTGACACCCGGAGCCAGGCTGGTCTTCTTTCTGTGATGCCCATCATCATGAGCCTACTGGAGGTGTCAGCTCCGTCCAGGGCTGTCTTGATGCAAGAGTTTGCCACATTCTTCCCCTCTTCGACTAGGTTTTCAGCTTTGTCTCTGAGGCATATTCTTTATCAACTTGCCCAGTTCCTCCATGATTTGGTACTGATGCCTGTTTAGTAGTGCGTTGGAATTTGCCATTCGCCAGTGCATCGCGGCATTCCTTTCAATTCTTCTCCCTACCAAGTCCATCCTCTTGCTCTCCTTGTCTGGAGGTGGCCCTGAGGTAGTAGGCACATTAGCCCTCTTCCTTGCCGTGGCAGCAATGATTGAGTCAGCTGAGACCGTGCCCTGGATGTAGTCTGGGTCCTTGGATGAGTGTTTATACTTCTTTGCAGTCCTTGGGGGGACTGCCTTGCATGTAGCCGGCTCCATGAAGGCTTCTTTCCCTTGTGCCATGACACTTTTCAGCATTGGCAAGTACTGGCTCCTGGTCTGTGTGGGGAGCAGTGTCTCGAGGAGGAAGTCAGCCTTCTGCTGCTCTTCGTCGAGTTTCACCTTGAAGACAGCCGCTGCATTACTGAGGACTGTGTTGTACACCCCAATGTCATCTGGCGGCGAAGGCCTCGAAGGATACGTGTCGACGCTTCTTCAGGACTCTGTGTCGACTTCTTGCCAGTCGATCTCCTGACTTTCCGAGGTCGCCGAACCCAGGAGCGTCCTGCGGGCGTCGTCCTCCTCATAGTAGTCGAAGGCGGCTTCGTCTACGTCTGGTTTGTCGAATATTTCGACATTCTCCATCTGTTCCTCGACTTCATCCTCTTCCTCCTCGACCACCACATGCACCTGTGGCTTGGGCTTCGTCGGGATTATGTAGTCTTTCATCCTGGCGTCGAAATTCTTTTTTCGTTGCAGGATGTTTTCCATCTCGGCTTCGAGACGCCTCTTCTTCCACTCCATTTCGGCAGCCAGATCTGCGTTCAAAGGTTCGGCCGGTCTCTTCGGCAGAGAATTGGTGCGGCCATCTGTGGCTTGAATAGTTTCACGGACTGCATTACCCACAATGCTCCACAGACTCAAAGAAGCAGCCTAATCCAGGGGGCGTGGAAATAAGCATATTTAAGTGGAACTGCAACTGGAAACAGCACGCATCCTTTTCCGGGTGAAGCCTCTGAGGAAGAGGGAACAACCCTTGAAACGAGTCAGGCAATACATGACGGAATTGCTGCCAAATGGAATCGGCAGATGGGACACTGTTCATACCATTAATTAAAGGCTCACAACCTTGCGCTTTTGTTTGAGTGCCACTCTTTTTCTTGGGCAAACTTTGGAGCTTTCATTTTTGGCGGTGGTCCAGCCGCTGAGCGAGCACCACCCTGCTAAATGTACGGGGCCACAGTCCGGTATTCCACCGGGCTTGCAGTGGAGCAACAGCGCTGGATTTAGAACGGCTCCCATTTGCTGAGGCCCATCCAGGGCTGGTAAATCTAATCTTTTTATCCGGCAGAGAATTAGTGCGGCCATCTGTGGCTTGAATAGTTTCACGGACTGCATTACCCACAATGCTCCACAGACTCAAAGAAGCAGCCTAATCCAAGGGCGTGGAAATAAGCATATTTAAGTGGAACTGCAACTGGAAACAGCACGCAACCTTTTCCGTGGGAAGCCTCTGAGGAAGAGGGAACAACCCTTGAAACACTTCAGGCAATACATGACGGAATTGCTGCCAAATGGAATCGGCCGATGGGACACTGTTCATACCATTAATTAAAGGCTCACAACCTTGCGCTTTTGTTGGAGTGCCACTCTTTTGCTTGGGCAAACTTTGGGATATATATATATATATATATATATATATATATATATATATATATATATATATATATATATATATATATAGATATAGATATAGATATAGATATATATATAGATATATATCTTGTGTGGTGTACTTTCATTTGATTATTCAATAGATTATAGACTGGTAAAACAAGCTGCTTTACATTCCTTAAAGACTTAGCCTGAAGACTGCTCTCCACAGCTACCACTAGGATAGCTTTCTATAAAGGTGGTCTTGAACCTACCATCAATAACGGTCGTTTGGACTGGTGCAAGGTGCCCACTAGAATAGTGGACATCATATGCCAGGCCAACTTCTCACAAAGGGTGAACCCTATTTTGTTGTTTCAACTTGACAGTCATTACACATCTGATAAGCAAAGTACTGTCACACGGTCTACAGCACCTTATATAATAATGTTGGTGTCTGAAATGTTTTTAGATTAGTTTAAACGGACTGAAATTCCTGAACTAATTTTGGATGTCAACAAAAGCTGAAATATGGAGGACCTGTTGACCTCACAAGGGGAAAAATCATTAAGGGCAGTTCAGCAAAGCTTTTCCACCATGTGCAGAGGTCTTTCCTATGTCAAATAGCAGTATGTATGCATACCAATACTGCCAAATTTGATGTGACACAACCAGATAAGTAAAAAACTTAGCATTAAACCAAATTCTTCCCAAAAATGACAAATTGCAAGCGCACATACTCTAAAAAAAACTAAATAACTAGTCTGCACGTAATCATTGCAGAAGGTTTGAGCCCAGAAATGTGGTAGTTCTTCACCCTAAGAATGCTATCAAATTTCCTTTACGCATTAAGCAGGGCCCATTTTCTTATTTAACCACTTCTCATCTCTTCCAAACACTTACGACCCCTTTTTTACCCAATGAAACTGCAGATTGGATTCCATGCAAATAACTTACCAGACTCCTCATCCTCTTCCTCCTCCTCTGCAACAGTAATGGTGGGCTCCGGGGGTTCAGGTGCCTCTTCACCTTCTCCGTCCTGGAAGATTTCATCTGCAATAGCCTCTTTGTCATGCTCCTCTCCAAGATCCTCTTCCTCCTCATCTTCATCATCTGACATTTTCCTTACACGACGAAATTTCTGTTGCTGTATGAAAAATTGGATAACTGTCAGTCCCTTCAACCATTAAATAGTTATACTAATGCAGATGGAGGTTTGTACATGTAGTCACTCCTCAGATGAAACCCCTATGTTTTCCAGAACACAAAGTCTAGTTTCTCCCTCTATACATTAATATTATAACACAGTTATTACTTCCAACACATCAGCACACAGACTATTAAAAGACAAGGCTGTCCCAGGAACATTTGCTGAGAGTGTCCGCCTTTTAAGATAAGGTGGCTGTGACACAGCAAAGCTAAGGGGCACTTAGCTGGTTAAAAGTGAACACGTGCACACATGTTAGAGCTGCGGGTTATAGACTCCTATCCTGCACAGTCTGGTAACTTCCAACAGGTAGCCTGGTGCAGGGGGGACTCTGAAGGATCGGATACCGACTGGGGTAGGCCTCGTAATGTTAGTGTATACTCACAGGGAGAGTCTGTGTGGTTTACTTCGTGTCTACAGTGATACTACATTATACACCTATGTGGAAGACTGCTTTAAAGAGCAGTGTTACTTCTCTGTTACCTATAGAGACCACTGACATATTGAATTAGGGTGTAACCTGTGCGGGGCAAATCAATTCTGCAATTTCAAGAAAAATATCTGTACATCTTATGGGTCATTCAGGAGTGTCCTATTTCTCTGGCTCAGCTCAAATAAGAGCCCAGGCCTTTCTTCACCCTGCTCTGCCCAGTTAATTACATTTCTCTCCAGAAGCAGGAACAAAGGCCTTTGTTGTGGGGTTCAAGAAATCAGCTGTCACACAGTTTTAGAATGGGCCTGCCCAAGCCTACCAAACAAAGAAAGGAGCCCAGATTTCTGGAGCCAACACAGGAGGGGGCTCCCTTTCAAGATTATTATGGGACCAGCACTGGCAGTGATGTCAGCGAGAGGCAGAGCAGAGGCCCATGGAGCAGATGTGACTAGTGACTCCTGGGTGACGCCATTTCTTAATGTCCCAGAGGGTGTGCAGGAAGTTTGGGGCAAGAGGTGATGTAGCACCCCTGGATAGGCTAGTGGTAACTTGCTTCTGGAACATTCCGCCCCACTTAAAAGGTCTTGAGCAAGGAGGAGAGCTCTCTCATGGTT